>NC_084484.1:14269435-14903810 GCF_030035675.1 Rhineura floridana
GTGATGCTATATTTATTTATTTATTTATTATTTTATTTATACCCCACCCTTCCTTCCAGCAGGAGCCCAGGGTGGCAAACAGAAGCAAGCAACTGACTAATTATCCGAACTCGGGAACCACCAACCCACAGCGCATCCGTCTTGCTAGGATTCAGACTCAGTTTATTGGCTCTCATCCAGCCCACCACTGAGTCCAGGCAGTGGTCCAGGGCTTGCACGGCCTCTCCCGATTGAGATGTCATGGAGAAATAGAGCTGGATATAGTCAGCATACTGCTGACACTTTGCCCCAAATCTTCTGATGACTGCTCCCAAGGGCTTCATATAGATGTTAAACAGCATGGGGGACAAGATGGTACCCTGTGGCACCCCACAGCACAACTGCCAGGGGGCTGAAAGACAATCACCCAATGCTATTATCTGAGAGCAACCGTGGAGATAGGATAGGAACCACTGTAAAACAGTTCCTCCACTACCCAGCTCACCAAGTCGGCCCAGAAGGATACCATGGTCAATGGTATCAAAAGCCGCTGAGAGATCAAGTAAGACTAACAGGGTCGCATTCCCCCTGTCCCTTCTTCTGATAAAGGTCATCCATCAGGGCAACCAAGGCCGATTCAATCCCGTAACCAGGCCTGAACCCAGACTGGGATGGGTCAAGATAATCTGTTTCATCCAAGAGTACTTGCAATTGCTGCACCACAACCCTCTCAATCACCTTCCCTAAAAAGGGGGTATTTGCAACCGGTCGGTAGTTGTCATAAACCAATGGGTCCAGGGTGGGCTTTTGGTCGGATCACCACCTCCTTCAAGGCGCCTAGAACCACTCCCTCCCGCAATGATGCATTGACCACACTCTGGATCCAAATCCCTTCGGCAGGCTTTAATAAGCCAAGAAGGGCAAGGGTCGAGAGGACACATTGCTGGCTGCATCATCGCAAGCACCTTGTCCACATCACTAGGCCGCATTAACTGAAACCGTTCCCAAGAAGTTGCAGCAGACTTTGCACTGGACACCTCATTGGGGACTACAGTAGATGTGGAGGGGGCATCAAGACTGCTACGGAGGCGAGCAACTTTACCCTCAAAGTGCCTAGCAAACAATTCACAGTGGGCCTCCCAAGGGTCTAAAACTCCATTTCCTGGAGTTGATGTCAACAGATTCCTGACAATAAGGAAAAGCTCCACTGGACGGCTACTTGAGGATGCGATGGAGGCAGAGAAGTGGGCCTTCTTCGCCGCCCTCACCGCCACACAGTAGGCATGGTTATGATGTTTTACTCGTGCTCGATCAGCCTCACAGCACATCTTTCGCCACTTACGCTCTAGCCGTTGTCCAGCCTGTTTCATTGCCCTTAACTCACTGATGTACCAAGGTACAGACCGGGCTCCACAATGCCAGAGAGGGTGCTCAGGGGCAACCGTGTAAAGAGCCCAACGTGCCTCACTGTTCCACAGTGTGACAAGGGCTTCAACAGGGTCACCTGCTCTATCTACTGGGAACTCCCCCAGGGCATACAGGAATACAGTGGATTCCATTAGGTTCCGGAGATGGACCATCTTAATCTGTCCACCACCCCTGCAGGGAAGGATCGGAGCCATAAGTCTGAACTTCACCAGGAAGTGATCTGACCATGACAATGGGGTGACATACACCCACCCCATATCTCCAGACCACACCTTCCTCCATCTGGAGCAAAAACCAAGTCGAGGGTGTGTCCTGCCCTATGCGTCAGGCCAGTGACAACCTGAGACAACCCCAAGGTCATCATGGAGACCATGAAGTCCTGAGCCAGAACACTAGAGGCAGCCTCAGCGTGGACATTGAAGTCACCCAGCACTATCGTTCTGGGCTCCACCAACACCACAGCCGAGACGGCCTCCGCCAACTCATTCAGAGAAGCTGCTGGGCAGCAGGATGGACAGTACACCAGCAGCAACCCTAGTTTACTGTCTCCTCAGCCCGACACCAGGTGCAGGCCCTCACAGCCAGCTCCAAGACAGAGTGGTTTCCTGGTGACAGAGATGGAAGTTCTGTAGACCACAGCAACTCCTCCCCCCCATCCCTATAGCATGTACTGTTGTTGCACTGAGTGTCCAGGTGGGCAAAGCTGGGTCAGATCAACTCTTCCCAGCTAACCCACCCAGGTCTCAGTAATGCACACCAATTCGGCACCTTCATCTGTTGATGTGTGTGCGTTGTTGCGTGAAACAGCATACGTTACATTGGAGTTAAGTTGAGCAAGAAACATCACAGAGGCATTAGATCAGGTTAAGAGTCTTTACTACAAGACATTATGGCTTAAGGCTTTAAGATTACATGTAGAGTTGCTCCCCCCCCCCCCAGGAGAGAAGTTCTCAGTTCAAAGACATGACACAGAAGACAAACCTCTCAGTTCAGAGGCAATATACAGAAGACACAACTTACAGACTGTTAGAACTTTCCCAGTTGCTATCTCACGTTACCATGACAACAGCTGGCCTTGGAGTATCTGCTCTCAAGCCAGCAAAGACATAACAGTGTTACTTCTCCAAACTTGCAGACTTGATGGAAAATAAAATCAGTGACAGTACAGTTCAATGGTCAACAATTCCCCCTTTTTCCCATCATGTCTGTAATTCATGACAACAATAACAATAATACATTTCCACAATACATCTTGCAATACAGTTTACATTTCAGTACAGTTCAGAACATCTCTGTACATTTAGCTAACACTTTATTCAATCAAACTTTGGCTGAACACAAGTAAAATATAACGTTTCAGGATCCATTTCAACCTGTTTATGCATTCCAGGACTGGTAATTACCCCCACAGTAAATTTTTCAGGTGGTTTCCCTATATTTGATCTTGTAGAACGTCTTAAAGGCACTAGGGCGTCTGCTCTCTCTGCCCCCCCATTTGTGCTTGTGCTTGGCACAGCGTGCCCAGGATCCTCCATTTCCTCAGCCTTGCGTTTCTTCGATCTTTGTTTCCCACAAATGAGCTCATTTAACGCATCTCTGAGTGGAATATGTGTGCCCTCCACCTTTATGTCTAGATTTGGCTTAAATGTTTGTGCTTGTGTGTCATCTGACCCTGTAAGAATGACTGTTTGCCTTTGATCCCAAGGCTTTTCTGAGACTTTAATGCTTCTGCTCAGGATTAATTGCTGTGTTTCTGGACAACAAACTCTGAAATATGCATTCTCTTGTGCTCTTAGTGCACGTTTGCCACGTCTCTTACCCTGTGGCTTGTAAATTCGGCTGCAATGCACTCTTTCAGGCATCAGCCTGACTGCATTACATGAATACTGTGGCTGTGTGCTTTTAACAGCTGTCTTCTTACAGCTCTGACCGTCATTCTCTTTCCGCCTCATTAAACTCAAGGCATCAGCACACTTCACACCCATGGTCATTTTAAACTGCCCTTGTGTCATGAAACCCTGACAGACAACTTTGCCTCTTCTTTACACAAAACATTTCCCTCTGTCAAACAAGACTGAAAATTGACAACTCACCAGTTTTCTCACAGACAACATGTTATGATCCAATTCTGGTACAAACAAACAATCTGACATTATTCCAAGTTTATCAAATCTCACCAGTCCTCGGGCTTCCACATTCTTGCGCGATCCATCCGCAAGTTGCACAAAATCCTGCACGTCTTCTGAAGTGTAAAACAAACTCCTGTCTTTGATTAATATATGGCTTGCACCGCTGTCAAGAATCCAGTTAACAGGTCCTAAATCTTGAGACTTCTGTTTACAAAGTTCACACTTCCCTGCTTCAAGCCTCCTTCCCTGGAGTTACGCTTGACTGCACAGTCTCTTTGAAGATGCCCACGAGCCCCACAGGCATAACAAGATTTCAGCCGCTGCTGCTCCAGCTTGTTTTCCTGTCTGCAGCTGCTTTCTTCTTTCAGCTTGGCTCTTTGCTTTTCCTCAGCACTTTTCGCCTCTTGTCTCCGCTGCCATTCCTGGGACAGTTTTTCCTCAATAAATGCAACGTTCAGACCTCTGTCAGGCATGGCTTCGAAAGCCATGACCATATTATTCCAAGTCCCATCGAGTGAAGCCAGGATCAGATAGGTCTTCTGAAGCTCAGAGTGTTCGACGCCTTGGTCCGTCAGCTCTGCAAACAAGCGCCTGAATTCCGTGAGATGCTCACTCATTTCGCACTCACCCGTGAAGCGCATCTGGTACAGCTTCCTTGCCAAACACAATTTAGATCCCGCAGTCTGTTGCACATGTAGGGCCTCCAACACGTCCCACATCTGTTTGGCGTTTGTAACATCTCTCACGTGTAACAGTTGAGAGTCTGATAGAGCCAGAAGTATAAAAGCTTGCGCCTTCTGATCTCTACGCGTCCAGGCCGCGGTCAGTACCGCCGGAGGGGGTCCATCTATAATGTCCCATAAATCCTCTTTTATCAGCAAAGCCCGCATCCTCGGCTTCCAGCTGGCATAATTCTTTTCATTAAGTCGTTCCATCGGCAAGCCTCCTCCAGACAGGTTTACAGCCATCCTGCTCACCTCTGTCTGGCACAATCAATCAAGCTGCCCTCTCTGGAACTCCATCTGCCGTTCAGACCAGCAACTTACTCTTGAGTAATGCACTGTGGATCTGGGCCCATAACCCTGTTGACGTGTGTGCGTTGTTGCATGAAACAGCATACGTTACATTGGAGTTAAGTTGAGCAAGAAACATCACAGAGGCATTAGATCAGGTTAAGAGTCTTTACTACAAGACATTATGGCTTAAGGCTTTAAGATTACATGTAGAGTTGCTCCCCCCCCCCAGGAGAGAAGTTCTCAGCTCAAAGACATGACACAGAAGACAAACCTCTCAGTTCAGAGGCAATATAAAGAAGACACAACTTACAGACTCTGTTAGAACTTTCCCAGTTGCTATCTCACGTTACCATGACAACGGCTGGCCTTGGAGTATCTGCTCTCAAGCCAGCAAAGACATAACAGTGTTACTTCTCCAAACTTGCAGACTTGATGGAAAATAAAATCAGTGACAGTACAGTTCAATGGTCAACATCATCCACAATCAAATCATGGATGAGAGTGGTCTTATTGTGTACCAATCTGGCGTTAAACAACAACACAGGCCAGTGTTATATGAGAGTTATATGAGAATTTCTAACATATTGGAGTTATTAGACCCCCCAAATAACTGGCATGTTGAGTGTTTCATCCCCTGCCCCCAGTGTATGTTGGGGATGAGTGTTGAAATACCACTGCACAATCCATCCTCGTTGTGAAATATCTATCTATCTATCTATCTATCTATCTGTCTATCTGTCTATCTATCTATCTATCTATCTATCTATCTATCTATCTATCTATCTATCTATCTATCTATCTATCTATCTATCTATCTATCTATCTATCTATCTATCTATCTATCTATCTATCTGTCTGTCTGTCTGTCTGTCTGTCTGTCTGTCTGTCTGTCTATCTATCATCAACAAAGTATGAAGCAGCACAGGTTGGGGGTAAACGTTTTTCATCTTTTTTTTTAGACCTCTAGATTGTGGTGCAGTCAGTCATGACATGAATGGTACAGGAGAATGAAATTAGGTAGATGATTGGTTTTGTTTCACAAAGGGCTTTCTGCTTGTGGTTTCATGTGTATTATTCAGTTGAAGCTAGATTAATAAAAGCTAGGAATGGGAAGAACCGTTAGGGCCAGTTCAGGGGCTATACACCCACCCAGAGTGGGTATGTTTCCGCCGTAGGTTGCTAGAGCTTATGTTGGAGTTTAGAGAACAGTAGGCAGGAGATACTGATGTAATAACCAGATGCTGGCATTGTTTGTACCTGCTGTGGCCAGCCCAGGAATCTCATACTTGCCTCCCCAGGCTCCTACTGGGAGGAAGGGCATACCTACTTACATACATATATACTGCTTACCATTTTTTGGAGTTGTAGCTGCACATGCCTGTTTTCTTCTGTCACCCGGGGCCCCAACCCAATGCAGTCTTGATTGGATTGCACTCGGAACATGAAGTTCCTAGTCTGGCCATGATTCCCTGACAAGAATGAGGAGTTGTGCATATGCATATGAGAGCAGGGCTATCCAACACTGCTGGTACAGAAGATCTGTTTAAAACAAATGTTTGGTGTGAATCCTTATGAAAGGCAGGTTGCAACTCTTTTCATTGAGCACAAGCATATCAAACATAAAGGGAGGGAAGAGAGGCTCTTGTGTGATTCAAGTTTTGGGAGAAAACCCAAAGTTATATATATAGAAAAGCCAGGTAAAGGGTGGCCTGACAGTTACAGCTGCATAATCTATGGGTTATGGTACCCATTAATCACCATAAATGTGAATGAACTGTGCCTGGGAGGGATGATCCAAGGCTTATATAAAGGCTACAGATGCACTTGTGCACATTTGATTCCCATCTTGCTGAGAAAGAGAGTTGCCCTCCCCTTTTTTTCCCTGGGTGTGAATGAACCACACAACTGTAAGGGCATCTGAGGCTTCTAAAGATGATGATATTACAGATGTGCCATTCACATGAGCTCTATTCAAGATGTTAGGTCTACCTGCATTAAAAAAGTGGAAAGGGGGCAGGTAGGGCTATCTATTTCCTGTCTGGAGCAAATTCTTGAATATGTACGATTTGGCTGATACTCCAGCCTATTATCTTGTGGCATGACAGGTTTTTGGGTATGCCTTGGAAATGCACATCCTTTTGTTTGTTTGTTTTGCTATTAAAAACAGGATAATACCCACTTTACCAGTATGTGGTTCTCATTCCTAAAATTATCAACTGCTAACACTCCTCCACCAATTTTGTGATAATTTTCAATTATGATTGCTCTCTGTTTGAAGAGTTTAACACATTGGATAGGTAAGAGCTTAAAGTAACCTAAAAAAACCCTCCTAACTGCACCCTTAAGTTATATCTCAGTGAATAATGAATGAAATAAAAGACCCTAACTTGCTAATATTTGATGACTCACTTTTCAGAAGTGTTTATTTTTGAACTGTTATTAATTCAAGCTTCCTGTTTAATCTTGTCTTCTCTTTTGAGGCTTGAAGCAAATATTATTCCCCACAGTAATTTGCAGTCTTTTGTTGACTGAAGACCTTGAATTTTAGATTGGTCCTAACAAAGGAACATCTAGTAATTTTTTATGCCATTTTGATAGACAGTTCTTCTTTCTCTTCCATTTGCTGCCACTCAGAAAGGCACAAGACAATTATAAAATGTCAGCAAGCTTGAGGAGCAAGACAGAATCCTTTGACTCAGTTCTGAAAGGTCTCTATTTTTTCTTCATCATGTGTGAAACTTTGTCTTTCCGTTGTGATTTGCAAGCTGCAAACACAAAATGCTTTGTGTTAAGCAACTCAAAAACAATAAATTGAATATAGTTACTGACAGGGGAAGCTTCATAATGAAGGAGCTGATTAAATAGCCTTTTCTTTATACTATTAAATTGTGTGTTTTTGATGCTTACAAATATAGAAAAACAGCACAATTCAGATTCTCAATGATGCTTTTAAACATATAGTATAAACATTGCTTTCCCCTAAAAGCACCTATTACCCATGAGTGAGTTGTGTATGCAAAATAACTAAAATGATTTTTTATTAAAATCCTGAATATGTGTATAGAGGGGGGGATGTGTGCCTCTTAAGCACATAACTATAACTAGCTTTTTGAACAAATTATTCTGATGTTCCTGTTTTAACATACTGGCATAAAATAGACTTTAAAAAAAAAAAAAACATTATCGAAAATGACATCTAATGTTTTTAGACTGGGCACAAAGAAGTGAAATTAGAGCAACAATTTAGATTTCTGCCACGCGATGAAATGTAAGGTGTGGCTTTCATTTTTTCCATGAAAACGCATTAAGAAATGTGTGGAGACAATTTGTAAAGCTCCATGATGCCAGTGAGAAGGGAAAAAAACTAGCAACCTTGTAGTTTATGGATGACCTTTGGCATTGAGACAGAATATCCGAAGAAGTGCTGGTGTTGTGGTGTTGTGTTGCTATACCCTTTCCTGAGCACACTCTGGCCCTTGTGTTGTGCTAATGAAACATGGATCCCACCATTGTTGCATGTTAATAATATTTAGTATCAACAGACTATCATATGTAATGGGGAATTTTATATATACATACATGTATAGCTAATGTGGAATTCAATATACATAAACAATAAGCAAAATATATTCTTTTATAACGAATAAAGCTATAAAGGCTATAAAGCTATAAAGGTTCATAACATTTTAATAGTTTAGTAGGAAGCCAGACCCTTTTTCTTCTTGCAGCTGTCCCCGACTATGCTGGTTGTTTGGAACTACTTGTACTCAAAACAATTGTTAACAAACACTGAACATCCCTGTACTCTCCAAGACGTAGAAAGGATTGCATTAACTAAAATGCTTCGCTCATAGCGAAAATGTACTGTCATGTGAAGTACTGAACATTGCCAAATTCATTAGAGCACCAAATTCACTAGAACACGATGCAGAGAAGTACAGTGCCTATGCAATGCCTATGCAAAATGCCTGTGTAATACTGTAATGCCTATGTCATTCTGATGTGTTAAATCCTGATTGGTAGATGCTAAAGTCTTTGTCCTGAAATGTATAAAAACCCCAGGCAACCAGTGCCATAGTGCAATTCTCCACTCAGAGGGAGACTGACCTAGTGTACGCTTGTCATCCAATAAAGGCCTACCTTTTTGCCCCAAGCCTGTGTCTTTAAAATGTTATTCAAGGACCCCCAGCAAAAGAACCCAAGGAAAAATACACAATTCTCCAACATATGCAAATCAGGAGCAGTCAGCAGGGTAAGGTGTTGCTGCTTATCTGGCTTCCAGTGCCAGGATCGTTGCTGGTTATCAAGAGGGGGGAAAGCAAGACAGTGGGGAGGTTGGTGCAGTGCAGGCACAGCGGCAGGAGTGTTGGATTTGCCCTGCCACTGCACCTACACCACAGCAACTTCCCTGATGCCTCGCCCTCCCCACTTCCTTTCAGTAACCAGCAGCGACCCCAGGCAACCAGCACCACCACACCTCCTCCCACCAACTGCTACTGCTACTGATGCGACCAAACTTGATATGAAAGTTTACACACTGAGTGATATCCAACTAAGTTATACCCAGAGCAGACTTATTGGAATCAATGTTCAGTCCAATGGAGGTAAAAAGATTTTGCATAACAGAGATCGGTGGCTAGAGGTCTTGCTGCATGCATATCTCTAGACTGCTTGTCTTTGCGTGGACTTGGATTTATTTATCTTAGAGAAGCTGGATACAAACTATTGACAAATACGTCTACTTTCAAAAGATTTAGCTGCCCAAGTCTGTAGGTTCTCTCAGTGATTAGCAATGTTCAACATCAAAAGGTTCCAAAGGTATTTGAAAGACAACTAAACTGCTCAGCACATCTATCAACCAAAGGATTTTAGTCAGGGATTGTAGTGGGGGGGGGGGGAGAGAAATAAGGACATTGCCTCCCAAATGATAATTCGCCCTCCAAATGAAATTTTCCTTCAGTCCACAAATTTCTAGCATCGCAGTAACTTAACCCTACCAATTTCATTCAGCTTCTTTATAGCCTTCTGACCCCATCTGCATCAATTTGGAATGGTTATAATTTACTTAAAATATAATTCATGTTCACATGTATCTTCTGACCTAAAATGTTAACACATTTCTTTATATAATCTTGAGATTATCTTAAACTAAACTACAAAGACTACAATACACACATAGTTACATTGGAAGGTAGTTTAACTAACATAGCCCTCTTGATTTATTTTAGCTGATACCTAAGTGCTATTTGCACTGAATATTATCTTTTTGAGTTGAGGGGAATGTATTTATTCCTCTCCATTTCTCCTCTCCACTATTATATCTGTCCCTCAATATATAAATTTTCTATTCATTTACGGTTATGGGGTGGCAGCCTGTACATGTTCATTTTTCCTGTAATATGATGTCTGAATATCAAGACAGATTCATTTTCTCTTTAATGATATTCAGCCACTAAACATGAATGAATTTCCATTCTATTTCCATATCTATGGATAATAGACTTTAAAGCTATACAGTTTCTATACCTGAATCATTCTAATTCAAAAGCTTAACAGACAAAGCACTTTAAAACCATAGTTTTGTGAATTAGCAAGTACAATACTAATCTAAAACCAATTTAAGAAAACATGAAGCATTCCTTTTGAGTTCAGTAAGGTATGATATTGGGCTTTAAGTGATTAACACAGAAAAAGAACACCTGTCATCTCAAAAATAATTTGTTCATTTTGTTCTGAACAGTTGTACTTTAGATTTTTGCTGTATGATTATGAAGTGCCTGCAAGCACCTTGTATTATGTTGCATATAATCCTTCACTTCAAAGTTATTAAATGAACGCTCTTGAAAATGTTGCTTTATATTTTTGAGATTGTGATTGGCAATGTTATTATAATTTGAAGTCTCTGATGAATTGTACCACACATGAATTCTCAATTCTAATGCTGACGCTCTGCCCCTCATCATGACAGGTCATGTTTGTATCGTTTGGGTCTCTTTGCGCATTATGCTGAAGCAGCCATGTACATACAGCAGGGACCCATTGCTGATCCTAGATCCCTTACAAAAACCCTTTGACCCCAATCCAGAGGAAGTTAGTCACTGAAACCAATGGAAGAAGATAGTTATGATTAACTTAAACCTGACTGAACAGTAATGATGCTGAATCCCATCATTATCAGACTCGCAATAAGAGCCTGTACAGCTTGTCATTAATAAACTGGTGATGCTGACCACCTTTCCTCCCAAAGTTCTAAAGCAATTCTGAATGGTTACCAGACTGCCACACATCCTACATGGAAGTGTAATGTGGAGGCAGGTGGGCTTTTTTACTGGTAGCACTGATGTTATGGAATACACTCTCTGCTAAAATATGAGAGGCCCCAATCCGTATTGCTATTCCACCGGCTTTGGAAGATGCATCTTTTTACACTCTCAATCCCATACCCACTTGTTTTGTGAGGAAGCCCTGTTGAACAAAGAGGGACTTGCTTTCATTGAAAAGGATTTCACTGCATAGGATCAACACCCAAATGCTCAAGGTGGGGTGATGGAGAATTTGAGGTCTGTTGGAACAGGGGTCCTAAAGGAAAATGAAGATACAGGCTTGCAGCAAAGGTATGCCTTTACTGGTTACATACGCACGGTCAGTCTCCCTTGAGCGTGGTGGAGCGCTGCAACATGACACTGTTTGCCTGGGGTTGCCCATTACACGGAAGGGGAAGTTAAGGCTACAAATGGTTGGCATACAGACAGTATGTCATGAAGAAGGTGTGTGGAGAAGGCTGGAGAGCTAAGGTCAAGGATTAGGAAATGAAACTATTTTTCTGTGTATCTTACTTTGCAGGTAACAAAGGTTTGGAAGGGTTAAGAAATGTTTTATTGGCACACATGTTAATTAAAAAGGGAGATGGCAGGAGAATGGGTTAATGCCAACAGTTCAACTCCTCCTCTTCCCTCACTTTCTGGAGGGAGGCTTGAGATCAGTAAATAATTGTAAGTTCAAGGCTGAGAGAAAAGGGGAGCGTCTTTCCACCAGCAACCCCTCCTTTCCCCAGCCCGTTGCAAAACAGTATGGTTGTATTTTTATTTTTAATTGGTTCTGAAGAACATTTCGGTATACAAATTGGAAAAAAAAATCTTTTTTGCATTGAGCTAGTCTTTGACTGCAAGTGAGCCAGTTGCTGGCACCTTGATATGGGAGTTCCAGAGCAACTTTTCATGTGCAAAGCTTTGTGCATGGTCAGAAGCTGTAGGCTCCCCAAAGCCCAGAAAATTAGAATTTGTCATTTTTTGGGGGGGAAGATATCTGTATAAATTTGTATATTGGAAGTCTGTACTTATACTTTTATCCACACTTAGTATTTAAATTACAGGATGGAAAAACAGAAGGTAATAACTCCAGATCTCTGTTGTTAAAGCAACAAAGGTATATAACAACACAATGCCTAAATGGGTCTGCTTAGGAAAAGCCAAATTTACATTTTCAGATAATAATGCAATCTTCATAAACTGTGCTAATTTTTTTCAGTCAAGTCATGACCAACGAAGAAGAATTTTGGGGGTTTGTAAATGCCTTATTAATGTTTATGTTGGACTGTTACACAGCCTCTTCCCCCTTTCTTCTACAGACGAATTTTTTTCCTCTTAGCACCTTGCAAAGAAAGGCTTAATTTTTCCTCCAGAGCTCCTTTCTCTCATTTTTAGTATTTTTACCTTCTGAAATGTTGAATTTGGATTTTTAATTAGATATAAATACAGCACTGCAAAAATTGTTTAAAGTTAAAGGTGATTAAAAAAAAATCCCAACACCAAAGCTTTGGTTTCTTATGAAAAGAATGAGATCTCAATCATAATTACTGAAGATGACTCATGTCAAAGAAATGCAAAGGGTGACCTTGTTGCTGGTTATACTGTTGGTTCTCAACATGAAATAATAGAATGCTTCTGGTACAGTGCATGATTATAGGCAACTTGGGAAATGTGGCTTCCTCACCTCAGGGGGAGTAAAAGAATAGCAATGGTCCATATGTAAATGCTCTTCTTGATGCTTTGCTATTGCCTTCTGAAATTGCTATCGTCAAATGTGTTGCTCATCAAATCCCTTATGATGAAGTTTCTGTACCTCAGGCCACTTCTGTTTATCTCTCAACCATGATCCAGTCTCCAATAGCAACCATTAAAGATCAGGCCCCAGATTCTGAAAAAGACAAATGGAGACTGACAGGGTGCCTCTTGCACCTGGACCATTTGGGGGGCTATCCAGAGAGCTGCTTGGTAGCGCCCATGGTCCTTCCCTATTTTTCTGGAGTGCACCACAGTGTGGCCTGCTCTAGAAAAGGGAAATTGATACATGCAAAACAGCAAGTTTGGCATGCTCCAAATTTTCCAACTGTGGCCCAGCATATTGCCACACCTGCCCTGTTCGCCAAACCCACAATGTGGGTAAAGCTGTAAGGACAAGACGAGAGCCCATCCCTCACCATGGGGACCTTTTGTGAATGTTCAGGTTTATTTTATTTGAATGTGAAAATGTTGTTCTTATGAATTTGTTCTTGTCATTGTATGCATGGATTCTGGACGGATTGAGGCCTACCCTAGAGCAAAGGCCAACACCATCACAATTACAAAAGACTGTTGAAGGAATTCATTTGGTATCTCCTTTCCCTTATGAGCACCAGAGCAACACCTAAGAAAAAAAAAATCTGGACTGTCATTTCACAAAATCCTCATAGGTTGCTCGATGTGAACCCGTTTCACCTCCTATAAATCCTGCCCACTGTGATTTTCATTTAAACAATTAAATAGTAATGAACTATTATAAGGCATTAATGAAGTGTGCTAAGGCCTTTCATTATAGATCCAGGTGGCCCCACCCAGAGAACCAGAGGACCAGTGTCATCCTACCCAGCCAGGTGATTGGATCCAAGTCAAGGTACATCAAAGGAAGTCTTTGCTGGAATCTCACCAGAAAGACCCCTCCCAGGTACTGCTGGAACTGGAACACAACTGTAAAGCACCAAGGACTCCAGGCATGGATTCACGCATCACACTGCAAGAAGACTTCACCACCAGAACCTGAGGACTTCAGTAGCAGCACCAGTCAGCTCCCTGAAATCGACTTCGTGCTTTGTTCCTGGTTTTGGTTGATTCCATTCTTCTTTGTTTTGACAGCTTTCTTCCTGCTTCTGTTTCCCTTTTTGAACTCATGACTAAAGGCCTCCACAGTCTGGTAGTGAGCCTAGCAGGAGACCCTATTAGAGAAGAGACCCTCAGCAAAGGGCCATAATAATGACCTCAGTGAAATTCCAGTGGTAAAGCCAAGTGCTCACTGTGAAGAAGATACCACTCCAAGATGCAGCTGAAAATATTCAACAGACCAGTCTCTCCTCCCAATTCCTACAGATGTGCCCTGCCATTCTATCCAGTCAAGCAACTATGTCTTCGTTGAAGGACCACAGAAGAAAGGACTGCCTCAGGCCACAATGGGAAGGTCCTTTCCAGGTCCTGCTGACTACTAACACTGCTATCTGAGTGAACGAAAGAGCCTCGTGGATACACACAAGCCACACCCATAGAACAGTTGACCCAAGCAGCAGGAAGGCACCACCACCACCCCTCCAACCCGAGGAAACTGACTTTTGCCCAGACGAAACAGATGAGGAAATCTCGGAACAACTGGGGGAAGAAGGCTGCTCCACAGAGGAAAGCATTAATCCAGGCTTGATTGCCCAAGTAAGGGCTACAGGAGAGATCCCTGAGCCACTTGGGAACAACCCTGAGGACTTCAAAGAGGACAACTCCTGCCCCGACAAATTGGCATCAAGTCTGGCTGACACTCTTGCAGAAACTCAGTCGCACGACCTGGATGATAGTGGGCGTCAGAGTGCAAATAATTGCTCTGGTTTTCCCGACCCACCTGCTCACTCATACAACCTCAGGCCATGGAGAGGCCAGACAGTTTGAGCAAGACAATCGGATGATAGAAGGAAGGGAGTACAGGTAGACTATCTGGCTGTCAGACTGTTTGATAAACTGCTAGGACTGTGTTATTCCTGTAACTTATTTTGCAGCCCAATTATTTCAGTGCCTCCATCTACTGCAACAAAAGTGAGAGAAGTTTAGACAACGAATCTGAAGAGTTGCCTGAAGAGGAAAGCCAAATAGTACTCAGGACTAGATAAAATGCAATGGTTACGGGTATCACACCTTTTGCTGATTACATGGGTATGTCCTGGTTTAATGGATCACCAGACTCTAGCGGCTAAGAATACACCGGGGAGAAATGTAACTATCATAGTGTTGTGCAAGCAGCAGGCTTTATCAAAAACCCACAAAACAATGTCACATTTGACCAAAGAGCAAATAGTGCAGGAAGCTGGTGTACTTCATCAACCCATGCAAGTAGATGTGGCATATCTTAATTTCTCATCTACTTAACCTTACCTGACAGGGACAACAGAATCTCCTTATTATGACTCTCTGTGCATTAATGCAACTTGGGAATCTCATGAAGCTAGAACATAGCATCCAAGATTGGAAGAATGGAGATGTTTGCCAATGGCAAGCTATTACTAAGGACAGAGATGTAATAATAATAATAATAAACTTTAATTTATAGGCCGCCTATCTAGCCAGTGGCCACTCTAGGCGGCGTACAATAAAACATGATAAAATACAATAAACAATATAGCCAGTACAGTACAATGTAAAAATTACAGTATTTAGTAGATTGTTCATATTACAGTTCTAGAACTAGTTCACCTTGGAAGTTTCAAAGATCGTAAAGGCCTGATGGAAAAGCCAAGTTTTCAGGCCCCGGCGAAATATATCCAGGGAAGGGGCATGTCGAAGATCCATTGGGAGGAAGTTCCAAATGTAAATTGGGATTGGGTAAAAGTCACCAAATTTGTAACACAGCACCCCTGATTAAAGCTTGCAGTTACAATAGTTGTCAAAGGAAAAGAGTTTACTGCATAAGTTTACCTTCCACTCCTTAATATAATTGGCAATCACTTCAGTTCACAGCTGAATTTCAATTCAAAGGGTCTCTTTGTGATGACAGCCAGGTGTGACCAATGGGACTTTGATAGATGGCTTTGTCTTATGCACAGTACACCATTTGAGCCATGTGCCTATAACTTCAGTAGTGCCACTTGTGCATGGGCTCAGTTGTGTGATCATGCTCCTTGAATAATTGATAATGGTCGAGGATGTGTGTGTGTAGTGTCATGAGATGCAGTATATTGGAAAGATGATACTGTCTCCTTTCCCCTGTACATGAATGTAAATGCAGTATTTCCCATGTGCACACCACTACATGTCTAAAGAGCAGTGGTTCTTAACCTTTTCCACTGCCAGCACCCCTTGGATTTCCAAAATATGCTGTCACACACCCTGAAAAAATACCGTTCATTTTTTATCTTAATTTTAGTTAATTTTATTTTAATGTGTGTTTTAGCCTAACCTAGTGTCATGGCCCCCGTCAGAGGACTCATCAGACGAGGATGACTCGGGAGTAACAGCAGCAGACCCAGAAGCAGCAGACCCAGAAGGAGAAATGGAGGAAACTCCTGAGAACCCAGCTCCTTCTCCCTCTCAGCTGCAGAGCACCCCAGACACAGCTGAAGCCCTTCAGCCAGACACAGACAGTGAACAGGATACTCCCCCCTCACCTGCAGAACGTAGACAACAGAAGGTCAGGCAGAAGAGGGGCAGGCCTGTTCACTTAAGGCCAAAACGCTGAGGGCTCACACCTGCTGACAAACCTGCTCCTTAAAAGTCAAACCTTGGCTTCAGCTTGTTG
Source organism: Rhineura floridana (assembly GCF_030035675.1). Classification (NCBI taxonomy): domain Eukaryota; kingdom Metazoa; phylum Chordata; class Lepidosauria; order Squamata; family Rhineuridae; genus Rhineura; species Rhineura floridana. Next base: position 14,285,790 of record NC_084484.1, read on the forward strand.
CTGACTACAATGTCAGGCGTGACCACTGTGTGTCTTCCTATCCCCTGAACCTTGACTTGGACTGATTTCTCGGCAAACTAGACCCGGACCTTCACTGATGTCTCTTCTGGATTTCTGGATTGGCACGTAAGCTTTGAACGGCCTCTGCCCTTATCTTGCTTCCTCCTTGCTAGCCTGGCAGATTTATAGCCAAGCTGCCGGCTGAGGACTTACGGCCTGGCAATTACCAAGGAATCTCCGGCCCTGCCTGCACCCCCACCGACACTGCTGTCTCAGTGAAGAGCTGACACCTAGCTAAGATAAATGAATTTTTTAATCGCTTGAACGCCTCACACCCCTATAAAAAGTGTCTCGCACCCCTGGGGGTGCGTGCACCCCAGGTTAAGAACCACTGCTATAGAGTATGAAACTAAGGATGAGAGGCCAAGGAACTGAATTTTACCTTTCCCCTAGGATTCAATATTAGTTCAATAGCACAAGCCTTATGAGCCAGTAAGAGAATTTGTATGCAGCTTGAGGCCTTATTCCTGAAATGACTAGGGTTTGGTTGTAAAGATCCAACATGACCAAGCTGAACTTGTTAGAATCACCAAAGAAATGGAAGAGATTACAAACTATCATTGGCAGGATATCTTTTCTGGTTGGAGTCCTACTATGAAGAATGTTTTGACTTTAGCATGCCACCCTATAATCCTGATGTTAGTAGCTGCACTTTTGCTACTCCTATTATTCTGAATTCTTTATTCAAGGATTGTATGGTTGTATAAGAAGGTACATATAATAATAATAATAATAAATTTTTATTTGTTAGTCGCCTATCTGTCCGAATATAGTAGTGTGGCAAGAGGAAACCAGACACGTAAATGTGGTAAGAACCTACAAAGGTGCAACAGTACATCAGATGCCTGGAAAATGTCTGATGATGAGCATATGGAGAAGTGGATGGCAGAGGAAGATGCTAAGGTAAAAACTTTGCAGGCAGAATGGATGAGGATGAACAAAATAGAAAATGAGCTGGATAGCTTCAAAGGGGGGAAATAATGGGGAATTTTTATATACAAAAAGTAGGCAAAATATATTCTTTTAGAAATTATAAGGATCATAATTTTATAAAGGAGCAACAGGCCAGATAAATGATCGTCTCCTTGGTACTGACATCTCTCTCTTTTACGCAAATGTATCCATGGTAACCGGTATGCATGGAATGCTAGGTACAGCCTGGCACAGGAAGATAACATAAGGGGAACAGAACACTGGTACAGAAAGTCTCTGTCCTCCCCAAGTCATGAGAGGAATTAGTACTGGAATGTATTAGCTCATAGTAGAAATGTGCTGGAATTAGATATTGTTTAACATTAACTGATTGGCTAGAAAATAGTGTAGGCAGTGTGACCTCTATGTAATGCTTATGTGTAGCTTCGTGATTGGGAAATGATAATTTCTTTGTCCTGGAATATATAAAACCCCCAGGTGAACAGTGCCATGTTGCAGCATTCCACCACACTCATGGGAGACTGACTGTGCATATGTAACCAATAAAGGCCTACCTTTGCTGCAAGCCTATGTCTTTGTTTTTCCTTTGGGACCCCTGGTCCAACGGACCTAAAAACTCTGTCAGGGGCAGGGGCACATAAGAAATCCCTGTCCTCAACACTCTCATGCATGTCATGCCCCCTCTTAGTTCCTGGCCTTTTTCATGTTGCATGAGGAATGTCTATAGTGGGCTTCTACTTGTGTTTGATTGAATGTGAGTAGAACCTTCCACATGATTAGGGGGCCTGCTTTATCAGGGCCCTGAATGTGCAGAGGGCTCTGTTTGCATTTAAATGAATGTGAGTAGAAGCCCTCTGCAGACCTTCCCTATGTGACATGGGGAAGGTACAACACATGCAAGGTTGTTGGGGTGAATGCCTGAAAACACCTTGAGATCCCTTTAGTTGGGTGACAACAGCCCTAATTATTAGAGCTGTACTATATAATCTCCTGTGTTGAGTTCCAGATTAGAAATAGTAATTTTAGTAGGGATAGACAAGCATTCTGAAAAATGCTTACATTATGCAAATATTCACTTTTTCAATTCTGTTCATTCTCATTGTTTCCGCGGCCACTGCTGCTTCTATACCATGTTTCCCTTGCTACTGCTTTTTCTTCTTTAGATAATCTTTAGCACACTGACTGATGGAGATGAAATAAAAGGAAAATGGAAGCAATACACTGAAGAACTATATAAAAGAGATGCAAGGATGACCGTATGATGAAGAAACAGAAATTTTAGAATGTGAGGTGAAAGCTGCTCTTAAAATACTTGGAAGAAACAAAACACCAGGAACAAATGGCATACCGATAGAGTTGCTACAAGCTACTGAGACTGAATCTGTCCAAATTTTGACAAAAAATAGTCAAGAAATGTGGAAAACTAAACAATGGCCCACAGACTGGAATAGTTCAATATACATCCCAATTCCTAAGAAAGGTGATCCCAGAGAATGCAGTAATTATCGAACTATTGCCTTAATATCCCATACAAGTAAAGTAATGCTCAAGATTCTACGACAAAGGCTCTTACCATATATGGAGCGAGAAATGCCAGACGTCCAAGCTGGATTTAGAAAGGGAAGAGGCACCAGAGATCATATTGCAAGCATATGTTGGATAATTGAACGGAGCAAAGAATTTCAGAAGGAAATCACCCTGTACTTTACAGATTACAGCAAAGCATTTGATTATGTAGATCATGAAAACTATGGAATGCTTTAAAAGAAATGGAGGTGCCACAGCATCTGATTGTCTTGATGCCCAACCTATACTCTGGACAAGAGGATATTGTAAGGACAAAATATGGAGAAACCAATTGGTTCCCCATCAGAAAGGGAGTGAGACGGGTGTATTTTATCACCCTATTCGTTTAATCTATATGCAGAACATATCATACAGAAAGCGGGATTGGACCAAGATGAAGGAGGTGTGAAAATTAGAAAGAGAAATATCAATAATGCAAGATATGCAGACAATACCATACTACAAGCAGAAACCAGTAATGATTTGAAACGAATGCTGATGAAAGTTAAAGAGGAAAGCACAAAAGCAGGACTACAGCTGAATGTCAAAAATACTAAAGTAATGACAACAGAAGATTTATGTAACTTTAAAGTTAACAATGAGGACATTGAATTTGCCAAGGATTATCAATACATCGGCACAGTCATTAACCAAATTGGAGACAATAATCAAGAAATCAGAAGAAGGCTAGAACTGGGGAGGGCCGCTATGAGAGAACTAGAAAATGTCCTCAAATGCAAAGATGTATCACTGAACACTAAAGTCAGGAACATTCAGACCATGGTATTCCCGATCTCTATGTATGGATGTGAAAGTTGGACAATGAAAAAAGTAGGTAAGAGAAAAATCAAATCATGTGAAATATGGTGTTGGAGGAGAGCTTTGCAGATACCATGGACTGAAAAAAAGACAAATAATTGGGTGTTAGAACTAATTAAACCAGAACCATCACTAGAAGCTAAAATGATGAAACTGAGATTATTATACTTTGGACACATAATGAGAAGACATGATTCACTAGAAAAGACAATAATGCTTGAAAAAACAGAAGGGGGTAGAAAAATAGGAATGCCAAACAGGAGATGGATTGATTGCGGCCTATTGCCGAAATAAAGCACAAACACCATTCATTGGGTTAAATCATGGGCCACTTTATTAAACGGAATCAATTAGAATAATGAACCTGCAGAGGGGAAATCAAGTGCGGGAGCATTCTGATGATCCAGGCAAAGCCTGCTTGCAGCCATAGGGCGACTAAACCTTGCCTGAGCCCGGGGCTGCCCTGTGCCAGACCCCAGCTCAGGCCACACCCTGAAGATGTGTAGGGGGTCCAACCCGCATCACCGCCCCCTGGAGCCGTGAAACTCCGAGCGGATGAGGCACGTTGGCCCCAAAGGCGGCCCGTGTTCTGCCCCCAGGGCTGTATAGCCCTGAGCTGCAGGCCCCCGGACCGCCAATCGCCCCCAAAGGTGCCTAAAGGTGTCACCTAGCTGCCCTTTCCCTTTAAACCTTTTCCCGCACTTCTTTGCCACAAAAGGGGGACAAGCCTCTGCTTAGTCTCCCTTTACCCCACACCCAATAACCTCTGCAGGTTCATCAGGAAGATGCCATCGTTACCCCACAAACTGCATGTCCACGCATGCCTGCCACTGAGGGCCTTGCCTTCCATGTCTGACCACAGCAGACGACCCAAGGCTACCGAGGCCTCAACTGCATGTCCTCACATGCCTGCCACTGAGGGCCTTGCCCTCCATGTCTGACCACAGCAGACGACCCGAGGCTACCGAGGCCTCAACTGCATGTCCTCACATGCCTGCCACTGAGGGCCTTGCCCTTCCTGTCTGACCACAGCAGACGACCCAAGGCTACCGAGGCCTCACTGCATGTCCTCACGTCTTGCCCTTCAGTAACCAAGGTAATTCCCACCCAGGGGAATGACCACCACCTGCAGAACCTTCCGCCCTGAACCCTGCTGGAACGACATGGGTAGGAGACCATTCCAGGGCATACTCTGTCGGCCCAGCCACCAAACCATGGCCCACCATCAGAGGCCCAGCTGTGAACCAATGTGCGTTTGCGGCCCCAAGGCCAGCCTATGAGATCATGCCATGGCTGCAGAGTAGGCTGCGCATCTGCTCCATCCCCGTCCAGCAACCTGCCAAAACAGAAACAATCGTGAATAGTTGGGTCCCGGACCTTCAGACTCGCCCCTGGGGTGAATGTATTCCATGCGCCCCCTACTTCCACCTCCTGACGGCGTGCACCTGCATATACCAAAACCAAATAGACAGTTCCAGGTAGGCAATTCCACTGCCGGGTAGGCAATTCCACTGCCGGGTAGGCAACCCCCATTCCGGAGGAGCATGTCCCTCAAACCCCCATGGGTCTGCTCCCGGGCACTGCGACACTAGACTGAAACTTTATAAGGGAAGATCCCTCTCCCTGAATATCTGGCAACCAGGCCTGTAGCTTCAGGCCAAAAACACTATGACGCTGTCATGGAGAAGTGTCCAGTCCAGGGGGAGGGTAAAATAATGTGGACTGACTCTTGTACCCCTGGTCTGCCTGGAAGCCTGACCTGGCCCCCAAACACCCTCCCCCCCCATCCGGAAGGCTCCAAATTAAGTGTGAGGGCCGCTGCATGCAACTGCTGAGCTTTGAAGCATGATGGTCACAGGGCACCTCCCTGATCAACAATCCCTGGCGTGTCAGGTGAACACAGAGGATGAGGATAAGGGGTATGGGGGTGTGCATGGGCCAGCTGGCCAGCACATGACATATCCCAAGACATCTGAATGGTCCTAAAGGCCCCCTGCCAGCCTACCTTGTGACACACTGACAGACAAGCTACACTCCTTCCGTCTGTGATGAATTCCAGCATGTGATTCATAGGAATAGGCCACACTTTGCATAGCCCCTGCCAGCCCCTAACTCCCAGGAATCCCCTCCTGCCCTCTGATAGCTGGTGAGCATGCTGGGGCAGCAGGCATATGGCCATCTCTGACTCCCCTCCCCCATCTCCCAGTATGCGGTATGGGACTAGCAGAGTCGGTCCTTCCTCTAACTGAAACACCATTGATGCACCGCAGGAAAGGAGGGGGCCACACCACAGGTTGGTGCATAAGGCAGCCAAAAACTTTGAACTTGTGGTAAGGCTGTGAAATCCCTGTTATGGCACCATAACCCCCACCGTAGAAGGCCCCCAACGCCTGAAGGGCAGGAAACAAACACCTTCCCCAGCCCCTGAAAACTCCAGGATCTTGATCTGCAACAGTTCAAGCTTTTCCAGGGCAGCCTGCAGCCCTGGGTCCAAAAGTCAGTCTTAATACCCTGGAAGGTGAACACTGGGGCAGGATCTTCCCTTTCCCCAGCTGCCAAAGGAACCCCCCCAGTTCATAGCTACGCTATAAACTGTGCCATCAGGTGCTAACATGCACCCAAAGTCTGCCCTACCCGTGAACTGTAAATCATGAAAGTAGTGTCCCACTGCTTCTGAGCCCTCTCGTCTCCTGACTGTCCCTTCCAAGAAGGGGCTGAAGTGCTCCATGCAAGAATACAGCAGCCCCTAGGTAATGCTCTGCTGCATAGTTGACTTAAAGGGCAAAACTCAGCAGCTCAAAATCCACCGTGTGTAACAGCCGGCAATGCAGGCAGATTAGCTGCCACACTTGCCCATAAGGCATCACTGACTGACCCCACTTGTATGACGGATGGTGAATCAGGTAGTCTTTGCCCACTGCCACTTTGGGCACTATATGGGGGGGGGCACTGAGAGAGCAGAGGTAGGGGATGATGGGAAGGGGCCAATAACCCTGCCCAACTGTATGTCTTCATCAACTGTCCCCTGGAACAGTGCGTCCATAGGATCCAGAAAACCGCATAATAAAGAAAAACCACATCATAAATGAGTCTCCCCATAACTGGGCAGTCTGCAAGCAAGGTCCATAGCCCTCGAGCGTAGCTGGGAAGGGACACTTTTCTCGAGCAGCCTCTGCTGGGGGCTGCTTCCCGCTCCTTTGAGGAGCCCTGGCCTTTAATAGCAGGTTCGTATTCAGCAGTTATTAGATGGCATGGAGTTAAGCAATGTCATCTTCTAATGTCTGCAGATCAAATGACTCTTAAAAGCACAGGACTAGAGGCCTGTAAAAAAAAAAAGGTGGGCACCTTATCTACAGACCAGTTTGTAAACTAGCTAAAGAGAAGATGCAAGCAAATGTGCAGCTTGCACGTGATTAATTCCATTATGTTTAAATAATTTACTCAGAGAAATATGAATTGGACCAATTCTATGCATACTTACTTATGAGAAAATCCCTGAGTGTATCGTTACTTCTTCCCCTGGAAGGGTGCACGTGATTGCACGCATACAGCAGAATCCTATGTGTGTTTACTCAGAATATCACAGATTAAATGGGTTTTAGAACAGAGGTTTATGGGACTTAACTGATGGAAAGGTTCATATATTCTTGACAGTGAAAAGGGGGGATGAGTTCCCTTTGCATGGTTGATTCATGTACTTTATGGTTAAAAAGGAAACATATCCCAAGGCCACAGAAGACCTAACGGGAAGCTTCTGATGTTCTGTACCTCTCTACACAAAAGCTTATTATGTCTTTACAATTCTGTAATACAACCCAAATACAGAATACTTTTTTATAGAACTGAATCAGTTGATACAAGCTAGATCAGATTGCAAACTTGCCAATTTAATATACCACCTCTCTCCCTTGTGGTATTTATAAACCATATATGTTCACTTCTCTTGCTACCGTTTTGTGCATAAATGTCATGTTAAATAACTACATTTTATTAAGAAGCAAAACTTGTATGGCACTTTATACCCAATACTATTTGGTAATACCAGTTTCAGTACCTCCAAATTTACAAGATCCAAAATAAATCAGCTGTAGAATGAACAAAACTTATCACTCTGTGCAAATCCCATTAAAAAGTACCAATGTGTACATATCTATAGGTACACTGTATTTTTACAGAACACCTTGCACCAATTTGTGTGTGTTCTCTAGTGGGATAACCTAAAATGAGGGGAGAGAAATTCTGTTGCCATCAGGGGAGGCTGTTTCCACCTACCTTGCCCCACCCTCCAGCCTCCAAAAGGGAGCTGCCTCAGGAGAAGGACTATGAGGGGAGAGAGACTCTGTTGCCATCAAGGGAGGCTGTTTCCACCTACCTTGCCCCACCTTCCAGCCTCCAAAAGGGAGCTGCCTGAGGAGAAGGACTATGAGGGGAGAGAGACTCTGTTGCCATCAGGGGAGGCTGTTTCCACCTACCTTGCCCCACCCTCCAGCCTCCAAAAGGGAGCTGCCTCAGGAGAAGGACTATGAGGGGAGAGAGACTCTGTTGCCATCAGGGGAGGCTGCTTCCACCTGCCTTGCCCCACCCTCCAGCCTTCAAAAGGGAGCTTCTTTAGGAGGACTTTCTGATCTTTGGGTTGGGCTGTGTGGGTTGGGGGATAGCTTCTACTATGTTGTTTAGTTTTATTGCTTCTTTTTTGATGTTTATATACTTTTATGTCTGATGTTTATATGCCTTTATTTTGTACGTCGCTCAGAGTGGCTGGGTTTCCAGCCAGATGAGTGACTAATAAATCGAATAAAATAAATAAATAAATAATAATGTATCAAATTAGTTAATTTAAGAAAGGGGCAATCACTCTGTATAAAGAATCCTATGAATCATCCTCAACCTCAATATTTAGTGCTGCAATACTCAAGCTTTTAAAATAGGCACAGGCCTACCCATCTTCTATGTTTATTAAAAGAACCCAGCAACTAAGAAGCGTTAGATTTATTTGTGTATTTACATTGACTCAAGCTGGGCCTCTTTGTGTGCAGGGCAATTTTGTAAGAGAAAGCAAATACGCTTTCATTTCTGCAGTACCAATAAACCGGCTTAACTAACCTGACGACAGTCTCTTGGCTGTTCATAGCCTCAAAAGCTACCTTGAAAAAGAACTCACAGCATTTCCGGATTTAAGGAGGTCCCTCCTTTCCTCAACCCTGACAAGCGGGTTTAAGATCTTCAAGCCTTTTAAGCAAACTGAATTTACATAGAGCCCAGAAGGACAACAGTGCTAGGCGCCCCAAGTAGGAACCACCAAGGAGCAGTCTGATGTCGTACAGGCACAGCTTGGGACCCCAAAAACTGACTCCCAGTTCTTGACTCCATCGTCATAATCACAAAGGTCCATTAGAGCCACACACTTCAGCAGGAAGCACAGAAGGTAAAGAAGAAAGGACGGCAGGGTGGAGAAGGAAAAATCCACTTCTCCACCCAGCACAGCACGTAAGGGACTGGCTAATCCGTGTTAAGACACCCCGAGGACACACCTTGAGGGTCAAGCGCCTGTCCCTCGGCCAGCCACAGTCACCCACCACATACCACGGGGGTTGAGGACGCTTCGGGGGCCTGTACCTAAACAGAAGCCCCAAGGCCTCTCTAAGTACTACACCATGCCGGGCTTGGCGAGCTGCGGGCCGCAAGGTCCCGGCAGCCCAACACGACGGTACCTTCACTCCGCGGCGAGGAGACGGTTGGCCGGTAGGCAGCGGCTACCACCTCCTCTTCCTTGTCATCGTCGTCATGCTGCGGCGTCGGCTACCTGTCGGTCGGGTCCTCGGCTAGCACTCCTCCCCCCAGCGTAGTTCGTCTGGGCCTGAGGCTCGGTGTCGGCCTCACTGGCCTCTCCCCCGCACCGCGGACCTGTCGCTGTGGCCGGAAAGCTTCCCGCGCCCTGTCGCAGCCGCCGCCACAAGGCCGGCACATCAAAGGCCTCCTGGCACATCAAAGGCCCTCACCCCGGCTGGAAAGCCTCCCGCGGGTCGCCGGAAGGCTCCCTGCGCCTCGCCACAGCCACCGCCGCTGCAAGGCCTCACTGCTCTGCAGGCCTTGCCGCCAAAATTCAAAAGAGGGCGGGAGGCTGGTGGAGTGGCCTTAAATGGCCTTCAGCCGCCCCGCCTCCTTCCTGCGTGTCACAATGGCGCGCTGGCACGCTGCATGCACACACGCCCACCCGATGGTGGCCTGGCTTCGGCTGTGGCCGCAAACTCGCCCCTTTGCCCGGAATTACCGGGCACGGAACGGGATTCCGTAAAGGAAGCCACAGACCTGAACTTACAAGATCTGAACAGGGTGGTTCATGACAGATGCTGTTGGAGGTCACTGATTCATAGGGTCACCATAAATTGTAATCGACTTGAAGGCACATAGGAAGAACAACAAGATAATCTTTGCCAGTCAGTGATCAGACTGTGAAGGGGATGACATCAAAATGCTATACTGCTAAATCTGTTTAGCTATGTGATGAAGTCACTGAGGACTACATAAGTCAATTGAGAATGACAGCAAGAGGGCCCTGTACAGAAATAGGCAGATCCTTTTACCTTTACAATATCAAAAAGAAGGAAATGCCAAAAAATGTTTGGGAAAATTCTGAGTAATTGTGGTTCAGTTCTGTTTATTTAATATTTGAGATGTTGTTTGTGAGTTAGAACTGGAAGATGCCCTCAGTTTTCTTTCAGTTATATGGACATGATCTACTCTGGACCCAATGTCAATTTCTGGATCATTTTATTTGTTTGTTTGTTTATTATTTGATTTATAACCTGCCCTTCGCCCCAGGAGGAGCCCAGGGCAGCAAACAGAACGCTAAAAACACTTTAAAACATCATAAAAACAGACCTTAAAATACATTAAAACAAAACAACATTAAAAACACTTCTTAAAGAAAAGCTTAAAAAATATCTTTTAAAAAAGGGTTTAAAACATATTATTAAAAAAACACATGTTAACAAGCAATTTTCTGGATGAACATTGTATATCCATGAGCTTAATAAACGAATATAGAATTATTTCTGGAACTGACTTGGGCAAGTGTTCCAATAGTCTTCTATCACCTATACCTGAAGTGTCTACCTATTATGTTGCTTTTGTTACATAGTGTAAGCAAGGTTTCTGCTATACAGTTAAAAAGCTCCTTACATTTGTGACTGACATCTGTTTTCTTTCTTTGAATATCAAAGGACAAAAGATATCCCCCATCTCCAGTTTTTTAATTGTGTAAACTAGTCAATTATCAGTGGTTTCTTATGTAAGCAGTCCTGGTTTTGTTTGATTATTTGATTAGCTCCTAGTAAATTTAATAGAGGTTTTTGTTTCTGGAAAGCTCTGAGTGACTGGCATGGAGGATTAACAAGGATAGGATATTTCAAGGGTTGGGGTCCAGAGAGTCCTGTAGAAGAATAGGAGGTGTGTGCTTTTACCTTACAATGGCAGAACCTTTAACCTTCATGGGGTAGTGTTCCAGAGGCCCTTGATTTTTGGAGATGGGTTTGGGGGTCTGCCAGGGGAAAGGGGAGCTAAAAAGCCTGTGCACACATGCGGAATAATGTTGAATTTTCACCCAGGTTTGGGGAATAAATCATCCCCAACATTGCTTAAGCATAACTGTATTGAGTGTATATGTTTCAGTGTCTGTTAGCTACGCTTCAGTTTATGCTATGTCATTTCCATTAATTAGCACCTTTTGAGATAATTTCTAAAGAAATCTAAATGAACAGGCGTTTTATGAAAATATATCAGTTGAACTGGGATTGTAGCTTGAAAATCTAATGAATAGTATACCATTCCCTATGATCATTTTGGGGGTGGGATACTCCAAAATGCTGCTGTTGTTGTTGTTATGTGCCTTCAAATCGATTACAACTTATGGTGACCCTATGAATCAGTGACCTCCAAGAGCATCTGTCATGAACCACCCTGTTCAGACCTTGTAAGTTCAGGTCTGTGGCTTCCTTTATGGAATCAATCCATTTCTTGTTTGGTCTTCCTCTTTTTCTACTCCCTTCTGTTTTTCCAAGCATTATTGTCTTTTCTAGTGAATCTTATCTTCTCATGATGTGTCCAAAGTATGATAACCTCAGTTTCATCATTTTAGCTTCTAGTGATAGTTCTGGTTTAATTAGTTCTAACACCCAATTATTTGTCTTTTTCGCAGTCCATGGTATGCACAAAGCTCTCCTCCAACACCACATTTCAGATGAGTTGTTTTTTCTCTTTTCTGCTTTTCTCACTGTCCAACTTTCACATCCATACATACAGATCGGGAATACATAGTCTGAATGATCCTAATGTGATAGATGTATTCTCATATGAATTCAAATTAACCATGGGGGATTATTTGGGAGATGGGCTGCACTTTTCGTCTACTGTCAATAAGAATTCCAAAATGGGCAAGGATCCTAACAAATTGCTACATTTTTGGTCCAAGTGACTCTGATGGTACTGTGTACTTGAGGACTAGTGTTTGGTTCTCTTCCCAATTCAATTCAGAATTTGATCCAAAAAATTTGGCTGATTTATACCAGATTGGATGGTTGGACCAGATCTCACTCCTGACATCATCAGAAGCACAATGAAATTTAAATCTTTCCTTAACATCCTCCCCCTAAGCTTCTAATGATAAGTCCCCAGATTCCCTAGTTCCGGGATGGGAAACCTATGGCCCTCCAGATAATGTTAGACTCCAGTTCCCATCAGCCCCAGTCAGCATGGTTAGTAGGCAGAGATTATGAGAAGGGTAGTTCAACCATGGGTTCTCCATCCTTGGTATAGCTGCTGCTGTGGCAGTAGCTTCCTTCACAGCTGCTGCTGGGGCTGTTTTAGTAGTGATTGTGAGATGCAGGACAGGAAAGAGATTTTTTTCCCCACTTGTAGTCTCTCTTCCCCCTTCCTTTTCTCCTCTCTCTCTCTCTCTCTCTCTCTGTGTGACACTATAATGTTCTTCATTCTGGGAGTAGAGAGGGAATGGAAGAGAGACATTCCTCCTTTCCCACTGTTTCAGCCAGGTAAATTAGTGAGAATAGGGAAGAATTCTTCTCTGGCTCAGATTACAATCTAAACCAGAGAATGACTATGCACCAGTCATGGTGGACAGGAATATGAGGAATGGCCCAGTTTGGCATGAAATACTGGCACATTTTATAAGCATGCCTAATTTCTTATTCCAAGTCAGGTGTGATGCTATTTGACAAATTTGGACATAAAGCAGAGTTCTTCCTCCTCCCTTCATGACAGAACACAGAAATATGGTTGGTTATTTTAGCTGTCAGTGTTTAGTGTAGAAGCAGTGCATGCCAAATGAAAACCTAATGCTATACACTTCCTATAACTGAGGATAAAATTCTCTTCTACAAGTGAAATAAAGGAGATGTAAGTAAATACCTGCACCCCACTGAGATCTTTTTGTGTGTAGTATATCAACAACAGATTTGACTTGATGAGTATGACAAGCCAAACCATTAAAATGAGCAGGTTTTTGCGTAGCTGAAAGGATTATGTGAGTGGTATACAGAACAATGTGTTTATGTTCACTTTTGTTAAACAATCAAAGCACACTTAAAAGTGAATTACATTTTGAATTGCAAGGTAGATATGGCTACCTGCTGTGAAAGAATTTCCACTGAAAGTTTTACAAGAATGTTGGTAATAGAGGGGAGGAAATACATTTTTGTCTATATTCCTTTTTGTCACTGTACATATTTCAGGACAGGTGACACTGATCTATTGTGTATTATAGGCAGCCAGGAATTCGGGGAAGAATGCTCCCACGGCACAGTTGGTGTACAGTAACTACTTGGAACAGTTTGTGAATATTAGTGACACACACACACCATATTCTGAATGTGGTGTGTACTGAGAGCAAAATAGGAAGTATTTAGGATGGCTTGGAATGATCTTGAAGTGAAAGTACAATTCATATGTGGCAAAAGAAAAATAACGGGTAGGGACAACTACTGTGACGCTGCAATGAGTTACTTAGCTAATAAATAACTAAAGATAAATTGCTGAAATAGACTAGAATGTGACTGAATCAACTCTTCAATTTGAACAGCTTAATTTTGATCATATAGAATGTACATTTAGTATTGGCACAGAAATATATAATATAAATGAAATCCTGAGCTTTCTCCAGGTGTCTCGTCCAGGCAGCTATTCATTTGCATGCTAGATGCATTGTTCTCCCTTCCCTCATGCATCTAAAGAAAGGGTAACCGATATGATGTCCTCCAAATGTTGTGAATTACAACTCCCATTTGCCCCAGCCAACGGTCAGGAATTATGGGAATTGTAGTCTACAGCATCTGGAAAGAACAACATTGGCTATGCCTGACCTAAAGCAATGTGTGCAGTGAAGGTTTGTAGTGTGATGGTCCAGATCTTTCCCCTCAGAAAGATTGCACAAACTGACTGAATTCAGAGAATAATGCTGGGAGAGTGCTTGTCAGCACCCTTTAATTTATGCTATGCAATACTTCATTGCATTATTTTATTTCCAGTGCTATTTATTATCTTCATAAAGCCACTGGAAGTGGTCAGTAGGAAATTTGGGGCAAGGTGCCATCAGTATGCTGATGACACTCAGCTCTATTTCTCCATAACATCTGAACCAGGAGAGGCCATGTGGGCCCTAGTCTGGTGCCTGAATGCCGTGGTGGGATGGATGAGGGAAAATAGGCTGTCCTTCAATACTGGCAAGTTGGAGGCACTATGGCTGACTGGTTCCCATGTCCAAGAAACTGGCCAATTGCCTGCTCTGGATGGGATTGCACTCCTGTAGAAGCAAGTACAGAGTTTTGGGGTGCTTCTGGATCCAGCTATGCCACTGGAGGCCCAGGTAGCCTCAATGACTTGAAGTGCCTTCTACCAGTGCTAGCTGGTATGACAGCTGTGGCTGTTCCTGGACTGAGACAGCCTGACCACAGTAGTGCAGGCATTGATGGCATCAACACTGCATTATTATTTTATTTATTTATTAGATTTATATCCTGCCTGCCTACCAGGGTGGATTACTGCAATATGCTCTATGTGGGGGCTTCCTTTGCACTTGGTCCAGAAACTGCAGTTAATGTTGAATGCTGCAGCATAGCTGCTGACAGGAGTGAGATCATATAATACCCTTGCTCAGAGTTCTGCTCTGGCTGCCAATTTTCTACCAAGCCAAGTTCAAGGTGTTACTATTAGTATATAAAGCCCTTAACAGCTTGAGGCCAGTTTACTTGAAAGATCACCTTACCCAATATATGCCCACTCAGCTGCTTTGATGTGTGAAACTGGCACTTTTACAAGTGCCACATAGTGTTCATTTTGAACTTGTAGGGAACCAGTCTTTCAGTGTAGCTTCTGCTATGCCCTGGAATTGCCTGCCCATTCTCATTAGGCAGGTGTCTTGGCTGTACTGTTTTTAGTACTTGGAAACACTTTTCTGTTAAAGCAAGCCTACACAGATATGTACAATTGACATGTATTCTAATCTGTAATTTTAGTTTATAATGTATACTTTTAATTTTTGATTTTAATCATTTTGCTTTCTTATATACTTCTTTTTAATGGTGATTTTTACTGACAATTTTAATGTATATTTTATATTTTTTGTAAACTGCTTAGGGGTTTTATTTACAGTTCAGCAGTATACACATCTTGTTAAATAAAATAAATATGTAACCAACAAATACAAATATTTAATTTTCTTCCCATAAATTCCAGCTTGTTTTTAAATATATTTTGTTGCTAATATTTATTACTTTGTAAGTATCATATATTTTAACCTCCCCCTCCATACAGATTCCAAAACCCAGCAGCCATAGGGCTCTGTCTGAAATGACAGATTCCTAAAGCTTGTGTTTCCGGGACTTTCTGTCAGAAAAACCTAAGGAAGACAACCCTGTCTGTTTTGGGAAGAAAGTAGTTTTACCTGTCCTTGGTGATTTTTGTAACGGGCCAAACCCTGGCACAGAGGGAGTGCCTGTCAGAAGGTTACTCAAGTATGTAACATCCTTCCAAAAGATGACAGATATGTGGGGGGCGGTTTCCCCAGAGGGGAGAACTTCAGTCTGAAGTGGAGAAGCAAAATGACTTGTACTATAAACACATATCTTCAAAGTCTCTGTTTTAGGGCAGTGACTACTACCTTGATTTCCCTACCAGGTTTCTACTATATAAAGTTTTGAATTCATTAGTTCAAATATGGAATCTTGATAAGGTTTATTGTCTTATACTGGTGTGGATTTAATTGTTGTTTTTTATGTGCTAAATGGTTTTATCATATGTTTGCCTTTAACCTTTTCATTTATTTTCTTTTTATGGTCGTTTTTAGCCATCTTCTCTGTCTCCTGGCTTCATAAAGAAAGCTACAGCAAGACAATCTTCAGGGAGCTTTCTAAGAAGTGTGGCTGACCAGGAAACTTCCTGAAGACAGAGCACTGAAAAACTCCAGAGGATTTTTGGAGATCAACCAAGCAGCTTCCTGGTCTGTGAATTCCAGTGCAAACTAACCTGATTTGCCCCTCCCAAGCTAAGGTGCATATTGCAATATAATCCTTCAGAATGTCCAGATTTTGGCTAAAATATCCATCATCATCATCATCATAATCCCAAAATGTGTTACAAAAGGGATTAAATATGTTTAGAAATGCATGCTTTGAGATAAAATAACTTTTTAAAATAATGCACATTTTGTGATAAAATACATGACATTGATTTAAATATGAATTTTCATGTTGATATTTTAACAAATTTAAGATGAATGAACACATGAAAAATTGACATGAATTGGAAAACAGACTGATCAATCCATCCCTAGCTATAAGCTTTCACTTGTGATGGAAAATGGCATAGACAGCCAGTCAAGATATCCCACTGGAACAACTCAGCTAACTCAAGAGCTGAATCTGATAAATTACCTGTTACTCTTTTGGGGAGAGATATACTCCTCATTGAATGTGACTGCATCCCCTGCTGATTCTACCATACCTTGATCATCATATACAGGAGTTTCACTTGTGAACAGCATGGCTTTGTGAGAGGCTTGCCAGCCCTGTTCTCTGCTACTATGGCCTTCCGGGAAAGTTTTCCCTACTGCTGGCATTTTTCAGGGGGATCAGTGGGAACGGTCTGACAACATTGGAAAATGAATGATCTTCTCCCCAGAATAATTAGTAAATTCTTAGTCCACATTTAGACTTTGTATATCTTCCAGTGCTCTTGTGTCAATGCAATGATGATGTATCTCTATCACCACCTGCAAGATGCAACAAATAGCTCTAAGGAAGCTATGTTCTTGGCTCAGTGACTTTCTCTGAATTTACAACAGTAGGTTTGGCTGCTTATTTTTGTTCAGCTTTAATGAAAAAAAGGTCCTATAAATAACTATATGAAGGATGCAGTAAATTTGTAGGCATCAGTTCATTTCCATCTACTCAATTCGCTGCAGCTTCTTGATATGCATAATGCAGTGCTCTCGCTTTTTGTTGTAGTTACCCTGAAGATATTTTTACTATGTCACACCTGAGCATGGTGAGGAAAGGATTCTGATTTCTGTAGAATTAAGTCAGCATAATTGCATACGAACTTTTGTGGCATAATGGATGCTTGGACTTTAGACATTACTGAAGACACCAGATTACTTTGTTTTGATGATTACACTTAGGGGTAAAGAAACAGTTTGCAGCTGAGGGTTGAAATAATTCACAGACACAGCAAGTTGGGTTGAACAAAGGGCCACTTTATTAAACTATAAACAAACCCCTTAAACTAACATGCAGAGGGAAAACATAGGTGTGGGAATTGTCTATAAGCAAGCCATTGCAATACAGCTATTGGGTGACCAGCCCCTGCCGGGGCAAGGACAAGCCATTCTGTTTACCCCTTACCCCTGCCACACCTGTAGGTGAGCAGGGGGGCCTTCCCACGTCACTCCCCTGGAACCCTACAACTCTGGGTTGATAAGGTAAGTAGGCCCCAGAAGCAGTCCATATCCTGCCCTCGGGCCCTAAAGCCCTGTCAGACAGACTTCCAGAACCACCAATCACCTCCAAGGTGCCTAAGGGGGCCACCAAGCTGTCCTTACCTACTTTCCTTCCTGCACCTTGCTGCACAAGTGACTAGACAGCCTAAACCCAACTCAGAGAATTAACCTTAACCTTGTCAAATTAGCCAAAATAACCTATTAAACGCCCCCTAACCTGATTCCATTCCACCACCAGTATGTAGGCAAAAAACCTGCCCGCCAACAAGGGTGGGCAGGATAAAAAATTTTGCTCGGCCTCAAAGCAACCCAGAACACACTATAGCAATGGGAAAGTGGGGTAGGCATTGTATGCCTAGAGGAGGATTAGGGGTGACCTGGGCTTAAATAAGCCCTGATGCCCCCCCCATACACAGCACGTCATGTGTGCACTCAGTGCACAATGCGCGACTTCTGCCCTTCTCCAACACGGTGACAGGGCTTCAACCCTCGGTCGCAAATATGCCTCGCCCACCCAGGCTGCACTTGGGCTAGCGGAGTGGGACTTCTCAGCTTCATTTCACCATCAATAGCTACAGTTTCCTCCATGCACAAAAAAGTATTTTCAGATTAACTTTGTGTGGCACCTCCTAGTTTTTAAATTATATTATATTATTTATTTCATTTATGAATTACTTCTCATGAGGCATCCTGAAATGATTTACAGTAGAATAACTTATATAAAATAGTTACATCTATAAAAAGTTAAAACAATTGCATATATAAAAATAATTTTAAAAAACAATAATAAATATAAAAAACATCTTAAAACAGCCACAGCAATAAAATCAATTCAAATCCAAGACCTACAGGATTTTAGAAGGCTTCTTGAATGAGGAATGTCTGTAGGAGGCCAAGGCACCTGTCTGATATGCAATGGGAGGAAGTTCCAAAGGGTAGGTGCTGCCACACTAAAGGCCTGATTCCAACATTGTGTAGAACAGGCCTCCTGATAGCATGGTATTTGCAGGGTGCCCTCTCTTGCAGAATGTAGTGGTCAGTTGGGCATGTAGGGGATGAGGCAGTCTTTTAGGTATTGTGGTCCCGAGCTGTCTAGGAGATTTGTATACCAATAAGTGCACCTGAATCCTAGCCAAGTAGCTAACTGGCAGCCAGTGCAATTCTTCTAACAGTGGTAACGATGGCAATATTCTGCTCCAGTGAACAGTCAAGCTGCCACATTTTGTACTGGCTGCAGCTTCTGGGTCAGCCTCAAGGGTAGCCCCACATACTGCACATTGCAGTATTTTAATCTGGAGGACAGAAACACATGGATGACAGTGGTCAAACCATCCTGATCCAGAAATGACTGCAGCTGTCCTGCTAACTTAGGATTGCCATATTCCAGTTCCACAAATCCGGACAGGTTAATTTGCATATTATGCAAATTATTTGCATATTAATATTTGGATTGTCCAGTTGTTTTGTTTTTGTGCCTAGGAATTACCACCAAAAACTGGGGAAAGATGTGAGAAATCTTTTTTTTAAAAGCAACATTTTCAGCCTTAAATGCCTAGACTCTAGTTTCCAACACTATGGAGTATTTATTGATTGATTAAGAGAATTTATATCCTGCCCTTTTGCTGTTAAAAACAGATCTCAGCACAGCTTACAAATATAATAAAAACAATAAAAATACACAATCAATATAAAAACATAATAAAAACACAAAATAGCAACAAACAAAGTAAGTCAGGGCAGCAGCACGGTTAACCATAACATATACAATATATTTCAGAGATGTGGTGGGTGGAGAAAAACAAGCCAAAATGTTAGGAAAAGGAGTCTTTCACACCACATGCTCAGTTCTAAATACTGTTGCAGCAAGTTTTACAAGTTCCTCCAGTATTCCACTGGTGCAGGCACTCAGACATTCAAAGTAGCTGTATGTTTCTTAGGTTTTATAAAAGCAGAGCTTTGCTTAACTCAAAATTTCTCAACCACATCTACACAGGTTCCACCTCCATACTCAAAATGAAACTGGGCCTGGAAGTGTGCAACAACCCCACACATACCTTGCTAATTAGATTACCAATGCCAGGATGTCTGTCTTATCGACTACTCTCCTGTTCCCTGGGCATCATGAAAGACTCAGTCCTGGGCTCAGAAAGAAAATAAATATCTGGTCCTCTTCAAAGTATTGAGAAGCCTCTTGTTTTAATTGAAATAATAATTATAAATTCTTGTTCTTATCACTAATGGGAGTTAATTATCTTGCATATGCTGCTGTTGCTTCTATGGCTGTAACAGAGTGAGGTTAAAGATAAGTGAAATGCAAATAGGAAAAAAAAACACAGAAGGCAGTAACACTTTCCTAAATGTAATACCATACCAACCACAACAAGATTCCTATGAGTAAGGCAAAAAACTAAGCATCTCACAACCAGTCAGGATTCCT
Organism: Rhineura floridana; assembly: GCF_030035675.1. NCBI lineage: Eukaryota > Metazoa > Chordata > Lepidosauria > Squamata > Rhineuridae > Rhineura > Rhineura floridana. The sequence goes on from NC_084484.1 coordinate 14,305,610, forward strand.
AACCAAAAACAAAAATATGATAAATGAAGAAATATGTATATAAGCATGACTATCAAATATATTTATTATTTACACAAACTGTAAAGATATTTATAGTGCAATCCTAAGTTTATTTATTCAGAAGCAAGTCCCAGCGTATTCAGTGGGGCTTACTCAAACAGGGACAGAAATGCAACCTCAAGTGATAAGCAACTTCATTCACACAACCCAAAATTCCGAATCATGCCACTTTACGCTGTTTTGCAACTGTTTATACTTGTTTTATGGTCATTGGATTTTAAATGGCTTTATTTCTTGTTGTGAGCTGCATTGGTTTCCAACCCTACCTCACAGGGGTGTTGGAAAGACTCCATACACGCACACGCACACACAGCAGATGTATAAATACATACAGCCCATATAATAGTTTATTGTCAAACCAGTTGGTCATTGCAGAAAAATCAGTATTAGTTTTAAAAAAATCAGTATTACTTTCCTACAGAATAAAAACTGTAATACCTAAGTAAGGTAAAAAGTAAAATTGGACTGGAGGCAGAAAGAGTTAGAACACAAACATAATTCTTTTTTACATTCACTCCAAAGTCCCATTGATTTTCAGCACATTCATAACATGTCTACTCAAAGTAAGTCCTATTGAATTAAATGGGATTTACTTTGGGCATATGGGATTAGCATTGCTTTTACAAAAAGCAAGTATTGGAAAGGTTTTCAAAACACTGCCCAGGATCTGACTCCTTCACACAAGAGGGAAAAAAACTGAAATGTATATACTTACCCAATTTATGAGATTTTCAGATAAACGGGGGGAGGGGTTGAAACCACCATTTTGTTTTCTAGACACTGCCTGAGGTCAATGAAACTGAAACACAATCCCTGATTGGCTGCAATGGTGAACGGGCGGGGTTAAAGCTACAAAGTGCTCTAGTACAGTACTGTTTAAAGAAAGATTTAACAGTCGAGGGGGGTGGCTGACGTTTTTATGTATATCTCGAGAACCGGACCACCTAGAAACTTAAATTTTTTAAAAAATTAAAGGTGAGAATCCGGGCCACGTAAGGGGCTAGCCGGGCACCAGGTGGCATGCATAGAATCCGGGTAAAACCCGGCTATCCGGGCAATATGGCAACCCTATGCTAACTGAAACTGGAAAAGGGCACTTCTAACCACCTGGGCCTGTATTTTATTATTATTATTATTATTATTATTATTAAATTTTATTTATACCCCGCCTTTCGGCCAAAGGCCCTCAAGACGGCTTACAAAGAAAAATAAACACAGGTATAAAAATACAATATAAAAATACAAGAAAAGCAATACAATTTACAAAAATTAAATTAAATAACAAATAATATTATAATAACAAATAAAATTAAATAACAAATAACATTACTTTCTAATAAATACTGCACTTTGTGTAGTAAACTAGCACAGTAGGGCTAAGCTAAACCTTTCTCTCTACTACACTAGCTTTTTTTTAACACACAATCTTACTGCAGTTTGAAGTAGTACTGCCTCTAAACTCCACCAATTTTCTCTACCAGCTTTATAACTAAAAGAACAGTCTCAAGTTCCTGAAGGCAAGCACTTTCTTTATCAACCATGCTATTCCTACGCTGCCCCCCCAGTCCCATATCTCACTGCTCCCCCTTTCCATGTGCTTCTTCCTCTTCATTCTAGGTGTTTTGGGTCGGACCAATTGTTGGTGGTGTGATGGGCAACTTCTTGTATGACTTCATCCTCTTCCCCCAGATGTGCAGTGTCAGAGCGCTTGTCTGTCCTCAAAGGTGACTGGCCAGCTGAAACCTGTAGTGAGGGAGATGGATCCAGGAGCACTATGAACCTGCTCCTTCAGGAGGAAGATGACCCCATCCAAAGCAGGGAATTGACCAGTTTATCCATACTTAGGAACTGCCCACCTACAGTACTTCTGTCTTTCCAGGGTCCAGAGTCGGTTTATTGGTCCTCATCCAGCCTATCACTGAGCTTTTCATATTCAGATGTTACAAAGAAATAGAGCTGGGTATCATCAGTGTAAGGATGACAGTTTACTGCAAATCTCCTAATGACCACTCCCAATGGCTTAATATAGAGGTTAAATAGCATGGGGAACAGGTTGGTACCCTGCAGTACCCCACAGCTCAACTGCCAGCGGGGTAAGAGGTAATTACCGAGGGCTATTCTCTGAAACCAACCCTGGAAATACGACTGGAGCCACTGTAAAACAGTGCTTCCAGTACCCATCTTACCAGTTCAGGAGGATGCCATGGTTAATGGTATCAAAAGCCACTGAGACAATAAGAAATAAATAAGAACAACAGGGTTGCATTCCCCTATCTGTCTCTCACGAAAGGTCATCCATTAAGGTAACCAAAGCTGATTCAGTCCCCTAAACAGGCTTGAATCCAAATTGGAATGGGGCAAGATAACTGCTTTCATCTGAGAGTACTTGCAACTGTTGTGCCACAACCCTCCTTAAATTTAATCTGCTTAATCCATTGGTAGTAAAATGGTTATTTGTCATAACAGATGTTTCCATCCAAATACATATGTCATGTTTGTTTATTACTGAACACAGAAACATACTTTGTTTTCATCATATCTTTCCATAAATGTTCAAGATATCCCAAGAGACATCCTTGACTGTCCATCTCAGTTGCTAAAGTGCTAAAACAGATTTATTGTAGGACTAAAAATTAGAACTTTTTATAGCTAAAAGCTATGATGTTAAAAAATAATATGCAGATTTAAAATAAAAACATCCTACAGTGCAAGGAAAGGAGAGTGCTATCAGACTGCACACATGGATCCAGTCCAGCACTGAGTTCTGTACATAATAGGTCCAGGTTTGTCAATCTTTCATACATCCACTATAGTTTACATTAAAGGGCCACTGTAGTCTAGTGGTTAAAGTGTTGGGCTAGGACCTGGGATACCAGGATTCAAATCCCCACTCAGCCATGAAGCTCCCTGGATGACCTTGGCCAGTCACTGCCTCTCAGCCTAAACTACCTCATAGGATTGTTGTGGGGATTAGATGAGGAGGAGGAGACCCATGTATGCTACCTTGAGCTCTTGGAGAAAAGGTGGGATACAAATGCAATAAATAAATAAATAGAAATATACCAGCTACAGCCATTCCTGGATAGCTTGATCACTGTAGTTAATGTAGGGCTCTCGCATTGGCCAGATTCAGAAGCTCCAGCTAGTGTAGAATGTAATGGCCAGATGGGGGCATGTGGCCGACAACATGTGACAACATTGTTAAAACATCTCCACTGTCTGCCCATCTACTACCAAGCTAGGTTCAAGATCCTTGTAGGTTGCCAGGTCAGAAGTATCCCAAACCCTAAGATTTCTGGGGCAGGCCCTAGTGATGTCATGGGGCGGGCCCTAGTGATGTCATGGGGTGGACCCTAGTGATGTCATGGGGTGGACCCTAGTGATGTCATGGGGTGGACCCTAGTGATGTCATGGGGTGGTCCCTAGTGATGTCATGGGGTGGTCCCTAGTGATGTCATGGGGTGGGGTGGGTTTCTAGGTGGTCTGGTTCAAGAGATACACACCAAAACATCAGCCCCCCCCAACTTCTGGTAAATAAGCACATAGCTGGCTGCTCTAACCCCACCCTTTATAGCCAATAAGTGAAGTCAGGGTTGTGATTGACAAGGGATTTGCTGACCTCCAGGCACAGCTGGCACCAAGCATTCTGGGGTCCTTGGGTACCAGCCTGCCCTGGGGCCTGGCACACAGACACACACGTGTGCACGCACGTATGTGCAACCTACCTGTCTCTCCTGTATTTTGCAGCTGTGCGTGCTGTGTGCACAGGGCTGCCATTAACCAAGATGGTGCTTGAGGTTTCCCTAAGGGGCTGAAGCCTCCACTGCCATCTTGGTTGATGGCACACATGGTGCTACACGCGCATCCCTGCCATCAACCAAGTTGGCGGCAGAGGCATCAACCTTAGGGAAACCTCAGCCACCATCTTGGTTAATGATAGCCCTCCGCACACAGCATGCACAGCCACAAAAGACAGAAAAGACAGGTAGGTGGAGCCAGCGAAAGGGTGGGGGCTTGCAAGCTCCCTCCCTGCGATCCACAGCAGCTACCTACAGATCACGGAAGGGGAGCGCTACTCCTCCCCCACCCTATCGAGGGGCCCTTGGCCAGGGCCCGACCTGGCTGCCCTTTGGCACTGGCCCTGCCTCCAGGCAATAGCTAGAACCCATTGCGAGGCCAGGCCATCTCCCTGCTGAAGCTAAGCAGGGTCAGCTGTGGTCAGTGCCTGGATGGAAGACTGCCTGGGAACCATATGTAAGCCGCCTTGGGTTTCTATCATGAAAGGAAAGGCGGGGTATAAATGTAATAAATAAATAAAAATCTCATAAACTGAGTACATTTATAGCTTTCAGCAATAGTAAAAGTCCCTTTCTTTGTGTGTACAGGAGATATAGAACAAAAAATCACAGCAGGATCTTGGTAGGCAATGGTTTACTGTAAACTATTTCTGTTACGATTATAATAAAAATGTATATGCAGAGGTTTTTTAATTACTTGCAAAACCAGCATATTATACATTTTATCTTTCAAATAATTTTTGAACAGAAATTTAAAAGTGTACATGCAGCTTTTGATGTGATAACAATGTGTTATCCTTTTCTAATTATGAGGAGTCAAACAAGTTTAAATATTCCTGGGCTGTTGAAAAGGGCAGTTTGTCTAATTCATAGCCTATTTTGAAAACCTTCCCAATATGAAGCTTTAATCCTATACTCGCTTTTGTTCAGTATTATAAAAATGCACACAGAAAAAGGAACTAATTTTTTGGTTCTATTTCTTAGCAGAGTTGTAAAAATACAAGCAGCAGAATGAGAATATGAACCAGCCCCACCTTTTTCTATATAAATAACAACAGACACAATCCTTTAGGTAAAATAAAAAGAATGTTTACTCACAACCTCTTCACATGATCAGAAGAAGATAGGCTCCAGCTTAGAAGAAAGAAAAATATAGAAGTCTCAGTCCATCTTGGTGTTTGAAATGATGCTCTTAGCAGAGAGCATCATGCCATGCAGCCTCTCTCAAAGGTAGGAAGATCAGCAATGGAGAATATTCAAAAAAATCCCCCAGGCCAAAGGAGGAGGAAGTCAGGTAAGTAACCCCACCCATTAGGAAGTTACATCATGGTAAAACAGGTACATGGGATATTCCCCAAATATCCCTTAAAGTGACCATGCAACATTTGCCTATTCCAACAGCTTTTCTAGCAGTAAAGGTGAAATACTAATCCCACATACCCTAGATTATGGAACTCTGTCCCCAATGAGGTTCGTACGGCTCCCTCATTATCGTCTTTTCGTACCCAGTTGAAGACTGTTTTGTTTAGATGGGCTTTTAATTAATAATGTTTATCATTTTTTAATCTATTTAGGATTTAATGTACTTTTAACTGTTTAATTGTATTCTTGTTTGATTTAATTGTTTTGGTTTTTAGTCTAATTATGTTTTAATTGTAAGCCGCCCTGAGTCTTTTGAGAAAGGGCGGGGTATAAATATTTTAAATAAATAAATAAATAAATTCACAGTGGGCTTCCAAAGGGTCTAAGACTCAATTTCCTAGAGTTAATGTTAACAGACCGCTATCAATACAAAAACATTCCACTGGATGAATACTTGAGGATGCAATGGGCTTCTTCACTGCTCCCATCGCCCCATGGAAGGCATGATGTTTTACTTGTGCCTGATAAATAAAATGCACAACTGCAATTGTGGAAATTGCTATGGGGTAAATGCCTATACCACCAATGCTGAGAATGTGTTACTTAATACAAAACTTTGTGCAGGGGCATGATGACATCAAAAACAAGCTGCATTTTAACTGCCGGAATCATCCTTTTAGGGACAGAAGTAGTACATGTTTCACTGTTTAAAACATTTTTCCTCACTTGTAAATGCTGTCCAAAAGAGAGTAATCCAGGTAAAAAAGATGAAAGCAGGCAATGTGTTCTCCACAATGGCTGTATGAAATTTAAATAAGTGATACATGGCACCAGCATTTGTGTGTGTGTGTTTATTTTATAAGGAGGATTAGAACATAAAGCAGCAATGAAATTATCCACATGATTTCTAAATGTGTGAATGCTGCAACTTATGAAATCTGTACATCCTGCTATTTTTTAAAAAAACTGCTGGATAATCCTATTTCAGCAGACCTAAAACTGCTTATGATTCAGAAGTGCAAACAGGTATGGCAGTCTAAGGAAATTATTGTATACATTTCTGCTTCTTTAATTTCCATTTCCCTTTTAGCATGTGGTTTTGGCTGAGCACTATATTGAAGTGAAATATCTTTAAAAACCATTCAGGTTTTTGGTGGTTGTTTTTTAAAAAAGAGGGAAATAGTGATATAAATCTGGCTGGCTGGCCTTGATTAGCTACTTCTCAACATAGTCCACTTCAGGGGGTCATGTGGGGTAAATGTTGAGGGGGAAATTCCCTTGAGAAATGTATTGAAACTCTTGAGTTTTCCTCAAAATTGCCCAGATGTTTCAGTTAATATTGCCCTATGATAATATTTAATAATATTATTTATTTATTTATTTATTTATTATTTGATTTATATCCCGCCCTTCCTCCCGGCAGGAGCCCAGGGCAGCATTGACCATGGTATTCTTCTGAGTTGAATATTAGGTACGGCCATACCTAGAAGTGTTCTTCTGCAGAAAGTTAGCATCAGGCAAGAAGGCTTATAGATGATTGTAAATAAATGTGTTAATGCAAGCTTGTTTACTGTTTATGCGGAACACAAAAGATCCTAACAACACCAAAAAGAATTGAGAGTATTTCAATTTAATTTGGTGATCCTCCTGATCTTTGTCTACTTTTTCAAATCCTGTTCAAACCTGTCCTCCAAATTAATGGGCCTTGACTATCTATTTCATCAGATAGCAATGTTTTCATGTTGACCCTTAATATCATTCTTTAATTTCCATCAATCTGAATTCTCAAAATCTCAAAGTTGTGTTTTGCTCCGCAGACCTACAGAAGGATTAAGCAAGGAGGGGCAGACTGGCTCTATCCTTGCTCCTGCCTGGTCTGTCCCCTCAGTTACATAAAAGTGTGTTTTTATTTACCTGCATAAATTTTATTTTCTGTATGTCTGTCTTGCCTGCAAATAAGTGGGGTTTTCAGACTGATTGCAGAGTATGGATTGTTTAATTGCTGGCTGACTTGAGTACAGCTGGCGTGTGAGTGTCATCCAGATCCTGGCTTTCTTTGTAAGAACAGATTCTGCTATGTGCAGCAGGGTTGACTCCAAAGAGAATTAACCCTTTGGAGAGTGAACAGGGGTGCCCTCATTGTCAGGAATTGAAATGCTAGACCAGATACTATAGGAAAAACAGGACTGTGACCCTGACCCAGAGTGAGAGCCTGGGGTAGTCTGGTTTGGGAGGGTTCCACCTGAAAAGAAGGGTCAAATCTATACAGATGTTTGGAGCAGCCATGTTAAAGGGTACAGGCAAGGCATTCCAAGCATGTGGTTGCCAACCCAGCTTGGATATCAATATCTTTGCAGAGAATCCCTAGTCAAGCTTTACCAACAGCACAATCCAAACCATATATACTCAGAAGTAAGTTCTATGGGGCTTAACAAGTGTGTTTAGAATTGCAGCCTTCAGGGGCATCCATCTTCAGCCCTGAGTGCTCCTATCTAACATCTCCACAACACTAGGGTCCTTTCTTCTTTCAATGGACTTCTGGTGATTGGCCTGGCCTGAGGGCACTTAAACCCTTCTTGCCAGAAGCAAGTAGGCTAGATTAAATGTTCCTTACTCATCTTTATTTTGTATTTTATTTGTATTTTATTTTTAATAGTAATAATAATAATAAAAAAATGTTCCTTACTCAGGCTGTCTAAGCAGGTGACAAGGAATGATCCTGTCACTTCAGCTGGACCTGGAAACACTCTCATTTAGCTAAGATTTCTATCTTAATTTCCAATCAGAGAAATGCTGTTGTTTGAATTGTATGCTCCAAGCAACTGTGGTTGATGCTTGATGTATCATGCTCAATGACATCACTTGGACCCGCTCTTGTGACATCATTATGACCTGTCCCTGTGACATCACTAGGGCCCACCCCTGAAATCTCAGGGTTTGGGATGCTTCTGGTCTGGCAACCCTAAGAGTGTCTGCAATGGAAGGATGGAATAAAGGGGTTTGAATCCACCAAATGCTCCCTCCCCAGAACAAATACAAGACATAAAAGCAAACCTCTCTGAACAAATGGCTGAGTTATTAGCATTTGCTTTTTTTGGTCTTGTCCCCACTCTGTTAAATGGTGCTTAATCTGAAGTAAAGTCGCATTGGAATGCTGCCTCACTCACCCTGTTGCTTGGCGGAGCCTCTGTTCAGCAATTCAGAAAAAGCCAAAAAGTATTGTTTTTAATACATATACTTCTTCAAGACTGGCAGGCATCTCCGCACCAAAGATCATCCTACTTAATTTCCTCCCCAGGGATGTGTGTGTGTGTGTGTGTGTGTGTGTGTGTGTACACGTACACACACACACACACATATTCAATGTAGTGGGGGAGTGACTTTCCCCCCTCTTAAGACCAATAGGAATGAAACAGCTGCCCTGTCTAATGCTAGCACAGCTTGCCAGGTCTTTAGAATTTACTGCATTAAAAAAAAGAGGTGCCAGAACTCAAGTCTCCATCAATTTCCAGCCTGTATCATATAAGGCTGTGTTTCCCCTCCCAGGATCTGGTTTGTGACAATTAGGGTACTAAAACAGTTCTCACATGCTCAGACACTACTCTCTTTAGATAAGATGATTGAATGAACTGATAATATTGGAATTTTGATTTCTATTTGTGTTACAAGTTGTAGTGGCATGTTCATTTCACATTTCCTAATTGTTGGTATAGATAACCATTTGGTCAAAATACTGCTTTTAACTGATGCTTGCTGGCTTTTTGTTTTATTTTGGCTTTTTATACTGCTGCATTGGCTTGTTTTATGTTTTTCTACTTTGTGTTTTTATTATGTTTTTACATTGATTGTGTGTTTTTATTGTTTTTATTATGTTTGTTAGAGAGCCAGTGTAGTGTAGTGCTTAAGGTGTTGGACTACGGCCTGGGAGACCAGGGTTTGAATCCCCACATAGCCATGAAGCTCGCTGGGTGACCTTGGGCCAGTCACTGCCTCTCAGCCTCAGAGGGAGGCAATCGTAAACCCCCTCTGAATACCGCTTACCATGAAAACCCCATTCATAGGGTAGCCATAAGTCAGGATCGACTTGAAGGCAGTCCATTTCCATTTCAAGCTGCCCTGAGCTCTGTTTTTAACAGTATAAGGGCAGGATATAAATCCTCTTAATAAATAAATATTCTATAGTGTTGGAAACTAGACACAAGGCAATTTAGGCTAAAATGTAAGGGTTTTTTTAAAAAAAGTTTCCTCACATTCTTCCCCAGTTTTTGGTGGTAATTACTAGGCACACAAAAAAACCTACTGGACAATGCAACTATTAATATGCTTAATGTGTATAATTAGCAAATAATTTGCCTAATATGCAAAATAGTCTGCCCAGATTTGTGGAAATGGAATATGGCAACCCTATTTGCAGACTGCCAACTCATGTAAGTGAAAGGGCAGTGTACAGCAATATATGCAGGTATAATATACTATAAGATACCATAAAAATACAGAATAATCGTAAAAATGACTGGCTTACCCTGAGAAAGTTTAAACAACTGAATAGGCCTATTGGCATAAAAAAAAACTTCAAGGGAGATATGCCAACAACACAAACCTCTTTGCTGGGTGGTGGTAGGGGTATTTATTTTTTATTTAGTTGTTAAATTTGAATCCCACATTTCCAATAAATGAATTTTTGTTGGCTAACAACAATATTTAAAAGATAATAAAAAGCAAGACTGGTAAAATGCAGATAAAATGAACCAATTAGTAATGTCCATATTACCATGAGATATATAAAAAAAGTAATTGCAACAAAAGCTCTTTAAATTGTGAAAAAGAAAGATATTTTATGTTCAGTATATCGGAGTGCAAGTCAGTAACCTCGTGCATCTCTGCTCCCATATTGAAACCTGAAATAGCACTCTATGCCTAGCAAAAGATTCTTTTTTGACATCTCAAACAGGTGTCACTTAAGAATGATTAAGGGGTGGTAAAACTTATTTTTAAAACTTGAAAGGTTTTCAAATATTACAAGGAATTTAAGGTTAATTGTAAACAAACAATTTTAATGATAACCATTTACAGATATCTTGCACTAAACAGGTCATTTAAAAATCCAATAGATAACGTACAGAAGAAGTACCTGTTTGACGTTTCTAAATCTGTATTTATAGATATAAAGAAGTTATCCAGATGTAGATGATTTGGTAATGTCTTAAACCAAGCTAGGCTGTCTTCAGTCCATGTACAGATTTGGGGTTTGGGATGCCTGTCCCTTTTCATCCTGGCTTTTCTCACAAATGTCCCTGAAGAGCTTTGAAGTTATACATTAAAGCAGATTTATTATGGGAAATAATTACGGATAGGGAATAGCCTGCAAATTGCCAGAGAGAAACCTAGAAAGCGTGACCTGAGCATTGGAGGGAGAGTGTCGTGACTCTGCATACTGCAAACTGCAAAACGTAATTGGCGAAACGTAATTCTTACTTGCAGCTTTAGTAATTATAAAATGCTTTATTTATAACGCAGCACCTTTGGAGCTCTTCTGATTAACAATGTTGCCTTCCTTTTGTATAAGATGGGCCTGTATTGCTCCATTTGCTTTGCACAAAAATGTCAGGCTGCCCTGACTCAGGCTGTGCCTGTTTTGCATGAACAATTCTATAAGTTCTCTTAAAACTAAGGGGTCATCTTTTACAAACCAAGCAGTAGAAGGACAGGTGGGTAACTTGGGGGTGTGGGGGCCACATGCACCTCCTAATGCCTCCTGAAGCTACCCCATCGTTTCTTTCCATTGGAGTTCCTTTTTCTTGCTCTTCCCTCTCCCCTTTTTTGGCTTTTAAAAGGTTTTTTTTTGCTGCTTTTCATAAAAATTCAGAAGAACTGGAAAGAGCAGTGTCTTATTTTTTTTAATAAATATACATTTGATCCCTCCTCTGGTTTTATGGGTTAAAGAAAGGAAGTCCCACCACCATGACTGCTGGCTTCTCCCATGTTAATTTATTTAATTTATACACCACTTAATAATAAAAAATCTGTCTAAGCATTTCACATAAAATAGGATAAAATATTCATACCAATAAAATCAACAGACAAACAGACATAATAGTATTATCATAATAGAATACAGATAAATTTAACAACATTTAAGAACAAATATCTTAATAAAATGGCATGTCTGAGTCCGGTGAGTCGGCATACCTAAACAAGCAAGATTTTAGTGGGCATTAAAAACAGCATAATGAAGGCACCTGCCTGATATTAATAGGAAGGGAGTTCCAGAGCACAGATGCTGCCAGACTAAAAGATTGATTCCTTGCACGTGCAATGTGGCACTTGACAGAGTGTCAGTTCTGCAGATCAAAATGGTCAAGCAGGCACATATGAAGTAAGGCAATCCTTCAGGTAAACTGGTGCCAAGCTGTTGAGGGCTTTATAACTCCTTGAATTTGGCCCAGTAACAAATCAGTAGCCAGTGCAGAATTTTGAGCTAGGGTGTAATATGCTGATAGGGTTTCACTGCTGTCAGCAACCCTGCTGAAGCATTCTGCATGAATTGCAGTTTCCAGAGCACGCATAAGGGAAATCCCACATTGACTGCATTGCAGTCATCCCATTTAATCCAAAATTGGTACAATGCCAATTACTACAACATGTTTATATTTAGCACAGTAAAGTTTTTTCAACAAGGGAATTACTTTCACATGCTTTCCAGAAGTAGCTGTATTGGACTGTTGTACTAATTTAAATGTGTGTGTGTGTGCGTGTATAAAATCCAGTGGGTTTCCTCCTAAATAGATCTGCATAGGATTGGGAGTTCTAATCTGAGGTAGCCATGGTGAAAATTTAGGCAGGACAACCTTTATTTTGGGTTAGTTAATCCAGAATATTTTTATGTGTGTCTCCATTCATCACTGGCTGTGACTCCAAACAATCCTGACATCTTCCCACTGATAGATTACCTCAGAGAGAATGCTGCCCTTGACAGAAAAATGAAAGGTTGCTAATCCCTGCACTAAAGCTACCTAAGGCTGAGAGTGAAAGGTTAGGTGTCTGAGCACTCACATAGGGAAAAACATCTTGTGCCAACCGATATTCCAGGAGATTTGAGTCTATCCTTCTCCCAATGTTCCATGCGGTAACATTAAAATTAAAGAAGCACTACACGTTTTCCTCAAAAAGCACATTTGCTGTTAGACATGGTTGTCCATCTCAGGGAGGGGCCCTAGTTCAGCAGTAGAGGACATGCTTTACATACAGAAGATCCCAGGTTTGATCCCTTGCATTTCCAGGTAAGTAGCAGGAAAGGCATCTGCCTGAGACTCTGGAGAACCTCCACCATTCACAGAACTGGGCTAGATAGACAAATAACTTCCTGTACTGATGCTGTTCAGCACCTTTTCTTTTGATGGTTGCAGTTTCTGCTCAGCAGTGTTTTCTTTCATTCCCTGAACAGTAGTGAATGTGAACGAGGACAACATTTAGATGTTTGTAACAAGTGCAGAAAATTGTCCCAAATGGGAAGTTTTTCAATACCCAAGAAATGAGGCAAGTAATTTCAGATTAGCCCTAATTCAAATATGGATCCTTCACATGCTGCCTAAAGTGGTGCAGTGCAGGAAAACAACAACATAATTTAGCCCATTTTACTAAATGTATAAGCTCACAAATATGTGCAGCCCAATTCACACTAAAAGGAATATCAAGGAAGGCCATTCTGGAAACACTCTCTCAGCAGCTCCTTTAAAGCATTTAGAGAATGATAAGATGCAGCAGCAGAGGATTTAAGAGCTACAAAAGAAATTACATCAGACTTTGAAGCTCTGGGAAGGAAACTCAAGGACCTTGGGGCCCACTGTGTTTTCTCACTCATACTTCCATTACTTGGAAGAGGAGTAGAAAGGAGAAGAAAAATACTTTGGGTGAATGACTAGCTATGAAGGCGGTGCTGACGTGAGAGATTTGGAATCTGGGACCATGGGCTTCCTGGAAGACGGACTGCTGGCAAGTGAGGGATTGCACCTCACAAGGACTGGAAAGAATGTGTTTGGCCACAGCATGGAGAATTTCATCAGAAGGGCTTGAAACTGACTCCTACGGGAGAGGGAGACGTAAACTAGGAGGTAATGATTGACAAAGGCTTAGGCACAGTAACAGGAACTGAGAGATTGGGTCTAATGAGGCCCATTGTCAGCATAAAAATGGAGGGAGGAAGCCAGACCATAAATCACATGGATTGATATGATTTGGATGTCTAAAAATCTAGTGAAATATATTTTTAAAATGGATATATTACCAAAAACTTTTTCGGACCACAATCCTGTGATATTAACTTTCAAAAAAAAAATATTGGATTTAGATGGAGACTAAATGAATCTTTATTACAGAATGACAAAGTAGTACAAGAATGTAAGAAGAAATTAAAAGAGTTTTTTGAACATAATTTACATACAGGAACAAATGAAAATATTGTTTGGGATACAAGTAAGGCATTTATGAGGGGATATTTTATTAAATGTAACTCTGAATTAAAAAAAAGAAACAACAGAAAATGCAATTAATTTTGGAAGAAATAAAACAAAAAGAGGAAGAATTGAAAAAGAATCCAACTAAAGTTTCTATTGTAAATCAAATTAAAATGTTACAGAATCAAGTATCAATGCTGACAGAGAAATTGAAAGGAAACTAATTTTTGCTAAACAAAGGACTTTTGAATTTGCAAATAAACCGGGGAAATGGTTAGCATATAAATTAAGAAAAGAACGTCAAAAAAATATTATTTTAAAGATACAAGAAGGAGATGAGATGCTGACAGATAATGTAAAAATCAAAAAGATTTTTCATCAGTATTATTCAACATTGTACAAGTGTCAGGAAATCCCATCTGAAAAAATAGAAGAGTATATATCTAAACAGAATTTGCCTAAAATTACAGACTTTCAGAGACAAGCTATTAATGGCCCTATCACGTCAAGAGAGATATCTGAAGCTATAAACAAAATTAAATCAGGAAAGGCGCCAGGACCAGATGGGTTATCTGCAGTGTACTATAAATGTTTGGAGGAAGAACTCTTCATACCTTTACAGTATACAATGAATTCTATTTTGCAAGAGGGAAAGATACCGGATAGTTGGAAAAATGCTAACATAACATTAATACCTAAAGAGGAGCAAGACAAATTTGAAATCTTAATACAGGAGGGTAAATAACACTTGATAGGTTTAATTGAAACTTGGTGAAATGGCTCTCATGACTGGAATATAGCAACTGAAGGATATAAGTTTTTTAAAAAGAACAGAAGGAAAAGAAAGGGAGGTAGAGTCACACTATGTGATAAAAATATATATCCCTGCACAGAAATACAGGAGGATGAGCTTGGTAGCCCCACCAAGAGCATCTGGATTAAAATAAATGGGGTAAGCGATAAAAGGAACATGGTGGCTGGAGTATACTACCAACCACCCAATCAAGGAGAAGATGAGGATGAAACTTTTGAAAATCAAATTGCCAATGCTTCAAGGAGACTTGATGTAATACTAATGGAGCACTTCAATTACCCTGATATCTGTTGGGAGACAAATTCTACCAAACACAGCCCCTCCAAGAAATTCCTGACTGGTGTTGCTGATACCTTTCACCTACAGAAAGTGGAGGAAGGAATTAGAGGATCAGCTATCTTTGACTTGATTGTAAGTAATAGAGGTGGATGAAGTGGCAATTATGGGAACTCTGGGGGAAAGTGACGTATTAAACCTGAGTTCTTAATTTTAAAGGAACCAAAAGCTAAGAGTAGCCATACGCGTACCCTAGACTTCAGGAAAGCTGATTTTAATAAACTCAGAACAATAATAAGTACTATGATACTATTGACCATGGTATCTTTCTGAGGTGACTTGGTGAGATGGGTATCAGCAGCACTGTTTTACTGTGGTTCCGATCCTATCTCCAAGGTTGTTTTCACAGAATACTATTGGGCAATTGTCTTTCGGCCCCTAGCAGTTGTGCTGTGGGGTGCTGCAGGTTACCATCTTGTCCCCAATGCTGTTTAACATCTATATGAAGCCCTTGCGAGTGGTCATCAAAAGATTTGGGGTGACTTGTCAGCAGTACACTAATGACACCCAGCTCTATTACTCTGTGACATCTGAATTGGGAGAGGCCATGCAAGCCCTGGACCAGTGCCTGGACTCAGTGGTGGGCTGGATGAAGGTCAATAAACTGAGTCTGAATCCTAGCAAGATGGAGGCACAGTGGGTTGGTGGTTCCCAAGGTCAGATAATAGCTCAATGTCCTGCTTTGGATGGGGTCATACTCCCTCTGAAAGAGCAGGTTCATAGTCTGGGGGTGCTCCTGGATCCATCTTTGTTGCTTGAGGCCCAGGTGACCTCTATGTTTAGAAGTGCCTTTTACCAGTTTTACCTGGTAAGACAGCTGTGGCTGTTTCTGGAGCGGGATAGCCTGACCACTGTTGTTCATTCACTGGTAACCTCCAGGGTGGATTACTGTAATGTGCTCTGTGTGGGGCTGTCCTTGAGGTTGGTCTGGAAGCTGCAGCTGGTGCAAAAAGCTGTGGCACAACTGCTCTCTGGGACACAGACCTCATCCACATGGTGATTTAGTGTGTGTCTAGTGCTACTTGCATTCCCTTGTAATTCACGTGGTTCACATGATGTTGCAGGCAAGGAGAAGCTATAACGCAGATTTCCCCTTTAAATCCGTATTAACCCAATCCAATTATAATGTGAAAAGGAATGGAAAAACTGTCTCAGCTGTGCAGCGCTCCTCCTTGTAGGCACTTTGATTCAATGTTTTTTTAGTGGGCGGGCTCTCTTTTAATGTCCCATTGCCTGCTCCCTCTCTCTCTGCCGCCTGCAAAAGCTGCTGCCTGCTTTGCCTTTTCACTCAGCTCCCCCCCCCGTCAGTTTCATTTTTTCTTGTCAATGTCACACTGAGGTCGTCTTCCGCCTTGAACCTGAGAAAGTAAACATGTAAAATTAGAGGGCGGAGCCACAAGGAAACAGCGACACTGATCCTTCACAGAGAAATGCTTACTAGTGTGAATGGAAAACAGCAGATTTGAAGCTACCAAGTGTGGACCTTGCAAATCTATCATGACTGTAAAAGCAGCGTCTTTAGTATGTGGGTATGCTCCCGTGTGTTACCCCGCTGCTAAAAATTTGCACTGGCTTCCCATTAGCTACCAGGCAAAGTTCAAGGTTCTTGGTTTGGTATACAAAGCCCTATGCAGCTTGAAACCAGGATACCTGAAAGATTGTCTTACCCCTTATATACCAAGTCGATCACTGCACTCTACAGGTGAAGGCCTCTGGCAGATATCATCTTATCAGTAGGTCCTTTCCACACAACATCCAGACCTTTAGTCTAGTGCCACCTACCCTTTGGAATTCCCCCCCTTTAATATTAGACAGGCACCATCTCTTTTATCTTTTCTGTGCCTACTGAAGACCTTCCTCTTTCAACAAGCCATTTAATTAAAGACCTTATCCCAGTCTGCTTCTGTGTCTGCATCTTAAAATTGTTTTCTAAGATGTTTTGTTGTAATATGTTTTTAAAGATGCTTTGTTTTCATATGTTTTAAACTCTGATTTTAAGATGTTTTAGAGTGTCTTTAGTATTTTGTTTGCCACCCTGGGCTCCTTCTGGGAGGAAGGGCAGGATATAAATAATAATAACAACAACAACAATACCAGGGAGGTTCCCTGATAAAAAACTTACGTTGCATCAACAAATCCACACAGAAAAGAAACCATATGAATGCATGGAATGTGGAAAGAGCTTCAGTGATAGTAGAAACCTTTCCTCCTATCAAAGAACCCACACAGGAGAGAAGCCACATAAGTGTCTGGAGTAACATCTTACTGCAAGAAGAGGGCAACCAGAATGATCAAGGGGATGGAGCGACTCCCTTACGAGAAAAGGTTGCAGCATTTGGGGCTTTTTAGTTTAGAGAAAAGGCGGGTCAGAGGAGACATGATAGAAGTGTATAAAATTATGCATGGCATTGAGAAAGTGGATAGAGAAAAGTTCTTCTCCCTCTCTCATCATACTAGAACTCATGGACATTCAAAGAAGCTGAATGTTGGAAGATTCAGGACAGACAAAAGGAAGTACTTCTTTACTCAGCGCATAGTTAAACTATGGAATTTGCTCCCACAAGATGCAGTAATGGCCACCAGCTTGGACGGCTTTAAAAGAAGATTAGACAAATTCATGGAGGACAGGGCTATCAATGGCTACTAGCCATGATGGCTGTGCTCTGCCACCCTAGTCAGAGGCAGCATGCTTCTGAAAATCAGTTGCCGGAAGCCTCAGGAGGGGAGAGTGTTCTTGCACTCGGGTCCTGCTTACGGGCTTCCCCCAGGCACCTGGTTGGCCACTGTGAGAACAGGATGCTGGACTAGATGGGCCACTGGCCTGATCCAGCAGGCTCTTCTTATGTTCTTATGTTCTTAGGATTAGTCTAGCAGGATTTGTTCTTGACATCCATTTTATCCCACAGCCAACTCTTCTGTTCTGCCTCTGGTCCATTGACTGCTACTGGCTTAGTATAAAGTATAAACATATGTCTCATATGTTGCTTCTCCTTTTGCTGTTGGTTTCCTATCCGTGACACATAAACTTCAGTTTGTTCTTGTATCTTCCCTTTTCCTAGGAAATAATGTAAATGTTCTTTCCCTGAGGCTAGATTTTACATTCTCGTCACTAGTGACAAGAATCCTTCTAATTTTAAAAGTATATCAAGATGGATAAAAAAACATGGTGCAATATGAATTTGTTTCTGTAATTCATGTCCTGTAATGCTAGATGGGATGTGCATATTTGTGATGTTACTGTTGTGGTTGTCATTGTTATTGTTTTTCAGCACATTTTTTTTAAAAAAAGAAACATGAATTTATACTAATATGTTTGGCTTTTTTTAAAAAAAAACAACAAAAACAGTTTGGTGTTAGACTTGAAAGATGCTTATTTCAATCTGCTGCTTTCTGCAGCATCTTGGGGGTAGTTTATGAACACACCAGAGCTATTTTGTGATTTAGAGGAGTTTATAAATAAATCCACAGTGCACTCAATGTACTCCTCCTCCCTTCAGCTGAGAGGCTTGTGGCAAAAATAACAGTTGAGATCCTTCTTTTTCATCTGTTTCATGTTAAGTATCTTTGTGCTTTCCTCGTTATTTCCCTCTGCTTTTATTACTAAGAGCTCATCTAAGTTTGTTTGTTTTTTAGAAAAAAAGGTTAACATGTGGCTGAACGTGCACAAATGCCTACCATCATTCACATATACCATCTCATGTACTAATAAATAATGCAAGGGTGATGGCGGCAGGGGGAAGCACTGTGATTGACACTTTGGCAGGGTTGAGGTTTTGCTTCTTATTTATTTAAAACATGTATATGCTGCTTAATAATTTGCATTTGTAGGCGGTGTGCATAAACGCAAACCATACATTGACACTTTCTTAGTTATGTTTGTAATTTAAATGCAATCTTAATCATGGGTGCCTCCAGACTCTCAGTATTTTGCGGAAGAGATTAAAGTGCTTACTGGAATTTTAGGTTTGTGTGATTAAAGTGGATATATGAGCTCTGCTATCCTAGTGCAACAAATCCACTTAAAAAGCAAACAAACGCTGGACTTACTGAGGTTTGGAAAGTGATGGAGAAATGCATGGGAAAGCGTGGGATGAATGAACGAGTAACGGGAAGACATATAAGTGCCACATAAGCAAATCAGGATGAATACTTATTGTCATACAACTACCTCGTAGGCAAATCAGAAAGAATACTCAATAAACAGCAGATATAATCTAACCTGTGCATAAGATCTGTGCACACAAATCTGGATGAATGCTAAATAAACAGGCTATCCGGAGAAGCACCATGAGCCACAGAAGTAAGTCCTTTTGAGTTCTGTGGGGCTTACTCTCAGGTAAGTGGGGTTAGGATTATAGTCTTATTAAATGGAATTAATTTCACCAGGGCTGTGGAGTCGGTACGCCAAACCTTGGACTCCGACACCTCTATTTTTCTACTGTCCGACTCAGACTCAGACTCCACCCAAAATTGCTTCCAACTCCACAGCCCTGGAAAGGGCTGTAAAGGTCTTTTTAAATTGGAAGTTCTCATAGGAGCATTTTTATCACTGCCTGAATATGCGCTGATCTTGGCATCACAGCATTTGCCTTCATCTGGGTCCTGTGTCATACACTGACACACAAAATGTTTTCCATCTTGAGTTATGGTGAAATGCTCAACTACAGCTGACTTCATGGGAAGCTTCTTTGACATTTTGAATTTATATTTTTAAAAATTTGTCAATCAAAATTTATTTTGAAGCTGGAGTCGGTACATTTCTACTGACTCCGACTCCAACTCTGACTCCACCCAAAATTGCTTCCAACTCCGACTCCACGACTCCGACTCCACAGCCCTGCATTTCACAATAATGAAAAAAACACATGCTCCTTATTGTTGCCACTGCAGTTATGCTATCCTAGGCCCTAAAAGATCTACCCTAGACCCTAAAAGATTGGAGGAAACTCTGTGGGAAAGGGTGACAGGAGCAGAAGAGCTAGAAGACATCCTTCACCAGTGGAATTATGGAACCACTTTCAACCACTCGAGGATGAGACTGGAGGACAGCCTGTGGTGGAAGAATTACAGGAGACCACGTGCGACAATGAGCGAGAGGCTGAAGCTCAATCAAGCAGAGGCAATGAAACCATGCCCCACAACAAGAAGAGAAGAGTACTAGTAGTGGGAGACTCCCTACTGCAAGGGATCAAAACCCAAGTATGCCGGGAAGATCTGTGGACTCGCCAGGTATGGTGTCTACCAGGAGGACAGATTAGAGATGTGACGGAAGGGTTGCCATCACTCATCAAGTCCACCGACAGGTATCCCTTTCTCCTCATCCATGTGGGAACAAATGACAATGCCAAACAGAGCTATGAAGAAATTACATCAGACTATGAAGCTCTGGGAAGGAAACTCAAGGACTTTGGGGCCCAGATAGTTTTTTCATCCATCCTTCCAGTACGTAGAAGAGGAGTAGAAAGGGAAAGAAAAATACTCCATGTGAATGAATGGCTACGAAGGTGGTGCCGACATGAGATATTTGGATTCTGGGACCACGGGTTATACTTCCTGGAAAATGGACTGCTGGCAAGTGATGGGTTGCATCTCACAAGGACTGGGAAGAATCTGTTTGGCCACAGCATGAAGAAGTTCATCAGGAGGGCTTTAAACTGAATCCTAAGGGGGAGGGAGACGTATACTTGGTGGTAACGACTGATGAAGGCTTGTGCACAGTAATGGGACCAGAGAGATCAGCTCTAATAGGGCCCAGTAACAGTCCTCAGAAAAAAGTAGTAAGGAAGCCAAGCCATAAATCACATGGTCTTCAATGTCTCTATACTAATGCGCAGAGCATGGGAAACAAGCAGGATGAACTTGAACTCTTCATACAGGAGGGCAATTACAACTTGATAGGTATAACTGAAACTTGGTGGGATGACTCCCATGACTGGAATACAGCAATTGAAAGATATAACTTGTTCAAAAAGAACAGAAGGAATAAAAAGGGAGGTGGAGTCACGCTATATGTTAAAAATATATATTCCTGCACAGAAATACAGGAAGATGAGCTTGGTAGCTCCACCGAGAGTATCTGGATTAAAATTAATGGGGCAAGTAATAAAAGGAATGTGGTGCTTGGAGTCTACTACCGACCACCCAATCAAAGAGAAGATGAGAATGCAACTTTTGAAAAGCAAATTGCCAATCTTTCGAGGAGTCATGATGTAGTAGTAATGGGGGACTTCAATGATCCCGATATCTGTTGGGAGAGAAATTCTGCCAAACACAGCCCCTCCAAGAAATTTCTGACTTGTGTTGGAGATAACTTTCTCCTACAGAAAGTGGAGGAAGCAACCAGAGGATCAGCTATCCTGGACTTGATTCTAACCAATAGAGATGGTTTGGTGGATGAAGTGGCAATTATGGGAGCTCTGGGGGAAAGTGACCACACCATACTTGAATTCTTAATTTTAATAGAAGCAAAAGCTGAGAGTAGCCATACACACATCCTGGACTACAGGAAAGCTGATTTCAATAAACTCAGAACAATTGTAAGTATGGTTCCATGGCAAGCAACCCTAATGAGAAAAGGAGTCAAAGATGGGTGGGAGTTTCTAAAAAAGGAAATTCTAAAAGTGCGATGGCAAGCAACTCCAACAAGGAAAAAGGGGGGGGAACAGCAGAAGAAGCCAATGTAGCTTCACAAAAAGCTTAGAGATGACCTCAAAACAAAACAAAAAAGACACATACAGGAAGTGGAAAGAAGGCCAGGCCACAAAGGAAGAGTACAGGTGGGTATCATGGAATTGCAGGGATGGTGTCAGGAAGGCTAAAGCTGAGAATGAGCTGAGGTTAGCAAGAGATGCTAAAAGCAACAAAAAAGCTTTTTCAGGTACATCCATAGTAAAAGACAGAGAAAAGAAATGGTGCACATCTACTCAATGAGGAAGGCGAAATGATAACAGTTGAGAAAGAAAAGGCAGAAGTGCTCAATTCCTACTTTGGCTCAGTCTTTTCCCAAAAAAGGGTCTATGACCCTCCTGGGAAACATGAAGTAGAAGTGGCAGGATTGGAGTTGGGGCTTGACAGACAAACTGTCAAGGAATACCTAATCACTTTGAATGAGTTCAAATTGTCAGGGCCTGATAAACTGCATCCTAGAGTATTGAAGGAACTGGCTGAAGAACTCTCAGAACTGCTGTCTATTATCTTTGTGAAATCGTGGAGGACTGGTGAAGTGCCGGATGAGTGGAGGAGAGCTAATGTTGTCCCTATCTTCAAAAAGGGCAAAAAGGAGGAACTGGGGAACTACAGACCAGTCAGCCTAACATCAATCCCTGGAAAAACTCTGGAGCAGATTACAAAGCAGTCAGTCTGTAAGCACCTTGAAAGCAATGCTGTGATTACTAGGAGCCAACACAGATTTATGAAGAACAAATCCTGGTAAACTAATCTTATCTCATTTTTTGATTGGGTAACCTCCCTTGTAGACTGTGGGAATGCTGTGGACATAATATATCTTGATTTCAGCAAAGCGTTTGACAAAGTGCCCCATGATATTTTGATTAGCAAGCTAGCTAAATGTGGGCTGGATGGAACAACTATCAGGTGGATCCACAGCTGGCTTCAGAATTGTAGTCAAAGAGTGCTTATCAATGGTTTCTTCTCAAACTGGGTGGAAGTAATGAGTGGAGTACCACAGGGCTTGGTCCTGGGCCCAGTGCTCTTCAACATTTTTATTAATGACTTGGATGAGGAGATACAGAGCATGCTTATCAAATTTGCAGATGATACAAAATTGGGGGGCATAGCTAATACCGTGGAAGACAGAAACAAAATTCAAAGGGACCTTGATAGGCTGGAGCATTGGGCTGAAAACAACAGAATGAAATTCAACAGGGATCAATGCAAAGTTCTACACTTATGGAAAAAAACCCAAATGCACAGTTATAAGATGGGGGATACTTGCCAAAGCCATACAATATGTGAGAAAGATCTTGGAATTGTCATTGATCACAAGCTGAATATAAGTGAACAGTGTGATGTGGCTGCAACAACACTATATTAGGCTGCATTAACAGAAGTATAGTTTCCAAATTGTGTGAAGTATTAGTTCCCCTGAATTCAGCACTGGTTAGGCCTCATCTTGAATACTGCATCCAGTTCTGGTCTCCGCACTTCAAGAAGGATGCAGACAAACTGGAACGGGTTCAGAGGAGGGCAACAAGGATGATCAGGGGACTAGAAACCAAGCCCTATGAGGAGAAAGTGAAAGAACTGGACATGTTTACCCTGGAGAAGAGAAGACTGAGGGGAGATATGATAGCACTCTTCAAGTACATGAAAGGTTGTCACACAGAGGAGGGCCGGGATCTCTTCTCAATCGTCCCAGAGTGCAGGACATGGAATAATGGGCTCAAGTTGCAGGAAGCCAGATTTCGACTGGACATCAGGAAAAACTTCCTAACTGTTAGAGCCATACGACAATGGAACCAATTACCTAGAGAGGAAGTGGGCTCTCCGAAACTGGAGGCATTCAAGAGGCAGCTGGACAGCCGTCTATTGGGAATGCTTTGATTTGGATTCCTGCATCGAGCAGGGGGTTGGACTTGGTGGCCTTGTAGGTCCCTTCCAACTCTACTATTCTATGATACCCTAATCTTTTAGAGCCAGGAGAGAAATAAAAATTGCTGCTAGTATTTGAAGACACCAGGCCACTGAAAGAAGGGTCCTTCACACAGGTGCATTATTCTCTTCATGGCAGCAAGTCAGAAGACTGAGCTGATGATGTATTATCTTCAGCATTTCAGTGAGTGGCTTTGTAGCTTTCAGCTTGGCAGGAGTCAGGCGACAGAAGGGGCCAAGAGGGTCCCAGCTGCTCCTGTAAAGCTTCAGACTCTGGCCTGGTTGCTCAGTACAGACTGAGATCGATCTTATACTATGCATCCCTCCTTTGCTTGCTTTCCATCTTGTCTCCAGAGTCCAGACTTCCAGCTTTGATACAGTGCAGGATTATCCATACTGCTACCTCTTTAGGCCTTGTCATGTGAAAAGTAAATTAGATTTTGCAATTTAAGCATGGAGAGATAAGGCTGTCTGCTCTGTTTATATTGTGATGTCACCAAGTTTGGAGTATTAACCCAATTGTTGCTGAAATAAGAAGTGGTTTTCCTATATTTTTCTTTTAAAATGGCAATTAAGAAAGTGGCTGAGAATCTGGAAATAACTATGTTTCAGAAAATAATGGATGAGATTGAGATAACGAAACAAAACCTGCGACAGGATTGTAAGGAGCTGAAAATTGAATTGAGTAAAATGAAGCAGGAGATTAAAGATATAGGGGTCCCTGTGAGAGAGGTGACCCTGGAAGGGGTCCCTGTGAGAGAGGAGACCCCGGAGATTGGAACAAACGTGGAACAGGAAAAAGATTTGGAGTCTATGGACTTTAGAAACAAAATCTATTGTTTGGAGACACAGGAGATTAAAGACATAGGGGTCCTTGTGAGAGAGGAGACCCTGGAGACTGGAACAGGGGTCCCTGTGAGAGAGGAGACCCTGGAGACTGGAACAGGGGTCCCTGTGAGAGAGGAGATCCCGGAGATTGGAACAAACGTGGAACAGGAACAAGATTTGGAGTCTATGGACTTTAGAAATAAAATCTATTGTTTGGAACTCAATGTTATCTCTGAAGAAATTAATGAAGATTCTAGAGATAAAGTTATCAATGGCATGGATAATCTTCTGGACTGGAATGATGTGATGGAGCCCAATATAGAGAAAATCTATGGAATTAACTGCAGCCATGTGACAATGGAAAAACTTTCAAGAGATGACCCAGTGTATTTTGAAAAAAAGAACAGAGATATGATTTTACAGCAGTATTTCAGCAACCTATTCAGAATGGATGGCAAGAAAATATTTGGGATAGAGGTAATTCCCATCAGACTCTTACTATATGACTATGGCTTTGACAGCAAGATTATTATGGAATACTGATAATGGAAGATTGGATACTGAAATTACTGGACTTAACAAGACTACTGAAGATGGAAGATGGAAAATGGAACTAATAGGGATAATAGAACAATGGCTACTGAAATTACTGAACCTAACAGATTCTGATGTGATGGATTAATTGAAATGTTTATTTTGACTATGGTTATGACAATAAGATTATCATAATTAGTAATGAGATGGATTAATCGATATGCTTATCTGGAAAAAAAAATTGATAGATATATTTCTTAAAGAATTGAAACCTCTCTTTGACTTTTTGTGGAAAGAATAAAGTAATGTTTATGAGATTTGATGATTAAGTAAGATAACTACTGGAGGAAAGTGATTTTATAATATGACTTAAGAGACAGGATTGTTATATATTATAGACTTATAACTGATTTGATCTTTGACAAATGGGAAGTCAATATTTTACTCTTTATTTTTTATTTTTGTTTTTTTTTTCCTTTTTTTTTTTTGTTTGTTTAACTATTTTTGATTTTGTTTTTTGTCTTTGAATGTTTTATGATTTCGTCTTGTATGTTTTATGAAAATCTGAATAAAAATTATTGAAAAAAAAAAAAAAAGATTTTGCAATTTAAAATGTAAGCCATGTTTGTAACCTATTTGAGGAAGAACCGGAGGCCCTGCAGGGTTTTCCTTATTGAACATTTCACTGATGGAAACAGTCCTTTTCCAGGATCTAAGTCAGTGTTTCAGGAAGAGTCCTATATGTTTATATCAGTTTGATATACAATGCATTTGCAAAGTTTATCTAGAATCAAAGTGATATATTTGTTTGCTGTAAATGGGGCACCATTATCTGATAAAATGTTTCTAAAGGTATGGAGAATTTAATCTCCGATAGATCCCCTTTCCAGGGAAAACTAAGTGAAGGATGGTGAGCCACATAGATGGATCAGCTCTGTTTACCTGGCCTGTAGTATTTTAATAATGTATTTACTTGCTAGTTATACAGACAAGTTTTTTTATGCCTGGACATGCATTCACTAAAGATGTGTGAAACTCTTGTGGCACATTTCAGAGAAAATTCTTCTTACCTACGAGCCAGAAGGGTCGGTGGAATTTCCCTTGGGTATTATTCAAATGGAACTCTCCTGCATCCTCACCAAATTGGATTTTTTTAAAAAAATCCTGCTGTTCTACTACAAACGAAATACACTGCAGGACACAAAATTGGGCAGGGGAAGGGAACCTTATATGTGACCATCGACTGGCATTATTAAGCATCACACTGTTCTGTGAATTAATGGCAGTTCGCACATAACGCTAAGCCAAACCATGAGCTCTTAGCATGAACGTTTGGGTTCTCAGAGAGGAGATGATGGTTGCTTTGCTCCTCTGATCCTGTTGCTGCTATGAGCTAAGCCATGTTTTGGCTTAGTGTGTCATCCAACCCAGACTCATGATTTGTCTCTTTCAGAAAACCACAAGCTGTAAACCAAGAACAAAACTTGATTACAGCTTGTGGTTTGTCTGGAGTGAGGCAAACTCTGGAGTGAGGCAAATAATGGCTTAGCTCACAGAAGTGCAGCAGCGGGAAGACCAGAGGACAAGTAAAGTGGTGACAAGCTGCTCTCTGGAAACCCACACACTTGCACAATTGCACCAAGCCATGGTTTGCCTTAGTGTTATGTGCAAACCAGGTCATAAAGTGACTATATTGCCTCACCCTCTTAATGAACATTTGTTTTTGTTTTTATTTTATTGATCTATAACATTTATTTATTTAAAAATAACTCTAAATCGATACACAAATAATAAGGTTAAGAATAATTGCACCTTTTTATATCAGTCAGAAAGATTAGTTTGTGTCCAGGTGCCTTTCCATTTACAGGAGACTTCGTGTGAATGCAAGGCCTTTGGTATAGTAGAGAATCCTGCTAATATAAAGGGGGCAGAAGTGATTTTCACTGATTCTTCCTTCCCCCACACTACCTCCCAGCTGGAGTAAATTTCAGGGGGCACAGGGACAAGAAGGAATTATGTTTTCCAGGGCTTCTGGTGGCGAAGATGCTGCTTGTTAGAGCATTCTTGTCACCAAAATGAGAATAAGGGGAGATGGAATTTGCTGTCACCAGTGCTGGTGCCCCTGGGTCCACCACCATGTTTAGGGAAAAGAAAGGGTGGTGATGGTGGAACACTAGGAATTAATCTGGATTGCTGGAGAGGGGTGAACGGAAACCTTGTCATGCTTGTGACTGTCATGCATGGAACACATGACTGGATTTCTGACTTCAGAAAATTCAATTTTTCCTCTTCCGCACACACCCCTTAAAAGGGGGGGGCTTGGTTTGCTGTTTGCTCCATAGTGAAGCCTCCAGGAGTTCACCCATCACTATTTTGAACTGCCTTTGGCCCGAGCTGAAGCTTCCTTGAAGTCTTCCAGCAAATGTGAGATAAACATATTTTAAATAACTTTAAATGGGATAAGCTTTAGGGTTTTTTTTGTAAGATCCTCCTCCTGAAAAGCAATATAGATCTATACACTTTGTTTTTTTTTTCCAATTAATTTTTATTCTAATTTTCAAAACCAAAATAATACAAAAAGAAAACAACACAAATCAATAACTAATACAATACAAAAAGAAAAAAAATACATATATATAAAAATATTGACTTCCGATTTGTCATAGTTCAGCTATAAATCTATAATATATAACAAACCTATCTCTTAATAGATTATAAAATCACCTTCCTCCGGCGGTTATCTTAGTTGGTTTCAAATCTCATTAACATCATATCAATTTAATATTCCACAAAAAGTCAAAGAGAAGTTTCCAATTCTTGAGATATATGTCAATCAATTTTTTCTTCTAAATAAACATACCAATTAATCCAACTCATCAAATCTACTAAATACAGTAATTTCAAATCATTATAATTCAACTATAAATCTATAATATATAACAAACCTATCTCTTAATAGATTATAAAATCACCTTCCTCCAACAGTTATCTTAGTTGGTTTCAAATCTCATTAACATCATATCATTTTAATCTTCCACAAAAAGTCAAAGAGAAGTTTCCAAACCTTGAGATATATGTCAATCAATTTTTTTTCTAAATAGACATGTCAATTAATCCAACTCATCAAATCTACTAAGTCCAGTAATTTCAAATCGCTCTTCTGTCATTATCCATATTGGGTCCATCTTCCATCTTCCATCTTTACGCACCCAAAAATCTTGCTGTCATAGTCATATAATAAAAGTCTGATAGGAATTTCCTCCATCACAGATATTTTCTTACCATCAAATCCAAACGTAACACTGAAGTATTGTTGCAAAGCCGCATCTCTGCTCCTCTTTTCCACATGATACACTAGTACATCTCTTGAAGATTTTTCCATTGACACAAAACAGGGATTAATTCTGTTATCTTTCTCCATTTCGAGTTCCATCAAATCCTTCCAGTCCATGAATTTTTTTGAACCGATAATATCTTTATCTCCAATCTCTTCAATTCCTTCAGGGACAGCGCTGCATTCCAAACTGTAATATTTATCTCCAGGATCCGTCACAGCCAGGAAATCCAAATCTTTCATGTCCATATTTAAGCCAATCTCCATAGATTGAACCTTGCCTTTAATTTCTCTTTCATCCTTTTTTTGTTTTCCAGATCTATCTTTATTCTCCTTTCTCATAGAATCCTGAGTTTCTTTCAGCTCCTGTCTCATTTCGTGAAATTCAATTCTCCACGCTTGTCTATTATTTCTCAATTCTTGTTTTATTGAGTTAAACCCATTCATTATTTTCTGAAGCATGTCTAGAAATAGAGTCCCTTCTTGTACATCCATGATCTTCTTAATTGTCATTCTTAAAACCAAAAGAACAAAACTCCTTCAATTTTCAATGTCCCAAGCAAAGAGCAGTTTATTTCTTTATCCAGTTACAAAGGAGTTAAACTTTCCAACCAACGTCACACGCTAGACAGCCTTATCTCTAAAATGCCCAAAAGTGTAAAAACAGCTCTAGTTCACTAGTAGCAGAGAGAATGAGCAGATTCGTCAAAAAAAAAGTAGATCAGGAAAAATAGTCCCTTACATATATTACACAAAATTCTTATAAATCAAAAAGATTTCTTATCTCTTCCAATCAGAAATCTCTCATTCGTTGTAATCTTTAAAATGCAAATGTCAGCTTTTTGCAATAAAAAAAAAGATAAGCTATTTATATTTTCTTCCCCCTTAGTTCCGTAAATAAAAAAGGAAAGTCTTACCTCACCTAGGTTATCTTAATTGCTGTTACTTTGACAAGTCTCTTTAGCTGTATAGATAAGAAAATGATAAATGTAGACAGGAGGATAGATGTTTGCCTGTTAGTCCGTTAAAAAAAAAAAATGGGTCACTTATCCAGCTGAGCTAGCATAAAAATCCACGCTCTGTCTGAACTGCCGGAAGACAGACAATTCTGACGAATTCCAGACTCCAACAATCAAAACAAAACTATGTGGTGAATCTCACGTTTCTTCCTTATCCGGAAGAAATTATCCCCAGTCAGAAAAGACCCTTCTGACTGAATTTAAAACTGGATAAGTTTCATCCAAGACGGAGGTCGTCTCAGAGGCTGCACAGGCGTAGGAATCCTCCTGGGAAGTCCAGATCTATACACTTTGTGAGAAGGCTTGTGATCAGATCATCATTGGCAAGTTTTTGTCCATTTATTTTGTCATGCAAGATGCAGGGGCTGTGCATTGCCTGCAGAGTTCAAATAACAGTGGACTTGCTCACCTGACCTCTGGTTGGTTGTGTTGCTGCTTCTTACAAATAAGTAGAGGGGGAGGACTGAGGAAACAATGAGGTTGGGGCAGTGTAAACACATTGGCAGAGCAAATCAACAGCTCCTGCTGATGCGTTTGCACCATGCTGACCTTGCTGCCACCTTGGTCCTCCTCCCCTCCCCTCTGGTAAGCAGCAGTGGTGCAACTGACTAGAGGTCAGCTCTAGCATCACCATTGCACTATGTTTTCTGCTACTGAACTCATAGTGTACCTTAACAGCACAACACAACCTGCCTGCCTGGAACTCTAGAATGCTGGGGAAGACCATTAGTGATGGGCAAGCTGATCTTCAGGAAAGCTTGTTTGCCATCACTGTTTTTTTTCATTGAGGAACTCCTGAAAATCTTCCATGGTGCCCAGGATTCACAAGAACGCCATTTGAAAATATGTTTGATCATGTCCCACTTCCCTTACACATGTTATGTTATGTTACAATATGTTGTGGTATGCTTTATTTATAGGGTGCCTTTCAACCAAAAGATGCCCTCAGGGTGGCTCACAAAGGAAAATACAAAGGATAATTCAAGCAACCAAAGAGAAAAAAAATACAGCCTTCAAAAATTTTAACCAGCAAAATCTTAGCATTTCAAACCAGACCAAAATACATTCATGTTCTTACCAAAAAGCAAAGGGCAGTCCTAGTGAATAGTAGCAGAACTGGGTTTAGTTTCATTTGGGTGCAAGAACACTGAGGACTTATAGTGTCTTTACTGTCTTCTTTACAAATATTTTTATAACAGGTATAGCTGTTTTATCTTTTACAACAGGTAGTGAAAATGCAGGTCCTGTATCAGATTCCCAAAAGGAAGGGGAAGGGGCCATTGCACAGTGGTGAGCATCTGCTTTGCATGCAGAAGGTCATAAGAACATAAGAAGAGCCTGCTGGATCAGGCCAGTGGCCCATCTAGTTCAACATCCTATCCTTACAGTGGCCAACCAGATGCTTGCGGGTAGCCCACAAGCCGAACCTGAGTGCAAGAGAGCTCTCCCTTCCTGCAGCTACCAATAACTGGCTTTCCCAGGTTCAATCCTCAGCAGCTCCACATAGGGCTGGGGCTGCCTGCTGCCTGAAATCCTGGAGAGCCGCTGCTAGTCAGAGTAGACAATACTAAGCTAGTATTGACCATGGTCTGAATCGGTATAAGGCAGCTTCCTGTGTTCCAGTCCTAAGGGGCAACTGCTTGGCCTAGCATGGCAGCCATCTTTGAAGCACGCCCTTAGCAATTCTGTGCGTATGTCTCTGTCCAAATCCAAACTGGAACTGTTTGTTGTTCCTGCAAATTCCGATGGCTACCACATTCTCCATGCTGGAGAAAGAGAGAACCAACCAACCGTTAAGGAAGTCATTTCTTTACATTTTGGTCAAACATCAAATTTGTCAAGCAGAACCGTAGGACATGTGCATTCACGCTAACGGAGAGAGTCAAACTCATAACAATATGTGAAGTGTGTTTGAATTGCATACATTTAGGAAAAGTCATTTCATGACCTAATATTTCAGTAGGTTGCTTTCTACCTCGGTAATAAAACTTTTATTATTTTAGCTATTCTCTTGAAGGCACATAAAAATAGAACTATTTTTATAATGTTCATACTCAGTGCTCATGTACTGTATTCATCTGACCCTGAAAATATATATTTAATTATTCTTCCCCCCCCCCCACTGGTTCTCCATCAAATGAAACTCAGTGGCCAAAAAGGTTTGACAGTGAGACCATTAATCAAGATGAGAAAACAAAAATATGTAATGCTTCAGCCTTCAAAAAAGAACAAAAACATAGGCGGTCAAGGAAATATAGTTGCTGTATTTTGCATAGAAAGTGAAATGTAAAGTATACTGTGAAGTGTTAATAAATTTTGCATTTTGAATTTTTGCTTTCTCTTAGTCAAGAAATAATCTAGGACTAAGTTCCAAAGAGCTACTACAAGTGAGCCTAAGTGCTTATATATGCTTAAAGAAATTATGGACTTCTCTCTACAGTAGGATTCCATGTCCTTTTATGACAGTGTTGGGAAATTCCTTGTCTTTCAAGAACAGAGTAGCCATGCAACATTTAGGGGAGATGAGCCATGGTTTAAGATGTTGTAAGTCCAAAATGCAGAACTAGGCATGATTTTTGTCTTAGCACAATGTGGTTGAAAGGGGGCAGGTAGAGGTACGGGGGTATGCCTGATCGCCTTCCAGGTAGAGGCTTTTTTCCTATTCAATTGAGCCTGGGTTGGTAGAGGGATCACCACAACTCTGTGCTATACAGTTTCCCATCCTGCTATTCTTATTAGTTCCAACTGTCCCTGTTTACTTGGGGTGCTCCTTATTTTCTGGTATTTGTCCCTATTTGTCTTTCATGGATGCCAGGTTAAAAAAAATATTCCATGGAAGTTGCTAGGGCTCTCATTTTCAAGATCAAGTCTCCCTCCCACACCTGCACCTCCCAGGAAAGGTTTCTCTGAGGAATGCAATGCAATTTGTGTCTTGTGGCTATCTATGCATATGAATACATGTGCACACAGACACTAAGGATGGGGTTCGCTGCCTAGTTCCGATCTGCTTATATTCCAATAAACTGTCATTCAATCCCAGTCTGCTGTTTTTTCATTCTCTCTTGCTTTTGTACTTGCCAATTCGATCTGCTGTTGTTATTTTTTGGTGGCAATATAAATGCTTATGTAAATCCATGGAAGTTAATGGATAATAGTGATTGTAATTATGAAGATAATCATGCAACACCGGGGAAAACTTTTTTGGGGAAAAAGCCATGCCAATTACAGCTGCTACCTGCCACAAGAAATCAGTGCCAGTTCGAAAAGACTGCGGACTGTCGGATTTAGGGCTTATCCAGACGGAGCGGGATAATCCAGGTTTTCCATACCCGCTCTGTCAGCTGAGAGTCCTCACTTGCCCCTTTTCCCGCTCCTTTCCCGCTTTTTGCTGATATTAAAAACACGCTTTTTTACGGCCGCACACGCAGCCCGAACATGCGGCATCTTCTCGCTTTTTTCCTATCCATGCCCACGACACATCTGATTCATTGGGAAAATATGACGTCTGCTCCCCTCTCCCCTTCCACTGCTATCAGTTCTGCGCATGCGTGCTTGAACGCGGAAGCGCGAAAAGCTGGCAGTCATGGCCCAAACCGTGGAGGAGGTGGCCACGAGTCCTCCCGTAGCCTGTGGGGCCCTGGGCAAAATCATAGGTGGCTGATGAAAGGGCGGCGGGCAGCACAAAGAACCCACTCAGGCAGGGGATTCGCACCTCCCCCCTAAAAGCCGTGAGCACGCCTGCTTCACAGCTGATGAGCCGGGATCGGGCAGCACAAGGAATTCACTCAGGGGATTCAAACCTCCCGCCAAAGTACCTCACACAAACCCGATTCACAGCTGATGAGCAGAGAGGGAGGAAGCTGTCCAGCCACTCATCTGGGGATGGGGGATGCCCCAAGAGCGGGAAGCGGCTTACGAGGCTGCACGGCTACAAAGGAGAAAAACACGCCACAGCCCACCCAGCTTCTCATCGCACACAAACAACACCTATGGTTACGGTGTCCCCCACTTTACAACACCATGTCTGCTTGGCAAGTCTTGCAGAACTGCGCATTTGTGGTAAACCAGAATAGTTATTCCATTTGGCAAGCGAGTTCTTGGATATTTCCCATTTCAGCTTGCCAAACACTCCCTCTGGTTAAAGTTAGCCATAAGTCAGGATCGCAGCTAATTCTGTTGCTATGGGCGAAAGGCTATAGCTCTGTGACAGAGCACCTATAGCAGCATATCTGCTTGGCAAGTCTCGTAGAAATGCGCATTCGTGGTAAAGCAGAAAAGTTACTCCATTTAGCAAGCGGCTTCTTGGATATTTCCCTTTTCGGCTTGCCAAACACTCCCTATTGCAGCCATTTATAGGCCCCAGCAAGTACATCATAATTGGGGCGCAAAAGTGATTTGTGTTTCCCCTTCCAGTTTCCCCTTCCTTCTGCTGCTTTCACAAATATGCTTTCTTGCATTTCTGCAATCACGTTAATCCAAAACGGTTAAACAGCCCTGTTACACTCCTTTTTATATACACAAACGTCTCAATTCCCATATACTTTGGAAACCAATGCAGCAGCGGTTCCCTTCACACAAAGAGTGTGCGCCGGGCTCTCTAGGAGGTCAGAGTGCCGGCCTCTACTTCCTGCTTCTGCGCAAACCTGCATTTCCGCACCTGCGCAGTATATCCAACAGCACTGATTGGCCACGTTTTCCTGGGGCGACGTTTCCACACAAGCGCAAATGTGCAAAGGACGGGATTGGCTGGAAAAGAGGAGGGGGACTGGGGAACCGCCCCAGGACTGCCCATGCAACAGCGTCATCTCTTAAATCCGCGGTATTGCGTCCAAGCGGCCGAAGGAACCACGGATGATTTACGCTTTTAAAAAGTGTATCGCATTTTCCGCGGTTGTGCGAAAGCAGATTTAACCATGCGAAAATGCGCTTTTGCACTCGGTGTCATCAGGACGACCGAAAAATAATGAGAACACAAAGCAGTCATGTCACACATTTTGCAGTCGTCTGGATGAGCCCTTAGTCAAAATTTAGCGAATTTAGTCCGATTTAGCAAATATTTCCCCCCATCCCTAATAGACACTAATGCATTGAGCAGTGTACAGTCTTCCATGTCATACAGTGCAACTGCAGAGGTATATTTTAAACCACTGATAAAAACACTGTAGGACAGTTAGAGGATTGTGTTATTTTTCATTTATCTTTAGCCCTCTTGACTTTTAAATGAAAGGCAGTGGTTTCTGGAGTAAACAAATACCACATACAGCTAAGACTGCTTGAAAAAACTAATCTTTGTGAATTCCTGTGTGAAATAACCTTGATCTACCGTTCTTAGACTAATACACATGTGGAACTTGCTATCACTTCTCTGACTGTTGTGATATGAATCTCAGCTGTTTAGTCATATCAAAATATGCATTTAAACAATATTGGAAAAGAAAATGCACATCTTAAAATGTATTAAAATATAGTCTGTATCCAGTGTAACCCTAAGTGAGGCTCCCATCAGTGCAAGGATTACCGCTAGCAGTGCAAAAGGGCTTTTTGCCCTGTCTTCCCCCTGCACACACCCCAAATCTATTCTAGGGGAGGAGGCGAGGAGGCAAAGTTGTGCAAGCAGAAATCCTTACATTGATGAGACACTTTAGTTAAATGCTGTTCTATAAATTATCTACATTTGGAATATTTTTTTAAAATGTATACTAATGGAGGAACAGAACAGAATTATTAATTAAAACATGCAAAAGTAACAAGGGCTGGAAATAGATTCATTCACCCTACATACAATAAATGGAGTAATCCTAACATAAAGCAATGTGTAGAACATGGCAAGGATAAAACCCCACTTGCTGATCCTTGGTATAAAAATTGGGATGCTTTGAGGATGCCCCTAATTGTATCTATGAATGTTGGAGGAAATGTACTGCAAAGGATTTTATAACACAAGCCCTTTTCTGTGCTCACATAATGGGCATTCTCTTTTCTTCACTGCCCCTGCATCTTGGGGGTAGAAAAGGCTTGTTGTTGTTATGTGCCTTCAAATCAATTATGACTTATGAATCAGTGACCTCCAATAGCATCTGCTATAAACCACCCTGTTCAGATCTTGTAAGTTCAAGTCTGTGGCTTCCTTTATGGAATCAATCCATCTCTTCTTTGGCCTTCCTCTTTTTCTACTCCCTTCTGTTTTTCCCAGCATTATGGTCTTTTCTAGTGAATCATTTCTTCTCATGATGTGTCCAAAGTATGATAACCTCAGTTTCATCATTTTAGCTTCTAATGATAGTTCTGGTTTAATTTGTTCTAACACCCAATAATTTGTCTTTTTTGCAGTCCATGGTATGCACAAAGCTCTCCTCCAACACCACATTTTCAATGAGTTGATTTTTCTCTTATCTGCTTTTTTCACTGTCCAGCTGTGCTACTCCGTGGCAAACTGAATTGGATACTGCATCACCTCTGTGAATGTAAATGCTTGCGTATAGCTGCAGGTTCCTGAGAATTCACAGCAATTTTTTTTCTGGACCAATTCCATTAAGTGTTCTTTTAAGCCAAGTTCCTAAGAGTTCACCTGGAAAATTTTGACTCTGTGCTGCTCTAAAGTACTTCTCAGTACAGCTAAATTGGATGCTGCCGTTTTAAATTAGAATTCTCCCTCTGCCTTATTCTCTTTTAAGTTCTGATGTTTGAATCCATGGTCAGCTGAATTAATGTTCAGCTAAGCTTAGGAAATACCTTTGCTGAAATTGGAAGACATTCATTTGAGACATTCAGATGTGTTGCATTGGGGAATTTCCCCCCAAACATTCTCTGATGTGATAAGTTTGTACCAAGGATAGACAAATGACTTCTAAAAGTGAGCTGGCGAAGTAACTATATGCAAACTTTCACCACCAGCGTGTGTGTTTATTGACTTTGAACTATTAACTTCAGAAACAGACACTCAGAAGATGAGATCTGCCACACACTCTGCCTTATCTCTCTACTTAGCAACTAATTTTCATAAGAAGTGTGTCAGGAACAATCTTAGCCATGTCTGTTTAGAAGTAAGTCTCATGTAGGTCAATGGGGATTATTCCCAAAGTAAGTGGATATAGGATAGCAAACTTATAGCTATCACCAGGTGAAAATTGACAGTGATAACAATCTGGTAATATCTGTATATTTGTGGAATTTTATTAGTTAATATAATGAACTAGATTCTATGACTGGCATCCATTTTTCAGTAGACACTTGGGCTCATCCATGTCTATGCGCATCACTTGAATTCTCTGTATTTCATCAGTGTACACTTCAACTGTGTTACACATGATAACTTGCAACTGAATATGTGGGTGGACTCCATTAAAAACTATCGGGTGCTATCCAAAATTAATCATAGAGTAGACCATTGATTTCAATGGGTCTACTCTACGTATGACTTGGATGTCACCTATTGTATTTAAGGAGATATGGAGGTTTTAACTGTGATGTTATATCTGTGATGTTCACATTCACCTATTCAGGTCATCCCCTGATATTTCATGAGTCAAATGCTGCATATATATGCACAAACCAGCCTGTAGTAAACAGCAAGACTTCTTATCATTCATGTCTATGAAGTCCTGTGCCTCTGACACACCTCTTCCTCTGTTGTCATTATATAGTCCCGATGGAAGCATACTCCTAGCTAGGGACAGTTCCTTTCGTGTGTGTAATGTACATTTTGCAAGCTTCCTGCTGAGGTTCATGATCTTGTCCCTTCACAAATAGGATCCTTTCAATTTGCAGCAATACAAAGAAACCAGTGATAAAATATGACTAGCAGAGAAGAAGGGAATGACTTCAGTTATATTGGAATAATCCACTTTTGGCGGGGAGGAACACATGTTTATCTATCTCAATGAAGTTCCCCAGCATCAATGGCCCTGTCAGCTACCCTATTTGTTAAGCCGCATGCCCAAATGGCTAGGTAGATTATTTGTCATAGAACATAAAGGGGGCGAGGGCAATTCAATCTTCTGAAGCCGAGGGTGCAAGCTCACAAGCTTGCCAGTAATTCATGCTATACTTCCATCTCCTTTGCATAATCAAGAGATGAGCTGCCAGCAGACTATTCTTGTGCAAGGGAACAGCAATATGTTGGAGAGAGTTTTCTCTGTAAGCCTATGTGTTCTGAGCAGCACAGTCATGTGGAATAATAATATATCATTTTTAAAAAATAAAATATAATGCAGCTACCAGTTTAGAATTATTTTGCAAGCATTAACAACACAGCTTGGGGATTTCTGGAATAATTTTTGCATGACATTTTAACAGGCAAAGTGCTTCACAACCTTAGTCTTGCACATGACCTTTCATCCATCAGTCTCTCTTTACATAACTCCCATGTAAATGTTTATTAATGTTGGACTACGACCTGGGAGACCAGGGCTCGAATCCCCACACAGCCACGAAGCTCACTGGGTGACCTTGGGCCAGTCACTGCCTCTCAGCCTCAGAGGAAGGCAATGGTAAACCACCTGTGAATACCCCTTACCATGAGAGCCCTATTTATAGGGTCACCATAAGTCGGAATTGACTTGAAGGCAGTCCATTTCCATTTTATTTTATTTTTTAAAGCTGCAAAACTGCTTTGAAGATTTTAGCAGACTTGGTTTTAGTGACATCATAGTCTGCACCTGTATTTGATTTGAAACTGTTTCAATATATAAAATTGTTTTAATAATTAATATTTTTGCTGTTAAATTGCTTTGAGATGTTTCATGGGAAGTGATTCATAAATGGAATGGAATAAATAAATGCTGTTCCTAGGGAAACATGCCTGGCTCCACCATTGTCATTTGGTGCCAGGTGAAGACATTTTTATTTACCTGGGCTTTTGGTGGTTAAATTAGCCTCTATTGTGCCTCTCACCTTTTAGGGGTAGGACTTTCCTTCTATTGTATTGCTTGATGAGCATATATTATTAGTGTCAGTATTATTAAAATTAAAATTTATATCCTCTACCTTCTTCCAAAGCAGCCCAAAATTTTAGGAATTTTGAATTGTATGTTGTTTTTAGTTTGTCTTTTAATTGATTCTATTTATTTGTATTTTATCTGTTGGGGTGCCTCCAGACTGTAACTATTTTGCAGGAGGAATTCAGTGAATGCCGGAACTTTAGATCTGCGCATTGAAAGTGGATTGAAGTGCTCTGTATCCCTAGCACAACAAATCCACTTAAAAATACACACAGGCACAATCCCCACTGAAAGGTCATGTGCAGTTTCAAAAGTGGCAGGGAATTATTGAATAGTGTAGGGTGAACGAATAACTAATGGGAAGGCATGCACCCCAGTGGCAATTAATACTGAATGCAGGCTGAATGCTCATTGTCATCTAGGCTGAAAACACACCTGTGGTTACACTGGCGTCATTCCGTCTCCAGCTATGTTTTTTGAATCCAGGTACATGCAACATTTGCCATGCTCTGCTCCTTTTCTCTCTCCAAAAACTGGGAATTTTCCGTTCTGATGCATTTTCGCTCAAAGCCAGCATCGTGGTAACTTGAAAAGTCTTCTGCAGATCAACTCGTTGTGACTCCAAAGTGTTACCATGGTAACACTTTGCTGTGGGTGGGTCCTTAAATCTCTGACATCAGCTGGGGGAGCTGTATTTCCACTTCCTACCTGCGGTTTCGGGTCATGTAATTTCTGGCTCTCCGCTACTACTCAGTTTCACTCACACATCCTTTGTTGTTGTTGTTATGTGCCTTCAAGTTGATTACGGCTTATAGTGACCCTATGAATCAGCAACCTCCAAGAGCATCTGTCATGAACCACCCTGTTCAGATCTTGTAAGTTCAGGTCTGTGGCTTCCTTTATGGAATCAATCCATCTCTTGTTTGGCCTTCCTCTTTTTCTACTTCCTTCTGTTTTTCCAAGCATTATTATCTTTTCTAATGAATCATGTCTTCTCATTATGTGTCCAAAGTATGATAAACTCAGTTTCATCATTTTAGTTTCTAGTGACAGTTCTGGTTTTTCACATACCATGATATGCGCAAAGCGATCGTCCAACACCACATTTCCAATGAGTTGATTCTTCTCTTATCTGCTTTGTACACGGTCCAACTTTCACATCCATACATAGAGATTGGGAATACCATGGTATGAATGATCCTGACTTTAGTGTTCAGTGATACATCTTTGCATTTGAGGACCTTTTTTAGTTCTCTCACAGCTGCCCTTCCCAGTCCTAGCCTTCTTCTGATTTCTTGACTATGGTCTCCATTTTAGTTAATGACTGTGCCGAGGTATTGATAATCCTTGACAAGTGCAATGTCCTCATTGTCAGCTTTAAAGTTACATACATCTTCTGCTGTCATTACTTTTGTCTTTTTGACATTCAGCTGTAGTCCTGCTTTTGTGCTTTCCTCTTTAACTTTCATCAGCATTTGTTTCAAATCATTACTGGTTTCTGCTAGTAGTAAGGTATCGTCTGCATATCTTAAATTATTGATATCTCTCCCTCCAATTTTCACACCTCCTTCATCTTGGTCCAATCCTGCTTTCTGTATGGTATGTTCTGCATATAGATTAAAAATATAGGGTGATAAAATACACCCTGGTCTCACATGCTTTCCGATTGGGAACCAATCAGTTTCTCCATATTCTGTCCTTACAGTAGCCTTTTGTCCAGAGAATAGGTTGGCATCAGGACGATCAGATGCTGTGGCACCCCCATTTCTTTTAAAGCATGCCATAGTTTTCCATGTTCTACACAATCAAATGCTTTGCTGTAATCTATAAAGCACAGGGTGATTTCCTTCTGAAATTCCTTGGTCCTTTCCATTATCCAACATATGCTTGTGATATGATCTCTGGTGCCTCTTCCCTTTCTAAACTCACTCCATATATGATAAGAGTCTTAGTTGTAGAATCTTGAGCATTACTTGACTTGCATGGGATATTAAGGCAATAGCTCGATCATTACTGCATTCCCTGGGATCACCTTTCTTTGGAATTGGGATGTATATGAAACGCTTCCAGTCTGTGGGCCATTGTTTAGTTTTCCATATTTCTTGACAGATTTTAGTCAGAGTTTGGACTGATTCAGTCGCAGTAGCTTGTAGCAACTCTTTTGGTATGCCATCTGTTCCTGATGATTTATTTCTTCCAACTATTTTAAGAGCAGCTTTCACCTTCCATTCTAATGTTTCTGGTTCTTCATTATACGGTTCCTCCATGAATGAATCTGTCATCCTGGCATCTCTTTTATAGAGTTCTTCAGTGTATTGCTTCCATCTTCCTTTTATTTCATCTAGGTCAGTCAGTGTGTTCCCCTGTTGATTATTTAACATCCCTACTCTTGGTTTAAATTTCCCTTTCATTTCTCTAATCTTTTGGAATAGGGCTCTTGTTCCTCCCTTTTTGTTCTCATCTTCTATTTCTATACAATAACTATTGTAATAGTTCTCTTTGTCCCTACATACTAGTCACTGTATTGTTGCATTTAGGGTTCTGACCATGTTTCTATCTCCTGTTGCTTTTGCTTTCCTTCTTTCTTTAACCATTGTAAGAGTTTCTTCAGTCATCCATTGAGGTCTTTCTCTCTTTTTAACAAGAGATATTGTCTTTTTGCATTCTTGCCTGCTAATGTCTCTGACTTCATTCCATAGTTCTTCTGGTTCTCTGTCAACTACGTTTAATGCCTCAAATCTGTTCCTTATCTGATTTTTATATGCTTCTGGGATGTTGTTTAAATTGTATTTTGTCATTATGATTGCTTTGCTGGTCTTTAGCTTTACTCTGATTTTCGATGTTACCAGTTCATTATCTGTACCGCAGTCTGCTTCTGGTCTTGTTTTTGCAGAAAGTAT
Source organism: Rhineura floridana (assembly GCF_030035675.1). NCBI lineage: Eukaryota > Metazoa > Chordata > Lepidosauria > Squamata > Rhineuridae > Rhineura > Rhineura floridana. Next base: position 14,346,596 of record NC_084484.1, read on the forward strand.
GGAACTTCTCCATCTTCTGCTACCAATTATATAATCAATGTGATTCCTATATTGACCATCTGGTGATGTCTACATGTACAGTCGTTTTGTTGGTTGCTCAAAGAATGTGTTTGTAATTAACAAATTATTGGCTTCACAGAATTCAATAAGTCTTTCTCTTTCTTCATTTCTGTCTCCTAAGCCCCATTTCCCCACAATTCCTATTTCTTCTCTGTTCCCTACTTTTGCATTCCAATCCCCCATGATTATCAGCACATCTTGTTTTGGTGTGTGATCAATTTCTTCCTGTACTTCTGCATAAAATCTCTCAAATTCTTCTTCTGCGTTTGCTGTTGGAGCATATACTTGGATGATGGTTATGTTAATAGGTTTCCCATTTAATCTCATTGACATCACTCGCTCAGATCTTGCATTGTAGCTCCTAATTGCTTTTGCTACATCACTTCTTACTATTAAAGCAACCCCATTTCTTCTTAATTTCTCATTTCTTGCATAAAATATTTTGTAGTTGCCTGATTAAAAATGTCCTATTCCTGTCCATTCTAATCCACTCACACCAAGTGTTGTAATGTTGATGCGTTCCATTTCTTGCTTGACAATTTCTAACTTTCCCTGGTTCATGCTTCTCACATTCCATGTTCCTGTTGTGTGCATCATACAACTCCAGACTCTCGCATCCGTGAACATCAGCTTCTGGGCTTCCTTTCAGCTTTGACCCAGCTGCGTCATTAGACACAGTGCTACTCATAGTTGTCCTTTGTTCTTCCCCAGTAGCTCGGTGAGTGCCTTCTGACCTGGGGGTCTCATCTTCCAGCACTATCTTGTGTTGCATTTTGGATACTCTGTTCATAGGGTTTTCGTGGTAAGAGGTAGTCAGAGGTGGTTTACCATTGCCTTCCTCTGAGTCTGGATGCATCTTAGTCTGGTGTCTCAGCTTTGACCATTCCGCCTTGGGTGCCCCTGCTAGGAGTCTAGCCTCTTGGTCTAGACTCCTGACAACGTTGCTCTCAGCTTCTTCAACACTCTCAAACCCCCTCACCACGTTAAGGCATGCATCCTAGAGGGGGTCATAAAGGGGCCACACATCCTTACTGTCCAAAAAATGGTGCCTGGAAAAATATGTGTAGAAAGACTGAGAGATTATCACAGTTCTGATACTGAAAAGAAATGCCTGTGCTCAGTGATAAGTCTATACTCACATACTCTTGAGAAACAACCATTAAACTCAGTGAGACTTGCTGCTGAGTAAGACATGTATAGAATGGCACAGTCCTCCAAATCCCTCCTAGTTGTCTGGTAGAGATTTATGTCCCTGCCTGCTAATAGCTGCAGCAGACATCTCCTTAGCTCTCAGTTTCAAATCAATGCCTGCTATTCCATCCCTCTAGCTTTTTAAAAATCAAGTCTCCCTGCAAACTGATAAGGTTCTCATTTTTACAAGGCTGCAATTTTATGCCTACCTCTATTGGAGTAATTCCCATTGAATTCAGTGTTACTTGCTTCTGAGTAGACATGGTTAGTATAGATGCATACACTCCAATCTCTGAGAGGTACAAGACTTCTAGGAGATTCCTGCACTTAACCCAGGGTATGGTTTCCTTGGAATGAAGGTCAGTGGAGAGTCTGGTATCTTTGTGATATATGGTTTATTTACCTGAGCAGAGATGGAGAGGTTCTCAGCATTAATACTCCAACAGATCTTACTTCCTCAGTTTCTGGGTTTCTGGGGGACTCCGCAAAGTCATGGTTTGTGGTTCAGCACAGAGAGCAAGCTAAGGCTCTCTGTCTCTTTCCAGCTTTTCACTTAAAATTTACCTCCTGGTTATGTTGCAAGGTCATCTCTGACAACTGACTGTGGGGTCATTCACACAGCAGCTAAACTTCATATTAAAGATGCAATTTTTGCCATAGCAATAGATTTGCAAGGTTCACACTTCCTACCTTCAAATCCGTTGTTTTCTGTTCACACTAGTTGGTGTTCCTCTGGGAAGCCTGTTTACTCCCTCTAGAGGATTGCTACTGCTAACAGAGAAGGGGATGGGATTTTTGTGTCAGTTTCATTGTTTCTTATCAATTGCATGTCTCTCTCTGCTGAAGCATCCAGGAGCAATTGACATGAAAGTGATCAGAGGGGGCAGTGAGTGAAATAGGCAAATTATGGTTGTTTCTTGTCAATTGCAAGCCTCTCCCACCTAAAGCCAGACTTTTCACATTATTAGCAAATTGGGTTGACATGGATTTAAAGGGAAAACTTTGTGATAGCTTCTCCTTGCCTGCAACGTCATGTGAACCATGCGAATTGAACGGGGATGCAAGTAGCACCAATCTCACAGTAAGTCGCCGTGTGAACAAGCCCTGTATTCAATTAATTATGGATATTAAAAATACAGTGGTCAAAAAAGTATCCACTTTGAAAAACATCTTTAGAATCATCAGAGAAAAAGTTTCTGAGTAAATATTTGCCATATTTATTTTCTTCCAAGGAATGCCCTCTCCCCTGGAGTAACCCACCTTCCTCAATCGAGATGGGCCCTTCCGCACACAGAGCACAAGTATAGCAGCAAACCAGTTCTCCTTCTTTAGCCACCTTGACCTATCCAGAGCAACGGCTTTTGGTACACCTGGAGCAAGAAAGACAAGATTCATTAAAGTAAAAGTGTTGGGAGTGGATGTGTCTATGCCATGTCCTGCTCCTTTTTTCCTCCAAAACCTGGGAATTTTCAGTTCTGATCTGTTTTCCTTCAAAGCCAGCATCACTCCTCAGGTGAATTCCTATGGCAACACATTGCGTTCTTGGCCAAATCCTTACACATTTAATGGAGGCACTTGTCAGACCCATTAACCAAACAAAGAACCTGGCTTGGTCATTACAGCAGATTTCTTCTATTTCAGATCCCAACTTCCAGATACAGGATTACAGGCTGAGACAGGACTAACAGATATCATCCAGACCAACCCCACGATCCTATGACAGTATTGGCTATGAAGGTGGTGCCAACACAATAGATTTGGATTCTGGGACATGGGCTACACTTCCTGGAAGATGGACTTCTGGCAAGTGAGGGGTTGCACCTCACAAGGACTGGGAATAATGTGTTTGGCCACAGCATGGACAACTTCAGGAGGGCTTTAAACTGAATCCTAAGGGGGAGAAAGACATAAACTTGGAGGTAACAATTAATGAAGGCTTATGCACAGTAACAGGAACTGAGAGAACAGCTCTAATGGGGCCCAATAATAGTCTTCATAAAAATGTCGGAAGGAAGCCAGACCATAAATCACATGGTCTTCATTTTCTGTATACTAATGCCCGGGGTATGGGAAACAAACAGGATGAACTTGAACTCTTAATACAGGAGCATAAATATGACTTGATAGGTATAACTGAAACTTGGTGGGTGACTCCCATGACTGGAATACAGCAATTGAAAGATATAACATGTTCAAAAAGAACAGAAGGAATAGAAAAGGAGATGAAGTCATACTATATGTTAAAAATACATAAAACTGCACATAAAGAAAAAAGGTTGAGCTTGGTAGCCCCACTGAGAGTATCTGGATTAAAATTAAGGGGGCAAGGAATAAAAGGAACATGGTGGCTGGAGTCTACTACCGACCACCCAATCAAGGAGAAGATGAGGATGAAACTTTTGAAAAGCAAATTGCCAATGTTTCAAGAAGGCATGATGTAGTGGTATTGGGCAACTTCAGTTACCCCGATATCTGTTGGGAGACATATTCTGCCAAAAACAACCCCTCCAAGAAATTCCTGACTTGTATTGCTGATACCTTCCCCCTACAGAAACCAAATGCACAGTTATAAGGTGGGGGATACTTCGCTCAGCAATAATACATGCGAGAAGGATCTTGGAATTGTTGTTGATCACAAGCTAAATATGAGCCAGCACTGTGATGTGGCTGGAAAAAAAGCAAATGCTATTTTAGGCTGCATTAACAGAAGTATAGTTTCCAAGTCGCATGAAATACTAGTGTCCCTCTATTTGACACTGGTTAGACCTCATCTTTATTGCATCTAATTCTGAACACCATACTTTAAGGTGGATGCAGACAAACTGGAACAGGTTCAGAGGAGGGCAACAAGGATGATCAGGGGACTGGAAACAAAGCCCTATGAGGAGAGACTGAAAGAACCGGGTATGTTTAGCCTTGAGAAGATAAGACTGAGGGGAGATGTGATAGCACTCATCAAGTACTTGAAAGGTTGTCACACAGAAAAGGGCCAGGATCTCTTCTTGATCATGCCAGAGTAATAGGCTCAAGTTACAGGAAGCCAGATTTGACTGAACATCACAAAAAATTCATAACTGCTAGAGCAGTATAACAATGGAACCAATTACCTAGGGAGGTTGTGGGCTCTCTGTTAGGATTGAATTTAAACCCCCAGTGCGTGTAAAACTATAGTTCACTTGTCCTACCTAAACCAGCTCGGGCATCATGGGAAATAGAACCAAAGTGGCCTTTATTTGACTTTTGATATAAAATGTCGGTTTATTTCCTGGTGACCTGACCCTTACCTACATTCCAGCGGCTCGCATAATAAAAGCCGGTTTAAGCTGGAAACTTCCCTACTATGCATTTCTTGTATCACATCTATGCCTATAACCTTGCTTATTGTTACAACTGTGCCTTGCATAGAAATGTTAAAAGCTGTTCCGCTGCCCCACAAACCTTGACTTGTAAAACCCTTTGATATGTAAGCAAAGTAATATCATGTCTGTCTCCAGTTTAGAGGGGCGCCCGGTTGCAGCTGGGCCTCCCCTCAGTAGTTGCCTTTGTCTGTTCCTGCATAGTGCTTATCTCAAGGACATGCGAAGTATGCAGACATAGAGTCTGAGAGATAGTCTTGATGTTTCTACTTTTGTCCTTCCCCTGCTACCCCTTTACCTCCTTGCCATATGCCCTAAAGCTATAACATTTAGCAATTGCTTCTTTTGTATTTTATGACGCATGCCTGATATTGTAAACTTCGGGGTGAGCCTATATAAACCCTATGACACCAATAAACGAGGTTCCCATGCTGACCTGCTTCGGCTTGTAAGTATTGGGTCCCCTTTGCAAAGGAATTGTCTTGTGTACTTGATCTCTGATAGTGGGTTCATTTGCACTCAACTCCGCACTCCCGGGTGTAAGCGAGTTGGGGTTGACAGAACGACTCGCGTGTTGGGTTTGGACCTAACAATTGGGGGCTTGTCCAGGATCCCTTGTGCGGACCCCCTTTTTGCCATTGCACCCCTTAATTTGATAACAGGCGCCACGAGAGAATTTTCTTGGTTATCAATAAAAGCGGGCGGCTTTGACACTTTGGGGATAAAGCACAGTTGAGGAAAACCCATTATCAGACGTCATGGGAAATAAAGGGAGTGTGCCGGTAAAGGACAGCCCTTTGGGAATCATGTGTATGCTGTGGCAAGAGGAGGAATTGCCTCTGCGAAAGAGAGGCCTGAAAAAGAGAAAGATGATAGAGCTCTGTGAGGAGGAGTGGCCGCGGATGACTGCAGTGTCGGTGCCGGGTGAACGGTGGCCGAGGGGTGGGTCCTTTGAAACCGCTCCGCTACTGGGAGTGCGGAGACGGATTGGGGATACCCACCCGGATCAATTGGAATTTTGGCTCTTATGGAAAATAGGGTCACAAAAATGGGATAGTCTTACTTTGATGGCAGTGAGAACCTTGTCCATTGAGGAACCCCCTCCTCATTATTTTAATGACGATACGTCAAGCAAAAGAACGGTCTTGAACCGTTCTATAATACCCTCTGCTCCGGATCCGCTCCCAGCTCCCGGGGGCAGAGATCCCAATCCGGAGGAAGGGGCCCTTTCATATGTGTCAGACGATGAGACAGATGAAAAGGGGAAAGAGAAGGGGGCCTCAGGGGGTATGGACACGCGCCAGCGAAAAAAGGAAAAGGAAAGAAAAGAGGCAGAAGCGTTGGAGATGCCTTTGCTTGTACATGATCAGCCATACGTGGATGGCCACGGGGGCATCCAGCGTACCAAGGTGGTTGAATTAAAGAGTTGGTTGGAATGGGACTTGAAAGAATGGAGTAGAATGGCTGGAACTTTTGGGGAACAGCCAAGGAGAATCAGAGAACTGTTAGGCAGGTTGTTTGAGAGCTACAATCCGACATACTCGGATGTGGAACATTTGTTGAGAAGGGTACTGACAGGTGAAGAACGTAGCAGGTTGTGGACAATGGAGACCGCATGGGCTGCGGAGGCAGCAGTAAATAGAGCTTGGTTGGACCGAGCACAAACGGCTGCAGTTTGGGCAGCGGGAGACTGGACGCAGCCTCGCCGCACTCAGCTACAGACCGATAGGGATAGGATTTTGACACATTTGGAGCGGATGTCACAGAACCGCCCCAACCAAGCTAAATTTATGGCAATAAAACAAGAAGCCAGTGAACCTCCCAGAAAATTCTGGTCGCGCTTATTAGAGGGAGCACGTAGCTATACCAATCTGAACCCAGAAAACGTGCTGGATCATCCGACTCTCATTGCCAATTTTGTTCATCAAGCGCAGCCAGCGGTGAGGGATTATTTTTTAAATTTCAGACCCGGATGGGGGGGGGGAGGCTGTGACTGTAATTTTGGAAGTGGCGGATTTTGTGTGGGACAAAGACAAGGAGAAAAGGAGAAAGAAGGAGAAGAAGGAGGATTTTGAAATGCTGGCTCTTGCAATAAGAGGCCAGCCACCAAATAGAGGATTTTGAGGCAGGGGAAGAGGTTTTCCGAGGGGGCCGAGAGCCGGAGACCAGAGAGGAAGGGGACAGATGAGGCAATCGTGGCAGGGAGATAGGGCTTGTTTTCAGTGTGGAGATTACTCTCATTCCAGGAGAGACTGTCCGTGGAGGACAGGGAACGCGCAGTACACCCCTAACAACCCTTCTTACCCAGATTTTACAGGCACGAATGCTGAGTTCCCGCCCCCACCTCCACCTGCCGCTCAACAGACACCGGCTTCATGGGACCAGTATGGCGGTCGCCAAGCAAACCAGCAATGACTACATATGGATAGGGAGGGGTTGGGAGCGGGACTAATGAATCCTATGTCTCTGGCAGGTTTCTTTCTCTCTCTCTCTCTCCCAATCCAAGAACCCAGACTGTCCCTAAACGTGCAGGGGCAGGAGGTGACTTTTCTGGTGGATACTGGAGCCACGTACTCCTTGATAAATGTTGCATCTGATAGTTGGTTAAGTAAAGAAGTGAAAATGACAATGGGGTAGACGGAAACCCCACACCTATGTGCATAACGTCACCATTGCAAGTAAAATATAATGATAAAGTGTTTAACCATGTTTTCCTTTACTCCGCTTCATGCCCTATTTCTCTAATGGGCCGTGACATGTTATGTAAACTGGAGGCTACCTTAACCTGCACCCCTGACGGGGTGGGCTTGTTGATGAGTGTATTGGGGGTGCCTGTGGGAACCACAGTTAAACACAAACATTTAGGATACAGCTTACCAGAAGATCTCGCTGACCTGCCGCCTGACTTATGGGGCACAGAGGATACGGATGTGGGACTGCTGCGATCGGTAAGCCCTGTTAGAATCCAGGTAAAACCATTCCTTCCACCACCCAATGTTGCACAGTATCCTTTATCATTAGAAGCAAGAGAAGGCATACGCCCCATAATTGAAGGCTTTATTGCAAAAGGAGTCATCCTGCCGCAGCGAACCCCCTGCAACACGCCTATTCTACCTATAAAGAAACCCCCAAAGAAACCCGGAGATCCAGTCCGGTGGAGATTTTGTCAGGACTTGAGGGCGGTGAACAGGTATGTGGTCCCTTTACACACTGTTGTTCCAGACCCGGTGACAATCATCAGTCAGATTCCATGGGACGCAAAGTGGTTTACCGTCATTGATTTTAAAAAATGCCTTTTTCAGCATTCCTCTCCACCCAGATTTGCAACATTTGTTCGGGTTCGAATGGGATCAGCACTCTTTCGTTTGGACCCGAATTCCTCAGGGATACTGCGACAGTCCCGGGGTGTTTAGCCAGTGTCTACAAGACGACCTCAAGGGGTTCACCCCAAAAGGGGGTTCAGTTCTTGTTTTGTACGTTGATGACATTTTGATTGCGAATGGACACCAGGGGGCACTGCGAGGAGATGGTAAGGCTTTCCTGTTATACTTACATTCAAGGGATCATAAAATCGACCCGAAGAAAATTCAGTGGCTATCAGAGAAAGTTAAATACTTGGGGTTCATTCTAACGCCAGAAGGGTGACAAATGGATCCCGGGCGTGTTTCTCCTATACAGAATTGTCCGCTCCCGAAGACAAAGAGACAGTTAAGAGGGTTCCTGGGTCTGATTGGGTTTTGTAGACTGTGGCTGCCATCCTGTGGAGAATTGAACAAGCTGCTACACGCGCTTACTGCAAGTAAAGCTCCTGATTTGATACAATGGAGCCGGGACAATGAAAAGGCGTTTGAATTACTAAAACAGAGTGTAGCCACGTCTATGTTTTTGAAACTGCCAAATTACGGTAAACCCTTTCATTTGTTTGTCCATGAAAGATCGGGGGTAGCTAGTGGAGTTCTGACACAACTGTATGGTCCCAGTCACTTTCCAGTGGCATTTTATTCACAGCAAATTGACAATGTAGCTCGCGGGACCCCCACATGCACACGCACGCTGACAGCGGCGGCTTTACTCTTGACTAAAGTAAAAGGATTGACCCTCCGTCATTCCACTACTGTCTGGACTTCACACGCACTTTCAGCTTTATTGCGAAAAGGTACCACGCAAGTCTTCTCCGCACAGAGACAGCAACAATTGGAAGCAGAGCTGCTAGAAGATCCTAACGTACGGTTTGAACGTTGCGGACCATTAAATCCAGCCACCCTCCTGCCTGAGTTGCCTCCGCCTTTCCCGGACCATGACTGCGTACAAGTTCTGCAATCTACTTTGCAGATCAGACCTGATCTGTCTGATGAACCGCTACCGGAATCGGATGTCATTCTCTTTACGGACGGCAGTTCCTATTACCAGGATGGGGTAAGATACACGGGGTTTGCAATAACAACACAATGGGAAGTAATAGAGGCAGCAGCGCTCCCGGGACGATGGGGAGCACAAGCAGCAGAAATCTACGCCCTGGCCAGAGCATGCCAGTTGTCAGCAGGCAAAAGGGTGACCATCTTCACAGATAGCAGGTATGCTTTCGGGGTCATACATTGTCATATTCATTTGTGGAAGTACAGGGGGTTTACAACGGCTGGGGCAAACCAATCCAACATCTGGAACTTGTGCAAAAGTTGTTACAAACAATTCTTGAACCTTTACAGCTAGCAGTGGTGCATTGTAAAGCACACACCAAGGAGCAAGATCCTGTGACACTAGGAAATGCCCTGGCAGACCAAATTGCGCGCCAGGCGGCATTGTTTCCTATAAGCATGCCAACTCTGGCGCTGGTAACCACTGCTTTCGTCCCGCCTGTATCTGTTTCAGTACCCCCGCAGGAACTGAAGCGATGGACTGAGCTAGGAGCAATCCTGAAGCAGCAATTATGGACTATGCCCGACAGTCGAGCATGCCTTCCCAGAGCTTTGTACCACACAGCAGCGAAGTGGTTCCATGACCATGGGGGTCACTATGGTACACACGCGTTAGTGGACTCGATCACGCGCTTCTGGTATGCTCCCGGAATTCAACCAGTATGTGGTGCAATAGTGAAAGCATGCCACATTTGCCAAGCAAACGGCCCAGCTTTACCAAATAGGGCCCCGCAAGGGGGTAGACCCGTGCCGGTTGCACCATTCTTACACATTCAAATTGACTTTGTTGATCTCCCTAAAGCTGAAGGGAAGAAACACCTCTTGGTCATGGTATGTCCCTTAACAGCATGGATAGAGGCATTCCCAACCACAAATGCCACCGCTACAACGGTGGCCAAACTACTACTGAAAGAAATAATACCACGATTCGGGGTTCCAGAGGTAATAGACTCAGACCGAGGAACACACTTCACAGGACAGATTTTGGCAAAAGTTGAAGAAGGTCTGGGAATCAAACATCTATTTCACACTGTTTATCATCCACAATCGTCTGGGGCGACGGAGAGACAGAACCGGGAAATTAAGACGGCATTGGCTAAGTATACTCAGGAAACAGGTTTAAGGTGGCCTCAGGTACTCCCCCTCATTCTTTTCCATTTGCGTACCCGCCCTACCCGAGCCTTAGGGCTCTCGCCGTTCGAATTAATGTATGGTAGGCCTCCAACAAAAGGGGGGAGCCTGCCAAATGTGGATGCTTCACTATTGGGGGGGGGATCACATAACTGTATCCCAGTATCTTTCTCTGCAGAATAGAATTCGTGAGTTGTGGAAAACCGCCGGATCTACCAAGACGGTGCCCCTTGAGGATCAAGTTCATCCATACCGCCCTGGAGACTTTGTATGGGCAAAGAAATTCGTGAGGGGCGATTCCTTGCAGCCACGATATACAGGACCGCACCAAGTCCTTTTATCTACACAAGCAGCTGTCTTCCTGGAAGGGCGAAAGTCGTGGATACATCATTCCCACGTAAAACCTGCTGTGGTGGTGGCATCTCCACCTCCCCGGGTCCCCAAGATACGCTTGCAGAGGAACGAAGAAACCAGCCAGTGGCAGGCGGCGCAACTCCCCTTTCAGGACTCAGATATCGAGTAAACGCTAACGTTGATATGCCCCGACAAGGATGGAGGATGCCTGCCTATCTGTGGGTTGCGGGCGTTTTGATTCACCATGCCTGGTCCCTATGTTGCCCCCCAAATGTGAAAATATGCAGTGACAATGACTATTATTACCTAAAAGACTTCGGGTGGACAATACCCAAAACACAGGACTGCCCGGACCCCTTTTTGTACGATGTGGACCAGATAAAGGAAGGAATGGTGAAGGCTGACATTGCGGGATGTCTATGTCCCAAAGCGGCCGTCATACTACAACACAACTACACAGGCAGCTGGACGGTTTATTGCACCCGCATAGAGATTGAATGGCCCATCAGACTCGCACTTCGGTGCAGGCAATATCGTCCTATGCCTAACTACGGATGCCCCCCCCACTTGGATGTTAATTCCATAAGAGCAGAGTATAATATGCTTACCTTTTGGGCAGAAAATAATAGAGTTACTTTTCAGATCCAGACAACAGAAAAGGAGAAGTTTTGTGTGGGCATCAGTATACCATCCTGTTATGCATGGTTAAAAGATAGGTTGGGGACACAGAAACCCTCACAAAATCAGGTAAAACAGGCCACACAGCAAGTAAAAACAATAGGTGGATTCAGGCAAAGGAACACAAAGATAGGCGATGGGTGGGACGGAAACACGTTTGTTGCCTTAATGGAAGAGACAGCCCCCCAAGAAAGGTACTTGCTATGTCTGTGCGCACACACCTCCGCATGGTCAAGCTGGAGTCCCCTTGACTGGGGCCCCTTTGCCGTTAAAAGAGTATCTTTCCTTTGCTTCACATTCCGGCTCACAGGAACTAGAAGGGGGGCTGGTCCTAAGCGGGCCCATCGCCAGATCAGTCTGTGTAGGCAGTGGAAGCCAGCCGACAGGAGGGATGATGTGTGATGGCTTGATTTTCTCTACGAACCCGGGTAACTGGACATTTTTAAATGGGACACACAGAGCAGAGGGCTTAACTTGGTTATCTATCTGGCAGCATTTGCTGCGGCTGACTTTTGCAGACCATCATCTAGTGCCTTTCCTTGCAGACTTAGTGGATCACCAAACCCCAGCTGGACTCTGGTGGCTTTGTGGACACTCAGCGGTAAGGAAACTACCAGCATCAGGCTCTTGGACCTGTACTTTAGGAAGGGTGGTGCCGGGGCTTCGGGTTTCCCCCACTCTGCGCCGTCGTAACAAGAGAGGCACAGGGGAGGCAGTATTGAGAGGTTTTTTTCCAATGTATGGCGCAGCCAAAACATATCAGGAACTCATAGAACTTTCTCAAGCTTTTGAACGTTTTATGAATGATTCGGCTATTTCCTTTTCTGACCTTACAAATGAGCAGGGACAAATTAGAACTGTAGTTTTGCAAAACCGGCTCGCCTTGGACTTTTTATTAAGCTCTCACGGGGGGGTCTGTTCGTTAATAGGGAGCGAATGTTGTACCCACATTACGGACAGCAAAGCCGACGTCATCAAACATATTAATGATATCGGAAATATCTATCATGAGGTAGAGCACATCGGGAATTTTTCCTTGTTTTCCGGGTTCTCTGATTGGTTTTCGGCATGGCCAGACTGGCACAAAATTTTATTTTATGTTGTTATGGTACTTGCCTTATTGATTTCTGTTTGCTGTTGCTTGCAATGCATTCCAAATTTGATGCAATTGGCCTCAGTCTGTATAAACAAGCTCACGCTGTCATTTTCCCGAAAACCGCAACCGACCTACATGGAGATGGCTTTGAGACCGATTTGGCAGCCCAAGCAAGGTAATACAGCTACCTGAGAGACTAGCTAGTCTCTCAGGGCTGAAAGGGGGGACTGTTAGGATTGAATTTAAACCCCCAGTGCGTGTAAAACTATAGTTCACTTGTCCTACCTAAACCAGCTCGGGCATCATGGGAAATAGAACCAAAGTGGCCTTTATTTGACTTTTGATATAAAATGTCGGTTTATTTCCTGGTGACCTGACCCTTACCTACATTCCAGCGGCTCGCATAATAAAAGCCGGTTTAAGCTGGAAACTTCCCTACTATGCATTTCTTGTATCACATCTATGCCTATAACCTTGCTTATTGTTACAACTGTGCCTTGCATAGAAATGTTAAAAGCTGTTCCGCTGCCCCACAAACCTTGACTTGTAAAACCCTTTGATATGTAAGCAAAGTAATATCATGTCTGTCTCCAGTTTAGAGGGGCGCCCGGTTGCAGCTGGGCCTCCCCTCAGTAGTTGCCTTTGTCTGTTCCTGCATAGTGCTTATCTCAAGGACATGCGAAGTATGCAGACATAGAGTCTGAGAGATAGTCTTAATGTTTCCACTTTTGTCCTTCCCCTGCTACCCCTTTACCTCCTTGCCATATGCCCTAAAGCTATAACATTTAGCAATTGCTTCTTTTGTATTTTATGACGCATGCCCGATATTGTAAACTTCGGGGTGAGCCTATATAAACCCTATGACACCAATAAACGTGGTTCCCATGCTGACCTGCTTCGGCTTGTAAGTATTGGGTCCCCTTTGCAAAGGAATTGTCTTGTGTACTTGATCTCTGATAGTGGGTTCATTTGCACTCAACTCCGCACTCCCGGGTGTAAGCGAGTTGGGGTTGACAGGACGACTCGCGTGTTGGGTTTGGACCTAACACTCTCCAACACTGGAGGCATTTAAGAGGCAGCTGGACAGCCACCTGTTAGGTATGCTTTAAGTTGGATTCTTGCATTGAGAGGGGGGTTGGACTTGATAACCTTATAGGCCTCTTCCAACTCTACTATTGTATGATTCTATGACTTGGGAGATATAGGATGAGCTGGTACATAATAGGAGAGAGTGAGCAATCCCTTTGCAATCCTGCTTTGCAATTGCAAGTGTAACATTCAAAGACAGATCTACTCCAAACAGTAAATCTCTGTTTATATTTTGTATGTCTCATTCTTGGAAGAAGTCTCATAATGTTACAGGCTTCAATGTCTCAAGCCTGCACAGAAAGCATTATCTGTTATTTCAATGGTGATATAATAGCAGAAGTGTGAAATAACACAATTTACAGAAGAAAATACAAAAAGGGGTGCATAGAGCAAACAGATCACTCTGTTCTCTCCCCCCACCCTCCGGAAACATACACTGTTTCACTTTCTGTACTTACAAATGTTTGTGACAAGGGGGGGGAGTTGGTTATTATGGCTGGACATTGTGCATCTTTTTAAGGTTTCTGCAAAAGCAGGGAGAATGAGTGCATGCAAGTGTGTGTATCACACTGGTTCCTCTGACAGTGCCTGTGTGCATGTGTCTTGCCCCCTTTTCAATTGATCAATGGGCTCCCCTTAGCTCTGTCCCAATTTCTCCTTTCTCCCCCACCTTTGCCTTGCTCCCTTTCCATCCCTCTCACATACACACACAGAGGGCCTTCACATTGACAAATGACATCCAAGCAAACAACTTGCCATCCCTCACAATCCCTCCCTTGGGGGGGGGGCTCTGCTAGTATCATCATCATCAGTATCTCCCCACTTTCTTCTTCACTCTTTGCACAACTACAGACAAAAGCAATTATTCCTTCCGTTCCAGCTTGTGTGTAGTGTGAAGGAGGGGAGAGATGATGATGACAGTGGTAGTGGGGCCTCCTGCAGGGGGATCATGAGTGAAGGCATGTCACTTGTTTGGATGTCCTTTGTGGTTGTAAGGCAGGGGGCAGGGAGATGACAGAAAAGACAATAAAGTGAGAATTGTTTCCCATCTCTAGTCTCTCAACCCAGCAAAGAAAGCTGGTAAGGGAAAAAAAAGGCAGTGGTGCCACAAAGCTTCATGACTAGGGAAGGGGAGCTTCCAGGATTTTTCATGTGTGCTAAACAAGGTTGAAAAAAAAGGGAAGATGCTTGTGCACTGTAAACAAACAGCTGCACACACCCACTAATGATGGGATACATGTTGATGATGATATGGGTGGAGCAGCAGTGGTTAATGAATGTGCACTGGGGTAAGACATCACTGCCCTGCTCTGCCCACTGGTGAGATACACCTGCCCACTGGTGTGCATACATAGCTGCTATGATATTACATAAATCAAAGAATAAAGGTTTGTACAGCTGTGTGTAGACTTGTTTCAAAATGGAGCCCGACAAAATGGCCTCATTGCTTTTTAAGCAAGTAGTGTACACATGTAACTACAGCCACTCTGTAAACCAGATGGGGGGAACCTTTGGTCCTCTAGACATTGCTCAACTACAATTCCCATTAGCCCCAGCAAGCATAACCAATGGCCAGGAACAGGGCCGGCTCTAAAGGGCGGCAAGGTTGAGCCCTGGCCGAGGGCCCCATGACCCAGAGGGGCACCTGAAGGGCTCCTCTTTGGGGTGGGGGAATAGCGTCCCCTTCAGCGATCCACGGCAGAATCGCTGCCGCAGATCGCACCGCCAGCCTGTTCCCTTGCTCCACCTAGTTCTCCTGTGTTTTGTGGCTGCACACGCAGCCCTGCCCTGAACCAAGATGGTGGTCGAGGTTTCCCTACGAGGCTGAAGCATCCCCCGCCATCTTGGTTGATGGCAGCCCTGCGTGTGCATAGCACGCATGCGTGCCATCAACCAAAATGGCGGTGAGTCTTCAGCCCCTTAGGGAAACCTCGGCCGCCACCTTGGTTAAGGGCAGGGCTGCGCACGCAGCCACAAAACATAGGACAGAAAGATAGGGGGAGCAAGGGAACGGGCGGGTGGTGCTATCTGTGGCAGCGTGTGCCGGGGCCCGGAGCAGGCTGGAGCCCAAGGGCCTCAGCATGCCTGGAGCCGGCCCTGGCCAGGAATGGTGCTTAATGAAAACCAGGATGAATACTTGGAGAGGCCCTTTGAGACATTTTTCTTTTGTAAAAAGTGACTAATTAAGAATAACAACAATAAATAAATCATAGAGGACAGCACTATCAGCACTGTGCAAAGCTAGCTTCTTCATGCATGTTTTTTCAGAGGTTGATGCTGGAGAGGAAAGTTATATTTGGACTGAATGCAACGCAGGTGCGTACAGTGTGGCTTCATTGCTTTAGACATGCTACATCTGTTGATTCATTCACTTTTACTCCCCTTCCTTTGTCCATGAGCTCATAATAGTTAGAGATATCACCTTACCTACTGGTATCTCTTTGTTTAGATCAGGTTCTCGTATATGATTATGACATTTCTTAATATCATAGGCCTTACTTCAAAAGGAGCATCCTGATAGAATACTAACGTAGCAGTAAACAAATAGCTGTGAACTAATAACATGAATGGAGAGGGGGAAACGGCAGTTTTTCATTGCCATAAGGAAGTTTCAGTAATTCAGAAAACATTTTTTAACTATTTTTGGAAAGGGAAAACAACATTTGGAATTGAGGAATGCATGCCTAAGGGAGGGAAGCAGACATCTCTTGGGTGATGAAACTAATAGATTAAGAAATGTCTGTGAAAGAAGCTGTATGCATAATCCTAATGGAAAGGGCTCATTTAATCATTTAATTTGTTAAATGGGCACAATACTTCTTTCTGGTGGGATAACTGTGTCAAACATATATGTGAGGAGGATCCAGCTGGAGATTCCGCTGCAAATTCTAATGAGCTGCTATGTCTGGATGAGACCTTGGTTTGTTTCACTGTACAGTGCATAAGCTCCTGTCCTATTCCATTCACAGAGAGAATTTCAGCAGGTTTTGCATGGCTGTTCCTGCCCATGTCTTTTCACTATTATATGATATGTAGCAGTGAGGAAAATGTACAATTTCCCCCAAGCATATCGTTTTACCCTTGGACTACGCATGATCCTGGGAGATTGGAGATCATGATCTCCTAGCACTTTTTTAAATGGGCATTCAGGCTCAGGGGTCCATGAACTTAATCACAGCATAAGGGGAATGAGGGATTAAGACTGTCCGCACTGACTGACTTATTTATTTATTTATTTATTTAATTAAATTTGTCCCATGCCCTTCCGCCCAAACAATAAACATAAAAATAGTAAAACAGTATAATTTAAAACTGAAAACTTTTTGAAAATGTTTAAAAACAATTTAAAACTAGAACAATTTAAAAACATTTAGAACATCTAAAAATATTTAAAAGCATAATTAATTGGAAGCATGTCTTAGCTTCCAAAATCATCCCCTAAACTGATTTTGTGCCCTCATGTGTTGCATGTAGCCTCACAAGTCTGCATTTCCATGGATAAGCCAAAAGACTGAAAATGGATCTCCTGTTTTCATATATAACTTAAGCCTGAGAATACTTGTCACTGGAGCAGTGATCTTATGTGTGACCTGTACCACTCCAGGCTGCTGCTGGGGACCAATATGCCTGAACATTCCTCCTCAATACAAAAAGTATTTCCTCATCATAGAAAGCACAATGCCAAAGAAAAGGGAGTTCTGGCATCGCTGTCTTTCAAACATGCTAGTTTTCTATGTGCAGGAACTGTGTTTGTTTGTTAGAGCATTTGATTATTTGACCTGCATCTGCAGTGATATAGCCCAGGCACAGGTTTAGCACGCCAGGGAGAATGAGGCCTTAGATTGGTTTTATATGTCTAATATGAGTAAATCCGCTTTCATTGTCATCATACATCTATATAATATCCAAAAGGAGACGGGGGTGTTGCACATTGCCAGACATTTTTATAATAATCTAGATATTAAATAAGATTCTCCGTGGCGCAGAGTGGTAAGCGGAGGTAACGCAGCTGAAGCTCTGCTCATGGCCAGAGTTCGATTCCAACGGAAGGAGGAAGTCGAATCTCCGGTAAAAGGGGCCGAGGTCCACTCAGCCTTCCATCCATCCGTGGTCGGTAAAATGAGTACCCGGCATATGCTGGGGGGTAAAGAAAGGCCGGGGAAGGAACTGGCAATCCCACCCCATATATACGGTCTGCCTAGTAAACGTCGCAAGACATCACCTTAAGAGTCGGAAACGACTCGCACTATAAGTGCGGGGACACCTTTACCTTTTTAGATATTAAACATCTGCCCAGGGGGAAGTTGTGTACACACCTCCTTTGGAGATATCTCTTGGGGCACAAATAGAATGTGAAAGCTCCTTTGTGCTTTCCATTTCTTCCATTGTCCAGCTGTCAAATGCCTGAAGCTGCTCTTAGTATGAGTACTGTGCAGTTGTGTGCGTTACTAGTTAAAAGGTTGGAAGGAAAAGTACAGTCCTAGATTTGTGTTCCTCCCTTCCTTACCCCTTAGAACTGGAGACAGGGAGAACACTGAAATATTCAGGAAAAGTAACTGTTAGGTCTACCTGGAAATGCCATGGATTGAACCCAGGACCGTCTGCACATAAAGCAGATGCTATGCCACTGAACTACAGCTGTTCCCAATATATCTGTATGGGAGTGGTGGTGAAGGAGATGGCAAAACATCTCAGTCCCTCTGGCTCTTTCCCAACATGGACTATGAAATACCACCACTTGTGTGAACTAATCTTAAACATCTTATCTCTGTTAACAGCAAGAATGTGTTATGTTCTCTCTCAAATGCAACTGTGATTCAGAGGTTACTCAGACAGTGAATATTCGCCAAAAATCATTCCTATAGACATGCGATATTGTGCTTCATTGCAGAGAGGGCATTTATCATCCGCTGGATAGAACTGGAGTTTGAATGCTATTGAAGGGCTTATACTTTTATTGATTACTGTGCTATAATCAAATAATTTTCTAGTGATTAATGGCTCCAAACCCCATCCTCTTTGTTTCAGAAAGTAATTATCCATAAATATGTCAATTGTTTTGTATACTCCAAGAATGCTATTTCTTACATAATAGGTTTTTTTTATTATTATTTCAAAGCAGCTGGCTGCAATTTTTTTAATGGTTTGGGCTCTGTTGGCACATCAGACATATTTTACATGTTGGCCTCTCTGAAATGCAAAAAGCCATCTTAAATCAATACTTCTTTAACAAGAGTTTGAAATTAGAGCTGCTTGTTGGTGTGGAATAACCAGGGGTGTAGTCATCCGGGGTCTCGGAGGGTCTTAGACCCTTCACTTTTTTGGGAGCAGGGTCCTTATGTCTCCAGCATCCTATAAGCCAATCAGCATGAAAGGAGAATGTGTTAGCCACTGAGAAGAGTCTGCTAGTATGCTTCCTTATCCTTCTGATTGGAGCTAATTAGGAGGCGAGTCAGCCACTGAGAATACTCTTCTCAGTAGTTAACAGACTCTCCTTTCATGCCGATTGGCTCCTTGGGACATTGTGAGAGAAGGCATAACAGATAGAGAAGCAGAAAGCAGTATTCAGACCACGCCAGGTTATTCTATAATATTAGGCTGTATAATCTTAGAAGGGATATGGCCATGCGGGGGTGTAGCTATGTTTATCATGAAGGGACCCTGCACTTCTGAATTCCCCACTACACTATTGGGAATAACTGCAGGAGACTTCTTGATGGTAATTCAGTTTGGTCCATGTGTGCTAATAATAAAAGGAAAAATACACATTTTCTCTATGTATGCCTTACATTAATAGCAAATAATGTGTTTAGATACCCTTCAGGTACCCATTTGGAGATGAAGAGATTGTAAACAGAGCTACACATGAATGTGCCACTTTTCAGTGGCATAGTCCTTATCTGCACCACTATATATCACACTACCTATGGCTGTGGATATGTGTTTCCATGTAACAGAAGAAATGCAGTGCATGGTGTCTGGCACACATCAGCTTCCTGATAATCAAAGTTTCCAGCCCCCCCTCCCCCCGGTTTCTAGCCGTCATGCAATTGCTACTCAAAAATATTTATTTTAATTAAAATATGTGGACTACGCCTGCTGGAATCTCAGAAGCCGAAGAGGGTGGCTGTATAAAGTTTATATTTAAGGCTGACGGCTTACAGTCATAACTCATTTCCTTACTGATGGCTAAAGTTCCATGTTGATTGTTCCATGCTTGTTATAGGAGCTTTTTTAAAAATATGGGACAATAATAATCAGCATAATTTGTTTAAGGAAATGTGTTGTCTGTAAATACTGTGGCCACAGGAAGTGACCCTTATAGGGCTGATCACACTTCACTGTGAGCAACACACCCAGACCCCAGTTGCTTGTTTCCTGGTTCATCAAGCTCTCCATTTGTACCATCAGTCAGACAAATAAATTAGGTCATTGTTAATTGATTATGTCTGGTTCAGTGTCAGGCCACTGGCAGAAGAAACAATTAGCTTCTCCCTCCAGGCATCTTTTGCTGTTAGGTTTTAATTAATCTTTGTTGCTAGAAAATATAATTGAGCAATGAGAAGTTTTATATGGAGAACTCCACTGAATGCCTTGCAGATGGTTTTTCTCTTAGTGATCTCCATTCTGCTTCCACTTTTTAAAAGCTTTATTTGAAAAATAAACTTTCCACTTAGATAATCCTCCCTCTGTATGCAATGTTTGCCTGCATTTAAACATATGATATTGCCATAACATCGCAATGTTATCACATCAGCAGTGTAACTTCACTGTAAAATATTGATATAATGGAAACTTCCCTGTGAGGGGGAAAAACTTTCTTTGAATTTAAATCTGAGAAAATGGAAAACAGAAATTTGGAACAGAATATTAAGCTGTATTCAGATCCTAAATGTGGAAGCACTGTCCAATAAATTTATATATCTATATATTTTTAAAAAAATTGCAATGAGATTTGACATAATGTATTACATGGATACCCACCAGATCATAGCAAGATTAACTAGCCAAGTTAAAATTTAATTTCATCAGCATTCTTTTGATATTTAATTTTTATTTTTATTTAAAGAAATTTATAGACTGCTCACATTAAAATGTATCGCAGTATTGTACAGAAATAGGAAGAATATAAGAAGCTGCCTTATTTGATGGTCCATGTAGCTCAGCATTATCTTCATTGGCTACAGCGGCTGCACAGGTGCCTCCCTGTCCTACCTGGAGTTGCCAGGGACTTAACGTAGGATCTTCTGCATGCAGAGTATGTGTTCTTATATTGGGCTACTGCTAGGGTTGCCAGGTGTCCAGTTTTTGCCCAGAGACTATGGTTTTTGGGGGTCCTTTCTGGGTCTCTAGGTGAGTCGCCTTAATCTCCGGACTCTTAGCTTTCATTAAAAAAAAAAAAAGTTTCTAGGTGGTCTGGTTCAAAAAGATATAAACCAAAATGTCAGTTGCCCCCCCCCAAAACTTCTGTTAGTACTCACTGTTCTAATCCCTGCCCTTTCAGGATTTTAGCCAATAAGTAAAGTCAGGGTTGTGATTAATGAGATTTGTTGACTCTTCCCAGGCCGTAACTAAAGCCCATTTCAAGTTTTGAGAACAGTTTCCTTTTCCTACTTGTCTCACATCAGGAACTCAGTAAATATATAGCTTTCAGCAGCATAAAGAGTACTTTCTCTGTACAGGATTGGGACTTCCTTCTGAGTAAATATGCATAGGATTGCACTACAACAGACGATCACAGCAGGGTCTTGGTGGGCATAGACAGAAAACGATTTTAGTCATAATTATAATAAAAGTGTGCATGCAGGGTTTTTTATAACTTGCAAAAAAGGCATATTATACATTTTATCTTTCAAATAATTTTTGAACAGAAGTTTTAAAAATTGTAAATGCTGCAGTGTTATACTTTTCTAATTAAGGAGTCAAACAAGTTTAAATTTTACTGGACTGTTGAAGAAAGCAGTCTATTTGTCTTGTTCCTAATTTCTTTTGAAAACCTTCCCAATATGAAGCTTTTCTAGGAGTAAAGCTGCAATGCTAATTCCACATACCTGGGAATTAACCCCATTGAATTCTGTAGGACTTACTTTTGAGTAGAAATACTTACGATTGTGCTGAAAATCAGTGGGACTTTTGAGTGAACATAGAAAAGGATTGTATTGTAAATCTTTCTCTCCCCCTCCGATCCTTTTTTTTTGAGCAGTTAGGCAGGGCTTACTTAGGTGTCACTTCTTTTATTTGGCAAGAAACAATACTTATTTTTTTAAAAAAAATGTTCTGCAAAGGCCAACTGGTTTTGACAATAAACTATTATATGGGGTATATGTATTTGTACATTTCCAGTGTGTGTGTATATGGAATATTTCCAACAACCCTGTGAGGTAGGGTTAGAAACCAAGGCAGCTCACAAGAAATAAAGCCATTTAAAATCCAATAACCATAAAACAAGTATAAAACAGTTGCAAAACAGCTTAAAGTGGCATGATTCTGAATTTTGAATTGAGTGAGTGAAGTTCCTTATCACTGAATTGCAGTTCTTTGCATGCTTCCCTGCTTGAGTAAGCCCTGTTTAATACATTGGGACTTGCTTCTGAGTAAACATGCATATGATTGCACTATAAATATATTTACAGGTTGTGTAAATAATAAACATCTTTGACATTCATGCTTATATAAACACTTCATATTATGTATCTGATTTCACACTATGGTTGTAAATTATTATTTACAAATTATTATTTCCTCTACATTTTAAGTGTGCCCGTCTTCCTTGAGGTGGTCATGGTCCCCCTCTGTTGTTTGCACCCTGAGGGGCAGATTAGGCTGAGAGGTGGTGCATAGCCCATGGTCACCCAATAAACTTTGTAGCTTATTTCCATTTTAAAATGTAATTAAAATGATTTATATGCAGGCAAAGTTTATGAAGTAATGGAGATCCACATAAATCCACACTTAAGCACACCCCACTCGCATTTTAAGTCCATGACTTCCCCCAAAGAATCCCGGGAAGTGTAGTTTCCCCTCACAGTTATAATTCCCACCACCATTAACAAGCTACAGTTCCCATGATTCTGTGGCGGGATTCATGTGCTTCAAATGTATGTTGAATGTGCTTTAAATGCATGGTATGGATCTGCCCTAGTATGCTCTGCATTCGTTAGTGAATTGAAAAGAACAATTTTAAAAGATACTTTTTTAAATGGGGCTGTAGCTCAGTGGTAGAGCACATGCTTTGCATGCAAAGGTCCAAAATTCAATTTCTGGAAGAGACTGTTGCCTTGGATCCTGGAGAGCCAATGCTAGTCCATGTCATCAGTACTGAGCTAGATGGTATTAAATGACCTGACTCGGTATAAGGCAGATTCCTTTGTGCCTCAAAAAGGAAAGAGTCCCAAGGGTCACAGAGCCTCCGAAACGTATTTATGTATTTTATTTAGCTAAGATTTCTATCTTAATTTGCAATCAGAATTTTTTTTTGTTTGAGTGGTATGCGCCAGGCAACTGTGGTTGATGCTTAATGTATCATGCTTAATGATATCACTAGGGCCCGCCCCTATAACATCACTAGGGCCTGCCCCTGAAATCTCAGGGTTTGGGATGCTTCTGACCTGGCAACCTTACCTACACCCTTGCCTGATAGGGAAAACTGGTATGAATGTATGAGCAGGAAGGGGGAAGCTTCTTTCAGCAGGGTCTTACAAGAAGGACAATGTAATATAAAGCTTAGGAAAAGTTTCAAAAGCAATCTAATTTACGAGGCATCTATCAAGTGGGAGAGATAGAAGTAACAGCTATATATACATGAGGCCCTGCCATTGCAGTTTAGTGAATTTGTGGTTGAAGACACAAGAGGTTGCATACAGTATCAGCCATAGACCCAGAGGATGAATCTGCTAGAGTCCTGTGGGGAAGTGTGTTGGAGCTGCAGAAAGTGAGAGTTTCATCACAGTCCAGTCTTCCATGCACTCTCCTAACAAAGGGTGAGGAAATATCATGCCTTTAATACTAGTCACAATCTCCTGTTCAGACAATCCCTGTTTGACTTGTTTCTTTCAGAATTTTTGTGGGTTAGGCAAAATCTTGTGAAGAGTCCTCTCAGGTTGAGCTCTTTGTTCCTGCTCCTGATAAAATCAGCGAATTAGCTGATTTTGAGGACAAAGTGTACTTACTAGGTGAATGTGGCAGAGAGCCAGGGTTTGTTACAAGCTTATGGTACATTAGGTAAGTAAATTTCTTTAATGCAACGAAGCATAATCTTTCTAGTTATCTTATTATCATTATTCTTAAAGCTTTTAAAACTCCAGTGCTGCTACATTTAACAATGCAGGGTTAATAACAAATACACTAATCATCAGAAAAAACCATTTATCCCCATGTATGAATTTGATGGGGAAACTATCTCATGGTTTGTTAACTATTCTATTCCTATGTTAAATTGAAATATAATAGGCTACAATTCCTTATTCATATTGTTATAAAGAGTGAGCAGTTCTGAATATGCTCACCTGAAAATAAGCTCCATAGAAGTCAATAGTACTTACTTGTATAAGTGATTGAATTTAGCACTCAGAAGTATACATCATATCTTGACATAATGCATATTGTAATGGGATTATTAGTGATGGCATCTCTTTTGGATTTGAGGTGAATTATATATGTCATTTTGGCCTTCTATGAAAATAACACTGTATTCTGTACATTTTCAGAACAGGATTTGGTTAGTGCTTTGAAGATTCATACAGATACTTATGTTTTTCCTTATACACATCTGTAAAATGACTATAAGACAAGCAGGATAAATATGTACATCTTTGTAAACTTTGAACAATTAAAACTCAAGTAGACCAGTTCTGGAGAGCTTTGACTGGTCTGTGTGTCCGACTCAAATCAGACACAGATAGTATGTGTAGCATAGTGGTTGAGAGACTGCATTTATTTATTTATTTATTTATTTATTTATTAAATTTATATACCGCCCGACTAGCAATAGCTCTCTGGGCAGTGAACATAAAACAGCATAAAAATACAATAAATAACAAAACAATACTAAAATACAAGCAACAATCCAACACAATAAACATTATTAAAATTAAATCAGTGTAACTTAAAATGCTTCAGAGAATAGGAAGGTTTTGACCTGGCGCCGGAAGGAGAGCAGAGTCGGCGCCAGGCGTACTTCCTCAGGGAGACTGTTCCATAGTTCGGGGGCCACCACTGAGAAGGCCCTAGATCTTGTCATCACCCTCCGGGCCTCCCTGTGAGTTGGAACCCGGAGGAGGGCCTTCGTAGCAGAACGTAGTGCACGGGCCGGTTCATATCGGAAGAGGCGTTCCGCAAGGTATCGTGGTCCCGCACCATATAAGGCTTTATAGGTTAATACCAACACTTTGAATCTAGCCCGGAAACATATTGGCAACCAGTGCAAGCTGGCCAGAACAGGTGTTATATGCTCGGACCGCTTGGTCCTTGTCAGCAATCTGGCCGCCGCATTTTGCACTAGTTGTAGCTTCCGAACTGTCTTCAAAGGTAGCCCTACGTAAAGCGCATTACAGTAATCCAAACGTGAGGTTACCAGAGCATGTACCACTGATGTAAGGTCCTCTTTACTCAAATAGGGACGTAGCTGGGCTACCAACCGAAGTTGGTAAAACGCATTCCTAACCACCGAGGCTACTTGAGC
The DNA here is from genome assembly GCF_030035675.1 of Rhineura floridana. NCBI lineage: Eukaryota > Metazoa > Chordata > Lepidosauria > Squamata > Rhineuridae > Rhineura > Rhineura floridana. The sequence goes on from NC_084484.1 coordinate 14,371,646, forward strand.
CTCAAGTGAGAGGGAAGAGTCTAAAAAGACTCCCAGACTACGAACCCGGTCCTTTAGGGGGAGTGTAACCCCGTCCAGGACAGGGTATATATCCACCATCCGATCAGAGAACCCGTCCACCAACAGCATCTCAGTCTTGTCTGGATTGAGCTTCAGTTTGTTAACTCTCATCCAGTCCATTGTTGAGGCCAGGCAACGGTTCAGCAAATCGACAGCCTCACCTGAAGAAGATGAAAAGGAGAAGTAGAGCTGCGTGTCATCAGCATACTGATGACAACGCACTCCAAAACTCCTGATGACCTCTCCCAACGGCTTCATGTAGATATTAAAAAGCAGGGGGGACAAAACTGACCCCTGCGGGACCCCATATTGGAGAGCCCGCGGTGTCGAGCAATGTTCCCCAAGCACTACCTTCTGGAGACGACCCGCCAAGTAGGAGCGGAACCACTGCCAAGCAGTACCTCCAACTCCCAACTCCGCGAGCCTCTCCAGAAGGATACCATGGTCGATGGTATCAAAAGCCGCTGAGAGATCAAGGAGAATCAACAGAGTTACACTCCCTCTGTCTCTTTCCCGACATAGGTCATCGTACAGGGCGACCAAGGCTGTCTCAGTGCCAAAACCGGGCCTAAAACCCGATTGAAATGGATCTAGATAATCAGTTTCATCCAATACCGCCTGGAGCTGGCCAGCAACCACCCGTTCCAAGACCTTGCCCAGGAATGGAACATTCGCCACTGGCCTGTAGCTGTTAAAATTGTCTGGGTCCAAGGAAGGCTTTTTCAGGAGTGGTCTCACCACTGCCTCTTTCAGACAGCCCGGGACCACTCCCTCTCGTAAAGAGGCATTTATCACTTCCTTGGCCCAGCTACCTGTTCCATTCCTACTAGTTTTTATCAGCCAGGAGGGGCAAGGATCCAGTACCGAAGTGGTTGCACGTACCTGTCCAAGCACCTTGTCCACGTCCTCGAGTTGAACCAACTGAAGCTCATCCAACAAAACAGGACAAGACTGTGCTCCGGACATCTCACTAGGATCTACTGCTATAACTTGAGAGTCTAGGTCCCGGCGGATACATGAGATCTTATTCTGGAAGTGATCGGCAAACTGATTACAGCGGGCCTCCGATGATTCCACCGTGTCCGGAGGGTTTGAATGGAGAAGCCCCCGGACAACTCGAAAGAGCTCCGCTGGGCGGCAAAGAGATGATTTAATAGTGGCAGCAAAATGATGTTTTTTAGCTGCCTTCACTGCTCCTACATAGAGCTTAGTCGAAGCACTAACCAGCGCATAATTGTATCCGTCGGGAGTTCGTCTCCATTTCCGCTCAAGCCGCCTCCTATCTTGCTTCATCGCTCTCAGCTCCGGAGTATACCATGGAGCTGTATGAGCTCTACACAGGAGAGGGCGTGCAGGAGCGATCGTGTTTACAGCCCGGGTCATCTCCGTATTCCACAGAGCGACCAGGGCTTCAGCAGGAGCGCCAGTCCTATCAGCCGGAAAATCCCCCAGAGCCCTTTGAAAACCTTCAGGATCCATTAGTCTCCGGGGGCGGACCATTTTAATAAGTCCCCCACCCTTGCAGAGGGAAGAGGTTACTGAAAGTCTAAACTTCAGCAAGCAGTGGTCTGTCCATGACAAAGGGAGTGTTGTAAAACTCCCCACATCCAGATCACTTTCCCCATGCTCAGTAGCAAAAACAAGGTCTAGAGTGTGCCCCAATACATGTGTTGGACCACTAACATATTGAGATAGCCCCATGGCTGTCATGGAAGCCATGAAGTCCTGAGCCGCGCCAGACAAAGTGGTCTCGGCATGAATGTTGAAATCCCCCAGTACTATTAGTCTGGGGGACCTCAACAATATATCCGAGACCACTTCCGCCAGCTCAGTTAGGGAAGCCATTGGGCAGCAAGGTGGGCGGTACACCAAAAGGATTCCCAGCCTGTCCCTCTGGCCCAACACAAGGTGCAAACACTCCAGGCCAGTAACTGAATGAACATGGTGCTTGGTGAGTGAGATAGAACTCTTATAGACGACAGCAACCCCACCTCCCCGACCCTCAGATCTACCATGATGCTGAACCAAGTACCCCGGTGGGCAGAGCTGAGAGAGACCAACTCCTCCCTGCTCACCCACCCAGGTCTCAGTTATACATGCCAGATCGGCTGCCTCATCCACAATCAAATCGTGGACGAGGGAGGTTTTATTATATACCGATCTGGCATTTAATAACAGCAACTGGAGATCTGAGAGTTGGCTGATAGGACTACCAACGACCTTGCGGGTGTGGGAAGGACCGGAACAAGGCACAGCCACAACATGTCTGGACCGCGTTCCCCTTACCTGGCATGTCCTTCTCACAGCGCCATACCTTCCTTTGCCCGTCACTACGGCAATTGGGGCCCCCTCAAGTCTCCCCGCCTGATGGATAAAACTCTCTCCGAAGCACATAATACAACTAAAATATACAACAATTAAACGTATAAAAACAGCTATATATACAGCCATATATACAGCATATAAACATACACACTCACTCAGACATACATTCATATAATCAGGCACCCATTCATCTCAAATTGCATCAACACACACACACACACACACACACACACACACACACACACACACACACACACACACACACACACACACACACACACACACACACACACACACACACACACACACACACACACACACACACACACACACACACACACACACACACACACACACACACACACACACACACACACACACACACACACACACACACACACACACACAGAAAAGAAAAGAAAAGAAAAGAAAAGAAAAGAAAAGAAAAGAAAAGAAAAGAAAAGAAAGGAGCAGCACAGCAGCAGCCTCTCCTTCCCTTGGAGCGATACTTTCTTTCTCCTGCAGGGCCTGGGTCTCCCAAGCCACCTCAGCCAGCCGGCTTATGTATCCCTCCAAAGAGGGACAGGTGGTAAGAATCAGTCCTGGCTGGCTGGGTACCTGGGGCCTGGTCCTGCCAGGCAGAAGTCCCTCAGGGAAGGGTGGTGGAGATGGTGGTCCCACAGTAGCAGCAGCAGCACAGCAGCAGCAGCACAGCAGCAGCAGCCTCTCCTTCCCTTAGGGCGATGCTTTCTTTCTCCTGCAGGGCCTGGGTCTCCCAGGCCACCTCAGCCAGCCGACATGTATCCCTCCAAAGAGGGACAGGTGGTAAGAATGCATACTGGTTTAAAAATCCTGCCTCTGCTATGAACTCAGTGTGTATTTTAGTTATTTAGAACAACTGTGCACCGTCCTTCACACCATACATTTGTATAACTGCATCTTCATATTGGCAGTTTTATTCCCAGTTCCTTTCCTAATGATCCCTAATATGGAATTCACCTTTTTCATGGCTGCCACATAGTTGTTGAGAGACTGGATTCTGGATTTAAAATCTTGTCTCTTCAAACTATCCACTATGAGTCCAACACCTCTTTCCTGGTAAATCATTGCCATTTCAGACCCTATTACAATGTATATGTTTAAAAAAGCAAACAAACCAGAAACAGAAAAAATCAGCATAGGAGTCAAAGGGCTGTTTTCTGTACGAGGATACATTCCAAATTAACAGGCATCACCTGCAGTTTGAATCAGTACAGTTTATTCTTAGAAGCCTATTCTCAGAAGCTGCTTAGAAGCCTATTTTGGCATTAAGCAGTACATACGCTATGAAATAATATTAATAATATACTAATACTGTAACTGTTCTGTTTTACAGGATTATCATAGGAATCACTAAGATAATATATGCAAAGTGCTTTGAACTTTCTAAAGTGGTATGTAAATGTAAAGTGCTGTTATTTTAGTGTTATAAAGGTGATTGGTGTAGAGTGGGAAATGAGCATGTCAGTTAACCCTCCCATGTGAACATGTTGGGAGAGAAGCACAAGGATGCCTGTACCAGTCAGGTATCATACAAACCCAGCCCAATTGACAAGCAAGAACAAAGAGGCAGGGCTGTTTGCCTGTAAGTTGACACATAGTGCAATATTTAATTCTGTGAGTCACCACAATATATAATATTTTATTCTTCCTGTGCTTTATATATCTTGGGCAAAGGCAGTCTTGGACATTTTACAAAATAACTTGGTTCTTGTGCTATCCATTCCATGCCTGAATGACTGATGGGACCCTGATGAAGAAGGTGATATAGAAGTCTTCCGTACTGCCGTCTTACCATACACATTGAATCGGAACGAATTGGCAAAGGAGAGGCTTTTACCTTAGGCAGATATTATAGGACCTGTTATAAGTATTTTGTATGTTAGAGATAAAGTGCTGTCCATTTTAAAAGCATTGGCATATTTCACATGGAATTTGGCTGCAGTTCATGAACTAGTCAAATTGACACCCACTTTATTACATCAGCAGAATTACAGCCCAGTATGCACTTGGTGAGCACAAATCATTATTCTCCCTGCATTGTGCTCCTATATTTCGAGACTTTAACTATACCATGAAAATAATGGATTATAAGACATCATCTCGGTTTCAGAGCATATTTTAACATTACTAGCAATCAAGTATGTGTGTGAGCATGTATGAACACTCTAGTAAATATAGTAATTGTGTACCATAAATAAGAATGTTTTGTGAGTCCTATTTGGCACTTGAAGAAAAGTGTGTCGTGTACTAGTGAGTCTGAAAACCTGAGACAAGCAAACATGCTTCATAGCTGTGTTCATAACATGAGCATTGTTACCCATTCTGCCATGAATAATATTGCGCAAGAATTTGGTGAGTTCTTTATTCCTTTCAAACATATGGTATCAAGTGGTGCTGTGACAAAAGGTTCAGTATATGTAAGCTCTTGTTGTCTCTTTTGTTTTGATTCAGCTTCTATTCTACCTGTTTGGTCATATTGAGTTTGCATTTAGCATTTCTGTGTTGTATCCCCCCAAGCAAATAAAGTTGAAGAAGGATGTAAGGAACTTCCTGCCTTATTTCAATTTTAAAAATGCTGTAAACATTCAGTTGCACCCACTAAGATATAGGATGAGTCATCAGGTGCGCCATTTTCCATTTTTTATCACAGTAATGTAGCAATAAAACACAGAGTCTTTTCAGTTCTGTCAGATACACCCTGAAAGAGATAGGGCTGGTTCACACAGAGCTTAATGTGAATCTGGCGTTAACTGCTGACCCGTTTAATTTGCAGGATTTACATGATGTTTTAGGCAAGGCAAACGTGACCGCTTCTTTTACCTTGTAATTCGCAGCAAATCAATCGAATTTTAATCCGAAACAGGAAGGAAAAACCATTTGTACTTCGTATCTCTAGGGGCTTGCAGACGCTTAGCTCCAATGCTTTTGTGAGTCCACGCCCACTCCCTCCTCCTCCCTTTCTTCATGTCATTTCCTGCTTGCTCCCGTTCTGCAAGCCTGCTGCAAATGGTGCTTTTTTCCCTTTCCTCCCTAACTTGTGCAAATAGCATAACACTGTTCAAACAAATATTTGTATTTCTGCTGGATTCTGAAAATACAAACAATGGCACTTGAGGATTTTTTCTTTTTTTAATGAAACTTACTCTGGAACAAACTGAGCATGCTCGGTTGCCAAGGTAACCAGAGGAAGTGATAGTTTGACCTTAAGAGGGCTTGGTACAGCTGCACGATTGACCCTTTCCCTTCAGTGTAAATGCAAAACAGCGGATTGAGGGCTCATATAAGGAAAGAAGTGTGAACTTTTAAACTCTATTGTGGTGAGAAAAGCTTTGTCTTTAAAACAGAGTTCAGTTCCCATGTGAATAAGCCCATAGTTGGGGATCACATCTGAGCTTTCTTTATCTTAAATGCTAGATTATTACATTGAATAGTTTTAGGTATTTCATTGAAATTAATAAAGTCTACAGAGAGCACACAGAGGAAGGAGAACTTTCCCTTGCACTCTAAGAACAATTTTGGTTTCAGGGATATGTTACATATAGTTATGGTTTCAACAGTGGTTTCAGGGATATCTGATATACAGGGATATGTATAAGATTCATATGCTGGTCTTGAATGCCAGAGCTGTACATGAAATACAGATATCTATTTATCTGTGTTGACAGCATTCTTTGAGGTTCTTGTCAACTTGCAAATTCTTTCTAGAGGTTTCAGTTGTAACTTGGCTAGTATATTTGAGCTTTGTGTATTCATTGTCACTGGTTCATATCATGCTTTTTTTGTTTTGAAGAATGAAAGGAAGTAGTTTGAATGTCAACACCAAAATTCAACTCAGCAAACCCAGTTAATAGTAAAGCAAGAAGCAGTGGTCTTTTTTATTGCTTCTTATCTCCAAGTAACAAAATAAGTACATACGCTTTCCCCCATTCACAGTGGTCGACGCCAGCTCATTGTCAGCTTCATGCAAATAAGTATTTACTCTTTCTTGTGACCTAGTATTTATTACTCAAGAGCCTTTACAGGTAGAATGCTGAGGAATAAATAATTCAGATTATCTAAACTAAGCTTCTTTTTTAAAGATTATTTAAATATTTTTCTGATCTTGGGCTATTATGACTCCTTTCTAACATAACATAACCCTTAAGAAATCTCTCTCGATAATACAAGACCATTACTAGCTTGTTAGCAAATCCTTTTTTTATATACCATTTTCTAAAGAGGGTATGACAACTCTTTGTAGGCTCAGATAAAGCAAAACTGTTTTTGATTTGCAATACATATCTGTATTGAGTGCATTTTACAAGCCACAGTTAGAGACCTTCATTAAAACTTTAAAACTTTGTGGGGAACTAAACACCAATCCATTTCCCATCTCACTCTGGTCATAGTAATTACTATCCTTCTAAAAAAAAAGCCTGTGCATTGTTAGTGGAGCAGCAACTGTGAAAGGCTTCTTTGTTTCCGTCAGCATTGTTTCCTTGCAGATCACAGCACCTAGATCGCTACTGCTGTTCTATACTGTTCTGGATAGGCAGGCCAAAAGTAATCAGATGTACAAACACATTATATAAAAATGGTTTGTCAATGCCACTAGGCTGCCACAGATTATTAATAACTATTTATATGGCACCTAATATTTAATATTAAAATTTCTGCCATCTAGAAATTAGTTTCAGCTGTTCCATTTGTACTACCATCAGTGTATGTTCATGAAGTATCTGTGTTTGGGAAGTTCAAATTGCTTGCTTACTAGATCGATGTGTGGCCTCGGTAATGGACTAGATGGAAGCCAATAAACTGAAGCTTGATCCATATAAGACAGAGGGACTGTTCGTGGGTGAGATGGGGTTACACTCTCTCTATAGGACCAGATGTGTTGCTTGGTGGTACTTCTGGATGCATTATTATCGTTTGAGGGTCAAATAACTGGTGGCCCAGATATGCCCCTTTCTGCACAGGGATAGCCTAACCTCTGTTGTCTGTGCTGTGGTAACCACTAGGTTAGATTACTGCAATGTGTTGTACCTTTGAAGATGGTTTGAAAACTGCAACTGGTACAGAATTCAGCTGCCAGGTTGCTGACTGGGGCGAGACAGTCTGAATATATAACACCAATCCTGGCATGACTGCATTGGCTACCAATTAGTTTCTGGGTCCAATTCAAAGTGTTGGTTTTGACCTATAAAGCCTTGTGCAGCTGAGCACCCCAATACCTCAAGGACTACCTCTCCTCACATGAACCAACTCAGAACCTATGTTCATCAAATAATGTGCTCCTCTCCAAGGAAGTTGCAGAGGATGGCAACACGAGAATGGACCTTCTCAGTGGTGGCTCCCCATTTATGAAATGCTCTCCCCAGGGAGGCACATCTGACACATCACTGTTTAAGGTTCCAGGCAAACCCATTCTTATTCACCCCGGCCTTGGATTCTGCTTATCTTTTAGTAGGATAAGATAGAGTTGAATCTGCTCATTTATATATATATATATATATATATATATATATATATATATATATATATATATACACACACACACAAACACACTGGTGTATTTTAGGCTGTTTTATCTTTGTTATTATGCTTGTTCTTAATGTTTGTTTTGGTAAGTCACTCTGAGTTCACTTTTCTGAAAAAAGCATCATCATTACCATTAGGGCAAATTTCCCCACTGCTGGTAAGAGCCAATTCATACATGCATGTTCATCACTTGATAACTCAAAAGCAGAATGTGTGATCTGAGTCTATTGAAAAGCATTGTTCTAGATTATATAAAAGGTTTCTTTTTTGAGGGGGGTGTTGGAAGTCACCACCAAGTCACCACCATTAGATACTGCATTTATCAACTAATAACTGGAAAGTTCGAAATAACCTTGTGTGTGTGTGTGCGTGTGGAGTGAGAAAAAAATCTTTCATTCCAGACCTGATCATAATGTCATATGTGCTTGCCCTTGTGCTTTGTGTTGTTTTCTCTCATGTTTCCCACTGCCTTTTTACCATTCTTTTAGCCAGACAAAAAATTGTGGGGAGCTCTTTGTAGATCCTCCGTGGCGCAGAGTGGTAAGCGGCGGTAACGCAGCCAAAGCTCTGCTCACGGCCGGAGTTCGATTCCAACGGAAGGAGGAAGTCGAATCTCTGGTAAAAGGGGTTGAGGTCCACTCAGCCTTCCATCCATCCGTGGTCAGTAAAATGAGTACCCGGCATATGCTGGGGAGTAAACAAAGGCCGGGGAAGGAACTGGCAATCCCACCCCATATATACAGTCTGCCTTGTAAACGTTGCAAGACGTCACCCTTAGAGTTGGAAACGACTCTCACTATAAGTGTGGGGACACCTTTACCTTTACCTTTACCTTTGTGTTGGTCTTAGTTTTCAAAAGACTAAGTTCTTACTGGTTCTGTCTTTACTCCTTGCTCAAGTCAAAACAGAACTTCTGCTTATAAAAAATTCTCTTTTCAAACAAAATCTGATCAGGTCATGAGAGCAATACTTCTCACAGTAGTGTTTATTGTATCATTCACTATTTCAGTCTATACATCCAGAACAGTTACAGGAAAAAACAAGCATGTCTGTTTACAGCTTTAAAAAGAAGGTAACAAGTTGTGCTGCTTTCTCCCAGGGAAAGACTCATCTTGTTTTCGTTGAAGTTAACATTTGGAAACTATTGATACCTGGATTAGCTAGAACAACTAGAACAAAAATATATATTTTTTAATATTCCCAGAAGATCAAAATGTAGAAAGTCCTGTCTTAATCAAAGAGTGTGCATTTGTGATAACAGACAAGCAGGTTTGTGCTGTGTAAAAATAAGGCAGCTGAGGAAGAGAGTTAATTTGTAGCATAACCAGGTCAGTGGCCTCATCATGGTTTCAATCCCATGCAACTTGACCTACTGCTTTATTAGCTTGGTAATTGTTTCTGTTCATGCCAGGCATAGAATGATAAAGTCAATGTAGAAATGTGATCTTCCTATGAACGATACTAACAACTTGCTATTCACACAATTAAATAATTCAGTGTAATTTCAGATACTATAGTTTCCAGAATGCTTTGTCTGAGGTAAGCTAATATTAACCCTGGGGATTGGTGGTGGGTGGGAACACGCAAAATGAGAGCAAAACAAAAATCTTCCAGAATCTTTTTAAGTAAGATACTAGAGGTAGGTTCATCAATTGTGTTCTCCCTGCCTGGGCAGTTTTCTCAGACATGAACTGTAGAGCGGCAAGCAAATGATTGCTCTGGATGTGCATTTTAAAATAGCAGCCTTCAACAATTTGTTGGCTTTTCCACATCAGACCGTGCATAACAGCCCATCCACAGCAGGAGCCATTGCTTGTCAGCTGTAGCGTGGGCTAGGCAGGCAAAATGAGTGTGGAGTTGCCTGGAGAGCAGGCCAAGGCAAAGTTATAAGCCTCCTTCATCTGTCCCAGGGATGCTTGAGGAATTCGATCTTTGTGAGTTCCTACACAAAATGATCTGATCTGCATCAAGGGGACTTAATGGAATCAGAAAGTAGCTGTCTACTACTTTTGCACTTCTTCAACTGTTGCAGTTCTCAGCCATTTAAACATTTCCAAATGCACATTGAAATATCCATTTTGACAAGAAATATCCATTTAAATATGTATTTTTGAGAGGAGTGTAAAAAAGAAAAAGGAATACGCAGGTTAGTGGGAACATGGAACAGAATGGAATTGTAGGTAAAAGTGAGTTGTGAGTGACATGGATTGGAAATAGCTTCACCTTTCCATGGACTGTATGAGGTGCAACTGCCTTTTTGCCAGTGCACTTTTTGTAACCCACCTTCCCCAGCTCTTTAAAAGTGAGACATCTACAAAAGCACCTTGCATGGAGAACAGTGAGTAAGCCCACACAATTGACTTTCCTAATGGTTTGTCTTTGTTATTTTAGTTCATTCAGAGAGAAGTAAGAATATTAGGTTATCTAACTTTCATGATCTTTCTTCAGAACTCATTGTAAGGTCGTTCTGGGAAATCAGAATATGGTTTGGATATTATAACAGTACAACTGTGACAGCCATACTGTTGAGCTTGAATTAAATTCACACTGAAGGTGACATTAGGGAGTTTCTTGAAAGTCACTTTTGTTTGATTGAAAGGCAGAAAGTACCAAAAGAAAAATACATTCTTTTTTTTAAAGTTCTGAATCACGTTTTAACTTTACAGATGGAAGTCATGTACATTAAAAGTCATATAACCTGGGGTGCTCTATATTGTCATAAATCAATGCATATTTAATCAAAATGAATTTGCTTTTGTTTTCAGGTTGCTGCATTATACTCCATCAATGTAATGAGGTCATTCTTAATTAATTGTGCATGGTTATGCTGCCCCCAACCCCTTTTGCCTTCTGGTTATACTCGAGATTTCATATAGCATTGATGGATGATCAGTACCTACTTTCCAAATGGGCCAAGCAATAAAGTTCAGTTATAAATTGATTTTTTAAAGAGCAATTTAATTATTCTAAAATTTCAGATTAGTTGCAAGCTTTCCTCATAAAAGAACATGGATATCCTCAGGGTGAAGACTGTCAAGGTAAAGAATTTCTATCATGTTTGGAGCTTCTAGGAATGGCCAGCTTAAGAATCACATTATAAGCTTGACAGATCAAACTGCATTTCCCCATTTTAAAGTCTAGACATTCAAAACATTAACAACATCTAGAAGGTTTGCCAAAACTTTCTGAAATTTTGTGGGGAATAATCACATGTTGAGCTTCCGAAGCTGGTCAAATATCAGCTGAGAAATAGCTGAGATATAGCAATTTAAAATGCTTCTCCATATGTGTATCTTCCTATTCCTGTCCAGTTTGCAGCAACCAATCCTTGCCCAGGCATACCTGTATGTGTGTGTATGTATGTGTGTGTGTCTTTTTTCTTATTTATTTATTTATTTTATTTATTTCATTTTTAAACCGCCCATAGCGAATAGCTATGTCTAAAAATGATATATAATAATATGTTTCTTAAATAGGTCATTTTAAGGAGCTCCAAACATTGTAGACATTCTTTACCATTGCTGTTTTAACCCTCTTCTTTTATGATGAAAGCTTGCTGAAATGGCAGGTATGAAATGATAATTTTACCAGTGCTATACTTAGCAACATGCCAACTAAATGTTTGAAATCTGTATCAACACTGAGTTTTCTAAGCTCCAGCTAGCATCATATATGCCAACTAGCATCAAATGTGAGTAATATCACAGTGGTCCTTAACTCCGCATTGAAAGAAACTTTTCCCTCTGCTATTCCATGGGGCATTTTGGGAGTCACTCTCTCTTTCTGCCTTCTCTAACCTGGTGCGCTCCAGATGTTTTGAACTACAATTCCCATCAGCCAATGGCCATGCTGGCTGGGGAACTATAGTCTAAAGCAGGTGCCAGAAAAAATAGCACAACCAACCTGGTGCCCTCCAGATGTTTGAACTACAGTTCCCATCAGCCAATGGCTATGCTGGGACTGGGTGAGGTTGATGGGAACTATAGTCTAAAGCAGATACTAGAGGAAATAGCACAAATTCCTCCAATGTGGTCTATTACTTTTTTCTTCTGTTTACATTAATGGTGTAAGTCAGGAGGAGTAGCTTGGCACATGGTTTCACACTTGTAGAACATTGTCAAAGACATGTATCCATCACCAGTGCCTTTAATTTTCTGTTAAAAATAATAAAAAGTATATAGTTTGCATTATGTTCTTAAGCTTGGAGATTCCTGTCTTATGGTGATCTGTGGTCAGGTGTTTATCAACATTCATTGGTTTAGCTTACTGGTGATAGACAAGCTATTAAGCATGATGCTTTGTAGTTTTTAAAATGTCAGTTTATTCCTTTATGCAGCTCATTAGCCACATCTCTCTACAACATCTAAAGCAAGACATTGCCAAATACATACAAAAACAAGAAGAGCCTGCTGGATCAGGCCAATGCCCCATCTAGTACAGCATCTTGTTCTCACAGTGGCCAGCCAGATGCCTGTGCGAAGCCCATAAGCAGGACCTGAACACAGGATCACACTCCCCTCGTGCAGTTTCCCACAACTGGTGTTCAGAAGCATACTGCCTCCGACCATGGAGGCAGAGCATAATCATCATGGCTAGTAGCCATTGATAGAATTATCGTCCATGAATTTTTCCTAATCCTCTTTTAAAGGTATCCAAGTTGGTGACCATAACTGCCCCCTGTGGGGGTAAATTCCATAGTTTAACTATGTGCTGCATGAAGAAGGACTTTCTATTGTCAGTCCTGAATCTTTCAACATTTAACTTCATTGGATGTAGTTAGTTCTAGTGTTCTAGTGTTATGAGAGAGAGAGAAAAACTTTCTTCTATCCACTTTCTGCATTCCATGCATAATTTTATGTACTTCTATCATGTCACCTCTTACTCGCCTTAACGTGGTGAGGGAGGTTGAAGAAGCTGAGAGCAATGCCATCAGGAATCTAGACCAAGAGGCTAGACTCCTAGCAGGGGCACCCAAGGTGGAATGGTCAAAGCTGAAACACCAGACTAAGATGCACCCAAACTCAGAGGAAGGCAATGGTAAACCACCTCTGAATATCTCTTACCACAAAAACCCTATGAACAGCGTATCCAAAATGCAACACGAGATAGTGCTGGAAGATGAGACCCCCAGGTCAGAAGGCACTCACCGAGCTACTGGGGAAGAACAAAGGACAAGTACGAGTAGCACTGTGACTAATGACGCAGCTGGGTCAAAGCCAAAAGGAAGCCCAGAGGCTGATACGCACAGATGCAAAAGGAGAGTCCAGAGTTGTACGACGCAGACAGTAGGAACATGGAATATGAGAAGCATGAACCAGGGAAAGTTAGAAACTGTCAAGCAAGAAATGGAATGCATCAACATTGTAATACTTGGTGTGAGCGAACTAAAATGGACGGAAATGGGACATTTCCAATCAGGCAACTACAAAATATTTTATGCAAGAAATGAGAAATTAAGAAGAAATGGGGTTGCTTTAATAGTGAGAAGTGATGTAGCAAGTGCAATTAGGAGCTACAACGCAAGGTCTGACCGAGTGATATCAATAAGATTAAATGGGAAACCTATCAGCATAATCATCAACCAAGTCTATGCTCCGACGGCAAACACAGAAGAGGAATTGGAGAGATTTTATGCAGAAGTACAGGAAGAAATTGATCACATACCAAAACAAGATGTGCTGATAATCATGGGGGATTGGAATGCAAAAGTAGGGAACAGAGAAGAATTAGGAATTGTGGAGAAATGGGGCCTAGGAGACAGAAACAAAGCAGGAGAAAGACTTACTGAATTCTGTGAAGCCAATAATTTGTTTCTTGCGAACACATTTTTTGAACAACCGAAAAGACGACTGTACATGTGGACATCACCAAATGATCAATATAGGAATCAAATTGATTATATAATTGGTAGCAGAAGGTGGAGAAGTTCCATATTTTCTGCAAAAACAAGACCAGGAGCAGACTGCCGTACAGATCATGAACTGGTCGTATCGAAAATCAGAGTAAAGCTAAAGACCAACAAAGCAATCATTATGCCAAAATACAATTTAAATAACATCCCAGAAGCATATAAAAATCAAATAAGGAACAGGTTTGAGGCTTTAAACTTAGTTGACAGAGAACCAGAAGAACTATGGAATGAAGTCAGAGACGTTATCAGAGAAGAATGCAAAAAGACAATACCTCTAGTTAAAAAGAGAGAAAGACCCAGTGGATAACTGAATAAACTCTTAAAATGGTTCAAGAGAGAAGGAAAGCAAAAGCAAAAGGAGAGAGAAACACAGTCAGAACCCTAAATGCAACAATGCAATGACTAGTATGTAGGGACAAAGAGAACTATTACAATAGTTATTGTATAGAAATAGAAGATGAGAACAAAAAGGGAGGAACAAGAGCCCTATTCCAAAAGATTAGAGAAATGAAAGGAAAATTTAAACCACGAGTAGGGATGTTGAATAATCAACAGGGGAACACACTGACTGACCTAGATGAAATAAAAGGAACATGGAAGCAATACACTGAAGAATTCTGTAAAAGAGATGCCAGGGTGACAGATTCATTCATGGAGAAAGCATATGATGAAGAAACAGAAATTTTAGAATGTGAGGTGAAAGCTGCTCTTAAAATAGTTGGAAGAAATAAATCATCAGGAACAGATGGCATACCAATAGAGTTGCTACAAGCTACTGAGACTGAATCTGTCCACATTTTGACTAAAATCTGTCAAGAAATATGGAAAACTAAACAATGGCCCACAGACTGGAAGCATTCCATATACATCCCAATTCCAAAGAAAGGTGATCCCAGGGAATGCAGTAATTATCGAACTATTGCCTTAATATCCCATGCAAGTAAAGTAATGATCAAGATTATACAACAAAGGCTCTTGCCATATATGGAACGAGAAATGCCAGACGTCCAAGCTGGATTTAGAAAGGGAAGAGGTACCAGAGATCATATCGCAAACATACATTGGATAATGGAACGGACCAAGGAATTTCAGAAGAAAATCACCCTGTGCTTTATAGATTACACCAAAGCCTTTGACTGTGTAGATCATGAAAAACTATGGAATGCTTTAAAAGAAATGGGGGTGCCACAGCATCTGATTGTCCTGATGCGCAACCTATACTCTGCACAAGAGGCTACTGTAAGAACAGAATATGGAGAAACCGATTGGTTCCCAATTGGAAAGGGTGTGAGACAGGGGTGTATTTTATCACCCTATTTATTTAATCTATATGCAGAACATATCATACGGAAAGCAGGATTGGACCAAGAAGAAGGAGGTGTGAAAATTAGAGGGAGAAATATCAATAATTTAAGATATGCAGACAATACCATACTACTAGCAGAAACCAGTAATGATTTGAAACAAATGCTGATGAAAGTTAAAGAGGAAAGCACAAAAGCAGGACTACAGCTGAATGTCAAAAAGACTAAAGTAATGACAACAGAAGATTTATGCAACTTTACAGTTGACAATGAGGACATTGCACTTGCCAAGGATTATCAATACCTTGGCACAATCATTAACCAAAATGGAGACAATAGTCAATAAATCAGAAGAAGGCTAGGACTGGGGAGGGCAGCTGTGACAGAACTAGAAAAGGTCCTCAAATGTAAAGATGTATCACTGAACACTAAAGTCAGGATCATTCAGACCATGGTATTTCCGATCTCTATGTATGGATGTGAAAGTTGGACAGTGAAAAAAGCTGATAAGAGAAAAATCAACTCATTTGAAATGTGGTGTTGGAGAAGAGCTTTGCGGATACCATGGACCCCAAAAAAGACAAATAATTGGGTGTTAGAACAAATTAAACCAGAACTATCACTAGAAGCTAAAATGATGTAACTGAGGTTATCATACTTTGGACACATAATGAGAAGACATGATTTATTAGAAAACATAATAATGCTTGGGAAAACAGAAGGAAGTAGAAAAAGAGGAAGGCCAAACAGGAGATGGATTGATTTCATAAAGGTAGCCACAGAGCTGAACTTTCAAGAGCTGAACAGGGTGGTTCAGGACAGATACTCTTAGAGGTCACTGATTCATAGGGTCGCCGTAAGTCATAGTCGACTTGGAGGCACATAACAACAACAACAATAATATATAATGTAAATTCAAACTCAGATTCCTATTTGCCCACAGCTCTCTCTCAAAAGTCTCCCTAAAGGAAAGTGTTTTGACTTGTTGGCAACAATGGAAAGATGGAGCCACAGTGTAATTCTGAGTCCACAGGGTGGGTGCCATAATTGCAAAAACCTTGATCTTTTCCTCACAGATCTAAGTGACTGGAGTCCCCATTGGTTGGTCTAAGGGCACAAGGAGGTCCAAATAGGAAGAGGTGCTCTTGTTGTATGTGCAAGCAAAATAATAGTGCCAGGTTCTTCAGAGTACAATTTTTTTTAAAAAGAAAAGGCTAAACACAAGATAATGAAATCCTGGGGCCTTGGAACAATCCACTGTTCTGTGGTGAAATGTGGTCTTGACGTTCCTTTCAGAGCAATACAAAACAGAGCATGTGGCGGACTCTGTGGAGCACATTTCTCATTTGAAAGGCAGCTACAATCTGTTTCATTGCAAACAGATTAGATAGACTCTAGCACACTGTCAGATGATTCCTGGACAGATAGTTCTCCTTACTCTGAGATCTGGTATTATACAGCCACAAGAGTGGATTTTTCACATTCCGCAATGTTAAATTGAAAATACCCCCCTATGCCATTCTGATGCTTCCCATAAGCTCATTTCAAAACAAAACCTTACAAATCTTATAGTTCTGAACTCAGAAAAGCTTGCTTAACAACACTCAGTTTTCATGGCGATACATAAAACAGTCAGAGAGAATCAAGAGTTCAAAGTCTAAAAGGAGAGAAAAAAACCTCAGAGCCCTTTTGGACTTTTTTCTCTCAGAGTTCTCATAATCTGTTGAAATTCATTAAAAACCAGCCATGTTCACAGAGTACGTGTAATCCTAATACTGACCTTGCCCCATACTCTGACCTTCATCTTCTGCAGTTTAAAAGTTAGAAAAATGCCTGGCTGATTTTTAATTAATTTAAGAATTTATGGCTGGCAGCCTATGATAACGCAGGGCATGCTCAGTAAGGACCAACTGTCAGTGTTCCAAAAGCCTCACAGCTGCTTGTCTTGCCTAATCAGGGGGCCACACCAACACCAGACTTTGATTTCACGTGAAACAGTCATGGCTTCCCTCAGAGAATCCTGGGAAGTGTAGTTTGTGAAGGGTGTTGAGAGGAGACTCCTGTTCCACTGAGAGTGCTTCAATGGCTAGACTGGTTTAACAGTCAGCCACTCTGATTAAAGGTCTCCTAGCAACTCTCAGCACCCTTCACTAACTACACTTCCCAGGATTCTTTGACAGAAGCTGTCATGGCCCCGTCAGAGGACTCCTCAGATGAGGACGACTCGGGAGTAACAGCAGCAGACCCAGGAGCAGCAGACTCAGAAGAAGACACGGAGGAGCCTCCTGAGAATCCAGCTCCTCCCCCTCAGTTGCAGAGCTCCCCAGATACAGCAGAGGCCCTGCAGCCAGACACAGCCAGTGCACAGGATACTCCCCCCTCACCTGCAGAACGTAGACAGCAGAAGGTCAGGCAGAAGAGAGGCAGGCCTGTCTCCTTAAGGCCCAAACGCTGAGGGCTCACACCTGCTGTCAACCCTGCTCTTTATAAGGCACACCTTGGCTGCAGCTTGTTGCTGACTGCAACGTCAGGCATGGCTTGTGTGTTCCTAGTTACCTTGCAACCTCTTTTGGACTGACCCCTTGGCACTTGATCCTGGACCTCTACTGACCTCGCTTCTGGACTCCTGACTCGGCAAGTACGCTTCGGACAGGCCTGGCCCTTATCAGATCCCTTCCTCCTAGACCTGGCAGATTTACGGCCAGATTGCCGGCTAAGGACTTTGCTTCCCTGCCAACCACCCAGGAATTTCCAGCCCCCACCGGCACTGCTGACGCAGTGTAGAGCTGACAGAAGCCATGACTGTCCAAAGTGAAATAAAGGCCTGGTGTAGATGTGGCCAGGGACAGCTCTGGTTTAAATTTGGGTGGGAGGCTACATGTACCTGCTGTAGAATAAAAAAGTGGGGGAAACGCTGAAAAACAATGATACTGTTCACAATGGTTTCCTTTTGGAAAGGGGCTTCCCTTCTGCACAGTGCCCACCCAACCAATATCCTCCCCCTCCCTGCCCCACCCCCAGGTCAGTGTTGGACTATGACCTGGGAGACCAGGGTTCAAATCCCCACACAGCCATGAAGCTCACTGGGTGACCTTGGGCCAGTCACTGCCTCTTAGCCTCAGAGGAAGGCAATGGTAAAACCACCTCTGAATACTGTTTCCATGAAACTCTATTCATATTGTCAACATAAGTCGGGATTGACTTAAAGGCAGTCCATTTCCATTTTCAAACATGATTTCACAGAAATATATCCCATTGAACTCCAAAAGTATGCAAACAATCAAACCCATCCTCCCTTCTTCTCCCTCCGATCCCCTCCCTCTTGCCCCTTCCCTTCCCCTTCCTTTGCGCCTCACTCCCCCTCCCCTTCCAATCCCCTCCTTCCCCTTCCCCCTCCTCCCCCTCCCCTTCCTCCTCCCCATGGTCAGTTTTACCTTTCTTAAGCATGATTGCATGGAAGTAAATAACCACTGAACTCTATAAGCATGCAAATAATCAAACCTGCCTCCCCTCCCCCTTCCTTTGCCCCCCTCCAGTATGCTCCTTCCCCTTCCCCCTCCCCTTCCTCCTTCCCAATGGTCAGTTTTTCGTATCCTAAGCATGATTGCATAGGAGTAAATCCCATTGAACTCAATAAGCATCCAAATGATCAGACCTGCTTTCCCCCTCCTTCCTCTCTCCTCTCCCTTCTTCCTCCTCCCTTGCCCACTCCAGCCCTCTCCCCTCCTCCCCTGCTGTAAATCGCACTGAATTCAATAAACATGCAAATGATCAAACCTGTCCTTCTCCTCCTCTCCCCATCCAGCCTGCTCCCATCCCAGTCCTCCCCTCTGCATTTCCTCTCCTCCCTCCTCCCCTCCCCATCCCCTATGGTCAGTTTCACCTATCCTGAGCATGATTGCAAGGGAGTAAATCCCACTGAACTCAATAAGCATGCAAATGATTAATCTATTCTCAGCAAGCTTGGACAGGTTCCCATTTCTTACCTCCCGGATTAAAAAGTTGGGAAATTCACTAATAGGCAAAAAACCTTGTGGTTTAAGAACGTACCTATAGCCCACAGATATTTCTATCAAACTTTAAAAAGCAGGGAAATTGGGCAGCTATAGTGAATGCACCAGGGGAGCAGGAGACCTGAACTCCTCTCTGAGATATTGTACTGCCCTACAAATTGGTCAAAATGCAAACACCATTTGGGTTGGTCTTTCACAGTCCAATCTACTTGCTGTGTAGCTTGGAAGAATTTGGTAACATGTGCCTCTGAGCATATGGTGAGTGGTGGCAACACCTGCAATCAGCCCAAATAATAGAAAGAAGACATGTGCTGTGCTGTGCTGATCTTGTTTTAGCCGGGAGGAAGCAACATTATTAAGACAGTTGATATAGTTCAGATGGTCACTTTAAACATGTCTGATTTACTTTGCAGTTTTAGTGAAGTTTCCTATAGAAAATCATTTTCTTTTGTTTCTATTTCTGTGAGTATGTGAAGTATAGCAACACTGCAAAATTTACACTAAAAAAACTCCAAACATAATTGTGGAATAATGGCACTGACTTCTGCAGAACAGTCTCCAGCGGACCTTAGGAGTGTCTCAATTTGCACATGATAAAACAGTGGGAGGCAAAATATATTCTAGCAAAATTCTAGGTGTGCTCTATATTTTTAATTGACTGTGCCCACCTTGCCTTAAATGAAGTGGTTTAAATATAGCAGGCTGAAAGCATGCATCCTCTTTTTTCCAACAGCTACAGTCATTGCTGAAGTAGCAACATATTGGAATCAGTCTGATTTTTCATTAAACTGCAGGTCCAGATTCCACTGTTAATGCACCCAAAATAGAACTAGAACATAACCTCCAATTTGAAACACAAAAGGCTGTCTTCACCATCATATGACAGTGACCAATAAAAAGGCTTTGAAATTAATAAAAATAAATTTGACACAGATTTCTGGGATGAATAATGAGGGAAATAAAATTTTCTAGTGTAGATTCTCTGTAGAAACATTAATAACACAGGAAAGAAGCAAAGTAAGAAGAACACCAGCAAACATACAAAAATATAATTCTCTATCTTTGGAGATGGCAGGTGTTGCCACCACTCACCATATGCTCAGAGGCACATGTTACCAAATTCTTCCAAGCTACACAGGAAGTGGATTGGACTGTGAAAGACCAACCCAAATGGTGTTTGCATTTTGACCAATTTGTAGGGCAGTCCAATATCTCAGAGAGGAGTTCAGGTCTCCTGCTCCCCTGGTGCATTTACTATAGCTGCCCAATTTCCCTGCTTTTTAAAGTTTGATAGAAATATCTGTGGACTATAGCTATGTTCTTTATCCGCAAGGGTTTTTTTCCTATTAGTGAATATAATATACTATCTTACCTAAAATGTATTATAGCATCTTCAGACTGAGGTGTCTCCATTCCAATAAGTTAGTTTTAGTGCATTTTTTCATAATACTTTGAAATGCATCTGTTATGATTCAAATGGAGAGAGGCAGAATTTTACTTTTTAGAACTAGCATTCTAGATGAGTCTGTGTTTCCTGTTCTCAAGTCATAATTCCTAGTTAAGGAAACAAAGTTATAAATGGTCCTTTCAATCACATTTCTTCTCATTTTTTAGTGAAGAGCTTTTATTCCCAGACATAAAGATGAGGAAGCCAGTGGTCATGTTTATTAGCAAATTCCTATTAAATATTCTTGTTTGCAGCGTTGATGTTACTGTGCTCATGGGGTTAGAAATGTTATTTTACTTAAAATATCTATATCTTGTTTTTCTTTTTTAAATTCAGGGTGGCTTTATTACCTCATAATCATGCCATGAGTACTATGGGCTGATTCCTGAGCATAAGTGGTAATACTGAAACTTTGTTTCAAGGAAGCCGTTTCTGTGCTAGCCTGACACCCAGAGCTCACCATAAGAGAAGAAAAGGTGTGTACCCATCTTAGGATGGATCTACCTGTTACAACACGAAGCACAAGCTTTGTCACCAAAAATAGAGAACCAGAGAGAAGTAAACACAATAATTTTCTATTCTGTCCTTAAGCATTACAAGTATTTGGCAGGTGCTTTAAAAGATTACTGATTAGTAATGGAGCTTAGATTGCAATCCTGTACCCACTTACATAGAAATAAGCCCCATTAAACCCACTAAAACTTATTTCTGGGTAGTTATAAATAGGGTTGGATAGTTAACCTCCTCTTTGTGGTGGGATGAAGAAAAGCATGAAGTCCAGGACATTTATTTATTTATTTCATTAAGCTTATATACCGCCCCAGAGCCGAAGCTCTCTGGGCGGTTCACAAGACAAGAAATAGCAAAGTACAAGACATGTATCAATATAAAACATATAAAAAAGTTAAAAATTATTAAAAATTAAAACAATGTCAGCATATACTAAACATAATTAATTAAAAAGCCTGGGTGAAAAGAAAAGTTTTAACCTGGCGCCGAAAAGATATTAACGATGGCGCCAGGCGTATTTCCTCTGGGAGATCGTTCCACAGTTCGGGGGCCACCACAGAAAAGGCCCTTTTCCACGTTGCCATTCTCCGAGCTTCCCTATGATTAGGAACTCGGAGGAGGGTCTTTGATGATGAACGTAGTGTACGGGCAGGTTCATAACGGGGGAGGCGTTCCAACAGGTATTGTGGTCCTATGCCGTGTAAGGCTTTATAGGTCAAAACCAGCACTTTGAACCGGACCCGGAAACAAATAGGCAGCCAGTGCAGGCAGGCCAGAGTCAGTGTTATATGGTCGGACCGTCTGGTCCCCGTTAACAATCTGGCCACTGCATTCTGCACAAGCTGCAGTTTCCGAACCGTCTTCAGAGGCAGCCCCACGTAGAGCGCATTGCAGTAATCTAATTTCGAGGTTACCAGCGCATGGACTACTGAAGCGAGGTTCTCTCTGTCCAGATAGGGGCACAGCTGGGCCACCAGCCAAAGCTGGTAGAAAGCACCCCGTGCCACAGAGGCTATCTGAGCCTCAAGTGACAGGGATGGATCTAAAAGAACTCCCAAGCTACGAACCTGTTCCTTCAGGGGGAGTGCAACCCCATCCAGAACAGGTCGAACATCCCCCATCCCGTCAGGAAAACCACCTACCACCAGCATCTCAGTCTTATCTGGATTAAGCCTCAGTTTGTTAGCTCTCATCCAGTCCATTGTCGCAGCTAGACATCGGTTCAGCATGCCGACAGGCTCACCTGAAGAAGATGAAAAGGAGAAATAGAGCTGCGTGTCATCAGCATACTGATGGCAACGCACTCCAAAACTCCTGATGACCGCACCCAACGGCTTCATATAGATATTAAAAAGCATGGGGGACAGAACTGACCCCTGTGGGACTCCATATTGGAGGTCCCAGGGTGCCGAGCAATGCTCCCCAAGCACTACCCTCTGGAGACGACCCACCAAGTAGGAGTGGAACCACTGCCACGCAGTACCGCCCACTCCCAGATCAGTGAGTCGTCCCAGAAGGATACCATGGTCGATGGTATCAAAAGCCGCTGAGAGGTCAAGGAGAATCAGCAGGGTCACACTCCCCCGTCTGCCTCCCGACAAAGGTCATCATACAGGGCGACCAAGGCTGTCTCCATGCCGAACCCAGGTCTAAAACCCGACTGAAATGGGTCCAGATAATCGGTGTCATCCAAGAGTGTCTGGAGCTGGTTGGCAACCACTCGTTCTAGGACCTTTCCCAGGAATGGAACATTAGCTACCGGCCTATAGTTGTTAAAGTTTTCCGGGTCCAGGGACGTTTTCTTCAGGAGTGGTATCACCATCGCCTCTTTCAGGAGGCCAGGGACCACTCCCTCCCGCAGTGAAGCGTTAATCACTGCCCTGGCCCAACCGGCTGTTCCATTCCTGCTAGCTTTTATTAGCCAAGAAGGGCAAGGATCCAATTTAGAAGTAGTCGCACGCACCAGTCCGAGCACCTTGTCAACGTCCTCAAGCTGTACCAACTGAAACCTAGCAATTACTTTACTAAATGTCTATTTCCAAGAGATGCTCCTAGCCAGAGCTTGGAAAAGTTACTTTTTTAAACTACAACTCCCATCAGTCCCAGCCAGCATGGCCACTGGATTGGGCTGATGGGAGTTGTAATTCAAAAAAGGAACTTTTCCAAGCTCTGCTCCTAGCCATTTCATACCATCCTAGGCTAGCCCAGACTGAAGTCTTTGCTGACGCACTATCATTCTCCTGCATTAGATGTATGCCACTGATGTAGTAAGTGAAAGATGTCATTGTACTGACAATGGATTGAAATGATGGTTTATTACAGCAGGGAGCATTACCAAGCAAATTTGGTAGTAAATTATTTCTAATGTTCTTTATCAAGGTATAAACCTGACATACTTAGGAAGATATTTCAGATCTTGTTACTAGTCCTTTGTGAAATCAAATCTAAAGTTCATAGAAGATTAATTTCCAGATGATAGTATTAGAGCCTGCTTGTCTTTTTTTCCTTCACTCACCTTCAATTCTTCTAAAAGGCAACGGCTGTATTGCTTCCAGCTTTCAAACAGTCATGAGATGCCATTTTAGGTTGCCTTTGTAAATTATATAATTTCAAAGAGAGGCACAATCTCTTAAAATGGTATATGTGTGTTATACATGGTAAGGTGAAATGCAAATGAATATACCTCTGTGTGTGTGTGTGTGTGGTGCAGCCAACACCAGTGGTTAGGATCCAGAATAGCCATGCTAAATTTCCTCCCAAAACTCATAAACTCTGCTTAAATACAGTTACTCTGAGTCTTAGTGTGACAGCCAAGAAAGGAAACTCAGCAAAGGAAGTTCCTTACCTTACAGCATCTTAGTACATTTGCCCATGTACATTCACAGAAAATAGTAGATCTAGCTGAAAGGTAGCACATGGAGATGTGCATTGATTGTTGCAATGCAACACTAATGGAAAATACTCTAAACACAGTAAGAGACTGAAAGCTCATTATATTGCAGAATCTTAGAAATCTGTATAATCTTAGAAGGGGCCATGGCTGTGAGGGTATGTGACATGATTATCATGAAAGGACCCTGCACTTCTGAATTTATCACTAAACTACTGAAAATGTCTTAATGTTCACACCAGTTTGTGGATTGGTCCACATTTCCATCACAAATGAACAACACAGAACTATTCCAATATTTCCTGTATAAGAAATGGTAACATGAAAAGCAGAAATACATTCAGTATATCAAAATACTTCCAGCATGTTATGGCAAAAGATGGGTATTTTATAGGTATGAAGGAATCACTTAATGCTTTGTATGTATTGATACACTGCAAAAGTGACGCCTTAAAATATCCACATACTTCTTCCTGAAGACTATTTACATATTACAGAAAGGCAAACCCAGGTAACCCATTGTGTGTACACTCAACTGAGAACAGTAGTCAGTATGATGAGTTTGCAAGTATTCACATCTTTCATTATTTTTATTTTTAACATATTTATTTCAATTAAGTCTCCAATAATTACAGTAACACAAATCCACAAACCCATGCAGGAGGGTGTCAAAAATATCCAAGACCGTAATTGTGCCAAATGCCAGACAACATTTAAAAGATTCAGTATAGACTCTAACCTAAATCCTGCTCTTATCCTAATAGATGATATCGCCAGAGATGACCATGAGTGGCCATTGGGTACACAGTGCGCTTCTTTCATTTTACATATTGGATGAAGCTATGCCAGATTTCAAAGAAGTCATCTCTTTCGAAGAATGCTGTTTGAGCTCTCAGCTGTTTTGTCAATTTTTCCATAAGGGCTGTAGCCCAGACCTGTTGAAGCCAAGCATCCAAAGAAATGTTGCTTAAGGTACACAACTTACATGCTCCAGCTTGCCTTGCGGCAACTAATAAAAAGATAATAACCACCTTATAGTGTAGTCGTTTTTTCTCTTCCACAAAGAGATATAGCAGTGCTAATTGAGGATCACCTGGGGCCTCCTGGGCAATAATGACTCTGATTTCTCTGCAGATTGTAGCCCAAAATGTGTGAGCCTTTTTGCACATCCGCCATATGATAAAATGTACCAAGTTGATCCCATACCTGCCAACATTTAGGGCTTGAGGATTTATCTTATTGCATTTATAAGGGATAAGGTGCCACCTCCTATGTGAAGCTTTTGGAGAATTCTCCCTCATTTTGGCCAATAGAGAGCACAGGGGTTTTCTATTCCAGAAACTTTGCTGAACACTTGGATCAATTTGGCATCCATATCTGTCTCCCATGTTTGCCATACGGCCTCTGGACTTTCCAGTCTGTGCATCACAAAAGTTCATAAATCATCAAGAGACATCTTTCTGAGGTTGGAGTAGTATTCAAAATAAAAGTTTCAAAAGGTGTTAGTGGTCTGATTGTCTGGCTCTGAATTGTTGAGGTAAAGAGTAACACCTGGTAAAGCCTCCACCAATTAACCTCAGTTTCTTCCTATTTCTGCCTTAGCTGGGCACCCTTCAGAGAGTTCACACCCTCATAAAAGTCTTGGAAGCAGAACAATGCCACTGCCCCAATCACTGAAAACAGCCAATTTGTCCTGCTGAAAAAACAGTGGGTGATGTAGAGAAGAAATAGCTGGGGACAATTTCTTAACCGAGCTCTTCCAGACTGTTACATTTGTATATACAAAAGGATTTGGCATGTCGTTCAAAATTTTTGAATGGTGAGTCAGGAAAGGTAGGCCCCATACACTATCCCTATCTCAGGAATCATATTCCATGTTTCTCTAAGAACAGTGCATGGAGATCTGTGGAGCTACCAACACATTCTTTATGTGTGTGGCATTGAGGTACCATTTGATGTTTGGAAGGCCTAGAGTTGTGAAGGCCTGAAAAAATGGAAACGTGTGTGTGTGTGTGTGTGTGTACTGTGTGTGGACTTTACCCCCATTTTCTTCCTTTTTTAAAAAAGGGGAGAAGGGGGAAAAATATGTTTCCCACCCTAATTTTTCTGAGTTTTTCCCCACACCATATCTCTAGAAAGACCCAGCCCTCCCCAACCCACTCCCGGACTGACCATCTTGTCCATTACTGAGGCTTTCAGACATGGTCACTTGGCCTGATGAATAAAGTTATTCAGCAGTTAGTGCCATTTACCAAGAGTTTTAGCAGGAATCTCAATATCAGGAGAATAATCATTTTCACTGGCGCTGTTCTGCCTGGGCAAAAGAGACTGACTACCTTAGACCACTTGTGCAGATATTTCCTAACTGAGGTAAGAAGTCACTTGTATTTTTGTTTCTTAAGTCTGATCCATTTTTTGCACCATGATCCCAAATATTTGAGCAAGTTTGGACAAATTTTAAATCCAGTGATGTTCCTTAAATAGTTCCAGAGATTCAAGGACATATTAATACATAGCACCTCAGATTTTCCATGGCTAATCTCTAGCCCTACTACCTTGCCACAGCTGGAGACAGCACTCAGTACCTCGGGGATGGCCTCCTTAGGATTGAAAGGCATCAGAGCCACATTATCTGAGAATAGATTGATTGCAAGAGACTCCTTGTTCACCATAACTTCCTTGAACTGAGGATTGCTTTTAAGGACCTTGGCCATAGGTTCTATTGATAGAGCGAAAAGCAAGGGTTACAAAGGTCACTTTGTTTTGTGCTTCTGTCAACATCGAATTTGGAGGAATCCAATCTGTTAACCTATATGGTCACTGTGATATTATTATACAGATAGCTTTTTTTTCACTAAAATTAATCTGGCAGTAGCTTAAATAAAAAATTCCAGTCCAGCTTGTCAAAAGCTTTGCTTGCATCAAGGGACACAATTACCCATTCTCTTGCCATAACATATGGTGTTAAGTAAACAGTGTATAGGATCAGTGATATTTCTCACTGTGATGAAGCCTGCTTGATCCCTATTGACTAGAAGAGGAATTTGGGAAGTTAATCTCTCAGTCAAGATGCTGATGAAGAGCTTGGCATCCTGATGAATCAATGATATAGGACAGTAAGAGTTGACTTGGTCAGGGTCTTCGCCTGGTTTAAGGAAAACAATTGTCCTGGTTTCCTTCCAGGTCTGGGGAACTTGTCCTCCTCCCAGGATAGTATTAAATGAACTGAGTAAATGTTCCGTGAGTAAATGCAGAGTGAGGATAAATTAAAAAGTTCCATAAAATTGGCCCATAAGCCAATTCAGGCCTGGTCCTTTGTTTGCTTTAATCCTTATAAAGACCTGATGTAATTCTTCTCTCTGAATACAGGACAGTTAAAGAGATGTCTACCCAATCCAATCATGTCCAGCTAGGTCTCAGTCTGCAGATTAGAGTAAAATTGTTGGAACATTTCTAATATACGTTTGGGGTCAAATATTGTCTCCCCTGGTTTGTTGTAAAGTGCTAGATCCCCATTCTTAGTTAATTTCTTTCTTAACCATGTAGCTAACCATTTGGAATTGTCTCCATGTTCATAGTATTTTTCATTAAGGAACTGAAAATGTTAGCTATTCTTCCCACATCTAGAGATTTCATGTGCTAATGGGTAAGCTCCCTATAGAACCAGTTGCTGTCTGTCTGTTTATGCTTATGCTCCAAACCTGCTCCACCTGTCATGGGTTGATTCTGTTATGTCCACCCCTTTTTAATCTAGTTATATTTGCTTATAAGTTTCCCCTTCACTATTACCTTCATGGTATCTCATATAAGGGCTTCAGAGAGTCCAGCAGAACTATTATCCAAAAAATAGTAAAGCCTTTTATTTTGTTCACCGTGGTCTGTTACTGCAGAACAAGAGGATCTTCTCCTATCTGAAGTACAGTGTATATTGGGGTGTGACGAGAAACAGCTGTGGAGCCCATAAAGGATGATTTAATTGATCCAGTCAGCACCTTAGAGCAGCGGTGTGGAATCTCTGACTTATTAGTCAAGTTTGACCCAATTTGATCTGCCAGGCTGTTCCTGACAAATCACGCCCACCTGTCGCACACACGACGTATGGAGCAGGTACCAACATGACTTCAAAGAAACAATCAGGATCTTAAAGTGTGATTCCAAATGTTCCTTTGCTGGAGCAAGGCACTCAACACCTTACACCAGAGCAGAGAATCTGTCCATCTTATCTTGTCCAGTATTGTCTCCTTTGACTGGCAGCAGCTTTCTAGGGTCTCAAGCAGAGGCCTTTTACATCACCTGCTATCAGATTTCTCCCCCTTTTTTCCTACTAGAGATGCCAGGGATTGAACATGGGATGCTCTGTTGTGCTCAGCCATTGAGATATGGCCCCTTCAGAGAACTGTGCCTGAATTGTGAAAGACATAAGCCCACTCCAGACATTTAGACAGCATGCTAATTTAACATATTGGGAGAGGGGGCAAAGGGGATGCTAGCTGTGCCTCATTGCTGTTCTGGTCACCTTCCAACTTGAAAGGTGACAACTAAAATATCGGGATCCTAAAACGCACGGGGAGACTTCAGTAGTTCAGGAGGCTCCCTACATCAGATAGATGCCCTCTGCAAGTTGGAGGGTGACTGGAATGGCAATGGTAGCAGAGCTAGCACAGTTGTCCTTGTGACTCCCTTTATGTGTTAATTTAACATGTTATCTGAACACCAAGGAGGGGCCTCAACACTAGGCTTGTTTGATATCTCTCAGTCATGGAGTATGTGTGTGTGAACACACACACATATACAGTGGTGGTTGGTCCCCATTGTGACTGGAGGGGCGGAAAGCAGGGAGCCCATCTGTAGGTGGAGCCAGAGCCAATGACTGGCAAAGCCAACTAATTCTAATTTTGTCCCCATCCTCCTCTCTGCTGAGTTCCACAAGGGCAACACGTCTGGACTGTTTGTAGGTAAGAAGGCAGCCAGGTGGAGGCTGGATGAGAATAGACTGAGAATGGTGGGGCAGTGCCCTATTGGCACTAATAGACACCTCCCCCCTCTTTATATACACACACAATCATACATATGTATATATTACATGCACACACAAATCTCCAACAAAAACAATTTGATCTATAGCAGTATCAATTCACCCATTTTTTGCCTCCCTCAACTAACTTAATCAGTAAACATAGGATTGGTTTATTCATCCATCTCCAATATATTTTATGGGGGGGGGGGAATCGAGGACTGTTTAATGAAAGTAGCTGCCATATATCAACAGACTATCTGCATTAATATGTGGTATCTTTTTTTTTTCCGGATGTGGGAACGCTGTGTCTTTAAACAACACAGGGTGGTTTGGACAGTATGACAAACTAACACAAAAACAGTTCCGCTCTTGACCTAAGTCTAATTCAACTTAACTCATTTCCTGGAATCATTATGTTGTATGTATTCTATATTTGTGGCAGCTTCCAATGCTAGAGTAGAGAAAATTCTCACAGGAGAGACATCAGGATCCGAAGTATGATGAATTAGGCAACTAGATGTTATGTCGGGGAACAGCAAACTCCAAGATGCAGCTGCTGTGTTTGATAGTTGGTGTTTTGTTCCATCCACAAGAATTAATTGTGTCAGAGCTTCCAAGCACCTAAAAAGACATCTGAATATGTTGGAGTGAAGTCTTACTGTTAAGAGATATATTATTGGAGATTAAAAATAATGCTCTCTAGTTTGTACGTCATGTTTACCTTTAAAGATAATATCCTTTCCGAATTAGTTGCATTTATCTTATCACATGTTCTTATAGCAAAAATTCTGTAAATACTCATCCTCTCCTCTATTTCCTCCTTTTAGCACTTGGTGGGTGGTTTTCAGTGTACAAACTGGCAATTAAAGCAGCTTTATTTCATACCCTGTGCTAGTACACGGGAACTCTGCATGAATACTTTTGTTTGTGATTAATTTAAATTGCTGTTGAACTTGTTGTGATCCATCTACAGCTACTTGATTTTAGCTCTTGTTTTTGAGTCACAAATTACTATTCTAGCCATGATCATCTTTCAGACTAACCCAGATTGTAGTAATGGTTTACAGAAGAATCCAAAGCTTTTACTGACCTAGAAAATTTCCAGTACTTGTTACATAAGGTTGCAGTAATTTCAGACTTACAGAAGAGCACAGTTGAGGATATATTCTGGTGAAAATGAAGAGTTTTGGGTAATGGAGGTTCACAGCTAAGGGCAGAACCGCATATTTTGTCTTCACTGTGGGTCTTCAAAGCCCACCTTCTCCTATGAGATTTGTTTCTGGCCTCATTTCATTAGGTTGATCTTACCCTTAAAGCCCTAAATGACTTTGGCTTCGGAAGCTTGAAGCCTATGTCGCCCATTATGAGCACTCAGATCAGCATCAGAGGTCCTGCTCACAGACCATGGCTTACCAGGAACATCTGAATATGGAGAGGACCTTGCACCCACTTTGATCCTCCGCAGTCTTTCTCTATCAGTGTGGTGCAGCAACTAAGCCAAGATTTGTTCTTGGCTACAGATCGTGGTTAAAGAGGAGAGATATTAACTATGACTCTGGGTTTGGTCAACATGCTAAACCAAACCTTGGCATAGCTGCCGTGCCACACTGAGCAAAGGAGCTTAAACATAGGAGCAAAATGGCAGTGATCTCCTCCCTTGGAGCCAGCGCATTGTGTGTTCATGCTAAGCCAGTGTTTGGCATAGTCTTATATGTGACACAGTCAATATGTGATGAAAGGGTCTTTTTTGTGTTTGCCCCAAGCCTCTCTTGTCTCCAAGAGCATTTGGTACCATGTCAATTTAATTGCTGATTTGATGCTGTTATTTTTTTTGTTAATGTCATTTTTATGTGATGCTTTTAAAGCGTCACTTTAAAATTATAATGATTTGTTGTTGTTGTTGGCCACCCTATTTAGAAAAATGAGGTGATCTCCAGAGTTAGTCATGCTCAGTGTAGATCCATTGAAATAAATATGCTTAAGTTTATTGATTTCAATGGGTTCACTCTGAGTATGGCTTAGTTGGATATCACCCATAGGATAAGTATGAATAAATCAAAAGCTTTCTGCATGGAAGTCCCCCACCTTCTGCCTGAAATGGTACAGTCCAGCCAAAGCTGCCCAGTATGAATATTCTGAGCATGGGTTTCTTCTCTCATTTGAACAAGTTAATGTTAACAATGAATTAATCAGAGGAACATAGGAAGTGCCTTACACTGAGTCAGACCCACTGGCCCATGTAGCTCAGGATTGCCTCCACTAGCAGTGGCTATCCAGGGTTTCAGACAAGGGTTTCTCCCAGTCCTTCCTGGAGATACCTGAGATTGAATTTGGAACCTTCTGCATGCACTAAGCTACAGCCCTTCCCAAGTCAAAGAGTCTTCAGAAGATTCTGTCAGTGAAGGGCTTTATGATGCATTTCAGCTGACTTTTATCCACCGTGTATTTTTGTAATTTCTCTGTACACAGCTTAGACACTTGCGTGCTTAATTGCTGTTAACATTAGCCAAGAGGTAGGCAAGAACTGGGCCAGAATACCAGCTATAGAATCTGCAGACACATCCGTCATACAGATCTTTTGCCTCCATCCATATCAGATTATAACGATGAAGATAAAATCATGCCATAGTTCAGCTTCAGATTAATATTCATCATCAATATGAAGTGATCATTGGCAAGAACAGTTGATTTGTTTCTGCATGTGTGCATGAGCCATCTGCGAGCTTTTTTGGTCTTGTCCTGAAAGTGGGTATTAAAATGAATGCTACAGAATTCAGCACAAAACTACGCTGAAGGATGAACTGAGTAGATGCCTCTTGAGTTAGAATAATTCTGTTATTTTTCCCCCCTGCAGGTTTATCCATTTCACGGCAAGAGTGATTTGGCTGTGTGTTTGTAATTAGAATGACACTTGCAGCTAATGGTCTAATGGATAACTTGGTTTATCTGCCTATAACATATTGGAGCTACAACAATTTTTTTCCCAAGTTTGCAAAAGTTTAAATTTGAAAGATTTTGAAGATTTGGCCAACAATGCAGGAATCTGTGTGAACCAGCCCTTAGGATGTCCAGAAAATAACAAGAGTAACGTGAGTCATTAATAAGACAAAAACTAATATGGTGTATAGGCTACAGGTGGATTCAGATAGCAAACTCACTAGGGGCAAATATTTAAGACAGCAATTCCCAAACTATGTTGGACTACACTGTTGTTGCTGTAAAGGAAAAAAGTAGGTAATTAAAGGCTCTTATGTACCCAAAATACTCCCCATAGAAGAGGACATCTGCTGTGTTGCTGCATAATTTGTAGTTTGACTTCTTCCAATCAGTCCCCACTGAAGTCAGAGTAATACTGCTCCTGTTTCTCTGCATTGGATGTGATTGGCTGGCTAGTTTATCTCTGCATGAATTACTCCTTGAGGATGGGATGTTTCTAACCAGGAGGCCTGCCAGATCACACAAGCCCCGCTTAAGTAATATTTACTCATTGTGTGGAGAGAAAATGGAGCTGATTCTGCTGGTCCTGCTGCCACATTCCCTGCTGATTCTTCCCCATGTTGTCCATGTGTGGAGGGCCTCCTGCCTGCAAAATGCATGTAAGCTGTGGGCCTGCCAAATGCACGTAAGCTGCCTCCATGAGCTGGAACCATGCACAATCAGTGTAGTGGCAAAGTGCAAGGTCCCTTCATGATAGTTACAGCCACGTTTTTTTTTCCTGCTGGGTTGAGAATGAGATCCTTATTAATGCCTTCTCCCACAACAACAGACATCCCTAGGAACCGATAAGCATGAAAGGGGAGTGTTAGCTACTGAGAAGAGTCTTCTCGGTTGTTAACTCACCTCCTTTCACTCTGATTGGCTCCCACTCACCTTATGCTCAGAGGCACATTACCAAATTCTTCCAACCTACACAGGAAGTGGATTGGGCTGTGAAAGACCAACCCAAATGGTGTTTGCATTTTTACAAATTTGTACGGCAGTACAATATCTCAGAGAGGAGGTGAGGTCTCCTGCTCCTCTGGTGCATTCACTATAGCTGCCCAATTTCCCTGCTTTTTAAAGTTTGATAGAAATATCTGTGGACTATAGCTATGTTCTTTATCCGCAAGGGTTTTTTTCCTATTAGTGAATATAATATACTATCTTACCTAAAATGTATTATAGCATCTTCAGACTGAGGTGTCTCCATTCCAATAAGTTAGTTTTAGTGCATTTTTTCATAATACTTTGAAATGCATCTGTTATGATTCAAATGGAGAGAGGCAGAATTTTACTTTTTAGAACTAGCATTCTAGATGAGTCTGTGTTTCCTGTTCTCAAGTCATAAGGCTATAGGTATGTTCTGAAGCCACAAGGTTTTTTGCCTATTAGTGAATATTTTTTAATTGTGAAGGAAGCACGTCATAATTAGCGGCTCAAATAAAATCTGAGTTAAGATGGGTTCACTCATTACTAGCAGCCAGGCAGGTGCCCCTTACGTTCTGGGACTGGTTTCACGAAATACACATTAACATCTAGAATATGTGCCTTCTCTCTTTAACTAGAGTCAAAGCATTGGTTTCTCTTCCAGCCCAGAATGTGGCTGAACTGCTGTGGGAAGCCAAGTCATTTCACGAAACAGTGGCAAAGCTTTAAAAATAAATGCAAAGGGAAGAATATATCCCTCATCCACCTAGTATTAAGATAAGAAGATGACCATCAGAGAGGCCTATCCACCCTCCCCCCAAGGTTGAATCAATTTTTGGATGCATTTTCGCCCAACTATAGCTCAGCTTTAAACTACTTTGTCTTTCTAGCTTCAGACAGCCTTCCCCCGAGCTCCATTTCCCTTTGCTCCCTAATCACTTAAGGCACTTCTTCATTCATCTTTCTTCTTTCACCTCTTCCCTCTGTTCCCCGTGGCTACTGTGATGCGTCCTTCCCTGGCTCTCCCTGTCAGGTTCCTACCTGCGCGTGGTTACTGCCTGTCTCTAGGCACCACCAGGGACTCCACCAGTCCGGACCGCTCTCTCTTATGATTTCTCTCCCCGCTCTAGCACAGATCTCAACAGATCCCCCTGCTAGGCAACCACCAGTAACGTCCCAATACTAGTATTCCCAGAGACTCTGAATACTGGTATTGTTATTCTCTTCACCGCTGCCACCATTTGTTACAGTTCCCCTTCAGCCTTGGTCATTACCTTACCCTCCCTTCTGGTCTGTGAAACCCCAGCCAAGGATCAGGCCTTTGGTAAACCAAATTAAGTATTTATTAAAGATAACAAAGCTAACAAGATTAACAAGATTTCTTCTTAAGGCACATAAGCATATGGTTTTACTCAATACTAATCCGAACTCCACCTCCCTCCTGGTAAACAACTCTCTAAACCCCACCAAGCAATCCACTCTTTCTCTTCTCCCCCCAGATTCCACAATTCACCACCTCACATTCACCCAGATTTACCTGTCATCCTTTCATTTATACTGTCAGCCATTTTAAACATTCAGCCAATCATCAAGCATTCTATTGCCCATTCACTCCCCCTCCTCTTTCACTACTTACCATGTATACTCTAAACAACCAGCACTTACCATATATACACTAATATATAGGAACATCACAGCTACCTGCCAGGAGCACATAGCTGGTGACATCCATAGCCCCCTATGAATCATTGCTCCTTCCTCTCACTTCTGTCCCAGGGGTTGCACTGTTAACTGACAGTCTGATGGACCCTTCTCAAGGAACTGCTAATATGTCTGTGAACACACCATTAGATCCATGGCTGGCTCTACCCCAAGGGAGGGTGAGGTGTCCACCACACAAAGCACATGTTAGGGATGGCAAATTTTGTCCATAGGCTAAGGCTGGGTGTGAAGAATATGATGATATCAGAGTGGATACATGGATGTCTGGAAAGAGAAGCTTGCAGGCAACAGAAAGGTGCTGGGGTCTCTAATATGACTCCTTTTGTTACTGCTTCATTAGTTGTAAACCTTTGATAGGACACATCAGATTAGATTTACACTGATGTTGCAATTTATTTCATCCATTGTAAACCCAAAAACAAAAAACAAACCCACTGGCATCATGTCTATAACACATTTTTTCTCTATTTATAAGCATTTAAATAGCAGGATAATTCCGCTGCTGTTTGTCTACTAAAATGTATCAGCCCAAGGATGCTAGCTTGGTAACCTTTACAAAATGTTTCTTTTAGCACCACTGTTAAAGATCTTCTTTCTTTCTTTATTAAATAATTTCTATGACTTCCTTGTGCTAGTGTGCAAGAGTTCTAATCCGCGTAGATGGCTGTTTCAGGTTTACAGTGAATTCTAATGAACTCAACAGCCCAAATGAAGGCAGGGAACTTGCTAGACTGGCACATGCAGAATGAACAACCCAACTTTGTAGGGCCACTAGATATGAGAAATACAATAACTCAAATCAGTGCCAAATCCTAGATATCACTGATTTCTCATTTGGATTCCATATAACACCATCCAGTCCACCAGGACGAAAAATATCACCTCAACATCAGAAATAAGGGGTCATTGCTTGCATTCAGGGCTGTGTCCTAGTATAATTAGTGCTCTGGACAAGGAGTGCCCATGGCCAGTTTTGCAGGGACACCCAGAGGGTTCTCATGGGACCTGGTGCAGGTGTGAGGTTGGGGGCCCTACTGCTGCCCCCTACAAGGACCCATGCATGTGTGTATAAAGCTGGGGCCCGCATGTAAGAATTATTGCCTGTATAGACTACATGTGAGAATTCTCACCTGCAGCTCCTCTTTGGCCTGGGATGAAGCAGAATGATAGATGTGCTTAATTTTTTCTTACATGGGGATAGAGAAAAGGGATCGGGTTGTGCTTTTCCCGAATACCTTAAAGTCTTCCTTACAACAAACTCTGTAACCAAGGCCACTTGGCCTGGGACAGTCGTAAATCTGCCTGACGAATCTTATCTCTACTGCTGCTCAGACATAAAGAAAGATTTTACTTTACTGTGATTGGTTTAGGCTTCCTTACAATTGGGCTGCAGGCCTAGGTAATAAGCAGGCTCCTTCCAGCCTCCCAAGGATACATTTTAAAACTAGCTTTAAGCCTGAAATTAGCATTTATTCTGTTTCACACACCCCCATGTAAAATATTTTACTTCACCATGGCTGTGAAGTCCTATTGTGTCACAGTTGCATGTTGAGATTCAGTGTTGTCTTACACTCTAGTATGTTATTTTCTCTTTTATATCAAGACATTTGGTGAGCAACATGGCAGGGTCAGGGCAGGGGCCAATGGTATGCACAGGAACTGAGGCATGGGCCCCCTTACTTCATGGAGACCTGGGGTAAATTGACCCAGTTATCCCCCCCCAGGGCAGCCCTATAGATTCCCAGTGTTACCAAGTTGTATGGCTTGTGCAAGGTTGTAAAACATAGTAGTGTAACAGACCCTGCTACTCCCAGGCTTTTCCCCAGCAATGCCTATGAAAAGTCCCAGGGCGAGCTACCACTTACTTATTTATTTTATTTATTTGCTGTTCTGCTTTCAGTGCACTCCTGCTCTAGGATCCCAATGAAATCTCTGTCATATGGCATGGGTGGCTCTCAAAGGATGACTCTCTTGGAGTTGTAGGCCTATGTTCTTTACTATGGTTAGTACATGCACAAAATGGGTTCTGCTGCAAGTTCTCCCTGAGTTCCAACACTCCTTTTTCAATTACAAGAAGGAGGCCCCCTGTTGACAGGGTATAACTAGTCTTAAAGGGACAGTGTCACCATATACTACAGTCTCCCAGGTTGTGGTCTTTTCTTCTACCTTCCTCCCTTGCTG
Source organism: Rhineura floridana (assembly GCF_030035675.1). Classification (NCBI taxonomy): domain Eukaryota; kingdom Metazoa; phylum Chordata; class Lepidosauria; order Squamata; family Rhineuridae; genus Rhineura; species Rhineura floridana. Next base: position 14,408,494 of record NC_084484.1, read on the forward strand.
GTTTTTAACTTTGAAAATTACCATTGCCCCAAAATATAGAATGGTGTAGTGGCTAAGGTGCTGGACTACAACCTGGGAGACCAGGATTCGAATCCCTACACAGCCATGAAGCTCACTGGGTGACCTTGGGCCAGTCACTGCCTCTCAGCCTCAGGGGAAGGCAATGGTAAACCACATCTGAATACCGCTTACCATGAAAACCCTATTCATAGGGTCGCCATAAGTCGGGATTGACTTGGAGGCAGTCCATTTCCATTTCAGTAACCATGTGACCAAGCCTAGCTACTGCCTCATATGCCAAACAGTTTTATAACACAAGTGAAGCTATACTGTTAGCACTGGAGTTGAATGCTAGCAGAAGCTGAACTGTAAGAGGATCCCTGTTGAAGGAGCACACTTTACCCTCAATATAATAATACTGAGACTCTGGCTTTAAGAAAACAAATAAGCTTACATGTATTGTAGGAAATGCTAGCTAGCTTTGGTGGAGAGACAAAGAGCCATGCTTGATCTTTCATCTCTGTAGGAGAGATTAATAAAGGAAAGATGTCTCCTCTTCCAAGGTGGGTCAAAGAAGAACAGGAGGAGCAGAAAATGTCGGTATCAGTCTAGTACCTGAAAGAAGGTCAGCACAGAAGAACAGTCTAGGAAGCATGGAGGTTTCCCTCTCTGTCTATCATTTTACACACACACACACAGCAAGCTGAGTTGCATCCCAACACTTCCAACAGCTGCCGTCATACCACCTACCACGGTGGGGTATTTATAAGTGTCTTGACTAGGATATTTGTGAAAATGTCTTCTAAAAACTTGTCTGGGCTCTGAACAGAAAATGCAAAGCACAGCAATAGAGCCAGTTACAGAAAGATGAAGGTAGGATGAAGAAGTTCCTTGTGCCTTCTGAAGCAGGGGATTCTTCAAGCAGTGATAGTGTGAATGTGAGAGTGCTCACTGAGGACAGTGTAGATGATCCAGTTTCCATTAATGCAGAATATGGTGAGAGCTCTGCCTCCAGTGAAAGACCCCCTGAAATAATAAAACATAAGGAGCCCCAACCTGCCACACCTATCAACAGTATTTCTTATCCTGCATTGTGGCCAAACATAATCGAAGGGAGATCATTTTTGTAGTGAGTGCCAAAACAACCTGTCGAACCTTGGGTGGAGGAAAAGACACTTGCTTTCCCCCACCCTAGCTCACTGCAAACAGTACATTTTTTAAAAAAAAAACAACGGCTACTGAGCTCAGTGCTGCCCGCAGCTCAGTGCTCCAGGCAACTGCCCAGCTTGCCCACCCCTAAGGCTGGCCTTGCTTGCTTCTTCTGCAAAGGTTTGCTTTAATTCAGAGCCAGCTTCCACAAGCGCTTAATGGACAGTAGAGCATGAGGGTGTATCTGTGTGTATGTGTGAAAGGGAGTATGTGTGTACAAAATGGTTTCAGAACATGCAAGACCAAATTTCCAGTTACTACTTTCTACATAACACTGTTGAGTTGGATCTTAATTGTCTGTCATTTTGTTCCAGATTACTCTCCAGCACTCCTCTTTTAATGATTAATCTGTTCTGCTGCTACTCAGCTTTTCACAACCTTGAAGAAAAAAGTCTTTGCATATGTATTAATGTTGCTTTCTCTTGCTCTCCATCCCAACTGATTTCACTTACACTTGGTGACATCATAATGGTGCCTAAGATTGGCTTTATCGAACTATAATGATGCCATCTCATTCCATGATGAGATTCCAGATTGGTTGGACTCTAGGAAGAAGAAAGAAGCACCAGCCTAGGAAGCACGAAAATGACACTAAAGCAAGAGCAGTCAGAGGAAACAGCAGCATCTAGCAGGATTTCTTAAAACCAGTGGTGGGTGGTGGCTCCATGCCAGTGGGGCAGTGGAATCCACTCTGAGGTTTAGTCCAAACTTTAAAAGGACTGTCTAAGGTGCTGAAACCTGACTCCACAATAGGTTCAGCACCGTAGACAGCTTCTTGAAAGACTGGAGTCAAACCCAGACTGGATTCCACTGGTCCACTGATATGGAGCCACCAGCCGCTGCTGTTTAAAATGCTAAATGTTCACATAAAATATTTTTTAGGAAACGTTTCACAATTTTTTGCTTGCAAATCAAAAGTGGAGACTATTTGGTGCATTATTTATCATCTCCTTTCACGAGAGTCCTCCGACACAATTCCATGCAGAAGAATGTTCTGCATAAGACAGAGTAGGGTTGCCTTTATCAGGAGACCCCTGTAGTTAGCATTTATGACAAGTGAAGATTAAAAAATGGATTACTCAAATGATTATGTTAGAACTGGAGGAAAAGCTGTTTTCAACACTTACTATACCTGGCTTGTGAGAAATATTTCAGGACATATAAAAGATGTAAATAATGGACTCACATTTAATGTTAATATTTCAGTATAAAAAGCACCTTAAACTCTCAGCAACAACCAAGTAAGACTTTCCTAATGGGATAATGGGTGCCGCTCTGGGCTCCTGCTGGGAGGAAGGATGGGATATAAATCAAATAATAAATAAATCAAATAAAAATAAATTTGTTGCAGCCAATTTCTTTTTCAACAAATTACAAAATATTTTGGTGAAGTGTTCTAAGCTTTTAAAAATCCTCTTCAGCTTCAGCCAAATACAAAAGGTTTGTGTGCGTGGAGGGGATGTGAACCCAAACATTTTAATATTCTATAGTCTGTATCAGTTTGTTCCATGAGAAAGGAAAAGGCAGGAAAAGTGGGGTTTTTTTTAAAAAAAGTGAAAAATTATGGGTGATTTAGTCATACTCAGAGTAGATCCACTGAAATCGATGGATTTAGGTCACATTAGCCTGTTGATGACAATGGGTCTACTCTGAGTATGATTTAGATATTACCTTATGAAGGGGAAAACTATGCATTAAGACAGAGAACATTTTTCTTCTCTGTAATGAAAGAACCAAGCCATACTGCATCACTTTGTAATAAAGTAAAATGGAATTATTATTTTAGGTTTATGATATTTGGGGAGCTGCTAGTCCTTAATCATATTTTAAAAATATTGTTGATTCTGTGAAAACTGGCACAGTATCAGCATTGGACTGAGAGGACATATGAAAGCATTGTCAGAAAAAACAAGCAAATACAATATGAAGTGTGATAGAGAGCTGCCAGAAAACAAAACAATGTCTCAGTTATAGCCAATAAGACCTTTGACATCCCAGATTTTCCATCTCTTTACAGGTATCTTGGGTTCTTTGAAACGATGAAACCTTAATAAGAACAGGACTTTGAGGACATCAGCCACCTATAAGCAATTCTAGAGCAACTGCTCTAGAAAAAATAAAACAGATATATGATGAGTTTTTAGCACTTTTGTTTGCCGCCCTGGACTCCTGCTTGGGAGGAAGGGCGGGATATAAATCAAATAATAAATAAATAAATAAATGACTGTGGGCTGGGTAAGATCTCCTAAACAGTAATGATCTGGCAAAAGCCAAAGCACGGGATATATTGTACTGTTATTTCAGAGAGGGAGCATGTAGGTGACTGTGTGCTTGCTGAAGGCTGCATTTTGTGGTTTTCCCTACTTGCACTGTAGGTCCAACCTAGATATGATACTAAATGCAGCTGGTGAGAGTTCAAAACAGTTTAAGTGGAACCAGCAAGAAAATCTCTATAGCTTTGAATGCTTTCTTTCCAGTTGTCAGAAGTTTTGACTTGTGCTCTACCAGAGCTTTCTTGATGACTGCATTTAATTATAGTATTTATCAGACCCTTCCCTCTCTCAAGCAGTAGGAAGGTTACAGGATAGTTCTCTAGAGAAGAGCAAGTACTGGATCCTTTTGTGCTTCTATAACATGAATTTACTTTTAAAAATACAAGTTGAGCATGGGAGAGAAAGCAAACAGTATTAAAAGCATATTTTAATGCATCAGGATCAGTCCATCAAAAGTAAATGACATCCAGCCCTCCAAGGTGGGAAAGCGTTGAAGTCAGCTTCAAAATGTGAGGCTACTTTATCCAAATTCAAATGGCTCAATTTCCCTTAATCGACTACCCAACAAAGTGGATAGGCAGTGCAGCTAGCATCCACCAGCCATCAAAGGTCAGCCAGGAAGAACTTTCAGATGACAGTGGTCTTGAGATCCTTCAGCTATTCAGTGGTCTTGAGAAAATATACTTAGCATATCCAAAGATATGCTTGCACTGCAGGTCTGAAATCTTTGTCTGTAGTGATTGACATCCCTTCCCTTTTCTCATAATATGGATGGAAGCTTTTTTGGAGATAGTGGTGGGGGAAGCAATTCTTGACATGGGGAGCAGAATCATGTAACATTCATTGTCTCTCCTGTGCAATGAACATTTTTACCATATTTAAACTACCTTCTTAACCTCTCCCACGAGTTATATGAATCTTAATATAAGCAGTTCTGAATGACCATTAAATTAGTAAATGGCTCCCAAAGAACCCTTTTCCACTCAGTTAAATTAAATATTATTTTTCTAGTAAATATCTAATGACCGTATGTAGGTCAAACTTTTACTAGTGTAAGCAATCCTTACTTGCTGCTGGTGATCATTCAGATTGCTAGGCCAGAGCCCAAGGCAATCTCTCTTGCATCTATGCTGCACATGCATGGCTCATTGCCATGCATGGAGCCCTCATGTTAAAAGGAAGCATACCTCAAAATGCTGGGAACAAATAACAGGGATGGTGTGTTACCTTCATGCCCAGAGACACCTGTCTATCTAAGAAATATTAGACTAGATGGATTTTTAGTCTGATCCAATAATGCTCTTCTTATGTTCTTAGCCCAAATATTTAAAAGGCCATGAATTGATTCAGCTGCATATGTTCTTGACTGAGGGTACAAGATATAACTCATTATGCCTAATAAAGTCTCAGGCAATATGGCTTGGGACCAGTAGCCAAACAATGGGCAATAGTAGGCTTTGGTGTTCACCACAGAACACACAAAGGTGCCTGTGGGAATGAGTGGGGCCAGTTGCACTCCCTGGATGATGCCACACATGCTTGCAGTCCTCCCAAGCCAACATGTGACCAGCTGAGTCTGAAAGCCGGCTGGTGCATCATGTGAAGGGGTTTCAGCACAGGAATGGGACCCATCATAAATCAGGGTTTTCATATCATGTTGGGCAACCTTTGCATGGTGAACTGATTGGACATTGGGCTCAGAAGTATTGCCAGCACCTGTGATGTCATCTGGGGTGGAGGTAGCCCCACATATTCCCACAAGCAGCCTCATGTATTCTGTGGTGAATGCCTGAAGGGAACTGGAGTGAATCCAGATTTTGAATTATGTTGGTATATAAATGTCAATGCAAAATGTGCCAATGACTTTTAGAAATCATTGATGCTATGCCCATTCCAAGTCCATGCTGACAACACCCCAGCTTTGTCAAAGTATCACAGCACTGAAATAGAGCCAGTGCTATGTTGGCCAGTGACCCCTCCACTTCAGCTACAGCAGTGTGATTTATGCTGTGCTGTGTGAAAATTGCAGGCTATTTTTGTGATATGTGCCAATGACAGCTACAATGAGGACGGATGAGAGCAAAACATTCCTTTTGAATCACTTTGAATCTTGCGTGTCCAGAGACGAAGTGCTAGTTGTAATTTAACCTACCTTTCTACTGGCCTATTTTTTTTGACAGCTATTCACCCTGGCTTTCCCCAAGCGGGTCTCCTTCCTTTTATTTCCTTGCTTTTCCCTTCCTCCCTAATGTGTACCATCTTTTCTTTTAGACTGTGAGACTGTGTGGTTTCTAGATTTTTTGTCAGACCTATCAATTTTAGATGCATGTACTATTAGTCTTATTACTATCATCCTCATTGGATTTCTGCATTTGAGTGACTACTTCTCCAATGAATGTTAGCTCAACCCTGGGGATTCTCCAAACTATGTCCGTGAGTCTCAGTAAGCCAAGAGAAAAGTTTTGCTTGGGCTTCCATAAGAATATATTTTCAGACAAAGCTCTAGCTAAGTTGCCGTCTGGACTATAGGCAGTTTGCCACGATCATACATGCTGTTGTAACTTCCAATTATGAATGCTCAAGGAATTTGAACTCCTGGACTAACTGGCTGGTTGCTGTGTAATTCTTTAGATTTTGGTTAGGAAACACAGCAACCACCACCACACAACTGTTCAACATGGGGCTGCGATTGCCCCTGGGGACCAGAGGATATGATGGCATGCCCTCCCTTCCAGAGACATTGTACAGAAATAAGATGGATGTCCCTGGGAGGGTATTACCTGAAAAGCAAGACGGGATACATTTTAAAAAGACATCCCTCAGACCACATAAAAACAGAGTAAGTTTGTATTTTAACAAAAAAAAAACATGCATTTTTAAAATTGCACAATACTGCAGAAACTGGAAAGAAAAGACGATAATGATCATATGGGAAAGTGACATGAATTGAAACTAGACTGATACACCTTCCCTACTTCCAGCTCTATGGAGGGATATAAAAAACTGCAATGGGTCTAAAATGCGGCTATTGAGAAAACAGATAACAGATGGTACTTAAGCAGCTCTGCTTTGTGCCATTTATTTTTCCAGCACAGCTCAAGGTGCTGGCTTTGGCCAGCCCCATGTTTACCTCCAATGTGCAAAGCAAAGGTAGGGGCCTATCTGTAGTGGAGAAGCAGTCGGTTGGAGGAGGATATGTTGTTAATGTTGGAAATAGGCAACACTAATTAATTGTCACCATTAGGGGGCAGGTTTATACATGCTTTGGCCCAGTTAAAGGGACAAGGGAAACTCTGTAATTTGCTGTGAGGTAGTTTCCTGTTTGATTGTTGTTTTGCTTTCCCCTTCCTCCTCCTTCTTGCCATGCTGTCTTTTTAAATTCTTCATTACTACATGAGCAAGTAGAAGCTAAAACCATGGACTGAAAGTAACCTTCATTTTCTCCTTTCTGATTTCCTAAGCTGTGCTTGTATCACTCTATTAATGAAGAGGTTGTGAGTAAACTATGTTTATATACTTTACTAGAGAAAGAAATCTTGTTTGTTTTATTCTGCTAGTCTGTGTGAGTTAGGAGAAAGTATGGAGAGTGGGGCTGGTTATTGCTCATTCTGGTTTAACCACTTTCCACTCTGCTAGAAATAGAACCACATAATTGTTTTATCCCATAAACCCCAACAGTTAACCCTTCCTACACCTGCCCCTGCTGTTCCAAATGCCTCATCACAATAGCCACAGTGGGCAAAGGTGACAGAAGGAGAAAAGCTGCAGAAGAAAAGAAGTATGGTGGTGGTGAGAGAATTAAGCACCCCCCTCCTGCCCACCAGCTCTTCACTGCAATGCAATGGACAGCCATCTGTCGGGAATGCTTTGATTTGGATTCCTGCATTGAGCAGGGGGTTGGACTTGATGGCCTTATAGGCCCCTTCCATGGCTGTTTTTGCAATTTAGGGACAAACATAATTTCCTGGTGTTTTCCACTGAATGTCTACTTTTACCCAAAGAGTGTGGTTAAAATCTAATTGTTACTGTCTAGGACCATGTTTTTATTGTCCACATAATATTCAAAGCAAATAACTTGAAACTAGTTTATTGTTAGGGGGACCTGCAATGGAGTACTGTAGTGTGGAGTGCTCTTGTTCAGGGCCAGTCAAGAACATTTCCAGGATACTCCATTCCAGCCTTTCCCAATCTTTGGGTTCCCAGGTATTGCTGCATTACAGTTCACATCAGCCCTAGGCAGCATGGCTAGTGATCAGAAATGTCTAGCAACATCTGGGGACCCAAAGGTTGGGAAAGCCTGCTCTGTTCCATTCTCCCCTCCCTACCACAGCATTTTGTGACCACTAATCATGCTCAGCCCTCATTGGACTGGTCTTAGCCCCTCCCTTAGGTTTTTTCCATTAAAGTTTTTTTCTACTTCCGAAAACTTGGGTTTTTCCCAAGTCTGTAGAAACCTCCATCTCGTATTTGGACGGTACCATTTTGGATGCATAAGGATGAATGCTCAGAAAATCAGTTTGTTACTGCTATATACCGTATATAGGGTTGCCAGGTTCATTGCCTGAGACTGATCCTGTATCTTTAGGAGAAGAGAAAGCCAGCCAAGTGCAGGTGTTCTTGCAACAATGTAATGGGAAGAACCACAAGGTGGAATTCTCCCTTCTCCCTGCACAGCTTTTAAAGATACAGAAGACCTCTTGGTTGCCAGGCCCGGCCTCCAAGAGGTCTTCTGTATCTTTAAAAGTTGTGCAAGGGAAGGGAGAATTCCACCTTGTGGTTTTTCTCATTACAGAGTTGCAAGAACACCTGCACTTGGCTGACTTTTTCTTCTCCTAAAGATACAGGATCAGTCTCAGGCCCTGAGCCTGGCAACCCTAACCGTATAGGACTGTGTTTATCTCATCAGCAACAACCTTGAATGCTAATTTTGGCAGAAAAGAGGGCATTAAATTATTAATATAATATAGAAAAATATGTAATCATTAATCTACAACATACTGTTACACACTAGTACAAGCAAGGGACAGAACCAAAGGCCAGACAATGCAGCTAGAAACTAAATGCTGTATCCAATGGTGGTTTTGTGCTAGCAAAAATGCTTTTGTACAATGTGGGGCACCTAATTATTGCTGACCCCTCCTACCCAGGGGAGCCCCCATGTCCCCCAAGCTTTTCCTGTCATAGAAGGCTACAGCGGTAGTGGGGTTTGGCAAAAATGGGGTGCCTTGCCTTATGCTACTGAAAGTGCTTCCTCTAGTACAAAGCCAGCCTTTTGATATAACTCCAACAGTATTTTTGGTGGCTTGCATCAACAGAAGAGGTTTAACGTCAACATCAGTTGGATCTCTGAATGCCTCCCTTTTCTTTTTCCCACTTATGAGTGCACACATGAGTGCAGTTCAGCCCTTTGGGGAAAATAAAATGCTGCATTTGGGGACGATGGTGTTGTTGTGAGGGCGAAACCTGCCCTCCGCCCCTGACATTCAAGGGCTTGGCCGTGATGACAGAGATCTCATGGGTACCTGCATGTGCAGTTTGTCTCTGAAAACTGATTCACCATACTCAGGGCCGCTTGCAATATATGAGCCCCCTTTATGCTTGTGTGTGTGTATGTGTGTGTGTACATACATGTGCACACACACAAAGTCCACACATTGATGAGCATGCTTTAGAGATATAACTCTGCTTAAATAATAGCTGCAGATTGTGGGGTGGACTAGCAACCTAGAGGACAGGAACTACATTTCTGTTTACAGCCTACCGCTTGTTGCCCCTTTTGTTTAACTATAGATTCTGGTTAGGACAAATTTTGCACTGGAGTGCTACAGAGCATTTTGCAGTGCAAAGATTGGATCAATCTCATTTTTTATTAAATCAGACAAGAAGCATGCTTGGTAGCTCTCAGATTTCTTGCTGGATGTTGTGATATTTAATGAATAGTGTGCTTAGTTTTGTGCCAACTCAGCTAACAAGATTAACATCATTTTGGCAAATGCACTTTCACAAGGTGTTTAAAAGTGGGGAGGGAGAGATTTTCAACTTTACTGCATCTGTGCTCATTTTACAGTAACATTTGGAAAGGAGTTTCTGTCAGGATGTCCTAGACTTTATCAAGGTCCCGAGAAGCATGTTCTTATTATTGGTTTTCACATGGAATTGAGAGTGTGTTGATGGGTGGGGGGCAATGGGAATTTGAGTTAACATTCAACATCAGTCTATTTTGAATGGCAAGGTCCTGCTTTACAAAGCATCAGAGCATGTACAGAGTGCATTTTGCCCACCGCCAAGTATTTGGAGATCTCCCATCTGAATGAATGTAAAGCACTCAATGTGGGGCTGCCTTTGAAGACAGTCCAGAGGCTACAGTTAGCATAAAATGTGGCTGCTAGGCTAGTAACTGGGGTAGCCTGATGGGACCATGGGACCATGTGTCAGTGGTCCTGAAAGTATTGGACTACAGTGGCTGCCAATGACCTACCAGGCCCAATTCAAGGTATTAGTATTAGCATACAAAGTACCTCGAAGAGCATCTTCCCCAATATCACCAGTCTTGGTCCTAAGTTGGCAGGGGAGACCCTGTTGGTGATACTGCCACTGGGTGCTACCTGGTTGGTGGTTACCCATGACAGGCTCTTCTCTGTGGCATTTTCCTGTTTGTGGAATGCCCTCCCTGGTAAGATGCACCTCTCTCCCTCTTTATCAACTTTCAGGAGACTCTTAAAAACATTCCTGTGTTTAGACAGGGATTTGATGGCTTGAAATTACTGATGCCTTGCATCGGTAATGGACTGGATGAAAGCCAATAAACTGAAGCTTAACCCAGACAAGACTGAGACACTGTTAGTGGGTGGTTCCTTAGACCAGGTGGGTGTGGCATGGCCTGCTCGGGATGGGTTTAAACTCCCTCTGAAGGAGCAGGTATGTAGCTTGGGGGTACTTCTGGATCCATTACTGTCACTTGAGGCTCAAGTGGCCTCAGTGGCGTGGAGTGCCTTTTATCAGATATGACTGGTGGCCCAGCTAAGAACTATCTGGACAGAGACTGCCTAACTTCAGTTGTCTGGAAAATGGAAATGGCCTTCAAGTCGATCCCGATTTATGGTGACCCTATGAATAGAGTTTTCATGGTAAGCGGTATTCAGAGGTGGTTTGCCATTGGTCTATGCTCTGGTAATCTCTAGGTTGCATTACTGCAATGTGTTATATGTGGGGCTGCCTTTGAAGACTGTTCAGAAACTGCCACTGCTGCAGAATTCGACAGCCAGATTGTTAACTGGCATAGGACGCTCAGAACATATAACACCTATTCTGGCGTGACTGTAATGGCTATCAATTAGTTTCCGCACTCAGTTCAAAGTGCTTTTGACTTATAAAGCTTTATACGGCTCAGGACCCCAATACCTCAAGGACTGCTTCTCCCACATGAACCAATCTGCGTTCTTCATCTTAGGCCTTTCTCTGTGTGCCTCCTTTGAGGGAGTGCAGAGGGTAGCGACATGAGAACAGGCCTTGTCAGTTAGTGGCTCCCTGCTTGTGGAATGACTCCCAAGCAAGATATACCTGGTGTCACCCTTATCTAGTTTTAGGCGCCAGGCAAAACTTTCCTTTTTACCCTGGCTTTTGGCCCTTAATTTAATGGGCTTTAGGTATCAATGGCCTCTTTTAATGTGGTCAGTCTTGTAAGACCTGTTTTTATTTGTACTGATCTGCTTTTAAGGTTGCGTTGTGCTTATTGTTTTAATGGGTTTGTTATAATTGGTTTAATCTTATTGTTGTAAGTCACTTGGGTTGCTTTGCAAGGAAAGTGACAATAATAACTATGAAAATATGTAATTGTTTTACATGTTTTAGTTGTTCTTTTAAAAAAATATATATTTGTTAAATTTATTTTTAATGGTATTGTTTTATTATCAGTGTTTTTGTTTTCATGGGCTCCTTTGGAAGGAAAGGCTGGATAGAAATGTAACAAATAATTAATGATTAATTAATAACAAATATAAACATGTCAGATGAAGGAGCTTCACAATTTGGGGGTGTACCTGGCAATTTGAGCCTCAGAACCTCTCCCTTTAATTAGGGGAAAGGGGGCAGTTTATTTTTAGTAAGGAGGTGATAATATTAATAATGAATAAAATAATAATAATGAATAAAATAATAATAAAATTAATACTAGTAATACATTTCTACATAAAAACAAAAGAGAAAGTTCAGTACATTCAATGGAACAACTAGTATAGATGAGGATGATCAGATATAGCCAAGATGATGTGACTATGTTAGAGAACACTGCAACACGCTACCTTTGATTTAACAAAATTAACTTTGATCATTGCTGCAGCTGCTGCAAACTGAGCAACTTTAGGAGGTTACAAACTTGCCAGTATCACTGAAATGAAATTCTAAATCAAAGGAACATTAGAAATTTTATCTTGCAGTTTTCCCTGGGACTTGCATAATGTTTTGTGAAGGGACAATATATAAATACTTTTATAAATAAGTAAAATATAAAATAAACGAAGAGAGTAGAAATGTAAATAATGTGGAAGATAAACCACCAATACAGGCTCTGATCTAATGTTCATTTTTGCAGTCTCAGACTTCTAGGACCATTGTTTTCATATCCTTCCAGATTACGGAATAAAATATTATATAAGGAGAATCACATCTGAGCTTGTAATGAGCACACTTTCCCCACCGGAGAGACATCTAAAGTATACAACGTAGGGTGGTACTTCCATACTACTACTAAAAATGTATGCTGCTACTCTGTACCTTGTGGCCATATGAAGTCAGTGTCATAGATGGAATCAGGAAAGGGTAGGGAACACAGGGAGGGAGAAACAATATATCAGAGCTGGGGAAAGCTGTGGCTCCTCAGATGTTGTTGGACTCCAACTCCCATCAGACTCAGCCAGCATGGCCAGTGGTCAGAGACAGTGGGGTGCAGGAACATCTGGAGGGCCACATGGTCCCCACAGACCAGCGTTTTCCAAACTCCGCCTCCCCCATGGACCACTTGAAAATTGCTGAGGGTCTTGGCGGACCACTTAATGATTTTTCTGCCTGTTGGTAGCAATTGTAATGTTCTGTGCTGAATGCTATATGGTTTTAATTGTAATTTTATTGATAATATATATTTTTATTGCAGGACCATTGGCATTCCATACACTACATTCCAGTAAAGTGTAGCAAGTAACAGGGCGATCCTAAGCACATCTGCCCAGAAGGAAGTCCCATTGAACTCAATGGGCCTTGCCCAAGTAAGTGAGATGAAGATTATTAGATTTATTACCCACCCAGAAGGCCCCAGAGCAGGTCACAACACTGTAAAATACAACATTAAAAGTAGTGTAAAACAAATCTTAGAATGGCAGAATTAGAGAAGTCCCCTTTGCACATTATATGTGTGAAGGGGGCTTCTTGCACTGAAAGGACAGTGGGGCTGTGCTGCTGGCCCTATCCTGCTGTTGCATGGTTCCCTGGCCTCAATCCCGATCACCACACATTGAGACCAATGCATGTAGACCTTTATGTGAGCTGGAACCCTGAACAAGTAGAGGGAGTCTTCATTAGGAGTGGAAAGTGAATTTCGGTTCTCTCAGTTTCTCATTTTTCCAGTCTTAAATTCAGTTCTCCACAATTTTGCAGCAATGTGTAGGGTTTTTTTTTAAAATCCTCATGAAAATTCTACAGCATTTTAGTGCAAATCTATCCTAATAAACACATTTTCGTTGGCAGTTTTGAATAATGCACACATTTTTCAAGCAACTTCTCATCTAATGCATTTTATATGCTATTTTCACTTATATTCACTTTTATGCACACTTTCTCTAATATATGCATTTTTGTAAACATTGATGGTGAACTACATCACAAAATTCAAGTTAACTGTGAATGTCAAAGGATGGCTGTGTTTTGGTTCTCTTATGGTTTCAGAAAGTGTGAACTTGATAGATTCGGCTTGAAATGGAAAGTGAATTGGATTTTTCACTCAAGCCTAGTCTACACACTGATTATCCCACAGTTGTATGACCTTTAAATAAATAAATATGAATTTTATTTATTTATATTCAAGGAGCTCAAGGTGATGTACATAGTTCTCCCCCTCCCAGTTTTATCCTCACAACCCTGTGAGGTAGGTTAGGCTGAGAGACATGACTGCCCAAGGTCACCCAGTGAGAATTGTGGCTGAGTTGAGATTCTATTTGTTTAATACTTTAACTAAACAAATTAGTTGAATTGTGTGGATAGGATTCCCCCCCCCACAAAGAACAGCCTACAAATTGCATACCGCCACAACTCCCCCCCCCAAAAAAAACCCTTCTGGAAATACAATATCTTTGATGTAAAGTAAGAAATAAAAACACTGATGGATCATTCCATCAATGCCAGCATCCTACTTCCAAAAATGACCAATCAAATGCATATGAAGTCCACAAGTAGGGCATGATGGCAACAGCCTTGGCAACGGGTTTTCTCCTTAGCAATTGTTGTTTAGAGGTACATTGGCTCTGGCTATGGACATATCATTGGGCAATCATGGCAAATCTCCACTGATAGACCTTGGGTAAATTTATAAAACAATATCCACATTCAAATAACCTTAATTATGAATAGGCTGTTCACAAATCATGCCACTTAACTGTAAAGACAACACAGTCAGGATATGAAAAAAATCAGTGGGTCCAACCCCAATCTACTAAAGCAGGGATAGAGAACTTGTGGCTTTGGACTACACTTCCCATAATCCCTGGCCGTTAGCCATTCTGGCTGAAGCTGGTATGAGTTGGAGTCCAAAAACAGCTGGAGGGGCACTACACTGGTTCCTAAGCCCTTCTAACACATAAGCCAATTCCTAACCAACAATGTCATGAGTCATTTAGAATAATAGAACTGAACAGGATCCAGAGCCTACCCAATGATACAACTTTGGGCTAGCTCACTCATTGCTCATCATTTCAGGGCTGCAGCTTAAGCCAATGACCTGGCACAAATCAAAGACAACAGGAAGAGCTTCTGGATTATCTCATGTCATTTTGCACACAAAATCTTTTTTCAGTGGAATCGGTTCGCACTTCCAGCTTTGCATCATCAAGTGATACACCCAAATGTATGAACTGGCTCTTAGAAACAGCCAAGCCTTGCACTACTCCAGCAGCTGCTATTCCTACTTATGTGTCAGTGTTATCTTTTAGACCCTGCATGATGCACATGAGCACAGCAGCTCTAACATGTAGGGTGGCATAGAGTAATGATTGGCAAATCCAACATTTTCTGCAAATCTACACTTTGTTTTCTTAATTTGCAACATAATATTTGTGTCCAAGACCATGCTAAGTGCTCCAACAGTTTATCTGGCTTTGATTTCACAGATAGATATATAACGGGGGGTGGGGGAATTATGCAAAATTACATTGGACTGCATTCAGTGGCACCTCACCTGCTATGAAGTGCATTATAAACACTTCATTATATATACACCAAATGAAAGACACACAAAGCAGGAAGCATCCAATGTTGTAAATACACCAAAAAAAAGGGAAAAGTATATCTCAGAGATGCTGGAAAGGCCAAATGTTTATTGTTACATTAACCTGACGTGTCTCAGCTGAAGTGAACCTTCTTCAGGGGCTTCTTTCTTTCTTTATAAGCTGCTTATAAAACAGATAAGCCCCTGAAGAAGGTTCACTTGAGCAGAAACACATTGAGCTAACAAAACAAATCTTTGTTCTTTCCAGCGTCTCTGAGATACACTTCTCTCTTTTTGAACACACGTACGTATCTCTGTGTACTGTACACACACATATATATATACTGTATAGTGTATGTACTTAAATATCTAAGTTCCATACAGATAAAAGATTATGAAAAATAGAGGTTTGTTTTATTTGCAGACATATAAACACTTTTGGTACAGTACAGACATATTGTCAGAACTCAAGAAAAGTGTCAGTTCTAAGCATAACATTCATTTGTTTTACACATCTAGATTTGATGCAGGCATCTGGCATGATAGCTTTGCAGCTTTTGCAATCACTGTCAAAGGAGTGCATTGCTGATAACCCTCTGCTGTATAGCTGCAGAGGCAGACAGGTGTCTAAATTCCTGCGAAGATATGTCACTGGTTTTAAGAAGTAAAATTCTGGACATGATCCAGAAGACTAAGCTAATGAAAAAGAACGGAGCCAAAAGTCAGTAATTAGCTGTTCTCTCACACAAAATACTCATCAAGAGAATAGCAAGAGTCAACACATAAAACTTTCACATTCCAAGATTGAGAAGCAATTTTTGTTTCCATTGGAAAGATCTAACCCAGAAACATCACATTAAAAAAAAAAAAAGTTCCACTACCAAAGTGATGGAATACTACTGACAGATTGTTGAAACTACAATGCATTATTGACAACAACTCAGACTTCAACCAGGGTTTACCAGATCAAAAATATTTTTTAGCTGGGGTAGTGGTGGATGGATTCTGAAATGGAAGGATATTGATTGTGGGCATCTCTCCAGAGATCCTTGCGTGAAGTGGGAACTGTACAAAAAGACCTGTCCCCTAGGCCTCAGTAGATTGTAAGCTCTGCCTCTGACAGCACTGGTCATCCATTTGGAGCAAGGGTGTGTGGAATCCGCACACCCTTTGTTCTTCACTCACTGTACATGAGTGATGAACAAAATGTAGGAGTTCTCCTCTGCAGCATCTATGTGGACTTAAGGATTAGGGCCAAGAAGGACAATTCATACATGGAAACCGGTGTCCGGGTATTGATAGTTTTGCTGGATTCAATGTGATGGTTCATCAGGCCCTGCTATTCTCAAGTAAGAGACAATCCTTTAAAATAATTGGCATTTCACTGTTCTCTTGCTTTGTCACATTTAGTCTACAGCCC
Organism: Rhineura floridana; assembly: GCF_030035675.1. Lineage (NCBI taxonomy): Eukaryota > Metazoa > Chordata > Lepidosauria > Squamata > Rhineuridae > Rhineura > Rhineura floridana. Next base: position 14,424,866 of record NC_084484.1, read on the forward strand.
TGTAGACTAAGGGGAAAGTCCCACTGAACTCCGTCTGACAACTTCTAGGTACATATGCATAGGTTCAGGCTGTTGTAGTTTGGACTGTAGTGGCAGCCCTTCATTCATTCTGAAGGTTCTCCACAAAGCTTGGGGAAACCTACAGAGGCATTCCATGAGTTCCAAGAAGCGAGCACTAGTCAGGGAAATTGGCAAGGCAACTGTCTCCCTGTTCTGTGCACACTTGGATAGCTTAGGATCCCAGATAACATTTCTCTTATTTGTTCCATGAGATACTGATCACAGTATTTCATAACAGTGAACTAACTGCTGAAGCAATTTATAGTGTCTGTTGTCCATGCTGAACGGGAAGTGAACATCTCATTCTGTTCATAACCTCACAAGGGGATGGTGTGCACCCTCAAGAAATTGCACTTCTTGTTATGCCTTTCATATATATACATACACATCTGAGGTAATAAAACATTCTATTTTGATTTACCAGTGCATATTTTCTTGTCATCATCTTTTATATACAATAGAACATATATTTATTATACCTTAAACCCATACTTTTATTTTCTTTTTCTCCTTTAGAAAAACAGTATGTCTTAAAATATACTTTTCATTTTCTTTTAAACAGTCTCATTTACAGGAATGGCAGATGTTGCCCTCTTGTGGTAAAAAAATGACATAGGAATGAAGAATGTAACAATGAATGTGTCATTGTCTTACCTTTCACTTTATGAATACTGACTTAGTTTATAGATGGGTCTTGTGATGACCAAGTCTACACAGACAGGTTACTAGCTGTTAGCACTATGGTTTCATTAAAAAAAGCTGTACACTGTAAACAGCTATTTACAATTACAATAAGTTATAAATCAGTAGTCCATTGTAGCTACTGCTGACAATCCTCCATTTGGGAAGTTAATCATAGTTCAGAATTGTTAGGGTTTGGTTGTGATCGTCTATTCGAAACCATCAGATATTGGAAATTTCTACAGGTTTCTTCTCCAGCATATGTAGATCAATTCTTCCATTTAATGGGATTTGTACTTCCAAATTTTCGTCTCCTCTGTGGTATTTTCTTCCTTTCCTTAGGCAGATATAAATACCCATTCCAGTTACCAGTGTTATTGAACACAAGCTTATTATTGACAGGGCCACTAAAGTAGGCATACAAGATGCTGCCTCTACTCTTTTTTGTGTGGGTTCTATAGATATTTGTGGTTCTTTTTCCTCAATATTAATGTCAGGTTCCTTTCTTAAAAGGCTTTCAATATAGCTCTCATTGCTCACAGTGTCATTGACAAAGAGATTCACCATAACGGTGGAATGGAGAGGTTCTGGATAACCATGATCACTGACTTTAACAAGAAGCCGATAGAGGCCATAGTCATTCTGCATGAGCGACTCCTCCAGAGTGATATTGCCTGTCTTGCCGTCAATCTTAAAGGAGTCTGGTCGGGGACCTCTTCTCCCTATTATACTATATGCAATGACTGCATTCATTCCAGTGTCATTATCTACAGCATAGACTTCAGTGATAGGAGATCCCGGTAGAGTAGAAGGAAGGACGAGGAGGTAAGACATGTTAGACTGAGGAAACAAGACCAATGGTGGGTTATCATTTATGTCTAATAAAAGGACAGTTATTTTTGCAGTAGAGGACAAGGCAGGATCACCTCCATCAACTGCTTCAACCCACAAGATGTATGAGCTCTGCTGCTCCCTGTCTAGAGAGACCTTAGCTCTTAGCACTCCTTTGCCAGTGTCTATAACAAAGATGTCACTTCCATTTACAACAGAAAGTGCTACCCAGCCATTTTGCCCTATATCTGCATCAGTGACACTTATAACTCCAATTTCGCCAAAGCCTGGGAAATTCTCTGGCACAAAAAAACTGAAATCCTTATTGATAAATCTTGGGCTGTTGTCATTTTTATCCAATACCGAGATGGTAACTGTGGCTATTGATTCTCGGGCTGGTACTCCAGAATCTACCGCTTTAACTGTATAGCGATATTTTTCTCTTTCTTCTCTGTCCAGCTGGGTGGAAACGGTCAAAACTCCTGTGACTTTATCTAAAGAAAAATACAAAGGGGCTTCAGGCCCTAAGAAATAAGACACTTGCCCTCTTTCTCCACTGTCAGCATCTGTTGCATGCAGCTTGGTCAAAAACGCATTTGGAACATTATTTTCTTCTATTGATAATTCTATCAGTGGTTGAGAGAAAACAGGAGAGTTATCATTATCATCCAGCAGCTGCACTTTCAATATTCTTTTGACGTGGGATCCTTCAGTATTCCATGCAATCACTGATACTTCATAGAACTGTTGAGCCTCATAATCCAACGGCTTTGTAGTCTCCAATAAGTACTCGTTGTGATATGGTTTGTACGGTGACAACCTGAATGGGCCATCACCATCCAGACAGCAATCCACTTTGTATTTTTCATCTGGGTCTTTTATGGTAAAAAACGCAATTGGTGTGTTAACAGGTTCTAACTCCCTCAGGTAAACCACCCCTTCCACTTCATTAGCTATAAAACGAGGAATCACTTCAGGAGGTCTCATTGTGACTTTGATGATGGATATTAACACAGTGATCACTGCTGGGATACAACCAGGGCCGTTGGCTAATATGCTCAGCCGATGGAGACGAGGAGTGTCACCAATAATCCTTCTGGAGAGCTTGATAACACCTGTGCTTTCATCAAGGTGGAACAAAGTGCGGGATAACTGAGACACCTTTTGGCTGTAGGAATAGGTGATCTCTGCATTGATGCCCTGATCCACATCCACAGCATGGACAGAGGCTACATGCAACCCAATGCTAGAATTCCCAAAGACTGTGACATTGATTTGGGTCTCATTGAATTGAGGGCAGTTGTCATTGATGTCACTGATTCCAATGGTGAGGGTGGCACTGCCCACTAGTGGTGGAACGCCTCCATCCTCTGCAATTATGAGGGTGATATACTTGTCTCTGGCCTCCCTGTCCAAGGCACCCATGACAATCAGATAAGGCGTTCTTTCTCCACTTTCATTTTCCTCCACATCCAATGTAAAAACCCCATAGTCATCTTGCAGGTGGTATATCTGGACCCCATTGGTACCCATGTCTGGGTCAACAGCTGGGTGTTCAATAGCTAAACGGGTATTGACTGGTGAATTCTCAGGCACAAAGAGGTATATCTGTGGCATGGGAAAGCATGGTGCATTGTCATTAACATCATGGATGGCAATCTTCACCTTGACAAGGCGGAAATACTCCTGAGGCAATATCATAACATCCAGCAACAGCAAGCATGACTCAGATGATGAATCTGGTAAGGAGGAGGAAGACGAGGCAACCACACTAGACCCAACATTATCCTCCGTGCATAGTGCCTCCCGGTCAATTTCCTTTGCCGAAGTGCGCAGTTCTCCTGTCCGGTTGTCTAGGTTCACATACTGACCTCCCAATCCTTGGGAGGCAAGGCTAAAGGAAAGTGGAGGGTTTCCCCATTGCTGAGGTTGCTGCTCTCTCTCTACAGCTGGCTGTTCCTCTGCTGCCCCTTGAACCTGTAAATCCTGGGCTAGATTCCCGATGAGGAACCCGGCAGGTAGTCCTTCATTGATGTTGTAGAAAAGTTCAGTGGCACGACTATAGCTTGCAAAGCAGTTGAAAGGTCCAAGGAAGAGCAGGAAAATGAGTAAGTTCTGAGGAAAGAGAGGCACAGGAGGTTAGTGAATGACATGTCTCTCTGACAGCATCAGTGATACACTTAATCACACACACACCCTTTTGCCCCAAAAGAGAGGTCTTTCTGTGCAAGACCTTGCACTGGAACATATCTTCTGGTTCCACCACCATCTTGGTACATCCTCCTGTACAGTCTCAACATACCATATTTTTTGACCTTTGATCCCATATACATAAAACCAAGTGCCAGTCCTCAGTCTAAATAAATCTATTTATGCAGAACCACCTTGCCCTAAAACATTAAGCCCCCAATTCACCATAATTAAAGAGAGAAGCCATCACATTTACACTTAACAATTCATTTCCTCAATAGACAGTAATTAAGAATTCGTTAAAAAGGGGTGGTACGTGTATATGCTTATATGCATGTGTTTAAAAATCGCCATGCTGCAGTCTGTAGAACACTGTACAATGCAAATAAATAATAAGGGGAAATAGAAGGATATTTAAACTTTATCTCAATTTCCCCTTTCCCTCAATATATACTAGCATCTTTGTCAAATTTAAACAGATCGTGAGTAAAATTAAAACAGTGGGTATGCATCCTAGGAATACTAGCATACACCACTGTCATCAGCATAAAATGTCTTTTTCACTTTAAAAAAAAATCTCATACAGAAGCAATATTTTGGATCATACAAAAACACTGGTATCATCCTCTCTTCCTTAAATTAATAATAGGATTGACTCCATTTGTCCAGTAGATGTGTGAAAGGACACCCTTTGCCAAACGGTGTCATCAAATATGGCTTTGCCACAGCTTAACTCTTTCACCTCCTCTACTGGGACAATAGAAAGCCATACACAGCCACAGCTCATCTTAGCTTATTGTGCAACTATTAAAATTTTAGCTGCAGCTACTTTGACTTCAGGGGTCTTCCTCCTGAAGTTTAATAACCATGGCTTCAAACCCAACCAAATACAGTCTTTTGAGAATCAGATCCATTGAATTCAGTAAGTAAGGATGGCTAGGAATGGACCACACATGTGCATCCTCCCTGCTCTCTCTTTAAGCAACAAAGATAATACTGTGACTGCCACAAATTTGTTCATTCTCCCCACTTGCTGTAGAGCACTAAACCTCTTGGAGTTTGCAGACCTTACTTAAGAATAAACGTGGAAAATCTCTTCTTGAATTCCCTTGAACGTACACAGTGGCCATCCCAGCCTCATCTCAGTTTTTTTTTTAATGTGCAACTGATTGTGTAACCATGTTTACTTGGAAGAAAGGCACACTGAAGCTATTTATCCAGTGCATGCATACTTCTAATTAAATCAGCATATGACCATGCTGCATATTCACTGGGACTCCCAAGTAAATGCATAGGATTGCAGCCTTGACCTACTGTGATTTTATTCTTGTTATCATCATCATCATAGCCACTTCTTACGGATGTCTACAGGATCCTCCGTGAAAATTAGACATTCAGAACTAGCAGCCTTGATTCCTGTAATTGTTACTTCTGTTTTTCCTCTCCCCCTTCCCCTCTGAACAGAATTCCAGCACGGTGCTGCCTTTCCCCCCTCGTTTTTTCCTTATTCTATACTCTCAAAGTGATCAGTTTGTTATTTCACCTCTTCCTGTGCCAAGTTTCGCTTGTTCGCTGTCGCCCAAGTTCCTAGAGGCTTCAACAGTCCCATCCTATGCACCCTTACTCAGAAATGTCCCACTGATTTCAGCGGGATTCTCCCAACTAAGTGTGCACATTGGAGTTTTATCCCTTCTCCTTACAGAGCCACACGCCCTCCCCTGTTAGCGTACCGGCAGGTTCCTCTGACTGGTGCTTGTACTGCTCCCAGGGCTGGATCGCTGCCCCATAGCCAGCTGTCGACGTCTCTTCCCAAGGAGCCAGCTGGATCCTAGGACTGGTGGCGAGCTGCGCCTAGTCTCATTCCCTCGACTGCTCATTCCAAATGCGGTCATTGAGGGTCCCCTACGTGGGGAAGGGGGGAAAAAAAGCCCCCGCAGCATGGGGAAGGGAAATAAATAAATTGGAGACGCTCCCTCCCTCGCCTCTGCTCTTCTGTTCATGCAAATACCTCGGAGAACTCCAGCCAATAGCCTTGCAGGACGCTCAATTAATGAAAGACTCGCGGCGGGGGACGGGCGAGAAATGTGCCCGCCGGGGTTCTAACGTTTGCCTCTTGCAATTCAGGTGCGCGACTGCGCTTGCCCGGCTCGTTTCCTTGCGCTGGAGCGAGCGCTCTTTTCTTTTAGGCGCGCGTCGTCGTCTCTCGCCAGTTGCAAAACCAGCCTCTGCCGGCACAGCGCGTTCCGCAGGGGGAGCAGCAGCAGCAATTTCTAGGTGTAGTTCTTTTCCAAAGGAGACGTTAACTCTTAAAGATCCATCTCTCTCACCTCCGTTTTGCTCCCCCCCCCCGGCCCGCCGCAGTGGGGAACGCGCAGCTTTAGCGGAGCCACAAGCTTAGCAGTGGAGGGAAGTTTGAGCGTTCCCTCCTCTTTCTTTCTTTCTTCAAAGCTTTCCCGGCGGGATTCCAAAGAAAGGGAGCGAGCTAGGGAGAGATCGGGCGGCAGCCAGAAAGTAATGCGCACGCTTGGCTTGCCTAGCGGCTTCGGATACCGGAGCGGATCAGAAGTTGTTCCCGTCGAAAAAGGGTGCGCGTGTCTGTTTGGAAATTCTTGCCCAGAGAGAGAAGCCAAGTGGAAGGATAAAATTCTGCACAAGATGTCCGGACACCTGGCATGTTGCCTTTTATTTTTTCACCTAGGGGAGTTCTTTAAAAAAGCGGGGGTGGAGAAGAGGAACGAACAATCCCCGGCATCTTATTATGTCTCAGATAGTTTGCGTTGCTAGCCCTGTATGGGGTCTTTCCACCTCTGTGGCTCCAGCCTGAACCAGGGCTCCATTGCAGTTCCCATCTTCAGTGCCAGGGCTCATCCATGAAACAATTCTGAGGAAGGAGAGGGGGTTACCCAGCCTGTACTCTCTCTCTCTCTCTGCGTGCGTGCGTGCGTGCGCGCCTCGCCATTCAGCTTGCTATACGCATTACACTGGGGTGGCGCCTAAGGGTTAGCTGCACGTTGTTGTGGTTGTTTTTAATAAAACATACATTTAAGCTGTAGTATCCCGTGTGGGTGAGCAGACAAGTGTGTTTGGATGTGTGTTTGTTATACAGAGCCAAACGGCGCACCATAGCGGCACACCAGGCCTGCCTCAATTGCATGTGAAAGGGTGTCTGTGTACGGTTTAGAATGCCCAAAGGATGCATGGCTGCTAAAACCACGGACTGTTGCCCTCGCCTGCTTTTCCCCCAGCCAGGCTCGCTTCCGATCCTGGAGGCTAACCAGGGTAAAAAAGACCTCCTGGAAAAAAGTGTGAGCTAGAGCACAGCTGTTGGAGGGAAGGACTGGGCAGCAGGGACCAGTATGCCGCTTGGGTGCTTTAAATTCTACCCCCCCCCCGTTGCCGTTTCAGATGTGACTGGGCAGAGCCATATTTAAATATGTCCTGATACGTAGTCTGGGCCATTCATGTCGGACAACCAGATTGGCTGTAGTTCCCTGACTATGCTTGGAGAGAAACCCAGGTTTTCTACCAGGTAATGTGTGGAATTGCCCTAAGTGAATACAACATGTTCTCACATATCTGGGATTATAGGGACAACTTTGAGGTTACTGATGCAGCTTCAGGATAGGCTTGAGACCATCTTGAAATCGTGGTGTTGAATTACCACCTTGTAGTGGTAAAATTTATTATGACAGCCCCCCCACGCCCCCAGGGAAAGTCCAAAAATGCAGGCTGCTGTGTTGATTCATGCACAAGTAGCAGTACATAGCATAACGCCCAATTTATTAGGATCAGCATGACTGCAATCCTATGCTTAGTTTTCTGGGACTATGCTCCATTGAAGCCAGTAGTGTTTACTACTGACTGCATGGGTTCAGCTTGTAAACACACACTGGGTTTTAATAAAAGATCGTAAGGCAAGTATTTAGCTTTTAACTATTTGCCGCCCTGGGGTCCTGCTGGAAGGAACGGCGAGATATAAATCAAATAATAAATAAATAAAATAATAAATAATTAGAAAGGAAAACAATCCTATAGAATTGTAGAATTGGAAGGGGCCTCTAAGGCCATCGAGTCCATTCCTGCTCAATGCAGGAATCCAAATTAAAGCATACCTGACAGGTGGCTGTCCAGCTGCCTCTTGAACTTACCAAGAACTGCTGTCATTTAAATTGCTGGCGTGAGGTTGGGAACTTATCAAAGGAAGGGAAAGAAGTATCCATCCTTTGATGCTTGATTATTTTCTGCATTCTTCAACTTTCTTTGTGTAAATATGTCACAACCTTGGAAGCCTTGCTGTCACTTCAGTCACTTAACAGAACAAGGAGGGCTCATCATCAAGCAGATGACATAACCATCCTGGCTTTGAAAAAAACCCAGGACCTGTCCTCTCCTTTCACTACACCACGACTTAAGCATTTCTCTCCTTTTTTTTAAAAAAAATTTCCCTCTCCAATACATTGGTAAGTGGATTTGTTTCTAACAACTTCATGGCAGCTGCCCACTCCAATTAATGTTCAAGACTTAATGTAGCAAAAGATTAAAGCAAAATACTTGGCATTGCTCCAAACTAACATATAGCCTGATACAACTTAACTTCAGCGATGGGCCTAAACTGGCTCCAGGCCAAGTGTTTCACTTTAACCAGGTCATAGTGGATCAATGCCACAAAAATTGGGCAGCTTGATTCACAAGGCATTTAAAAGGGAGTTGCTTAATTTAATTTTGCTTGTTTATGGGCAGCATGCATCTGCATGGATTGCACTAGCATATGTTGTTCATGGACTACAGCCACAAAGTACATTTGTACAGATGGAACCTCATGGGTAGTGAACATGAGAAGAACCTTCTTGGATGAGACCAACGCAAACACCTAGCCCAGTGTTCTGTTTCCAACAGTGGTCAATCAGTTGCCTCTGGGAAACACATCCACAGGGTACAATGGAAGATCTCTTGGTGATCATCTCCAGAAACTGGTGTTCCCTTTAGGTCCCATTTAGCTATTATGGCTCATAGCTGTGGATAAATCTATCCTACATGAAATTGCAGAATATACCTTGAAAGCCACTTAAGCTAGTGGCCACCACAAATCTTATGGAGGAGAGTCCCAGAAATTAGTAGTGCATTGCTTGAATTTATCGGCAGTTAGTTGCATTTGGGGACCCTTGTGTTATGAGAAGAGGTGATAATGCTTCACTTTTGTTTAATGCTTGAGATTCACACACAGAACAGATCAGTTGTGAGTGTGATCATTCTGCAAATGTCCAGAAAACTGTTACACCATACCGGGCTGTGAATAGTAACAATTTAATAAAATAATAATTGTTGTTGTTATGTGCCTTCAAGTCGATTACGACTTATGGCGACCCTATGAATCAGCGACCTCCAAGAGCATCTGTCTTGAACCACCCTGTTTAGATCTTGTAAGTTCAGGTCTGTGGCTTCCTTTATGGAATCGATCCATCTCTTGTTTGGCCTTCCTCTTTTTCTACTCCCTTCTGTTTTCCCAAGCATTATTGTCTTTTCTACTGAATCGTGTCTTCTCATTATGTGTACCTCAGTTTCATCATTTTAGCTTCTAGTGACAGTTCTGGTTTAATTTGTTGTAACACCCAATTATTTGTCTTTTTCACAGTCCATGGTATGCGCAAAGCTCTCCTCCAGCACCACATTGCAAATGAGTTGATTTTTCTTTTATCCACTTTTTTCACCGTCCAACTTTTACATCCATACATAGAGATCGGGAATACCATAGTCTGAATGATCCTGACTTTGGTGTTCAGTGATACATCTTTGCATTTGAGGACCTTTTCTAGTTCTCTCACAGCTGCCTCCCCAATCCTAGCCTTCTTCTGATTTCTTGACTATTGTCTCCATTTTGGTTAATGACTGTGCCGAGGTATTGATAATCCTTGACAAGTGCAATGTCCTCATTGTCAACTTTAAAGTTGCATAAATCTTATGTTGTCGTTACTTTAGTCTTTTTGACGTTCAGCTGTAGTCCTGCTTTTGTGCTTTCCTCTTTAACTTTCATCAGCATTCGTTTCAAATCATTACTGGTTTCTGCTAATAGTATGGTATCATCTGCATATCTTAAATTATTGATGTTTCTCCCTCCAGTTTTCACACCATCTTGGTCCAATCCTGCTTTCTGTATGATATGTTCTGCGTACAGTTTAAACAAATTGGGTGATAAAATACACCCCCGTCTCACACCTTTTTCTATTGGGAACCAATCGTTTTCTCCATATTCTGTCCTTACAGTAGCCTCTTGTCCAGAGTATTATTTATTAAGCAATTCTAACATAGATGCAGACTGGGATAGGTCTCAACCTAAAAGGCTTGTTGAAAGAGGAAAGTCTTCAAAAGGCGCCAAAAAGATAGCAGAGATGGCACCTGCCTAATATTCAAAGGGAGGGAATTCCACAGGATAGGTGCTGCCACACTGAAGGTCCATTTCCTATATTGTGCAGAACGAACCTCCTGATAAGATGGCATCTGCAGGAGGGCCTCACCTGCAAAGTGCAGTGATCGACTGGGTATATAAGGGGTAAGACAGTCTTTCAGGTATCCTGGTCCCAAACTGTATAGGGCTTTGTACACCAAGACATTGAACTTGGCCTGGTAGCAAATGGGCAGCCAGTGCAATTCTTTCAGCAACGGGGTGACATATTGGCAATACCCTGCCCCAGTGAGCAGTCTTGCCGCCGCATTTTGAACCAGCTGCAGCTTCCGGACCAACCTCAAGGGCAAACCCACATAGAGCGCATTACAGTAATCGAGCCTGGAGGTTACCAGTGCATGGACAACAGTGGTCAGGCTATCCCGGTCCAGAAATGGCCACAGCTGTCTCACCAGCTGAAGCTGGCAAAAGGCACTCCTAGCCACTGAGGTCACCTGGACCTCTAGCGACAAAGATGGATCCAGGAGCACCCCCAGACTACGGACCTGCTCTTTCAGAGGGAGTACAACCCCATCCAAAGCAGGTTGTGCATCAGGACAATCAGATGCTGTGGCACCCCCATTTCTTTTAAAGCATTCCATAGTTTTTCATGATCTACACAGTCAAAGGCTTTGCTGTAGTCTATAAAGCACAGGGTGATTTTCTTCTGAAATTCTTTGCTCTGTTCCATTATCCAACGTATGTTTGCGATATGATCTCTGGTACCTCTTCCCTTTCTAAATTCAGCTTGGACGTCTGGCATTTCTCGCTCCATATATGGTAAGAGCCTTTGTTGTAGAATCTTGAGCATTACTTTACTTGCATGGGATATTAAGGCAATAGTTCGATAATTACTGCATTCCCTGGGATCTCCTTTCTTTGGAATTGGGATGTATATTGAACGCTTCCAGTCTGTGGGCCATTGTTTAATTTCCCATATTTCTTGAAAATTTTTTGTCAAAATTGGACAGATTCAGTCTCAGTAGTTTGTAGCAACTCTGTTGGTATGCCATCTGTTCCTGGTGATTTCTTTCTTCCAAGTATTTTAAGAGCAGCTTTCACCTCACGTTCTAAAATTTCTGTTTCTTCATCATATGGTTCCTCAGTAGATGAATCTGTCATCCTTGCATCTCTTTTATAGAGTTCTTCAGTATATTGCTTCCATCTTCCTTTTATTTCATCTCGGTCAGTCAGTGTGTTCCCCTGTTGATTATTCAACATCCCTACTCGTGGTTTAAATTTCCCTTTCATTTCTCTAATCTTTTGGAATAGGGCTCTTGTTCTTCCCATTTTGTTCTCCTTTTCTATTTCTATACAATAACTATTGTAATAGTTTTCTTTGTCCCTATGTACTAGTTGTTGTATAGTTGCATTTAGGGTTCTGACTGTGTTTCTATCTCCTTTTGCTTTTGCTTTCCTTCTCTCTTTAACCATTTTAAGAGTTTCTTCAGTCATCCATTGAGGTCTTTCTCTCTTTTTAACTAGAGGTATTGTCTTTTTGCATTCTTCCCTGATAATGTCTCTTACTTCAGTCCATAGTTCTTCTGGTTCTCTCTCAACTAAGTTTAAAGCCTTAAATCTGTTCCTTATTTGATCTTTATATTCTTCTGGGATGTTATTTAAATTGTATTTTGGCATTATGATTTTGGCAAAATAATAATAGTTCATAATAATTGAGGTGAGATTTGAATTGGGGACTACCTGGTTGACAGCTTGGACTCATAACTACTGTATTATGTCAGCTGTGTGTGAAATACAAATTACTTTCAAGCCACTTATTATTTTTTCTTGTCATATTGGACTGGTGGGAGCAGGAGATGCAAATGTAGTCTGGGGTTTGTGCTTTAGTACAAGTAGGAGACGTATGTCTGGAAATGGTTGGCACCTTTTTCTGCTGGATGTTCTGAAGTCAGTTCTGCAGATTGCACAGTTCTGTACTGATCCCCATGGCTGCCTTATCAGCCGTATAGATGGAGGGAAGGGCAGAGAAGACTCACCTGGCACTTTCAATGCAAAGATCAGATGAACTGCATGAGTGCATCTGATCTGCCTCTCTTCCCCCATAAGATCCACATACAATGTCTTGCCATCGTCATCACCATAATCCGAGGACACTTCTTGTACTTCTGGTATAGGCTGAATCCAGAGTGTGGGAAGCTTTCATGTGAAGAAACTCTTCGGAAATTCTCATTTTGTGTCAACTCTTGTCATGTAAAGCAAGCTGCAAGTCTATCTCAGGACAAGGGTAGAGGCACATTTGGTACATTCCTCATAAGTACGCCTACTTCTACAACCTTAGCCCCAAAGTCACAAGGAGAAGCGTGGGTGTCAATAGAATCCTTCCCAGCTATGTATATCAAAGCACGTTTTGATGTCCATGCCTAGATTACTCATATGTGCACAAGTGGCCTGAGAAACAGTTCATCATAGGTACATTCATATTCTTTCTCACACACCAAACTTCTTGTTCCCACTGCCTCATAGATGTAGGATATTGCCTCCTGTTGAGCCAACTTTGATGGCAGCCAGCTAATGTGACTGAAGGAACTATCGAGCAAGAGCCACTAGGCCTGTTCATGTCATCAAGTGATCAAATAGGAGCAATGCTCAGATTTATTGGTCTTTGAAGTGCCACAAGGCTCTGTTGCTGCTACCCTGATTGGCAGACCTATTTCTTTCTAGGGCATAATTTATCTTTCTTCTACAACAAGCCACCTGTTGCTTTTGGGGCTTCTCATTTCGTCTTCCCTTCTCTGGGCCTTTCCAGTTAAACATTTTGTAGTTGCCTTGTTTAGCTGCTGCAAAGCTCCACATATCTTTCCTCAAGGGAGTGCTACTGTCATAGCAATACACCTTTTCCCATCCATTAAACTTATTTCTGTGATGTGATTTTAGGTTGTTCAGAACTGTTTTAAATTATGTATTTTAAAACTGTTGTGACCCACCCTGGGACCTTCGGATGACGGGCAGGCAATCAATCTAAATAACAAAAAAAGAAGTGTTTTTCGTTGTGGTGAAGATGTAGCTTCTCCTGACATCCCACACAAGCACACATACCACAAATTGCTTACGTCACCTTCCTTCTCCTGGTTTGTGCCTGTGTGCTGGTGCTTCTTTTAGTCATCTGGCGCCTACTCGCGCGTGGGGTCAACTATGGAGGAGTCGACCGAAAACGTCCCGCAGTAGTAGGAGCAGCCAGTAGAAGACAAAGAAGGAGAAACAGAAGCCGGCTTGCCATGACACAAAGGACACTAATTCTGTGTAGAATTTTCCATCTACACTTTGGAGGGATATACAGACTGCCAGCTGGGGGAACTTGGGAGACCTTCTGCCTACGGAAGAGGAACATTGTTTAGGGAGAGGGAGTAGCTGCTGCTGCTATTTTTAGCTCTTACACACAGCACTTTTTGTTTTAACTGCTCAAGGAGCGAGAACTATTATTGCCACCTGCCGTTGTTATTCCACCTTGACTGTTATTACTGCTGCACCTCCTGTTGAATTGTTTCTGTTTGGCAAGTGACATACCCTGCAGGATTGGGCCCGGATACTCAGCCAGCTGTGAACAACTTTTCCACCTGTCCCTCTTTGGAGGGATATAGAGGCCGGCTGGCTGAGTGGCTTTGAGAGACCTTCTGCCTATAAGAAGACAAACATCGTTGCTGTCCAGCTGCTACTTACAGCATTATTATTTTAGTTATCAATTGTAGTGGCTTTTGCTTCGCACAGGGGGTTGGGGTGTGTGGGGTGCAAGTGTGTGTGTGTGTGTGTGTGGTACGTGTAAGTGTAGGCTTGCGCCATGTGCCTGGGAGAGAGGATACAGAGCTGAGTGGGAAGATCTGAGGGGCCCCAATTAGTATAGTGACGGGTACAGGGAGATATGACGTTGTGCGGAGGACTTGCCAGGTGAGGGGAACTCAGCCCAGGCAGTTAACGGCTGTGCCTTGTTCCGGTCCTTCCCACATCCACAGGTTTGTTGGTTGCCCTATCAGCCAGCTCTCGGGTCTCCGGATGATGCTTTTAAATGCCAGATCGGTATATAATAAGATCTCCCTCATCCACGACTTAATTCTGGAAGAGGCAGCTGATCTGGTATGTATAACTGAGACCTGGGTGGGTGAGCAGGGAGGAGTTAGTCTCTCCCAGCTGTGCCCACCGGGGTACCTAGTTCAGCATCAGGAGAGACCTGAGGGTCGGGGAGGGGGGGTTGCTGTAGTCTATAGGAGTTCTATTTCCCTCTCCAAGCACCCTGTCCATGTGACTACTGGTCTGGAGTGTTTGCACCTTATGTTGGGTCAAGGGGACAGATTGGGGATTCTGTTGGTGTACCGTCCACCCCGCTGCCCAACAGACTCCCTAACTGAGCTGTCAGAGGTGGTCTCGGATGTATTGTTGAGATCCCCCAGACTGTTGGTACTGGGGGATGTCAACATCCATGCTGAGACCACCTTGTCTGGGGCGGCTCAGGACTTCATGGCCTCCATGACAACCATGGGGCTGTCCCAATACATTACTGGCCCAACACATGTAGCAGGGCATACTCTAGATTTGGTTTTCGCAACTGGACACGGAGATGGTGATCTGGATGTGGGAAGCCTTACATCAGTTCCTTTGTCATGGACAGATCACCGCTTGTTGAAGTTTAGACTTACAGCGGCTTCTCCCCTCTGCAAGGGTGGAGGACCTATTAAGATGGTCCGCCCACAGAGACTAATGAATCCGGATGGTTTTCAAAGGGCTCTGGGGAGTTTTCCGGCTGATAGGGTTGGCACTCCTGTCGAAACCCTGCTTGAACTGTGGAATACAGAAATGACCCGGGCAGTTGATGCGATCGCTCCTGTGCGCCCTCTCCTGTGTAGAGCTCATACAGCTCCATGGTATACTTTGGAGCTGAGAGCGATGAAGCAATATAGGAGGCAGCTTGAGTGCAGATGGAGATGAACTCCTGATGGATGCAATCATGCACTGGTAAGTGCTTATACCAAGTTGTATTTGGGGCAGTGAGAGCGGCAAAGAAACAATATTTTGCTGCCACTATTAAATCATCCATCTGCCATCCAGCGGAGCTTTTTAAAATTGTCCGAGGACTATTACATTCTGGCCCTAGGGACATGGTAGAACCATCTGAAGTCCGCTGTAATGCATTTGCTAAACACTTCCAGGAAAAAATCTTTTGCATCCACCGGGACTCAAATGAGGTATCCGGAGCACAACCTTGTTCTGATTTATTGGATGAATTTCAGTTGGTGCAGCTTGAGGATGTTGACAAGGTGCTTGGACAGGTGCGTCCAACCACTTCTGTATTGGATCCTTGCCCCTCTTGGCTAATAAAAGCTAGCAGGGATGGATCAGCCAGCTGGGCCAGGGAAGTGATTAATGCCTCATTGCGAGAGGGAAGGGTTCCTGACTGCCTAAAAGAGGCGGTAGTAAGACCGCTTCTGAAGAAATCTTCCCTGGACCCAGAAAACTTTAACAATTATAGGCCGGTAGCAAATGTTCCATTCTTGGGCAAGGTCCTGGAACGAGTGGTTGCGGACCAGCTCCAGACACTCTTGGATGAGACCGATTATCTGGATCCATTTCAATCGGGTTTCAGGCCCGGGTTCGGCACAGAGACAGCCTTGGTCGCCCTGTACGATGACCTTTGTCGGGAGAAAGACAGGGGGAGTCTGTTGATTCTCCTTGATTTATCTGCGGCCTTTGATACCATCAACCATGGTATCCTTCTGGGGAGACTCGCTGATCTGGGAGTTGGAGGTACTGCTTGGCAGTGGTTCTGCTCCTACTTGGCGGGTCGGCTCCAGAAGGTAGTGCATGGGGAATATCGCTCGGCACCCTGGGCTCTCCAGTATGGAGTTCCGCAGGGGTCAGTTCTATCCCCCATGCTTTTTAACATCTACATGAAGCCACTAGGTGAGGTCATCAGGAGTTTTGGAGTGCGTTGTCATCAGTATGCTGATGACACACAGCTCTACTTCTCCTTTTCGTCCTTTTCAGGTGAGGCTGTCAATGTGCTGAACCAGTGCCTGATCGCGACAATGGACTGGATGAGAACTAACAAACTGAGGCTTAATCCAGACAAGACTGAAATGCTGTTAGTGGGTAGTTCTTCTGACCAGATGGTGGATGTTCATCCTGTCCTGGATGGGGTTGCACTCCTCCTGAAGGAGCAGGTTCGTAGTTTGGGCGTTCTTTTAGAACCGTCCTTGTCACTTGAGGCTCAGGTAGCCTCGGTGGCACGGAACGCTTTCTACAAACTTCGGTTGGTGGCCCAGCTACATCCCTATCTGGATAGAGACAATCTTGCTTCAGTTGTTCATGCTCTGGTAACCTCTAAATTAGATTACTGTAATGCGCTCTACGTGGGGCTGCCTTTGAAGACGGTTCGGAAACTGTAGCTCATGCAAAATGCAGCGGCCAGATTGTTAACAGGGGCCAGGCGGTCTGAACATATAACACCGATTCTGGCCTGCTTGCACTGGCTGCCTATATGTTTCCGGGCCCGATTCTAGGTGCTGGTTTTAACCTATAAAGCCTTACACGGCCTGGGACCACAATACCTGATGGAACGTCTCTCCCGATACGAACCTACCCGTACACTTTGTTCAACATTGAAGGCCCTCTTCCGGGTGCCTACTCAGAGGGAAGCGCGGAGGATGGTAACCAGAAAAAGGGCTTTCTCAGTGGTGGCCCCCGAATTATGGAACGATCTCCCTGTGGAGATACGCCTGGCGCCAACATTATTATCTTTTTGACGCCAGGTTAAAACATTCCTTTTCTCCCAGGCATTTTAATAAATTTAATAATTTAATAATTTTAATTTTAACATTTTAACATCACAACTTATTTTTATCATCTTAGTATGCTAGTATGTATTTTAGTATGTTTAAATTGTTCTATAAATTGTTTTAATTGTATTTTGCTGTCTTGCTTGTTGTGAACCGCCCAGAGAGCTTCGGCTATGGGGCAGTATAGAAATTTAATAAATAAATAAATTGCACTACACATAGCTATTGCTGTGTGAAGTGTGGTCATACAAATGCCACAGGCACTTATTCAGTTAAAGCCATAACATCACAGGTGGCAAAGAACAAAACTTCCTCTCTCACATCCCTGTGCCAGTTTACTTTACTGCAGATATAAGCAATGAAAGTAAAGATGACAACATGCTTATATAAATAAAAACATCTGAGTCTTATGGCAGCTTAAAGACAAACAAACTCATCATGGCATAAGGTTTTGCAAACTAGAGCCTTCTTCATCAGATGCATGAAGTATCATCCTGAGACACAGGTACATATATACATGGTTGGGGGGGGTTATAAAAAAGTGTGTTCAGAGGGAGATGAAATACAGACAGTGATAATTACATATGTAACAGAGGTAACTTTCATAACAGGTTTTGATGACACAGACATCATAGCATTGGTAAGCCAATTAAAATATAATGTGCCAAAAATACTTTCTGAGGTCTATCCACAGAAGTTGCTTATGATATATGTTTATTTTATTTTATTCTATAAATTTATAACCCACCTTTTAGAACTGTTCATTACAAGGCAGGTTACAAAACGTTAAGAACAAAAACAGAAAACAGAAAAAAAATACCAACAACAATTAAACAGCATAACATAAGTGAAGTTAAAAATCACAGCTGAACATCTTTTTATTAAATCATGCCAGCATATCTGGGTGAAACACCAAATATAATAGATACTTCCAGACTCCACTTTCTATGATGAAGGTGGCAGAGGCCCATATTTTCTGACCAGGACTGGAAATATAGGGGTGAGCTGGGCTGCATTTATTTACATTTGCAAATAAGGTCTACACAGATGACTCTTAAAGTATCCGACTGGTGACTAGCTTCCATGTTGTGAAGCAAATCTGGCCCCGCCAAGGGAAAGGGCTAGACATTTTTGCCTTCTCTTAAGCCACACCCTTCAGGTGAGTAGGGAGTCCTTCCAGGGTCCCCACAATTCCAAGGGAGGTGAGACAGGTTAGCCTGAAAGATGAGCCATACTCTTGGGTCCCACAGCGCTGAGTGGCCAGTCTTGGGAATCACCATTCACCCCTACAGGGAAGTCACCTAGCCTGATAAACTGGTATCCACCAGGGCAAGGATTTCTCCTGGCACAAGGGGAGTTTCCTCAAATCCCCCTCCTGTGCATGCCCCACACATTTCCCAAATCTGCTCCAGAGGCTTGGAGAAACCCCTAGAACAGATTTAGGGGGTGCACAGGGGAAAGGGGAGAAGTCCTATTGCACAAGCAGAAATTCTGACCCAGTGCTGCCTTGAATACAACCCCGATTTTCCACACATTCTTGACCAATACGACCAAATTAACCCAATTAAACAGGCACACCTGCACTACTTGCTCCTCCCCAGCCCAGCATACAGTTCAGAATCAAAAAACAAACAAACGAAAAAATCAGCCTTCTGACCTGGCCAATAAGTAGATGGGGGGAGCCATATTTTACCCTGAAGCAGCCAGCTAATCTTGCCCTGAGACCAAGAGAGGGTGGGTGCCAGAATTCTAAAGAGGCTAGGTTGGGGAAAAGTGGGTTTATAATCCTTTAGACCCCAGATGTTGTCTGGTGACCCAAGGTTGAACAGTGCTCTAGACTCCACCATCCAGCATCAATAGGACATACATGCCCTTCTGGCTTGGCTACAGGCAGCTCCATCTGCTCCTGGAGCTCACTAGGTCAGGTGGTGGAATGGCTATGTTCATAGAGAGTAAAATCGCATGAACTGAACATCAGTAGGGAACCCAGTAACAGAGTGATAATCACAAATTGAACTCTTGTCATGTATGGGATAATCAATGCCAGTCTACTAGGGCATAGTCCTAGCTGACTGACTTTTCCATCCCTGCCACATCTGCTTTTTGTGTTTCTGTTCTTCAGATGATGGCTTTCATTTGGTAATGAAAAGTTCAAAATGATGTGACATTCTAGCCCTTTCTGTCTCCATTCTATAGAGTCTGTGGTGATCACAGGGGTTGCGGCTACCATTGCTGAATTTGTGTTACAGTTGCAGCCTTCCCCAATATACATTTGTCCTACTGATACCTTTGAACTAGCAGCAATCGCTTCAGGGATTAACATAGCTGATGTTTTTAAAATGTTTAATAATTATGCTTGTTTCCCATACAAAATAATGCTGAAATAATGACAATGTCAGTAAGACAAACATATCAATGTAATAGCACAGCAAAGATGCATCAATCCATAAGATTCATTTAACATATTTCATGAATAACCACATTTATAGTCACATCAGCTAGCCAAGAAATTCTAGCATTCCACCAATTAAGTTTCCCTAACCATGTCAAAAATCATATCAAAATTCCCTGTTATTGAGAACAGTTAGTACCACATTTAGTTAATTAACAAATCTTTCACTAACTGACCTCTACTAAACCACTAAAATAGCTGCAAGCTGAAAATACATTTACATCAACATTTTGCCATTTTAAGAAAGGCTGGAATTCTCTATCCGGTCCTATTTACCTGGGAGTTAGCCCCACTAAGGTAAATGGGAGATACCTCAGAGCAGACATGCCTAGGACTGCATGGTAAATGGATCAAAATTGATCAAAGACTTTGCTCAGATCCACATAATACATTTCAAGCACATGGGTTCCCCTAAAGAATCCAAGGAACTCTAATTTGTTAAGGGTTCTGGGAATTGCAGCTCTGTGATGGATACATTACAGTTCCCAGGATTCTTTGGAGGAACCCATGTGCTTTAAATGTGTGTTACATGTGCTTAAATGTATAGGGTTGTACTAAACATAGCACTAAGGCAATCTTTCTGCCAGCAGGATTTTTCCTCGCCCGATGGAACAATTTCTCTCACTCTTCCCCCTAAATCTGTTCTGAGAGTTCCACCAACCCTCCAAGAGCATATCTGGAGACAGTGCAGGACACATGTCAGGGAGGTAACCCTCATTGTTCTTATGCTAACTTTAGCTTTAAAAGTTTAGTGCAAAAAGTTAGTTGAATACTGCCCCTTGGTGTGCAAGTGTGCAGCAAGCTGGCATGGGTCACACCTTGCTCCAGTGAAGTAAAGGGTGAAGGAAAACAAAGACCATAAAGTTAGCCTGCAGGCCAGTGAGTGAGCCAAACTGAACAATGTTTATTAGGAGTCATATCACTTGAATTCCTCTGGGCTATTAGTGCAAAGAGGCTTATTTTTGGCTAAAACTGGGTTGTGACACTGAGACTGAATTCCCATATTCACACTACATATTTATTCCACTATTATTCCACTTTAAACAGTCGTGGTTTCCCACAAAGAATCCTGGGAAGTGTAGTTTGTGAAGGGTGCTGAGAGTTGTTAGGAGACTCCTGTTCCTCTCACAGAGCTACAATTCCTTGAGTGGTTTAACAGTCAGTCCCTCTTCCCGGAGAACTCAAGGAATTGTCAGGGGAAGAGGGCACTCCTAATAATTCTTGGTACCCTTCACAAACTACACTTCCCAGGATTCTTTGGGGAAGCCATGACTGTTTAAAGTGGAATAATAGTGGAATAAATGTATGGTGTGAATATGGCCCCTATGTGTACTACGGCCAGCTGCAAAAGCATTACAACTGCTGAAAAATTTTGTTGCCTGTAACTGTTGCCATAAGACAGAGAACTTAATTCAGGTAGACCAGACATTATTGGCCAGGCAGCCTGAATTTTAATTTGATTTACACCCAGAGGGTTGTATTCAACTCAGTCCTATTCAGTGTAGACCCAATGAAATTAATGCATCTAAGTTAGTCATGTCTATTAACTTCAATAGGTCTACTCTAGGGATGTGGTAAAATTCTACCCAATTTAGATTTGGTACCACGTTTTCCATTAATTTGCTTATTTGCTATTGTTGCCAATCAGATTGTTATGTAGTGATTTTCTGAAGCTATTTTTGGAAATGGATTTTTTTAAAAAAACCTGCAGCTAAAATATTGATATTTTTATTGATATTTCCTTCAATTCGTAAATATTTTCTTTCAAAATATCAGTAAAAGCAGCAGCTTGCAGACAAAGAATTGATACCAGCCTGTTAAGTCAACAGATGACTTTTGAACTGGCACCGGCCAACAGATCCTGTCCCTAGTCTACTCTGAATAAGACTAGCATTGAATACCACCCAGTGACTTCATCTGGTCTTACATCCAGATACCCTGTCTTAACTGAGTGTGGACCAAACTGTATATTTAGGTTTAGACCCAATAATATTTAATTAGCTTCAGAATGAACCTGACTTTTAAACATCTCTAAAGCATGTGTTTGATTGAAAGTGCTGTTAACAGTCATTTTAATCTAGTAGTTACAATGAAAAGCACATTAAAGCCAGTAAGAAACTTAAGTTACTTATTTTAGCCTGTAATATTGCATGTAAGACATCCTCAGGTTTCATCTCAAGAAGGCCATAAAGCTTTTTAGGATGGCTCTAAAAGATAATCAAAGTATTCATTTATGTTTGTGGGATACCTTGAACTTTTAAAAAGGAAGTATTTGGGAGGCAATGATCTCGTTCTCCATTTCTGGCCATTTCAAGCCACAGGAGTTTTATGCATTCCTTACACCACTGCACAGAGCTATTGGATCCCTTCAATTTATGAGTGCTGCTAGTTTAGGGATGCTGGAAATTGTGGGTGAATTACTTTTCTCCTACATCAATGTATCTTCTTGTTTTAGGTAAAAAAAGCCTCTCCACATTGCAGGGTGGAGAGTCTGAATCCTTTCCCCAGCTCCTCTCACCACTATACCCACTCCCCAGGCAGAGAAGGTGGCCTGACTCGACCACTCCTTGCTCCATTCACAATGATGACAATTTTCTCAATGGTTCATGGTATGGCATGCAGGTGGACAGTTGTTATGCTTAACTGTGGAGCTGAAACGGAATGTGGGATGGTTTTCCCTGGCAAGCTAGAACCTGCTCTTCTTTCCTTCATGCTCCTGAACCATCTCCTGGGGTGTTGTTTTTTGGAAGCATATTTATCCTCCTTCGCAGTCCTTGAGCTGCTTTCAGAAGGTGAAGGAAAGAAAATGTTTCTTCCAAGTGGCTCTGCAGTATCAGAGTTGGTGGGGAGGTTGCTCCCACTGCACCATTTGCTCAAGATGCAATGCTTTAATTGTCTTCACTGGTATAGCTCCATCCATGAGAGTGGCAGAATCTTGGGAACTGCCTTCTGTATAGAGTGATTCTGTGTAGAACTTCTGTTTACTTTTAAAACATCATCGTTCTATTGTTCCCACTCTTTTCTCTCTATGTGCCCTTTATCTTTACTCCCCTGGTGCCCTTGTCCTCTGCAACCTCCCCCCGAGATGCTTCCTTCTCCCACAGTATTCCTTCTCACCTGCTGTTCCCTATGATTCATATTTTCTGGCTACCATTTGACTCCTGTTGATGAATACCTGGTTTAAAAATGTACTTGTTTTCTTCCCCCTCTTTTTTACATATATATATATATATATATATAAACCCTTGCCTCATTTGAATTCTCAAACAGATCTCTCTTCTTTGCCTTTCGTCATTCCTTGTGTACCTAGGCTCTTAGATTGTAATCCTGAAGGCAGTGGTTGAATCTTTTACTTCATTATAGCTGCAGAATCTAGTTACTACAAGAATGCTAGAAATAATAAAAATCATGTTTAAACTAGTACATCTAGTTACTACAAGCACACTAGATATGTAAGAATGATGTTGAAACTCATGACAGGTTAAGAGCTTCTTCACTGGAGTTTCTTGGAATTAGTGACTGTAAAAAAATCCCCCTTGGCAGTTGCAGAAGGAACTGAGTGAAAGAAAAATGGGACCATTCAAGGTGGTGACTCCTACCATGGTGCCACCAACAGCAATTTAAAAATGGTCTGTAGGTTCCACATTTTCCTTTGATTGGAATTTGGAAGCATGCATTGTGTGTGTATATGTGTGTGTTTTAAAAACAATTCTGGGGTATCTGACATTCTTTATGCACCTTCATTGTTCTAAATAATGCTGGCAATCAATCACATAAGATCTGGCGCATTTCTTTTCAACAGATAATGCACTATATGCTGCAAGTTTCCACTACTGGTTGTCCACAGTGATGCCAATGCTCCTACAGGGAAATCCTTCTGAACCATCCTAATGTACTGTAATTCCAGAAGAGGAACTATTTAATCTTGCCAAGGTGATTACTCTTTGGCACTTGGAGTATGCAAGTTTTGTTATGTATGGTGGAAGAAAATTCCTGTGTCAGGAATCCTGACATCCAGTCTCAGGTAGAAAGTACACATTCTTTTTGTATTAATCTCTTTCAAACAACTGATGAAAATCAGTACCCAATATAGTCTGCCTCACCAAGTCCAAAGCTTTATTTTCTCTCTGCATTAACAAAAAATGAGATGAAAATCATATTCTGGCTATCAGCTTAGCAGCTGATCTACCCCAGTCACTCTCTACGACACTAATAGGTGCTATTTATAGACCACCTGTGTTGCCTCCGACCTTTCTCCACGACCATAATCTGAGTTTTATCATAATTAATGTTAAGAATTCAGGTGAATAATAACTATAAAAGGTCATTATAATCTTCATCAAATTGTAAGATTATATTCTCAGTATACCAGAGGAGTGATCCCTCAGATATATTGGACTATAAGAAGCACTTGACACACTGGTAGTAATACTGTTTACATACAAATTCAACAATCAGAGAACCAGCAAACAACTATGCTACCCTAGAAGTTGGAATACTATTTGATAATTCTTCAGATTGTCCTACCCCAAGTTTTACTGAAGTTTGGGCCTTATCCATAACTAATGGGTTGGGACAATTTTTCCCACATATGCTCCTTACTAACCAAATCAAAGGCAGTATTTAGATCAACAAATGCAAAAAACAAGGAGCATTTGTTTACATACTTATGAATCAATTACAAAATTGCAAAACAATGGTCAGCTGTTGAATTTCCTTATCGAAACCCTGTTTCGGTTTGGTCTTCTTAACTCTTAATAGCAGATAATATGCATCTAATTTATTTGCAATAACAACAGAGAGATAGGTCTTTAATTCATTGTGTCTGTTATTATGACCTTTATTATTTACTGAGAACACAATTCTATCCCTTGGGTAGTCAACCTATGTTATTTATCACTTTGAACAAGGGGTGGTATTAGGTCTCTGATAGCCAAATTACACACACAATCCATCACTTTGTATCTCAGTCTTCTGTTGATGAACATATATGGGTGAATCAGCTCTCAGTATTAGAGACATTGTCATATTTAAGAAGGCTTTATCTTTTTTATGCAAATTTCCCTGATGAATACCTGTTCAGCTCAAGCATGTTGCAGTTAATACTTTTATTCAGCTCAAAACATGTTGGGCTAAATACCTTACAACTGTCTTACTGACTTCTTTTGTTTTAATTCTTTGGGTGCTACCTAAGAACACTGTGACACCACTTCTTATTTTTAAACTATAGAATATGCAGTGATAATTTCTGTTCTCTGCAATGCAAAAGTTAATTGCATTAACACAGGATTCCCCCTCCTGTTGTTAATAACCTTGTAGTCATTGTGCATATTAACACTGAGCATAACGCGGAACATAATTATGGTGATCACAATACACTTCTAAAAGTATTACACTTTAAAGGGGCAAATTAAGAAATAACATGTTTTATCAGAAAGAAACATACATTTCCATTTATTAAAGGAAAGAATAATCGGTGTTTGCACTTGTGTGGATTCATGACCAAGTTTTCATCAGGAAAAACCGTTTCATACCCACCCATAGCTTGAGAATTACTTGATGGGGGAGGGTATAATCTTGCATGTTAACTTGAAAAACCCATTGATATGAGAACTCACATTTATTAAATGCCTCCTCCTCCTCCTTCCTTACAGCACATTATAATTTAGCCAAAATCCTGGGTGTGGCATAATCGAGCAATTGATCAGTTGTATTATACAGCCAACATGGATTTTTTGCATTCCGCAGTGTTAAATCAAATATACCCCTCATGCCATTTTGATGCTTCCCATAAGTTCATTTCAAAACAAAACCTTACAAAATGTATAGTTGTGAACTCAGAAACTCCTGCTTAACAACTGTCTAAATTTAAGAAATTTAGCATTGAAATGAATGATATTGTCGGGCATGCTCAGTAAGAACCAACTGTCAGTGTTCTAAAAGCCAGACTCACAGCTGTTGGGCTTGCCTAATCGGGCCACACCCACACCAGAATTTGATTTCACGGGAGACAGTCATGGATTCCCCCAAAGAATCCTGGGAAGTGTAGTTTGTGAAGGGTGCAGACAGCAGACTCCTATTGCCCAGTGCCAGAGTGGCCAAAGTGGTTTAACAATCAGCTGCTCTGATTGAAGCTCTGTGAGGGGAACAGAGCATCTCCTAGCAACTCTCAGCACCCTTCTCTAACTACACATCCCAGGATTCTTTGGGAGAAGCCATGGCTGTGTAAAGTGAAATAAAGGTCTGGTGTGGATGTTACCAGGGACAGCTTTGATTTTAAATTTGAGCGGGAGGCTACATGTGCCTGCTGT
This sequence comes from Rhineura floridana, assembly GCF_030035675.1. NCBI lineage: Eukaryota > Metazoa > Chordata > Lepidosauria > Squamata > Rhineuridae > Rhineura > Rhineura floridana. Next base: position 14,450,615 of record NC_084484.1, read on the forward strand.
AGAATAAAAAGGTGGGGAAAACTCTGAAAAAGAATGATACTGTTCACAATGTTTCCTTTCAGAAAGGAAAAGGGCTTCCCTCTGCCCAGTGTCCACACATCCAATCTCCTCCTGTCCCCCTTCCTCTCTGCTTCTCCCCTCCCTGCCCCTCCCCCAGGTCAGTTTCACCTAGCCGAAGCATCATTGTAGAGGAGTAAATCCCACTGAACTCAAAAAGCATGCAAATGATCAAGCCTGCTCTCCCCTCCTCCTTCCTCCTATCCCCTCCCTCTCCCCCTTCCATCCCACTTCCTTAACCCTCCCTTCCCTTCCCCATCCCCTTCCAATCCCCTCCTTCCCCTTCCTCCTCCTTCCCCTCCCCCTCCCCCATGGTCAGTTTTACCTATCCTAGTTTTACTAGGAGACCAGGGTTCAAATCCCCACACAGCCATGAAGCTCACTCGGTGACCTTGGACCAGTCACTGTCTCTCAGCCTCAGAGGAGGGCAATGGTAAACCACTTCTTAATACCGCTTACCATGAAAACCCCATTCATAGGATCACCATAAGCTGGAATCGACTTGAAGGCAGTCCATTTCATTTTCAAGCATGATTGCATGGGTGTAAATCCCATTAAACTCAATAAGCATGCAAATGATCAAACCTGCCTTCCCCTCCTCCCTCCCATCACCTCCCTTTTTTGCCTTCCCCTTCCTTCCCCTTCCTTCATCCCTCCCCCTCCTTCCAATCCCCTCCTTCCCCCTCCCCCTCCTTCTGTTTCCCTCTCCTTCCCTTCCTCCTTCCCTCTACCCTCCCCTCCCCTCCCCTCCTCCCCCCGGTCAGTTTTACATATCCTAAGCATGATGGCATGGGAGTAAATCTCACTGAACTCAATAAACATGCAAATGATCAAACCTCCCCTCCTCTTCCTCCTCCTGCCTGCTGCCTTCCCCCTCCTCCCCTCCCCATCCCCTGTGGTCAGTTTTACCTATCCTAAGCATGATTGCAGGGGAGTAAATCCCACTGAACTCAATAAGCATGCAAATGATCATTCAATTCTCAGCAAACTTGCACAGGATCCCATTTCTTACCTCCCAGATTAAAAAGCAGGGAAATTCACTAATAGGCAAAAAACCTTGTGGTTTAAGAGTGTACCTATAGCCGACAGATATTTCTGTCAAACTTTTAAAAAGCAGGGAAATTGGGTATCTATAGTTCTCTCATTAATTGTTGTTATTATTATTATTACATTTGTATACCACCGCATAGCCGAAGCTCTCTGGGTGGTTTACAACAATTAAAAACATTAAAAACAAATATACAAATATACAAATTTAAAAACACATTTTTAAAGAAACAATTTAAAAACACATGCTAAAATGCCTGGGCATATTTAAAAGTGACTATCTGAACTATATCAAATGTTTTAATATTGTTGCTTCCTCCCTGCTAAAACAAGATTAGCACAGCACACATCTGGTTTCTGTTATTTCGGTTGATTGCAGGTGTTGCCACCACTCACCATATGCTCAGAGGCACATGTTACCAAATTCTCCCAAGCTACACAGGAAGTGGATTGGACTGTGAACCACCAACCCAAATGGTGTTTGCATTTTGACCAAATTTGTAGGGCAGTACAATATCTCAGAGAGGAGGTGAGGTCTCCTGCTCCCCTGGTGCATTCACTATAGCTGCCCAATTTCCCTGCTTTTTAAAGTTTGATAGAAATATCTGTTGGCTATAGGTACATTCTTAAACCACAAGGTTTTTGCCTGTTAGTACATTTTTGTAGATTTACTTCATGACTCAGGCAGGTTATGTGGCACCAGAATCATGCGAGAAACCACCCAAAAAGAACAATTATCTACTTTATATATTATAGCAGAAAAATTATGTTGGCTATGTTAAAATAGAGACAATAAAACAGATGTGAAAATTGTATATATTTTGTTGTTTTGCTCTATCCATAAATTAAAAGCATTCATTGGACACTTTTGTCTCTGAGTGCATAATGGTATGTGTTACCTTTTCTTCAGCTAGCTTCTTTTGGTAAACAACAGGGAGAGATATCAAAGATGCCAAGCCAGCTTGAAATTTGCAATGCACACATTTGGGGGTATGAGAGACAAGGGTGGTTAATACAACTGTTAAATGGTTAGTTATAACAAGGCCCCAGGGAGGCAAGGTCTCCATTTGGTATACTGTTGGGTTTTTTAGTGCAAGAAAAGAGGATTATACTAAAGCAGTTCTTTTTGGGACTGAAACAAGTTGTTGTTGTTGTTGTTGTTGTTGTTATTAACTTTATTTATACCCCGCTGTTTTTCCAAATTGGAACTCACAGCGGCTTCCAGATAAAAAACACATACAATTAAAAAACCTACCAAAGTTAAAAGCATATAATACATAAATGATAAATATAGACAAATATAATTTAAAAAGTGTAGACATAATTAACAATGTAGACAGGTATAATTTAAAAAATGACTCTAATTTAAAACAGCATTAAACTGTTTCTGATAAAAAACTATACTCATAAAATCAGAATAATTAAAAAATAAACAGGCAAGAACAATATAACCTTCTTTTAGGCCTATCCTTAGCCGCCTTCTGAATCAAAGGCTTGTTGAAATAAAAAAGTTTTTACCTGTCGACGAAAGGACTGCAAGGAAGAGGCCATTCTTATCTCCTTGGGGAGGGAATTCCAAAGCCTAGGGGCAGCCACCGAGAAGGCCCTATCTCGTATCCTCACTAGTTGCACTTGTATGGATGGAGGTATTGAAAGAAGGGCCTCTCCTGAGGATCTCAGGGCCCGGGCAGGTGCATAGAGGGCAATGCGGTCTGACAAATAGCCTGAACCCAAGCCATGTAGGGCTTTATAGGTCAGCACCAGCACTTTGAATTGTATCTGGAAACAAACTGGCAGCCAGTGGAGCTTTTTTAACAGGGGAGTTGTATGGTCCCTGTAATCAGCCCCAGTTAACATTCTGGCTGCAGCACATTGTACCAGCTGAAGTTTCCGAGCAGTCTTCAGAGGCAGCCCCATGTAGAGTGTGTTACAGTAATCTAAACGGGATGTGACTAAGGCATGTGTCACCGTGGCCAGATCGGACCGGTCAAGGAACGGGCACAGTTGGCACACTAATCTCAACTGTGCAAAAGCCCTCCTGGCCACTGCAGAAACCTCAGAATCCAAATTTAAAGCTGAGACCAGGAGGACACCCAAACTGCGAACTTGTGTCTTCAGGGGGAGTATAACCCCATCCAGCACAGGCTGCATCCCTATTCCCTGATCTGCCTTATGACTGACCAGGAGCACCTCTGTCTTGTCTGGATTAAGCCTCAATTTGTTCACCCTCATCCAATCCACCACTGATGTCAGACACCGGTTTAAAACCAAGACAGCTTCCTTGGAAGAAGGTGGAAAGGAGACATAGATTTGGGTGTCATCAGCATACTGGTGGCACCGAACCCCAAACGCCCGAACAACCTCTCCCAGCGGTTTCATGTAGATGTTAAATAACATAGGGGACAAAACTGAACCCTGAGAGACCCAACAGGCCAACGGCCAAGGAGTCGAACAGGAGTTCTCCAATACCACCTTCTGGGTTCGCCCCTCCAGGAATGACCGGAGCCACTGCAAAACAGTGCCCCCAAGTCCCATCCCAGCTAGGCGGTCCAGGAGGATATCATGGTTGATGGTATTGAAAGCCGCTGAGAGGTCCAGCAGAACCAACAGGGACACACTCCCCCTGTCCAGTTCTCTGTGTAGGTCGTCCACCAAGGCGACCAAAGCCGTCTCTGTCCCATAACCAGGCCTGAAACCAGATTGAAATGGATCTAGATACTCCGTTTCATCCAGGAATCTCTGGAGCTGGGAGGCCACCACACGCTCTATTACCTTACCCAAGAATGGAATATTGGACACTGGCCAGTAGTTATCTATGTTTAAGGGGTCCAGGGAGGGTTTTTTCAATAAAGGTCTCACAACTGCCTCCTTTAGGCCCCTTGGAATTCTGCCTTGTTGTAAGGAGGCATTGACCACTTCTTTCACCCGCTCAGCCAGTCCCTCTCTGGCCTTTTTTATAAGTTCCCTGCCTTTTGGTTTACATATACAGTGTGTATAGGATTTCAGCCTTATTGTCATTTTATAGCGTTTTCCATAATCCAAAAAGTATGTTGTACAGGAAGTTTGTCTTTAAGCTGCATAATTAAAACCTAAAAGAGACTGAGTTCCATATATAAAGACAAATTCTGTGTACTTAAAATTGTAAATAAAATAAATTTTTAAATAAAATTTGAATTTGACTGAGCCTATGATCTTTTAAAAATAACCCCTAGACAAAAGGTTTAGAGGTGGCCAAGTATTTTTTCTTTTGCTTTTAAGTATTCACTATTTCCCTCCCTTTGCAGGCTAATCCAGAAATGCCTGAATTCAGACCTACAGAATCACATCTTGCTTTTTTAAAATAATGATTTCAAATGGTGTGTTGTATAAACTTATATGCACCTTTGACTAGGAAAATAGGCTTGTTTGGAACCAACCAAATTTCCCACAGTGAAACTAGTATGGGTATCTGGGTTCTGGCTCCAGTCTTGTGAATATTCCAATATATGTCCAGATGGGGACAATTTGCCACTTGTTGGAAAAGAAGACTGGTTCAGCAAAAGAAACACTAGACCATGATAAACTTTGTGATATAATTTTGGCATGCAAATTATCCATTAGTCCAGCTGTTCTCAAACTTTCTACTTTTCTGCTTCCACTGCCAGTAACCTTTTCCACATTGATTTGGCTGCTGAGAAACTAGCATAACTGTCATGGAACCCATGCAGGTTTCTGGGATGCATATTCTAGGGAGCACTCACACTTCACATTGCAAGATCAGCCCTACCCTCAGGCAGAGTAAGGTGGCTGTCTCTGTCAGCCATTCTGGGTGTTGTTGTTGTTAGTGAGGGGGAGAGATATTTGTGGGAGTTTTTGCCTCAGGTGCAGTTTCAACTGATACCATTAGGCAGAGTAAGCAGAGGGCATGGCATCTGAGGATAGAGCTGTGTGACTGTGCCCCCTAAGCTAGCCTGCTGCCCTCAGAGGTGGTGGAGGACGCTGGTCTGGCACCAGTGTTGAAGTAATATTCAACTGCTAGTCCAGGTGGCTTCTGTGCGTGGAATGTAAAGAAAGGTACAACCTTGCCTTTTACCATAGGCAGCAAAATGTTTGGGGCCAGACCTGCTCAGGTGCCAAAATAAGTTGACCTAGCTTTGGGTACTATGGGAGGTATTCAATACTAATCCTATTTAGAGTAGACCCATTGAAGTTAATAGACCTGATTAACTTAGGATCATTAATTTAAATGGATCTACTCTGAATAGGACTTGGCTGAATGTAACCCTATGTATCTTAACTGGGGGAGCATCATTTTTTATTCTTCTTCAGGCAGCAAAGAGGGTCTGGCCCTGTTCACATAGGAATCATCTGGCAAGGCCTCTTGGGACTTAAAGTTACAGTAACTTTAACTGAGAATCTGCCTTAGAACATAACATGGTTCTGCAGCTGCACTTTGCAGGAACAGATCAATGGTGAAGCTGTCTTCCAGGGGAATTTTGACTGTCATTACTAATCTTCTCAGGGCCGGTTCCAAAGGGCGGCCAGGTTGGGCACTGGCCCGAGGGCCCCACAGCTCTGGGAGCCCCTGGGGGGCCCCTGAGGGGCCCCTGAGGGGCCCTCCGCTCCCCTTCCGTGATCCTGCGGATCGCAAGATGAGCTTCTGAGCCACCCGCCATCCCCTGCGCTTCATCTACCTTTCTCTGCTGTTCGCGCTGCATGCCATCAACCAAGATGGTGGCAAAGGCTTCAGTCCCTTACGGAAACCTTGGCCGCCATCTTTATTGATGGCAACCCTGTGCGAACAGCAGAGAAAGGTAGGTGAAGCGCTGGGGATGGCGGGGGATGGCGGGCGGTTCAGAAGCTCGTCTTGCAATCCACGGGATCGCGGAAGGGAAGCAGAGGGGCCCAGGGCAGGCTAATGCCCAAGGGCCTCTGCATTCCTGGAGCCGGCCCTGAATCTTCTTATCTATTGAGGAACACCCCACCCAAAAGCCTTCCAAAGAACCTCCAGGTTTCCCAGAATACAGTTTGAATACCACTGCCTTAGTCTGAAAATTGAAAGCAGTAATTTGATAAACTCGGTTCATTAAATTAGAATGTGCCAGTGGGGTGGTGATTAACATGTTACTTTTAATTAGGGCATCCATGTATGTTTAAGAAACATGCTCATGCCTGAAGATTTGAGAAAATGTGAGAATCACTGTATACAAGTATCTGTTTCTAAGGTAAGGCAAATGATTTCAAGAACTTTAAAAAAAATTATTCTTCCTTTACACTGCTGTTTACTTAGAAATATGTGAGAGGGTCACAAAGCACTTGTATGACTTTTTTTTTTACAGATTTGTATGTTAAAAGTTCTTGAATATAAAATACACTGAAATAGAAATACACAAACTATATTATAACATAACCTCTGATGACAAATGTAGAAAAACAAAACTTAATAAAAGAGTTTAGCTCTGGGACCAAGTCCCATTAAACTCGATAGATCTTAGTTCTCAGTAGACTTATAGTGTGCTACTTTTGGGGGGGGGAGTTGATGCATTTGCACTCTGGCAATGTGCACAGCTAAGACACATTCACAGTGCAAACACACACACACACACACACAGTCTGTTTACAAATAAATCTGAGCCTTAGTCTGCAGTCCTAAATGCATTTACTAGGGACAGTAAGTGAGTGCAGTGGATCTTACTTAAGAATAAGCAAACATAGGATCATGCTATTAGCTACATAGTTAAATGCTGTGGCTGTGTACACACTCCCATCTATTCTTCATTTAGTGCACTCCCACCACTGGTGTAGGAAGTGCTTAACACACAGTATTAGCTGCAATCTATATCTTTCCCGTAGTTTCTTATGAATGTGTTTTGATGTTTTCCCCCAAATAAACTTTTATCTGAATTGAGAAAAAGAATGACCTAGTTGTGTTTTAAGCCAGTTATGTGTACACAGCCTGTGTGTGGCTACATAACATTGAAGAATGCATCTCGCATGTGTCAGCACACAGGCATGCAGCACACCAATAGCACAAATGTGTTGGCATATATAGTGTGTTCTTTTCAGTTTTCACATGGTCAAGCCAAACACAAACCACTAGTCATGTATGGCAACCTAGGAGGAGAATGACAAAAGGCCTGGTTTTGCTGCCCAGGACTGCAAGTGTTAGTCTTTGCTTGGCAAAGTTAGACATTTTATAGGTCTGCACCACCACACATTCCAACATTTTACAGCTGAGAATGGGGAAACATTTGGTGCACTTGTGACCCATATACTTTAGGAAGGATTACTGACCAAGCCCCCCTGCCCCACCACACACACGCACACACACACAGTACATAAGGCTCAAAAACTTCCCCACTTTCTGTATGTTAAACTGACCATAATGATTTATGGTGAGTGTGCTTTTCAAAAAACTGTTGAATCTCACATGGGGTCTGGTCGGCAGAATTTGCTATCTAGAGAGGTAGCACATTTTCAATTTGTGGCCACATATGTGCATTTACATGCACATGCAGTAGAGTCAAGATTCACGTGCCCCCACTCACCTTTTTAGCTTTTCTATGCAGTTTTGACTAATCTGCACATTTTTGCAAGCATATAATGCATTTTTGGGTTATTTTCAGCAATATATTCATTTTTATGCACACTTTCCCCTAATATATTCATTTTTATAAACATTGGTTGATTGGTGTACTGCATAGCAAAATTTGGATAAGCGTAAATTTTGAAGAATAGCTGAGTTTTGATTTACATATCATTTTGGAAAGTGTGAATTTGATAGATTTGACTTTAAATGTGACCTGAATCGAAATCCTCCCAAATCCCTATCAAGACCCCATTTGCACTACACATTTAAAGCAGTATTATTATTATTTATTAAATTTATATCCTGCCTTTCCTCTCAGAAGGAGCCTAGGGTGGCAAACACTTTAAAACACTTTAAAGCACTTTAAAACATGTTTAAAACAAAAGACTTTAAATATATGAAAAAAACAAATCTTTTTTAAAAATCTAGAAAAGTAATTCCAACACAGATGCAGACTGGGATAAGGTCTCTACTTAAAAGGCTTGTTGAAAAAGGAAGGTCTTTAGTTGGCACCAAAAAGATAATAGAAATGGTGCCTGTCTAATATTTAAGGGGAGGGAATTCCAAAGTGTCGGTGCCACAACACTACAGATCCGCTTCCTATCTTGTGTGGAATGGACCTTCTGATAAGATGGTATCTGCAGGAAGCACTCAAATGCAGAGCGCAGTGATTAACTGGGTATATAAGGGGTAATATGATCTTTTAGGTATCCTAGTTCCAAGCTGCATAGAGTTTTGGACACCAAAACCAGAACCCTGAACTTGCCCTGATATTATATTATATGACTTTAAAAGTTACGACTTTTCCCAAAGAAACTTGGGAAATGTCATTTGTGAAGGGTGCTGAGAGTTGTTAAGAGATCCCTTTCCCCTTCACAGAGGTACAATTCTCACAGTTCCCTGAGAAGAGGGATTGGTTGTTAAACCATCCTGGGAATTTTAGCTCTCTGAAGGGAATAGGTGCCTTCTCACATCTCTTCAGTATCCCACACAAATTACAGTTCCCAATATTCTTGGGGGAAGCCATGATTGTTAGTTATGTAATAGTGCTTTAAATTATAGAGCAGATGGGGCCCATGGGTCATCACTCCCAGGGCAACTTGCTGTATGTGCATTCAAGGCATGCAGCCGCAAAGAGCCTGCTCCAAGCTATATGTAGCTAGGTGCCCTATTTTTAGACCTTTAAAGGGATTTTTAAAAAAAGTAACAGAAGCAGCATGCAACCCTCAGACTACCTCATAATTACATAAATGTGCGCTTTGCATGGATTGTTAAGGATTTTCCATTAAAAATCCATCCAGAAACAGGATGGGATGGGCTTAGTCCCATCTGGATTTTAATGGGTCTGTGCATCCCTAGAAGCAGATACCATAGAAGCAGAACTGACCCTTGGTAAACAGGGATATTTGGAATGTATGGTATGTGGTGTTAGCACTTAATTATTATTAAAAAGGTGTAAATCAAAACTGATCCCACTGCAATGGAGGGCAAATGTGGTGCAGCTGAGAAATGGTTAATTTTTGAAGGCTTCTTCTGTGCCTCTTATCACATTAGCACAGGGTGAGAGACCCAGCTTCTGTGAGCTTACTTTTTTATGCACATTGCCTGCAAGTGTCAGAGACTCATGAATATGGAAATGTTTGTGAATAAAGCTTTTGTTGACATTAATCCCTGACTTCAGGACTGCAGTTGCAGCCTCTTGAGGCAAGAAATCAGATTTCCACGATGAGCAGTCTCTCATTAGATGTGGAACACTCCATTTTATTTTGTTTTTGTTTTTAAACAAATCTAAGATGTGTTTGATGTTTTGTTTTGTTTTTATCACACAGACATATCTACTTCCAAAGTCCATTGCAATTTGCTATGTGTCTACTCATTGTGAGTGCTATGTGTCTATTGGCTAACTAGCTAAAAGCAACAATAAGGGATGGTAGAATGTCTTTAACATTGAGGGCAACCACATAGCCAGATATTTGGTAATATAGAAACGTAGTAGTCTACCCCTGTTACAATTTTGGCTGTATTTACGATTTTGGCTGTATACCTTTAGTATTGTTTAGACAGGCCTTCACCATATACATTTCTCTTTTTAACCACCCAGTGTATCCTGGTATTTTATGGTGGATATTTTTACTGATTTTATTATATTTTGTTTGTCATATATCACATTGATACATTTTATGAAAGTGTGGAATATTTATATCATCTAAATCTATTCATCTAGATATAAATAGTACACCATAAAATGTCCAGTCACTTGGTGGCTAAGGTGAATTATGATATCAGGAATTCCTGAGTCCAAATCTCACCTCTACCACAAACACAGTTAGGTGGCCATAAATAAGCTTCTAGCTTTCCCCTATATGCAACAATTATTCTCCTATGTGTAATAACTATTGAGACAATGAATGTGAATGGCTGTATAAATAGTATTACCTCTTCTTCCCTCAACTCTTCTGTTACTCTTAACCCCTAAGCCTGTGGATAAGGAGCCTATGGCCCTCCAGATGTTGTGGTATTCAGTGGCCAGGAAGTTGTGGTCTGTTAACATATGGAGAGCCACAAGTTCCCATCCCTGTTTTAGCCTCAAGTGCATGAACTTGAGACTAGTGTCTATTCTTTGGTCTTCATTGCTACCAATATATGAGTTCTATCAAATCCTTTCTGTCTGTTCCATGTGGTTATAGAGCACAGTATTTGGGTATTTTGCCCTAAAGTATGATACACCATCAGCTGCTGATTAGCAAAGGTTACAACAAAGCAACCCAAGAGTCTTGTAAATGTGCCATCAAACATTCAGTGACAGAGGTTTTGTGGCCCAGGTGGCTAAAATCAGGGAATGTAAAAATAGAAAGGACCGAGGGAAAATATGGGATTTCCAGGACGGGGGAAACGTTCCACCAATAGACTGTATTTGTCCACCCACCTCCAGGATTTTGAATCAGTGAACTGTGCAGGGTTCAGACCCTTAAAGCCAAGAATTTTTTTTAAGAAATAAAAGGAAGCCAAATCTAGAAATGCTGGCTCAGCGTAATCCCTTACTGGTCAAAACATTTTCCTAATCAAGTACTGAATAAAATCAGCATTAGGATTTAGTCCAAGTTGCCTTTTTCATTTGACTAAGTGATTGACTGGGTTCCAGGGTGATTTATGCTACTCTTCTGTTTGGGAAGGAAGATAGTAGGGCAAGGGTAATCCATTTTCTCCTTCAAAAGACCATGGGTCTTGTTCATATCTCTTTTCACAGATGGAGGCCGCTTTCACACATGGGGCTGATTGCGTTAGTTTAACATATTAAAAAGGTATCACTTCTGTCCTGATTTCTAAAATGCCTTTCACACTGCAGTACCTGTTGCGTTACGGAACAGCAGCTTTTTCAGCTGCTATACCGGTATTTCGCACAGCTGTCTTTCACATGGCTTGTTTTCATCCCTCACCCATGTGCACTGTTTCCCACTGTGTAGGAGGTCTAAGATCTCATCCCGTTGCCATGCAAGCCCTCTCCCTTTAGGATCTGACTTCTTAAATTGTTTTAGTTGTATCAAGGTAGGGGTGTGTGTGGGGAAAATGCTGCTATCTGCGCCGATGCCAGAATACTGGTACAACGTTTGCCAGGCAAAACAAACAAACAAATAAACCCTGTGCAACTAAAGGGTGGGAATGCACTGCATGCTGGGATGCTTGTCACGTGAGCAGCTGCAGCTAGCGAAAAACTCCTGCAATCTTCTGGGTTCTCAGCCTTCCTAACGGATTATTTCTGGTATCATTTATCATGGAAATTTGTGCTAAACTTCCACTATGTTCCACTAGAATTCTGGAGCTAGCTTGTGCATCGTGTGGAAGATCAAATATGATGCACTTATTACCAGGTAAGAAATCATCAGACTAACCGAATAAAGTGCAGTGTGAAAGCAGCCGGGGTCAGCTTAAAGTTGGTGATGTGTTGAGCCCCAGCTCTCCCAGGAGGATCAGGGAAGGGAGTCGGTCGAGCCCCAGCTTCCCCAGATAGAGCAGGGGGAGGGGGTGTAGTTGACAGTCTGCCAGTTCCCACAGACAGTTCTCCCACCGAAGCAGACCTCGCTCCACCTACAGATGCTCCACCTACAGATGTTGGGGGATGACTTGGTGTGTGCTCCATCCAGCTCCACCTACCCAGGACTCTCCGCCTGACACTTCAAACGCTTCCCCATCTCCTGAAGCCAAGCCGGCACCTATCAAGCCTATACTGTCAGAGGAGCCAGCGGAGGCTCACCCCCCTTTGCCCCGCACGAGATGCCGCGAGAAGTGGGTCGGTGAGAAGGTGAGACTTCACAGGAGTCAAAGATTACGAGCGAAGACCTTTCCTACTTAAGGCAGCACCCCCCTGACTCGGTTGCTGAGTCAACTTTTTTCACATGCTGCAGACTACGTCTAGGTAGCTTAGTTAGGGACTGTAGTGAGTTAGCATAGCTAAGTCTATGAAACACACTGCCTTTGATGTAACCATTACTCTAATAAAACAGGAATTAATTCCAGTCTTGCCTCTGTCTCGTGTCTCGCACTCTGGGCAGGACATGATGGTTCTGAGCCACTGGCAGTTTTGGAGTGCTCTGAATACTTTGACCTCTTTCCCCTTCTTTGTGGTACATTATCACAGAGGTGAGAAGCCATTTCTGCCACCCTTTGTGTCTGACCCACCTTCTGTCAAACTGAGGACAAGTTATGATGAAGCAGATCAGCAGCCAGTGAAAATATACTGTATGAAGCTGCCTTAAAATGAGTCAGACCATTGGTCCATCTAGTCCAGTCCTTAAATTGGAACCGACTCTGCAAGGTTTTACACAGAGGTCTTTCACAGCCCACCTACCTGAAATCACTGTAATTGGAGTTGACAGGGATAGAACACTGGATCTTAAAAACGTAAGACGAGCCCTGATGGATTAGTCTGAGTCTCCATTTAGTCTAGCAGTGGCAACCAAATGCCTTTGGGAAGTCTGCAAGCAGGACCTGAGTGCAACAGCACTCTCCCAACTCATGTTCCCAGGAACTGATCCTCAGAGGCCTTCCACATACAAAGCACATGCTGTACGGTGAGCTATGGCCCTACCCCCACAATAGTTGTAGATGATTGGACCACTGAGTAAGCCTGACTTGGGAGTCTTTATAAGGGTCAAGGAGTTCCACCTACTGCTGAGAATTCTCTCCCTGAAGTTCTGTCCCTGACAGTTGGCTGGTGCTGCATATGCTCAGTCCCCACATGACATCACTTGAGTCACTAGGCCTAACACATTGCCATTGTTTGTTACTATAGTCATTTGGTCCTTGGAAGCCTCTGTATCAGGCTGATTCTGGGTCATTTGAAAAAATAGTAGCTAGGTGGTGGTATTTTCCCAAAGCATTTTTTTTAAAAAAGTACAGTTTAGTTCTTGAAATAATAACATGAGTTTTAATGCTGCTTGAATATTGTGTGTGTGGGGTCTATATAACAAATAATTTCTATACTCTGTACCACTGTTTATTATTTGTTTGTTAAAAATGTGTATCTTGCCTTTCCGACAAATGGAAAAGTGTGTCATCTAAAACAGATGGAGACAAAATTTTATCTATTTGTTAAGGGCCATCTTCTCCAACATATCGTCATTGTCCTACATCTGTTTCAGAAGAAAAGAGTTTCTACTCCTTTGTTCTGTGATTGAAAATCAATATTGTACAGCCCCATCAGAGTTATAAAGCTTAGTTATGATTTTGACACACACACACCGGTTCTGTCCTGGGATCAATGTTCCGCTGGTAAAATTGAGTATAGAACATCTCTGTTATCTAGCTGGCAATGATTTCCTCCACTCTTCATAATTTCCAGTGCACTCGGGTGCTTGCTATAAAGGAGAGGGTTGTTTGATATTCGATGAAGTTTAAAATCAACATACTGCAGCTGGTGAGGTTATTTTGAACTGTAAAGTATGATAACACAGTATGATTTTCTAGAATGACACTCTGTTCCTTTTAAATCATGTGACTAGGCCCAGACTGTTGCTATGTTAGTTTTTGCTTGGTTGTCGAAACACAAAAATGCTAGTGCACTGCTTCCCTTCTATCTCTAAGGAACATAGGAAGATGTGTTATACAGTCAGACTATTGATCTAGCTCAGTATTGTGTACATTGACTGGCAGGAGCTCTCTAGGGTTTCAGGCAGGGGGCATTAATCTCTACCTGGAGATGCCTGGGATTGAACCTGGGACTTTCTGCATGTGAAGCAGTTGCTCTACCACTGAGCCACAGCCTTCCCCAATAACTGTCCCATTCTCTGTAACTGCCTATCCAAACAGTACAGTGTTGTTGAATGCGTATATTAATTGCAGCTATTTGTTAGCAAATGGAACCACATCCATTATGAGATTCACCATGACATTAAACAAACTTAAGGGTTTTTTAAATATTCTTCAATTTGAAGCTGACTTTATATATGCAGTTGCTCTCTCTCTCTCTCTCTCTCTCTCTCTCTCTCTCTCTCTCTCTCTCTAATGCCAGATGCTGATTTTAATAAACTCAGAACAATTGTAAGTATGGTTCCATGGCAAGCCACCCTAATGAGAAAAGGAGTCCAAGATGGGTGGGAGTTTCTAAAAACGGAAATTCTAAAAGCACAATGGCAAGCAATTCCAACAAGGAAAGAAGGGGGGAAACAACAGAAGAAGCCAATGTGGCTTCACAAAAAGTTTAGAGAGGACCTGAAAACAAAAAAAGGACACATACAGGAAGTAGAAAGATGGCCAGGCCACAAAGGAAGAGTACAGGCACGTATCACAGAATTGCAGCGATGGTGTCAGGAAGGCTAAAGCTAAGAATGAGCTGAGGTTAGCGAGGGATGCTAAAAGAAACAAAAAAGCTTTCTTCAGGTACGTCCATAGTAAAAGACAGAGAAATGTAATGGTGGCACAGCTACTCAATGAGAATGGCAAAATGATAACAGATGACAAAGAAAAGACAGAAGTCCTCAATTCCTACTTTGGTTCAGTCTTCTCCCGAAAAGGATCTGTGACCGTCCCGGAAAACATGAAGTAGAAGGAGCAGGATTGGAGCTTGAGATTGATAGACAAATGGTCAAGGAATACCTAATCACTTTGAATGAGTTCAAATCGGCAGGGCCCGATAAACTGCATCCTAGAGTATTGAAGGAACTGGCTGAAGAACTCTCAGAACTGCTGTGTGTTATCTTTGCGAAATCATGGAGGACTGGTGAAGTGCCAGATGACTGGAGGAGAGCTAATGTTGTCCCTATCTTCAAAAAAGGGAAAACGGAGAAACTGGGGAACTACAGACCAGTCAGCCTAACATCAATCCCTGCAAAAACTCTGGAGCAGATTATGAAGCAGTCAGTCTGTAAGCACCTTGAAAACAATGCAGTGATTACTATTTATTTATTTATTTATTTTCATTTCTAGACCGCCCATAGCTAATAGCTCTCTGAGCGGTGTACAAACAGGATTAAAATACAATATAGAATAAAATCAGTAACAGAGAAACACATTAAGCTAAAAACATTAAACATAAAGCATTAAACATTAAAATTTTAAAATGCCTGGGAGTACAGCCAGGTCTTAACCTGGAGCCTAAAAGAAAGAACCGTAGGCACCAGGCGTATTTCCTCCGGTAAGCTGTTCCACAATTTGGGGGCCACCACAGAAAAGGCCCTAGATCTAGTAACAGTCCTCCGGGCATCCTGGTGAGTTGGTACCTGGAGGAGGGCCTTAGATACAGAACAAAGTGAACGGGTAGGTTCATAGCGGGAGAGGCGTTCCACAAGGTATTGCGGTCCCACACCGTGTAAGGCTTTATAGGTCAACACCAGCACCTTGAATCTAGCTCGGAAACAAATAGGTAGCCAGCGCAAGCGAGCCAGGACAGGTGTTATATGCGCAGACCGATTGGTCCTTGTCAACAGCCTGGCAGCCGCATTTTGCACTAGCTGAAGTTTCCGAACAGTCTTCAAGGGCAGCCCTACGTAGAGCGCATTACAGTAATCCAGTCTAGAAGTTACCAGAGCGTGAACAACTGAGGCGAGATCATCACTGTCCAGATAGGGGCGTAGTTGGGCTACTAAGCGAAGGTGGTAAAACGCATTCCATGCCACCGAGGCCACTTGAGCCTTGAGCGACAAGGAAGGGTCAAAAAGGACCCCCAAACTACGAACCTGTTCCTTCAAGGGGAGTGTAACGCCATCTAGAACAGGATAAGCATCCACCATCTGAGCAGGGAAAGAGCTCACCAACAGTGTCTCAGTCTTGTCTGGATTGAGTTTCAGTTTATTAGCTCTCATCCAGTCCATTATCGCGGTCAGGCAACGGTTCAGCACATCAACAGGAGCCAACATGGATTTATGAAGAACAAATCCTGCCAAACTAATCTTATCTCATTTTTTGACTGGGTAACCTCCCTTGTAGACTGTGGGAATGCGGTGGACATAATATACCTCTACTTCAGCAAAGCTTTTGACAAAGTGCCCCATGACATTCTGATTAGCAAGCTAGCTAAATGTGGGCTAGATGGAACAACTGTCAAGTGGATCCACAGTTGGCTCCAGAATCGTACTCAAAGAGTGCTTATCAATGGTTTCTTCTCAAACTGGGTGGAAGTAACGAGTGGAGTACCACAGGGCTCGGTCCTGGGCCCAGTGCTCTTCAACATTTTTCTGAACAACTTGGATGAGGAGGTACAGGGCATGCTTATCAAGTTTGCAGATGATACAAAATTGGGGGGCATAGCTAATACCGTGGAAGATAGAAACAAAATTCAAAGGGATCTTGATAACCTGGAGCATTGGGCTGAAAACAACAGAATGACATTCAACAGGGATAAATGCAAAGTTCTACACTTAGGAAATAGAAACCAAATGCACAGTTATAAGATGGAGGATATGACATGTGAGAAGGATCTTGGAATTGTTGTTGATCACAAGCTGAATATGAGCCAAGAGTGTGATGTGGCTGCAAAAAAGGCAAATGCTATATGAGGCTGCATTGACAGAAGTATACTTTCCAAATTGCGTGAAGTATTAGTTCCCCTCTATTCAGTACATATTCAGCCTCATCTTGAATACTGCATCCAGTTCTGGTCTCCACACTTCAAGAAGGATGCAGACAAACTGGAACAGGTTCAGAGGAGGGCAACAAGGATAATCAGGGGACTGGAAACAAAGCCCTATGAGGAGAGACTGAAAGAACTGGGCATGTTTAGCCTGGAGAAGAGAAGACTGAGGGGAGATATGATAGCACTCTTCAAGTACATGAAAGGTTGTCACATACAGGAAGGCCGGGATCTCTTCTCGATCGTCCCAGAGTGCAGGACATGGAATAATGGGCTCAAGTTGCAGGAAGCCAGATTTCAACTGGACATCAGAACAAACTTCCTAACTGTTAGAGCCATATGACAATGGAATCAATTACCTAGAGAGGTAGTGGGCTCTCCGACACTGGAGGCATTCAAGAGGCTGCTGGACAGTCATCTGTTAGGAATGCTTTGATTTGGATTCCTGCATTGCACAGGAGGTTGGACCTGATGGCCTTATAGACCCCTTCTATGATTCTATGCCTAGCCTTTGCCAAGCACAAGACTAATAAGTTTGAGATTTCAAAAGGATCATGAACATGGCTGGCAGAGAAGATATTAAAGCCTTTATTAGAGCAAGATATACAAACAAACAATATGGAACTAAATAGCTAGCATACTTCTGCTTCCCCCCCCATCTTACACTCTTCACCTTGTTCACTGGCTGGAAGCCTAACAGCACAATGATAATTTTTGCCTGGGCGGAGTTGAGTCTGCTGTCTTCTGGAAGTTGCTTCTTGGCTACATTAGCCCCCTGGAGTCTTGATGTTGTTGGTATCTTGGGGTTTCTTCAGTTCCCTGAAGGCTTGGTCTTGGTGGTATCTTGGGGCTTCTTCAGCCCCCTGAGGGCTTAATCTCCTTGATCTAGGGGTCCTATACTTATATCCCAAAAAACTCCTGGGAGGGGCACCTCACACCTATTAGATCATTATCTTCCCATCATTCAGGTAGCTGGTTTCCCCCTCAGGTGATGTTTCCAGACCATGCACGTGGTACAGCTTGGCCTGAGAATGGAGCTGCATTCAAGGTTGATTTCTTGTTTTGATTATCAGGCTACTTGTTTACATTAGCCAAGTGAGAACACTTGTAATTCAGTTAGCTCATCATCCCTTCAAAGTCTGAAAAAGCCATAAACAATCCCACCTGACAGAGTAGAAGCATGGGACAAGCTGTATTGTCTTGATTACTGAACAAAACTTCTCAGACTCTGTGTTGTTTTGAACACAGGCTTGGGGAAACTTCCCAAATGCTGCAACTGTGTCAAGGAACCTGCATTTTGAATTCTTCAGATTCCAATGCTAAACAATAACAGTGTGCAGAAGCAATCAGCACCCCCATAAATCAGGGGTTTGGGGCAATAATTAAGGGAGAGAGGCCATTCACATTCCATTTCTACACCTCCTTGATTACATCTAGATAATCTTCCATGAATTTGCAATACGCTATCTATCTATCTATACGTATTGTGTTGTGAAATAGCTTCAAGATCCTTCATACGAAATGATTCATGAATTAAATTAAAGAGAGAGAGAGAGGAAATTGTTACAGTGAGTTTACAACATAGCCTGCTGAAGCTCAGAAGATAGTGCAGGGCAGGCTAATTTGGTGAGTAAATACAGTATTCAATAAGTGGAGAATGTCAGCCGTGTGTTATGGAGGATCACCTGTGTGAGAACAAGAGTGTTGGAAGTAAGCAAGAGTGAAGACAATAAGTATGTTTTAAACATGCATGGTCACAGTTGTAGCAGTTTCTTGGTATGACTACAAAGTGATCCATCCGCAACAGTACTAAAAATGTTTATATTCAGTTAAACCTGGCCCATTGTGTTGAAGACAAATTCATGTCTTTCATGTCCAACCAACCTCTGGTGGAATGAATTCTTGTTCTGCAGTGGCTACTTCGGAATGATGTCTGCAAGTTACTTCGTTCTTTAGCCAGTTCCTGAGAGTAGAGATGGGTAAATCTGTCAATTTTGGTTTACCTCAGTTTCTCATTTTTCTCATCTTAAGTTTAATTCACAACATTTCTGCATTAGCTTGCAATTTTCTATTTTTTTTAAATCTTCACAAAAAGTTATCATTTTAGTGCACATTTCTCCTAATGTGCACATTTTGCAAGCATTTTCCCCTAATATAAAGCATTTTATGTTATTTTCATGAATAGATGCATTTTTATACATACTTCCCCTAATATACACATATTTGTACATATTTTTGGGTTGGAGAATTGAATAGCAAAATTTGGAGAATTCAAAGGATAACTACGTTTCAGTTCAAGTGTTGTTTTGTGAATTGCAAATTAGGTAGGTTCACATTAAAGTGTGAACTGAACCAAATTTCTCTCCCATTCCTAGTTTGCAGTTATTTAGCAAGTACCAGATTAATTCCCAATCCATTTTCAGATGTTCCAATAATTCTTAGGTCAAATTCAAGTTACATGCTCCAGTGTAGCTGACTTCAAAAAGTCTCTGCTGTGTAGATGGGACACATATCCCTGAGTTAATGTAGAGTCAGTTTTATCAGGCCAGGTGAACTCTGATGGCCCCTTATGTCATCTGCTGAGCTGCTGGCTGCAGTACCACCCTGTGGCCATCTGCAGTGGTGTTGTTGAAGTGCAACAGAGAGCAGGCCGGCAGTTCCTTTCTCTGGCAAGCTAACACAGTTGCCAATGAGTAAAATACCTTAGGGTTGCCAGGCTCAGTGCCTGAGAATAATTCTGTATCTTTAAGAGAAGAGAAAATTCAGCCAAGTGCAGGTTTTCTTGCAACCCTGTAATGGGAAAAACCACAAGGAAATTCTCCTTTTCCCCTCCACAACTTTTAAAGATACAGGCGATCTCTTGGAGGCTGGGACTGGCAAGCAAGAGGTCTTCTGTATCTTTAAAAGTTGTGCAGGGGGAAGGGAGAATTTCACCTTGTGGTTTTTCCCATTACAGTGTTGCAAGAAAACCTGCACTTGGCTGAATTTTCTCTTCTCTTAAAGATATAGAATCATTCTCAGGCACTGAGCCTGGCAACCCTAAAATACCCAATAGTTGCTCTTGTAGAGCAAGGGTTGCCATACTTTTTGGACCAGAGGGCTCATTTCAAATTTTGAGAGAGTGCTTGGGGCACCAGTCAAAAAGTGGCTGCCCTGGAGGCATAGCATGATACAAAATGGTTGCCATGGGGGCTTGACATAGCACAGAATTAGAGAGTAGTCATGGTGAAGCTTTTTGCAAATTGTATTTTCATACTAGAAAAGGCTTGACCTGAGGCTTGACCTGTTGAATTTCTGCCTTCCATACAGTTGTTAAATGCACAACAACCCTGTTTGTCCCCAATGCCATCCCTAAAGCAAAGCCTAGGCTGCCATCCTGTAACCACTTACCTGGAAGTAAGCCCCATTAAACACAAATAGACTTACTTCTGAGTAGACACATATACCATTGTGCTGCAAGTTAATGATATCGTGAATTAGTAAAGAGTCCCTGGTCTTTAGCTCCTGCAGAGAAGGAGACATGCCTAAGCCTTTTTGCAAAGTTTTCACATTTGCCTTTTGGCAGGAGGGGGATCCTTTAATATTCACCCACACTTACAATGTAGTAGTACTTGCAGAAAATAATTTCTAGGCATTACCTGATCAGGCAAACCAGTGCAGAAAAGATGCATTCTGGTTGCTAGAGAAAATGGAAGTGGCAAACTATGGAGATTCCAAGGACTAGAAAAAAAAGACAGAAGCAGGAAAAGTATATTTAAAAAGGTAAAGGTGTCCCCGCACTTGTAGTGTGAGTCATTTCCAACTCTTAGGGTGACATCTTGCGACGTTTACTAGGCAAACCATATAAATGGGGTGGGATTGCCAGTTCCTTCCCTGGCCTTTCTTTACCCCCCAGCGTATGCCGTGTACTCATTTTACCGACCACGGATGGATGGAAGGCTGAGTGGACCTTGACTCCTTTTACGGAGATTCGACTTCCTCCTTCCATTGGAATCGAACTCCGGCCGTGAGCAGAGCTTCGGCTGCGTTACCGCTGCTTACCACCCTGCGCCACGGAGGGTCTTAAGTACATCAAAAGGGAGGGTAAAACAGCCCAGGGATTCCAATTATTTTTTATTTTATTGTTTGTACAGAGGAAAGGAAATATACAGCTCCACAGGCCACTACAGAGCAATGTCTGCTTGGGGGTAGGATTTTTTTAAGCAGTTATGCAGTGATGAAATAGGGCAATCATTCTTTTAGCTAAACACTAGGGCATAGTAATATTTCAGCTTCATGTTAGCGATTACAGGTGTATCCGCTTATAATCAATGTAATTTTTTTAAAACTCCAGTTTTAACATTGATTGTGGTCTGTAAAATGTTATGTTCATAATAATGAGCAATGTGTTGTCTCCAAGATATTAATTTTGTCTGTTTGAATGTTTGTGTTTTTAACTCTTGAGGAAGGAGATATATTCTGAGAAATGCTACAATAAATCATTATGTAGCACCAGAGCCCATCTCTTTTTTGAGCACCACTTTTCCCCCTCTTTGTCCCTTCACTCATTTGCTAACAACTCACTTATCAATCAAACTCTGACTTCACCCATTTGCTAATACCACTGACACGGACCAGCAGCCAGGATTGCTCATTTCACATAAATCATTTAAAAGGTAAACTGCACATTATGCTCCATAACCTTCTTTGTTGAAGGGTTAGAGACTTTTTGTTTATTTTAATGAGAGCTCAGATTCTGGACAACCTGCTGGGGGGTACCACTGAATGCCATTGTGGGTGCCATGATGCCAATGGGGAATAAGGTTGTCAGATCTCTGGTTTTTGCCCAGAGAATCCATATTTTTGGGGTTCTTTCCAGGTCTCCGGGTGAGACACCTTAATCTCCAGACTCTCAGCTTTCATTTTAAAAAAAGTTTCTAGGTGGTCTGGTTTACAACATATACACCGAAATGTCACCCCCCCCACGATTTCTGTTAAATGAGCTCATAGCTGGCTGCTCTAACACTGCCCTTTCAGGCTTGTAGCATGCAAAGCATATGTCCTACCACTGAGCTACAATCCTTCCTCTGTTTAAAAAAGTATCTTTTAAAATTGTTCTTTTCAATTCACTAATGAATGCACTTCATACCTAGGGCAGATCCACATCATTCATTTAAAGCATATTCCACAGATATTTGAAGCACATGAATCACACCACAGAATAATAGGAACTGGAGTTTGTTAAGGGTGGTGGGAACAATAACTATGAGGGGGAAATGACATTTCCCAGGATTCTTTAGGGGAAGTCATGCACTTTAAATGCGAGTTGAATGTGCTTTAGATGTATTCTGTGGGTCTACTTAATAAACTTTGCCTGCATGTAAATCGTTTTAATTATTTTTTTAAATGGAAATGAGCTATAAAGTGTACTGGGTGGCCATGGGCTACTTACCATCTGTCAGTCTATCTGCCCCATGAGGATGGAAACAACAAAGGGAAACCATGACCACCGCAAGGAAGAAGAGCACACTTAAAATGTAGAGGAAATAATAATCTACAACCATAGTGTGAAATCAAATACTTATTGGGACACAGTATGAAGAAATATTTATATAAGCATGACTTGTCAAAGATGTTTATTATTTATGCAACTTGTAAAGATATTTATAGTGCACTCCTGTTTTTTTTACTCAGAAGCAAGTCCCAATGTATTCAGTGGGGCTTACTCAAACAGTGAAGGGTACAGAGAACTGCAACCTCAAGTAATAATGAATTTCACTCACACAATCCAAAATTCAGAATCATCCCACTTTAACTGTTTTGCAACAAGTATAACGCTTGTTTTTATGGTTATTGGATTTTAAAGGGATTTATTTCTTATTGTGAGCTGCCTTGGTTTCTAGTCTGCAACCCTACCTCACAGGGTTGTTGGAAAGACTCCATACATACATACACACTGCAGATCTAAAAATACATACACCTCATATAATAGATTATTGTCAAACGAGTTGGTCATTGCAGAACATTTAATAAAAAATCAGTATTAGTTTCCTACATAATAAAAGCAGTGATACCTAATTAAGTCCTGCCTAATTGTTTTAAAAATAGGATTGGAGGAAGAAAGACACAAACACAATTCTTTGCTATGTTCACTCAAAAGTCCCATTAATTTACAGCACAATCCTAACCATGTCTACTCAAAAGTAAATCCCATTGAATTCAGTGGGGTTTACTCCAGGCATGTGGGATTAGCATTGCAGCTTTACTCCCAGTACTGGATTAAAGCTCCATATTGGGAAGGTTTTCAAAACACTGCCCTCTTCAACAGCCCATGAAAATTTAAACTTCTTTGACTCCTGCACACAACAGAGGGGAAAAAAATGAAAGCTATATGCTTACTCTATTTATGAGGTTTTTAGATAAGCAGGAAAAAAACTACCATTTTTTGTCATTGCAATGAGATCTAGAGGCTGCCTGGAGGTCATCAAATCACAACCCTGACTTCACTTATTGGCTACAAATGTGAACTGGCGGGGTTAGAGCAGCCTACTAGGAGCTGATTTAACAGAAGTTGCAGGGTGTGTGTGAAGTTTTGGTGTATATCTTGTGAACCAGACCACCTAGAAACTTTTTTTTTAAAATTAAAGCTGAGATTCTGGTGATTAAGGTGACTTACCTGGTGACTCACCCCAGAGAAGACCCCCAAAATCCAGAGTCCCTGGGCAAAAACCAGAGACCTGGCAACCCTACTACTGAGCTAAATGGTACCAAAAAGCCTCAGTTGGTATAAGGCAGATTCCTTTGTTCCTAAAAGTGGAAAGAGACCCAAGGGCCACAGTGACTCCAAAATTTATTTATGTATTTTATTTACAACATTCATATACCCCTTTATTGTAAAAAAATCTCAACGCGGTTTAGAGAAGGAATTAAAACAATAAAATTACTGGCAAAAACAGTTAAAGACAGGTATTTAAAAACATTCAAAATAATAAAATCAACAATGAGTTAAAAACAGATAAAAAACACAATAGCTTCTACATGCCTGGGTAGGCTTGTCTAAACGAAAATATTTTTTAGCAGGTGCTGAAAAGAGTACAATGAAGGCATCTGCCTAATGTCAATAGGCAGGGAGTTCCAAAGCATAGGCGCTACCACACTAAAGTACTGATTTCTTAGAAGAGCAGAACAAGTACTATTTGGCAGCCATAACATGGAAAGCACACCGTGAACTTGGGCTGGTAGCAAATCAGCAACCAGTGCAGATTTCAGAGCAGACATATTATGTGCTGATTGGGTCTCATTCATGTCAGCAATTGTACCACAGCATTCTGCACTAACTGCAGCCCCCAAGTCAGGTTGTGCTGCATGGGGATTTCTGTAACCTTGGCTGACTGGCTGCGAAGATTGTTTTTACTTTTGGTTTTTGTTTGGGAATTGTGACTGGTTGTGGGATGCTGAGTTTTCTGCCTTACTCATAGGAATCTTGTTGTGGTTGGTATGGTATTGCATTTTGGAAATCATCACTGTCTTTTGTTTTCCTTTTTCTATTTTCATTTTATTTAACTTTAACCTCACTGCCTTACATCCATAGAAGCAACAGCAGTGGTTCCATGTGTTGAGCTCAACCCTCATAAACCCATGGGTAGACAGAAAAGGATAAAGAATCTTCTTACTCTTACTCATTTCTCAGACCTCTTTCTGAAGTGAAGGGTCAAATCTGTAAAGAAGTTTGGAGCAGCCATGTTAAAAGGTAGGGGCAGGGCATCCAGACAGGGGGTTGTCAACTCTGCTTGGTGGATATAGATATATTTGCAGATGATCCCTAGTCAAGCTTTACCAATAGCACAATCCAAACCATATCTATTGAGAAGCAAGTCCTATTGAGTTCTATCTGGGCTTATTCCGTTAGTATGTGTGTTTAGAACTGCAGCCTTCAGGGGCATCATCTTTACTCCTGAGTGCTCCCATCTCTCATCTCCACAACACTAGGCTCCTTTCTTCCTACAATTGCCTTCTAGTGTCTGGCCTGGCCTGAGGGCACTTAAACCTTTCTTCCCAGAAGCAAGTAGGCTAGATTAAATGTTTCCTATCCAGGCTCCATCTTTTAACTAAGATTTCTATCTCAATTTCCAATCAGAGAAATGTTTGTTTGAAAGCTATGGTCTAAGCAGCTGTGGTTGATGCTTAATGTATCATGCTTAATGACATCACTAGGGCCCTCCCCTGTGACATCACTAGTGCCTGCCTCATGACATCACTAGGGCCCACACCTGAAATCTCAGGGTTTGGGATGCTTCTGCCCTGGCAACCCTAATGGGCAATGGGTTGGTTAACCCTGTCACAAAGACTTTGGTTTAAGACTTTTTGTGTGCCTTACAGATGCTCTGTTGAAGCCAATTTGCCTGGGATGTAACCATATTAACTGGAAGAGACACATGAGAAGTGCTTGTGTATATTATTACTCTGGTGGGAGGTCTGAGGAAGCAAAAGCAGCTTCCCCCCCCCCCCATAGTAGACACACCACAGCAGTTAATATCTGAATTGGGGTTTAGTCTTCCTCCTCATGGGTTCTTTCTCCCTCCCTGCCATTCTACCCAATTCCTAGTCTTCTCTGTTCCCATTTCTATTTATTTCATCTTTAGTCCATTCATCTTGTCATGGTCTCTTCCCCTCCTATGTAGCTATTAGTTATTTTTTCCAGCTCCACCCCTCATTAATTACTTGGGTATCGTAGATATTCCTGCGATGCCTGTCAGCACAGCATCCATAATCTATTCATTCATCTATCTTTTGCAGAGAGCTCACCCACACTCCATTTCTCTTGTTTCAAGCTTGTCATTCCAAGATTTATATTTACTTCCCTTCAAGCCTAGTCTTCCAGTTAATAGTTAGCATTAGAGCAGTAGATTTCTAAGTGCTCACTAAAACATGGGCAGTGTTCATCTTGTTCTCTACTGAATACAGGTCCAACATAATAAGCACTGCTCAGGCATTCAGAACGCACAAACTGCATTAATGGTGTGGGGTGTTGCATGCTGATCCCACTTCCAATGTCCTTATGTGCAACAGCTCTGCCTCCATATCCAATCATTGTGCATTGAGCATGAAGGCCTGATGGGTGATTCTAAGAGTATTTGGCCCCTCCCCATGATCAGAAACCCTGCATAATCAGGGTTCCTATTTTCAGGGAGGATTCTATGTGGATTAAGTAGAACATGCATAGTTTCCCCCTTTGAGTCCTTCCTGCTCATTGCAGAAAGGTTGTGGGTGGAGGAGCCATAGGTAGTGCACATGGGATATTGTGGATGAGCCCAGTACAAGCGCACCTATGCCCCAGACACATTTGTATCCTCATTCATTATTTTGAATGACTGAATAGAATTACAAGTCTACTGAAATTTCAAGGAAATATATTTTTGTATATATGTTCCACAGGATGAAATATTGAATAAGTTTCAGAGGAAAAGGAAATGTGAGTTCTGTAAAAGTCATCACATTTTTTGGTAAAGTTTCCAATGAAAAGTCATAATTAACAAGCTAAGGGTTTTCTGTTGGTAATACCTACCTGTTGGAAGCATTAATGAGAATGTACGTTCACAGTTATGACACAATATTCCTGCTGGTTTATCCATCTTCTTTAAACATGAGTCACACAGAGTGTCATCTTATCTGTTGGTTAAGAACACTCAGCAGGTGTGAAATAACATCTGTATGGTTCATCTACATTTAAAAAAAAAAAAATCCAAGACGACGGTATACGGTGTTAAAACGACAGATTTCTTTGTTTGTTTTCTCAGAATGCAGCCTTTTCTAAAAACTTTGATTTGGGGTAGTTATGACTTCATTCTTCCAAAGTTATTGCACAATGAATGGCCCATCAAGTGAAAAACAGCTTACTAACCATGTATCTCTTACAGGGGTTCAAGCAACCTCTTGTTTCCTTAATTCTAGGCAGTCAGCAAAACCAGGAATTTTCATTGAACCCCTGGTGGGCTGCCATATGAGCTTAGTCCTCAACATCTATGCCCTGGGATCCTTTGAGAAGGCAGGATATAAATTTAATAAAGAAAAAAGGTTTTAGCAGGTGCTGAAAAGAGTATATTGAAGGAATCTGCCTAATGTCAATAGTCAGGGAGTTCCAAAGCGTAGGTGCTGCCACACTAAAGGACTGATTTCTTACAAGAGCAGAACAAGTACTATGTGGCACCCGTAACATTGAAAGCACACCTTGAATTTGGCCTAGTACCAAATCGGCAACCAGTGCAGAGGTATTATGTGCTGATTGGGTCTCCCTCTTGTCAGCAATTGTGCCACAGCATTCTGCACTAACTGCAGCCCCCAAGTCAGTTTGTGCTGCATGGGGATTTCTGTAACTTTGGCTGACTGGCTGCTAGGATTTTTTTACTTTTGGTTTTTGGTTAGGAATCCTGACTGGTTGTGGAATGCTGAGTTTTCTGCCTTACTCATAGGAATCTTGTGGGTTGTATGGTATTGCATTTTGGAAATCATCACTGTCTTTTGTTTTCCTCACTCCCTTATATCCATAGAAGCAACAACAGTGGTTCCGTGCACTCATCTCAACCCCCTTAAACCCACTGATGATGGGCCTTGTTGGTTGCATGACGGTTTGTTTCTTGCTCAATAGTGGTAAAAGGGAATTCACATACTGGGAAGTGTGGCTGCAATTGCTCCCAAGCTGCTGCCTGTGAAGGTAGACCAAGGCATGTGTGTTTTCTCTCTGTCAATTATTACTCCCTGAAATTGGGTTGGCTGTCAAAGTGAGTTTATAGAAGCCCACAGGGTAGACAGAAAAGAGTAGGGAATCTTCTTACTCTTACTCATTTCTCAGACCTCTTTCTGAAGTGAAGGGTCAAATCTGTAAAGAAGTTTGGAGCAGCCATGTTAAAAGGTAGGGCCAGGGCATTCCAGACAGGGGGTTGCCAACCCTGCTTGGATATGGATATTTTTGCTGAGATCTGTAGTCAAGCTTTACCAAGAGCACAATCCAAACTATATGTACTCAGAAGTATGTCCTATGGAGTTCTATGGGGCTTTGTCCCTTAGTAAGTGTGTTTAGAATTGCAGCCTTCAGGGGCATCCGTCTTTAGTCCTGAGTGTTCCCATCTAACATCTCCACAACACTAGGCTCCTTTCTTCCTACCATGGCCTTCTGGTGTCTGGCCTGGCCTGAGGGCACTGAAATCCTTCTTGCCAAAATCAAGTAGTCTAGATTAAATGTTCCCTTTCCAGGCTCCATGTGTGAGCTTTCTATCTTAATTTCCAATCAGATAAATGTTTTTGTTTGAATTGTATGCTCCAAACAACTGTGGTTAATGACATCACTCGGGCTGGCCCTGTGACATCACTTGGGCCTGCCTCTGAAATCTTAGGGTTTGGGATGAACTGGCAACCCTACCCTCCAGGGACCTGGTAAACAACCTGTTTTTGCCACCTGTCTTGGATTGAAAGAGATTTATGGAGGCCCCAGTAGTCTGTGTTCAGCTTTGTGGATTACAAAATATTCAGATGTGCTTTAGAGAAGTTGCATCTAACAGAAATGCTGTTTAAAAATTAAAACTTGGATTTGCCTTTCAAATGACCTATCAGGTTTTCTGTATTGCAAAAAATATTTCTACCCTGCTTGTCTTCTGCTAAAATCCAGAGTGGTTTGCAATATAGATTATAAATAAAATTGCAACAGTAAATAAGTAGATAAAAATAAATACAAGATAAGAGAAATAAACTACCATACAACGAAAACAACACAGCAGCAATAATAGCCACTCAGTAAAAAAACAGAAGGGGAAAAAAATTAAAAACCAGAAGTGCTCAACCCATCTCAAAGGCCTCTCTTAAAAACAGGTCTTAATTTGGCACCTCAGCAGGTTCAGCGTCAGGGCTTGGTTGATTTCGAAGTCAGGGCATTCCACAAGATTAGTGCCACACTGAAAAGGCCCTGCTCCTTGTGCATGTCTCCTGCAGTTTAGTCAGCGTGGAAACTAGAAGCATAGTTTCAGATTATTAGCAAAGCACTTGGATAAGAGCATATTGTTGAAGGTGTTCCAATCCCAAATTGTTTAAAGGTTAAGCTGTTCTTTTCTTGTCCATTTGTACAGAGTTCTAAATCATGCAGGGAGACTCCACATCCCTATACAGCTTGGGGTCTGAATATTTGAAGGAGTACTTCTTCCATTACCTATCAGTCTGCACTTTCAGATCTTCTATAGAGGCCTTGATTGCTGATCCAACAATAGCTGCAGTGTATTGTGTAATAGCATGAAATAGCACATGCTTTGTTGTAGCACCCCACTTGTGGAACTGCTTCCCATTGGAGATGCAACTGTCCCTCTCATTATCTCATTTTCAGAGACCAAGTTAAGACATTCTGGGCTAATTCACATGGGAGCATAACATCATGCTAAAGACGCTGTTTTTACCTCTGTTTTCTGTTTGCACTGTCCACAGTAAGGGCTCAATGCGAGCTGCAAACACCGTGTTTTCTATTCACACTTGAGGGGATGCATCAATCACACAGTTTCTTAAAGACCACGCCCTCTAATTTAACATTTCCACTCCCTCTGGTTGCCTGGCAACCAAGCATGCTCAGTTTGTTCTACCAGTAAGTTTCATCTTTTTTAAAAACAACAACAACCGTAAGTGCGATTATTTGTATTTTCACTGATACAATACAGCTAAAATACAAATCTTTGTTTGAGCAGTGTTATGCTTTTGTGCACAAGTTAGGAGGAAAAGGAAATAGAGTCACCGTTTGCAGCAACATAAAAAAGCCTTGCAGAATGGGAGAAAGAAGCACAACTTTCTCTTCAGCCCACAGGAAATGAAAGAAGGGAGGAGGAGGGAGTGGGAGTTGAGAGGGGAAGGATTGACACACCCACCTAAAAGCATAGGAGCAAAGTGTCTGGAAGTCCTAGAGATACGGAGTGAAGACTTTTTGTCCTCCTCCTTTTGGATTATCAGAGAATTGTTTTATATGGATTTCCAGGGGGGAAACTGTGTGATAGCTTCTGTTTGCCAGTAACATCATGTGAACCATGCGAATTAAAATGGCATGCAAGTAGCACCAGACACACAGTAAAACCCTGTGTAGATGAGCCCCCTCTTTCATCAAGTGTATGGAAAATGGAAATGGACTGCCTTTAAGTTGATCCTGACTTATGGTGACCCTATGAATAGGGTTTTCATGGAAAGCGGTATTCAGAGGGGGTTTACTATTGCCTCCCTCTGAGGCTAGTCCTACCCAGCAGCACAAGCCAGCCCCTTCCTTGTCTGCAACTGCCAGCTGGGGGTCAATTGGGCTCCTGGGGACTGTGCAGCTTGCCCATGGCTGCACAGGTGGCAGGGCACGTAACCCCTGAGCCACTCACTGTGGGGGTGATCTTTAGCTGGCCCTTGACACCCAGGAGACACAAGCGGGGATTTGAACTCACAGATTCTGGATTCTGGACTCCCAGCCACTCCTCCCCACTGTGCTATACCAGCAAGTGTATAAAGATGGCTTTTCCCCCCTGCTGTTGTATGTTCATGATAGAGCTTCAGTGGTCAGAGTGATTTAACAGTCAGCCCCTCTTTTGGTGATTGTAGGTCTGTGAGGGGAATAGGGTATTTCCTAACAAAACTCAGCACCCTCCACTAACTACACTTCCCAGGGTTCTTTGGGAGAAGCCATGATTATTTAAAGTGGAATAAATGTCTGGTGTACATGTGGCCAGGGACAGCTTTGGTTTAAATTTGGGTGGGAGGCTATGGTCAGGTTCAAATGGGAGCTAAAATCCATATTGAATTTGAAGCTTTTCCCTTCGCAATAGAGTTCCACGGTTCACACACATCCATCCTCCCTACCTTCCAATTTGCTGTGTTGTTCACACACATTCACATTTATTAGTATCGCTGTTTCCTTGTGACCCGTCCCCCAATTTAAATGTTAACTCCCTCAGGAACATTGCTAATTGAGAAGGAGAGGGGTTTCTGTCAATTTCACGCTAAACCAGGAGACAGTGGGGGGTACAACTGACACCAAATTCCTTTTTTTCTGTTGTCAATTTCATTTCCTCTAGACAAAGCCCTTTTTTGTGAAGAAGAAATGAAATGTTTATAGTGTGCAGTGTGTACATTTTTCTGTTTGTGTGTGTGTGTGCACACACAACCTCTTTGTGAATGAGACGGCTGCGTCCTGGCCAGAAAGTGTTAGATGGGGGAGTTGGGTCGACACCCCTCTCTTCCCCTCCAGAAAACCAAGCACGGCCACCCTGGCACATCCCGTGGCAAGTCCTGCTCTCTGGCCAGCAGGACCGCTCCCTGTCGCTGCTGCCACCCCCACAACCTCAAAGGGAAGAGAAGGGGAGGAGGGGCTGCTAGCCCGCCTGCACCCCAAGCACTGGCCCTAAATGCCTGCCTGGTCTCTTCCCCACAAAATGGCATGGTGCGAAGCGGCTCCTCTTCCTCCCCCCTCTGAGAGAGGCACAGGGGCAGTGCAGTGCCCCTTTTCTTCCCTCACTGCCCCTGCCTGGCTCGTAAAGTAAAATAGTGAGTAAACAGAGTGCATAGCTAGTTTAAAGGACTGAGGAAGGGAACTTGCTGGGGGGAAAGTGGGAGAAAGGAAGGCTAGAGTGACCATAAGTTTGTTCGTCAGCAGCAGGAAACAAAATGATGCCCATAGGCAGTGCAAGGGGTGGAGTAAGGGAGGATATAAAAAACAGCGAAGGAAAGCTAATACACAGTAGGTGAGCACGAATTTTCAAAGCAAAGCGGATTTTCAAAGCAAATTCGGGGTTTTAGCGCATTGATTTAATCCGGATTTAAAGGCAATAGCAGCTGAATACACCCGCGTTCGCAAAAATGTCATGTAAACAGTCCAAATTTAAAGGATGTGCAAAAAGCACCAGATCCATGCATCTGATCAGGCCCTACATGTGGCTGCTGTAGAATAAAAAGATGGGGGAAACCCCAAAAAATAATGACACTTTTAACAATGTTTTCCTTTTGGAAAGGAAATGAGCTTTCTGTCTACCCAGTGCCCACATACCCTATCTCCTCCCCTTCTACCTTCTTCCCTGCTTCTCCCTCTCCTCTCCTTCCATTCCCCAGATCAGTTTCACCTATCCTAAGCATAATTGCATGGGAGTAAATCCAACTGAACTCAATTAGCATGTAAATGATCAAATCCTGCCTTTCGCCTCTCGCTCTTCCTTCACCTCCTCCTCCCTTCTTCCTCTCCTCTTGATCTTACTTCCTCCTCCTCCCCATTCCTCTTTCCTCCTTCCCCCATTCCTCCTCCCCCAATTCCTCCTCCCCCATGATCGGTTTCACCTATCCTAAACATGATTGCATGGGTGTAAATTCCACTGAACTAATAAGCATGCAAATTATTAAACCTTCCCTCCTCCTCCCCTCCTGCTGTTCCCCCTCCTCTTCCCTTCCCCTCCCCCCATTCTTCCCCATGGTCAGTTTCACTTATCCAAAGCATGATTGCATGGAAGTAAATCCCATTGGACTCAATAAGCTTGCAAATAAATAAATCCATTCTCAACAAACTTGCACAGGATCCCATTTCTTACCTCCCAGATTAAAAAGCAGAGAAATTCACTAATATGTTAAAAATAAGCTTGCCATTTAAGAACATACCTATAGCCAACAGATATTCCTATCAATTTTTTTCAAGTGGGGAAATTGGGCAGCTATAGTGAATCACCAGGGGAGCAGGAGACCTGATTTCCTCTCTGAGATATTGCACTACCCTACAAATTTGTAAAAATGCAAAGATAATTTGGGCTGGTCTTTTACAGTCCAATCTACTTTCTCTTGTAGTTTGGAACAATTTGGTAATATGTGCCTCTGAACCAGAGCTTGGAAAAGTTACTTTTTTGAACTACAACTTCCATCAGCCCAATCCAGTGGCCATGCTGGCTGGGGCTGACGGGAGTTGTAGTTCAAAAAAGTAACTTTTCCAAGCTCTGCTCTGAACATATGGTGAGTGCTGGCAATACCTGCAATCAGGACTACATCTCACAAGATGGAGAATTATATTTTTGTATGTTTGTTGGTGTTCTTACTTTGCTTCTTTCCTTTGTTACTACGGTTTCTACTGAGAGTCTAACCTAGAAAATTATATTTCTCTCATTATTCAAGCTAGAAATCTGTGTGAAATTTATTTTAATTAATTTCAATGCCTTTTATTGGTCAATATCATATGATGGTGAAGACAGCCTTTTGTGTTTCAAACTGAAGGTTATGCTCTATTTCTCTTTTGGGTGCATTAACAGTTAAATCTGAAACTGCAGCTTTGATGTATAATGAGACTGATTACAATATGTTGCTACTTAAGCAATGAATCTATCTGTTGAAAGAAAACAAAATTGGCCCACCCAAGATGCCTGTGTTCAGCCTGCTATGCCTAAACCACTCCACTTAAGAAAGGGTGGGCATGGTCAATGAAAAACATAGAGCATACCTAGAAATTTGCTAGAATGTATTTCACCTCCCACTCTTTTATCTTGTGCAAACTGAGACACTCATATGTTCTGGAGATTACTTTGCAGAATTATTCCACAATTGTTTTTGGAGTTTTTTTTAGTGCAAATTATGCAAAGTGTTGCAATATTCCACATATTTACAGAAACAGAAAATGCTTCACTAAAATTGCAAAGTAAATCCAACATATTTAAAGTGACTATCTGAACTATATCAACTGTATTAATAATGTGGCCTCCTCCCTGCTAAAACAAGATGAGCACAACGCATGTCTTGTTTCGGTTCTTTGGGCTGATTGCAGGTGAACATGCAGACACATTACCAAATTCTTCCAAGCTACACAGGAACTGGATTGGACTGTGAAGGACCAACCCAAATTGTGTTTGCATTTTTACACATTTGCAGGGCAGTACAATATCTCGGAGAAGAGGTCAGGTCTCCTGCTCCCCTGGTGCATTCACTGTAGCTGCACAATTTCCCTGCTTTTTAAAGTTTGATAGAAATATCTGTTGGCTATAGGTATGTTCTTAAACCACAAGGTTGGTTTTGGGTTTTTATTGCTTATTAGTGAATATTTTATTGACTTGTGTTATGATTTGCAAGGTGCCCTCAGAATCTGGGGTGTTCCCTAACTTCAGGAACAACAGTGGCTTTTCATCACAGGGTTTTCCCTGGAAGGTTCCCCTTGAAACCAACATCTAGCTTCTTGTTCAGGCTTGTTAACCAAAACCAAAACATCAGGTTTATCTTAATAATTGCATTTTGTTTCGTTACAGACTCTTATTATTCTTAATCCCTCTATCTCTTGAGGCTTTTCAATAGGCCTCACCTCCCAAATTTCTTACCTTTATTGCAATGTTATCTCTTCACTTTTTCTGTCCTTCAGTTACTGGGCTGCCCCTACACAGTAGCTGTCTTGCAGGGATAGAAGCTGTTCATGCCCACCCAACAGCCTTGACCTCTGAGCCTCTCTTTTTATGTTGGCAGCCTGCATCAAAAACATCCTTCTGGACTAACCTTTGTCCCCTTCTGGCACTGCTCTCTATCCCCCACAACTTGTTTGTGTATCACCCTGTAAAGCTTCAGGTTATTGGGTTGTATCCAGTGTAGCACTAAGTAAGCTTCCCATCAGCACAAGGATTTCCGCTTGTTCAACAGGACTTTCTCCCTCTGTATACCTTGTGTTGTCCCAAAAGGTGCTCCAGAGGGTTGGGGGAACCCTCTAGAACATATTTAGGAGTCATGTGGGGGGGAAGTCCCCTTGCACAAGCAGAAATCCTTGTGCTGATGGGATGCTTACTTAGCTTTATGTTGGATGCAACCCCTCAGTAGTAGTAGTAGTAATTCCTATCACCTGTGGATAATGCTTAGGGCTGTGCACAGCCCCCCTACTCACCCCATAGCTCTGATCTGGAGGATCATCAGGCTAAACTGATGGGGGACCACCCCCTTGCCCTGCCCTGAATAGGTTTGGGGGCAAGGCTAGTATTTAATTAGGGGTTTAAAACCCTAATTAAACATGTAGTGAGGACAGGGGTGCGGAAAGGGGACCTTGTATTATTATTATTATTATTATTTATACCCCGCCATTTTTCCAAAACTGGAACTCATGGCGGCTTCCAGATAAAAAATACATATAATTAAAAACATACAAAGTCTACATTAAAATAAGATTAAATGATTTCCAATATTAAAACCATACACACATATAGCTAAAAAAGTTCAAACTAGTTTAAAAATGATATAATAGACATTAGCAATGCAGCACCCTTCGCGGCCTATCCTTAGCCTTCAATTTCAAAGGCTTGTTGGAATAGGAAGGTCTTTGCTTGTCGGCGGAAGGACTGCAAAGAGGGAGTTATTCTTACCTCCCTAGGAAGGGAATTCCAAAACCTAGGGGCAGCCACCGAGAAGGCCCTCTCACGCGTCCCCACTAGTCGTACTTGAGAAGATGTGGGTATTGAGAGAAAGGCCTCTCCTGAGGATCTCAGGGCCCGGGCAGGCTCATACAGGGAGATATGGTCTGATGAATAGCCTGGACCTAAGCCGTATAGGGCTTTATAGGTCAACACCAGCACTTTGAATTGTGTCCGGAAACAGACTGGCAACCAGTGGAGCTTTTTTAACAGGGGGGTAGTACAGTCCCTGTAACCAGCCCCAGTTAGCATTCTGGCTGCAGCACGTTGTACCAACTGAAGTTTCCGAACAGTCTTCAGAGGCAGCCCCACATAGAGCACGTTACAGTAATCTAAACGGGATGTAACTAAGGCATGTGTCACCGTGGCCAGATCAGACAGCTCAAGGAACGAGCGCAGTTGGCACACTAATCTTAATTGTGCAAAACCACTCCTGGCCACTGCAGAAACCTGGGAATCCAAATTTAACGCTGAGTCCAGGAGCACACCCAAACTGCAAACCTGTGTCTTCAGGGGGAGTGTAACCCCATCCAGCACAGGCTGTATCCCTATTCCCTGATTTGCCTTATGACTGACCAGGAGCACCTCTCTCTTGTCTGGATTAAGCTTCAATTTGTTCACCCTCATCCAGTCCACCACTGACGCCAGACACTGGTTTAAAACCAAGACAGCTTCCTTGGAATTAGGTGGAAAGGAGACACAGAGTTGGGTGTCATCAGCATACTGATGGCACCGAACCCCAAACCCCCGGACAACCTCTCCCAGTGGTTTCATGTAGATGTTAAATAGCATAGGGGATAAAACTGAGCCCTGAGGGACCCCACAGGTCAATGGCCAAAGGGTTGAACAGGAATCCCCCAGCACCACTTTCTGGGTTCATCCCTCCAGGAAGGAATGGAGCCACTGCAAAACAGTGCCCCTAAGTCGCATCCCAGCAAGGCGGCCCAGAAGAATACTATGGTCGATGGTATCAAAAGCCACTGTGAGGTCCAGCAGAACCAACAGGGATACACTCCCCCTGTCCAGTTCTCTGCGTAGGTCGTCCACCAAGGCGACCAAAGCCGTCTCCGTCCCATAACCAGGCCTGAAACCAGATTGAAATAGATCCAGATAATCTGTTTCATCCAAGAATCCCTGGAGCTGGGAGGCCACCACACGCTCTATTACCTTACCCAAAAATTGAATATTGGACACTGGCCGGTAATTATCCATTATGGAGGGGTCCAGGGAGGGCTTTTTTAACAAAGGCCTTACAACTGCCTCCTTTAGGCAACCTGGAACTCTGCCTTGGTGTAAGGAGGCATTAACCACTCCCCCCACCCACTCAGCCAGTCCCTCTCTGGCACTTTTTATAAGCCAGGAAGGGCAAGGGTCTAGCAGACATGTGGTGGCTCTCACCTCTCCAAGGATCTTGTCCACATCCTCGGGCTGTACAAATTGAAAAAAACCCATCATTATTGGACAGACAGGAGCCAAAATTACATCCCCTGAGACTGTATCAATTATAGCGTCTAAGTCGGAACGAATCTGAGCGACTTTATCTGCAAAGTGCTGTGCAAACTCTTGACAGCGGGCTGTTGAGTGATCTATATTACCCTCTCGGGGGCCAGAATGTAAAAGACCCCTGACCACTCGAAACAGCTCCACTGGACGGCTCCCTGCAGATGCAATGGTGGCAGAAAAGAATGATTTCTTTGCTGCCTGCACTGCCACGGAGTAGGCCTTCAAGGAGGCTCTAGCCCGTGTTCGGTCAGACTTGCTTCGAGTCTTCTGCCAACGTCACTCTAGTCTCCGTCTCATTCATTTCATCACCGCCAGCTCCTTGGTAAACCAAGGGGATGGTTTGGCTCCACTTCGTGAGAGGGGACGCTCAGCAGCGATCATGTCCACCGCCCTGGCCATTTCCCCATTCTAGAGGTCAACCAGAGCTTCGACAGAATCACCTGCCAAGGTGGCAGGAAAATCCCCAAGAGCCATCAGGAAACCATCCGGATCGATCAGCCTCCTGGGGCGGACCATCCTAATCGGTCCCCCACCCCTGCAGAGGTTCAGAGTCCCAGTGAGTCTAAACCCCACCAGGTAGTGATCTGTCCATGACAAAGGAACTACAGAAAGTTCCTCCACACCAAGATCACCATCATCCCCCTCCACACAGAAAACAAGGTCCAGGGTGTGGCCAGCAACATGAGTGGGGCCAGATACTACTTGTGTTTCCTTCTCCTCTCCACGACCAAGATAGAGATCAGTCCTGCAGAGTGCTGCAATTCTGCAATTAGTGCAGGCATTGACAGGGGGAAAGCATTGCAGCACCTGCAGAATGGCCCCCTCCACTGAACAGCTGATCAGCAGAGGCGGCAAACTTGTGCTGGTGATGCTCTGCAAATGGCTTTCCTACAGGAAAGCTGTTTGCTGAGCATTTCTCTCACCATGCAGAACTGCTGATCAGTGTGTGTGTGTGGGTGATTCTGTGCTGATGATGCACAGCATGTGACTTTTCTTTAGGAAAGCCACATCTACAGCATCCTGCTTACTGTGCATAATCGCTGAGGGATTGATCCTGCTGGGGGTGGGAATGGGGAGGCCCACATAGCAGGAAGCTAGGCCTATGTTCTCCCGGAAAACACAGCTGGCGTTCCAAGGTAGGTCTTGGCCTTTTCATGAAGTTTTCCCACTCTGCCTCTTCTTTCTGCCCTACACCCCGCCCCCTGACAGCTACAGATTGCTCTGCGTCATCCAACCCAAGCTGTAGTGATCTGTGGTTAACTGAACCTGACTCGGCTGAAGCCCAGATGCCTCCAAATAGGCCTGATACAGCTCACGACTTGGCTGAATGCAGAACAGAGCCCTAATAATGCTTCATGCATTTGATGAATTGGTACTAATACATTTGTTAGTCTTTAAAGTACTGCAAGACTTTTTTTTGAAGTTTCCCCCCCCTGCAATAGACTGACATGTCTATTTAGAATATGTAATAATATTATAGCAGGGATGGGGAACACTTAGCCCTCCAGATGTTGTTGGACTCCAACTCCCATCAGCCTTAGCCAGCATGGTCAAAGATCAGAGATGATGGAAGCTGCAGTCCAATAATATCTGGAGGACCACAGGTTCCCCATCCCTGTACTTGAGTTTAGAGCTGTACGGGTTGTTTGTGTGTGGGGAGAGGGAAAGCAGGGAACCACCTATACAAATAAGACCTGGCCTTTAAAGCATCATATGTTGCTCAAACAGCAACGTATCCTTATAGCATCCCCTTCCATTACCATGATCAACTCTACACTTAAACAGTGTTTGTGACATGACACTTTAGGTGGTACATTCCCGGGTATCATTAAAAGATAGCAGAAACGGTTCTCTATCTTATTTTATTATTACATTTTTAACTACAATGGGGTAGTGACAATATTTACGTATTAAAACAATTAAAGTATCCCACCAAAAATGCCCAAAGTAGTTAAGACAGCAATTTAAAACAATAACCATACAAAGCATAAAAAACCCAAACACATTCAGTAAGAAGCCTAAGTGTAAACTCAAATGAACTCAATCACATTAAGTTAAAACTGACCTAAAACTAATCAGCAGCTGAGAGTTCCCTAAAAGCAATTATCTGCCTCTCTCCCCAAATCTGACCAAATAAAATTGTGTTTACCTGCTGTTGTGGGTTGCCATTTGGATTTGCTGCCTCAGGCACCAAAATGTCTTGGGCTGTCTCGAAGTAGTACTGTGTGTATGTGGCGGAAATGAATGTCTGTTCATGACAGAATGTGATAATACATCATTCATAAGAGAATCAATAGTGTCAAATCAACGTACTTCAGAGCTAGTCCAGGAGGCAGATAGGGACATGCAGACACTAAGCGCTTCCATTTGCTGGCATAAAAATCAAAGAGAAGTTACAGTTGTTAGAGAAATGAATGAGAAATCCAAGTCTGCTTGGCAACAGGAGAAAGAGAAACAAAGAAAAGGAAACCAAGAGAATTCTCCCCCATCAAAGCAGTCTGTTTTGACATTTTCTTTTAACATCCTTATTATTGTGTATTGGTAAGGGATCTCCCAAAGCTCTTATTTCCCATCCTGTCCATAGAAGCTGTGGCTCTTCTTCACCCCTTTCTGAATCAATTAACAGTTCAGTCAATAAAAATAGAAAACGTGATATGTGAAGAACCAATATTCTGTGATTAAAGGGAAGTCAGCAGTGAAAATCAAGCCACAAAATGCTTAATTAGTCTTGAGAAATGGGCAGATGTTGGAGGGAGGAGCAAAGAACCATCCCAATGTCTATCAGCAATGTGATCAGAAAACAAAAGAATGGGTTATTGTTCCGGTTTTATAGGAAAGCTTTTGAGCTTCAAAGAGCTAAATTATAATTTTGATCAATATCATATCAACATATGAAGGTGTCTTAAACTGATTCATACCATTGGCCCATCTGGTCCAGTGTTCCCTACTATGGCTGGTGATAACTTTCTGGGGTCTAGTGTGTGTCTTTCCTAGCAGTGTTGGCTAAGATTTTGTTTGGCTGATGATGCCAGGGATTAGTGCTTGGAATGAACTAGTGAATGAAGTTTACTGAACTAGTTCAAAAATATCTGAACTATACCTAAAAATAGTTCCCATAATTGCTGAGTGAACTAAATGTTAATTAAGTTTATTTTGGAGTAGAACTTTAAATGTTTTCTAATTCATCATCATGTTCATTCCCCTTCCACAGTAGGAGACCTGGACTATTGGTTTTCATGTGTGTTTTTTAAAAAAAGTCAGCTGGGCATCTATAAAGAAAGTTAGAAAGCAAGATGTGGAGGTAATGTTCTAAGGCTTATTAGGCAGTTATAGAAATGCTACTGTTGCTAAGGATACTTAGTCACTTAATCACTGTTCCTAAGGAAGGAGTGTGAGGCACTTCCTGTATCTTCTCTGCTGAAGAGATTTACTCTGTCCCAATAGGAGTAGCTTGTAAGGAGAAGTACTGGTACAGGAACAAAGAAAATGATGCCTTGAGCCCTTAACAGCTGTGTGGCTGGCACAAATTAAACAGGGTAGGTATGGAAATACAGTTATGAGGGAAACTTGTAAATGGAGTTGTGCTGTGAATTGTATTGTTACATAGATCTATGCTGAATTGTATATTTTTTGTTTGTACATTGATTGACCACTGAAGAAGACTTTGTTGAAATGCTTTTGGTCATATGTTTTGATATTGTATTTCAGGAGTTGTTTTTGTGTATACTGGCTATATTTACTTTTGCTCATTAAGCTATGACAGATGTGTACATGTTATCCACATGTTTTTAATTTTCTATAAAACATCCGCATCCATATCATAGGAAGTTTTGAGTCAGATTTTTTTTAGTTCCCAATTCCTTGCTTTTCCAATTTTATTGTTTGTTTGTTTGTTTGTTTGTTGGGATATAAAGTATCAAGTTTATTACAGTCAAAGACCAGACAATGTTGGGATATACTTTTTGGTTTGTTTTGTTTTGGAAACTTTACCTGTGAACATTATGTCTTTGAGGCATATTTGTGTGTGGCCCCTGACTTACTTTTGAACCCTATACTTTGTTATGTTCTGAATGCTGAAAATAATTTGAGAAAGATGAACTTCTTATGAACGAAAAGTTCACTTGGATGAACTTGAACTGAACAAGATCATTTTGTAAATGGACGAGCTTGAACTGGAACTAGTTTTAAATGTGAACTTTCCAATCACGGCCAGAATATGTGCTCGGTCACTAAGCTACGGCCACATTCTCTCTGTAAGTACCACAAGGAGGCATCAGTTGCCTAAGGTAAAACCAGAGCTTGGAAAAGTTACTTTTTTGAACTACAACTCCTATCAGCCCCAGCCAGCATGGCCACTGGATTGGGCTGATGGGAGTTGTAATTCAAAAAAGTAACTTTTCCAAGCTCTGGGTAAAACTGCCTCATTCTTTCTAATGACAGGGCTGGCCCTGGATTAGTAACTGTGTATGTGGTGTGTTGCATGAAATAACTGCTGCTAGGAAACTCCAACCAGATTAGAGAGTTGGTTCAATCAAGGGAAGCATCTACATGCTAGGGGTTCAAACTTCACCTGGTAGACCAATCAGCTAGAAGTGTCATTAATTGACAGTGCAATCCAAACCATGCCTACTCAGAAATAAGTCTTACTGAATCCAGTGGGGCTTACTCCCAGGAAAGTGGGGTTAGGATTGCACCCTAAGTGCTGGAGGCCAATTTTTGACTTGATAATACCGCAAGTTAAAGATATGCTTATTTATTTGTTGGTTCTGGCATTTAATGTAGGCTGTCACTTTAATGCACACATGCATAAAGAGACTAGGAGGTGCCAAGGTTTATAGGTTTAACACTTTTTTTTAGTGTTTTAGACATATGCATCCTATTTACATTGGGTTGTATACAATGATGTCCCATTAGCACAAGGATTTCCACCTGTACAGCAAGAGTTCTTCTCCCTGCACTTCACATCCCCTACATCTGTTCTGGGTGGTGGTGGTCACAAACCCACTGGAGCAGATTGAGGGGCATATGGGGAGAGGAGAGGTGGAGGAGGTGTCATTGTGCAGCTGGAAGTCCTTGTATTAATGC
The DNA here is from genome assembly GCF_030035675.1 of Rhineura floridana. NCBI lineage: Eukaryota > Metazoa > Chordata > Lepidosauria > Squamata > Rhineuridae > Rhineura > Rhineura floridana. The sequence continues at coordinate 14,492,322 of NC_084484.1, forward strand.
AAAGACTTGTTTCTAGTATTTTTCTCAGGTGAGCTACAAAAGTGGCATATCTGATATACTTATATATATACACATGCCCACCATTTATTTTTTTTAAAGAGCTGCTCAGTGTGTAGAATCAGGGATATAGTTGTTCCTGAGAAATTAACTGGATGCCATCTGAAACATGGCAACTATCCTTCCCGTTTCCCTTTTCAAATGTCATCTCATAATAAGGAGTGAAAAATAAATATGGCCTTTTCACCTAACGAGTGATAGCTTTTGTTAATGTAAGTATGAGTTATTTTACACTTTCTTCAGTTTCTCAAAAACCTACCTTGAGGTTTTGTTAATATGCCAATTTATGATGTTTTAAATTGTTTCTAGTGTTTTTGTTTGCCGCCCTGGGCTCCCTACTGAGAAAAAGGGTGGGATATATATCAAATAAATCAATCAATAATAAATAAATAAATTTATTTAAGTTTAATCACTAACTAATTGATAACTTAAAATGCCGATGATTAATCACCTAACAATTATTTAATTGGTTGAAATCCTTACCCGCATACCAACAGGGTCCTAGGATGCATAATCCTTATACAGTCCTAGACCTGCCAAAATACCACCCTTTAAAGGAAATTAGACATTGTTCAACTTGGTGTTTGGAATGAAGGATTCGACCCCAACAGTTTAGAACAAGTTATTTAAATTTTTTGGCAAATGAAATACATTTATGAGTAAGATTCTTTATTTTCTGTTTGTGAGCTTTATTCCTCGAGTTGCTGCTGTTCTGTGGGAACCATAACTCTCCAGTGTCGTTGGTAGATTTACCAGCTCTCTGGCTTGCTTTGCCCCTTTTCATTGTTACTAATTCCTATCCATATATAAAATTCCTTTTCCTTTTTGGAGATTTGGGTCTGGTCTAAACATGCTTCAGAATGTGATGGTAGAGTACATTTGAACCACTTTACATTGCAGCTGGAGGATAGCATTTTGAAACGCTGCCCCATGTGACAATCAACTTGCCTCTCAAGAGAAAATTAGCACAGCAAAGAACAAGATTGTAGGAGTACCCTCCTGTCCTATGTGTGACCAAATATGTGACTTGTGTGTGTGTGTGTTGCAGACGGTGTGTGCATTGCTGAGGGGCAGAGTTCACCCACATGGCCCCATGTGATGTTCCTATATTAATGTATATATGGTAAGTGTTGTTGTTTTAGAAGATACATGGTAAGTGGAGTGAAAGAGGGGGAGTGAATGGGCAGTAGAATGCGAGATGATTGGCTGAGTGTTTAAAATGGCTGAATGTATAAAAGGAAGAGTGAGAGTGGAATCAGGGGGAGAAGAGAAAGAGTGGATTGCTTGGTGGGGTTTGAGAGAGTTGTTTGCCAGGAGAGAGTGAAGAAGGAGGGGGGTGGAGTTCGGATTAGTATTGAGTAAAACCATATGCTTATGTGCCTTAAGAAGAAATCTTGTTAATCTTGTTAGCTTTGTTATCTTTAATAAATACTTAATTTGGTTTACCAAAGGCCTGATCCTTGGCTGGGGTTTCACAGACCAGAAGGGAGGGTAAGGTAATGACCAAGGCTGAAGGGGAACTGTAACAAATGGTGGCAGCGGTGAAGAGAATAACAATACCAGTATTCAGAGTCTCTGGGAATACTAGTATTGGGACGTTACTGGTGGTTGCCTAGCAGGGGGATCTGTTGAGATCTGTGCTAGAGCGGGGAGAGAAATCATAAGAGAGAGCGGTCCGGACTGGTGGAGTCCCTGGTGGTGCCTAGAGACAGGCAGTAACCACGAGCAGGTAGGAACCTGACAGGGAGAGCCAGGGAAGGATGCATCACACCCCACAACCTCCAATGTGTTTTTTCAGTGTGTGAAGAGTTTTATTTGAATCCCTTTTGAGCCTTCCAGTTGCCCTGCTTCAGCTGAGAGTGTCATAATTTTCAGTGCTCTGTCTTTCAAAAAGCTTTGCCTCCTCATTGTCCTGATTTCAAAGAAGCAGCCATGTTTCTTTTTCTGTTCTTTGCATTTATTTATTTGGTATTGAAGACTGAAGCCCAGGGAATGCATGTCACAAAAAGAACTCCAAAAAGACCTCTCCAAACTGAGTGAATGGGCAGAAAAATGGCAAATGCAATTCAATATAAACAAGTGTAAAATTATGCATATTAGAGCAAAAAATCTTAATTTCACATATACGCTCATGGGGTCTGAACTGGCGGTGACCGACCAGGAGAGAGACCTCGGGGTTGTAGTGGACAGCACGATGAAAATGTTGACCCAGTGTGCGGCAGCTGTGAAAAAGGCAAATTCCATGCTAGCGATAATTAGGAAAGGTATTGAAAATAAAACAGCCGATATCATAATGCCGTTGTATAAATCTATGGTGCGGCCGCATTTGGAATACTGTGTACAGTTCTGGTCGCCTCATCTCAAAAAGGATATTATAGAGTTGGAAAAGGTTCAGAAGAGGGCAACCAGAATGATCAAGGGGATGGAGCGACTCCCTTACGAGGAAAGGTTGCAGCATTGGGGGCTTTTTAGTTTAGAGAAAAGGCGGGTCAGAGGAGACATGATAGAAGTGTATAAAATTATGCATGGCATTGAGAAAGTGGATAGAGAAAAGTTCTTCTCCCTCTCTCATAATACTAGAAGTCGTGGACATTCAAAGAAGCTGAATGTTGGAAGATTCAGGACAGACAAAAGGAAGTACTTCTTTACTCAGCGCATAGTTAAACTATGGAATTTGCTCCCACAAGATGCAGTAATGGCCACCAGCTTGGATGGCTTTAAAAGAAGATTAGACAAATTCATGGAGGACAGGTCTATCAATGGCTACTAGCCGTGATGGCTGTGCTCTGCCACCCTAGTCAGAGGCAGCATGCTTCTGAAAACCAGTTGCTGGAAGCCTCAGGAGGGGAGAGTGTTCTTGCACTCGGGTCCTGCTTGCGGGCTTCCTCCAGGCACCTGGTTGGCCACTGTGAGAACAGGATGCTGGACTAGATGGGCCACTGGCCTGATCCAGCAGGCTCTTCTTATGTTCTTATGTTCTTAACTGCCAAACAAACTTGTGTATTTATAAGTGTTCTTTGCTTTACAATAAAGCCAAAAGCACAGCTGAGTCAAAAATTTTCTAGGGATCTTTTGTGGCATGAATTGGGAAGTGCTGGTGGGTGCGTGCATGTGAAAGATTTCCTGAAATCATACCTCCTCACACTAGTCCTTTTGCTGCCAGGTGACAACATTCCCCCACCCCTAGTTGCAGAATTGATTCACTGCTGCGTATTGCTTAATTCATTTAAATGTGGTAAATGCTTTACTTCTTAAAAGCTTTGTGGATTTTTATGTTATTTTTTTAAAAAAATCTGTACTTCAGTGTGATCTGGTAGATTTGTAATTTAGATGATTGGTTATATTGTTTTAATGAGGGCTTGATACAGATTGCCAATGCACCCTCCTGTAGCTGATGGACCCCCCTCCAAAAAAAAGCTTATGACAGCTTTTAGAATTTGTTTTTAAAGGGGGTCTGGATACTGCTGCACTTTAAGTGAGCTGCAAGTCATTTTTTCAGTCTACAAAAGAACCTTGTTGCAGCATATCACAGATATGGTGAGATCAAGTTTTATTCAAGTAAAAATTATTGGCGGTAGATACTGATTTTTAAAAACAAAATATTACATGCACAGAGACAGTGACACATATCTGGTTGGTATAGTTATCTTCAGATTACAATTGTTTTTATTTATTTATATACAGTATTTATAGTCTGCTCTTCATTGAGTAGTTTCAGTCCCAGAGCTGAGATCAAAATAATGATAAACAGAGAAAAATATATTAAAATTACAAAATCATATAAACAGCTCTAATTAACAATTCTATTATAAGGCAAGGAAGGAAAACTACAATGAGGACAAAAAGTAAAGTTTCTAATTTAAACTAGTACCCAGGTAAAAAAACAAATACAAGTATGAATCATCACCTGCAAGCATCCACAACAAGAGCCTCCCACCCCTTGTCCATAGTAGCAACACAGCAATAAACAAACACAAAAGAAAAAGAGAGTGGCAATAAGCCACAGCTGGTGTTCCCTTTCCCTTCCCAGTCCTGACAAAACGTACAGGCTTCAAGCTTTTGTGCTAGTATGTACATTCCTTGTATTTATTGATGTGAAGCCGCATGTTATTGTTTGTTAACATTGCTATATATATTTGTATATCTCATTGATCACAGGCTGAAGATTGCTCATATTTTTTAGCCTTGTGTATATGGTATTGAAATATATTGTGCTTACTGAGTACCTGCGGTCAGGGAATATATTCTCTCCCTTGGTCTTATATGGCTCTTTATATGGGGAAGGTAGCCAAAAGAATGTTTGAACTACCACTGGAGTATGCCATGGCAGCTAGAAAGGCTGTTTAAACTTAGAATTAAAAAAAAAGGCTTTAAAAAACATTCCAGGTTTTAAAAGCCTTTCTAGTCACTGCAGGTATTCTCTGGGTCACGTCATCCAGGAATGCCTGACGCTCTTGGCCCTTTCTCAGAGTCCAGGCAAGGCACTGGGGTGGACAGTCACCCAACCACCATAGACAGGAGTCAAGCTTGGCTTCCATTTAAAAAATTGGCACCTGCATACCACTACTACTAAAATGCATCTGGCTTGGGGCTCATGGTGGCGTGGAGAGTGCAAAGGTAGCAGAAATGGCTCAGTGAGGGGTCCTTCTGCGCCCATAGCTGGTCCCCAATCTTGCCAACCACTCGTGTCAGTCCTGTATGTTGTTGTGAATATAATCTGCCTCAATACTATGATAGCAGGGTGAGGTGTGAATTGATTAAATGAATAAATAGACAGACAAACTTTTAGGCAAGTAGATGTTGGGCCCAGTGTGGCTGTGCAAGCTGTGCCCGCTGAAATTCTGTCTTATACACAACTCTTAAAGTGAAGGAGGTCTGTCCTAGTTTGCATCGGGCCACTGTAATGGATCCCTGTGAGAAGTACTGAGAATCTGCCTGCCTCTGTTCCAATTAATAATTTATGTTGAAAACACATTATTATTACCATGTGCATAATTAAGGACCATTGCGAATCATGATTATTTTTATAACAACGTTTATTTTATGACACAGAAAACAATTTTACCCACTTTCATTTTTGGTACCCAAAAAGGTTAATGAAAGCCATATGTTTCTCCTGAAAATCCTAAGGCATCTTGTGAGTCAAACTGGTATGAGTCTGGCAAACTGTGTGACATGACTTTGAATTTCATGCGGGGGGGGGAGGGAGGGAGCAAGCCAGCCAGCCAGCCAGCCAGTAATATTTCAAGATTATTTCACATGATTAAAAACAACTGAATTCTAGTAGAGAAACTCTATATTTGCAAAGTGGACAGCTGTTACAGCAGGGATCATTTAGTGTGTAACTTGTGGGTTAATTCTTTTAGTGTTAAAGTCAACTAGCCAAGAGGGGGTCTGGTGGAGGTGTTGCTTAGCAGTAGCAACCAGGCAGAATGGCATGATCTTCTGTGAGACGGCATGTGTTCTGATTGGCTGTGTAGTTCTAAGGGAGTTTTCCTGTGTATGTATATGTCCCTGCTGTGTACAAGGCCTTAATAGAAAGATAAAATCTCGCTGTTCCTTTCTCCTCAAATTATATACTGTTTTTGTTGTTTGCTCAGCAAAGTGTTATCAGGACTTTTCTCTCTGGACTCTGTGTTATTTAAGTAACTCCCCAACAACATATGCCTACGGAATAGCTTTTCCTGCAATTCTTAGAAAGTGCATGCCTTCTACTGCATTTTCCAAAGGTGAAATTCTCTATGATTCTTCTGTTTTGCTTTTGTTTAAAATAAGTTCCTTCTTTTAAATGAAAGCCAGTTCCAGTTTTGAAATGGATTTTCAAGTTAAACTGAAAGTAAATGAGGGCAAAGTCCTCCCTTTCTCCTGGGCTGGCTAGGAGGGCTTCACTTGGGCTCTTTGCTACTGCTCATGCACATTTATATTTATTTGTTTACAATCATGTTTGTATACCGCTATTTCATTTCAAAAAACATCAAAGTGGTTTACAGCAAATAAAAACCATATAATAAAACCATTAAAATAGAGTAAAAATTATTGCAAAGAGCCATCTTCTTAACTGCCTGTTCTGGCAGAACAGAAAGGTTTTCAGTAAGTATTTAAAGATTAAAACAGAAGGTGCCTACTGAATACCTGTTGGTGAGCATTCCAGAGAACTGGGGTGATGACACTGAAGGCTCAGTTGGTCGTGGGAAGGGCATACAGTGCATGTGTAGTACCTGTGCAGTGAACTGAATGATAGGAGAAAGTCACCAGATGCCTTCAGAGTGAGAGTCTGTAACTGGCAAAAGGCTGGTCCTCCCTGGGTGTGAGACAGAGGGAGAAGAAGTGCTCTGTGTGAAACAAATTGAGTGGGTCTGACTGTTCCTAATTCTCTCAGAGGCCTGCTGGGATGACTGGTTCAGGTAGGTTTTGTTGGTGGGCTCTTGTTATGCCTATACAGTAGGGCTCCATTCTTACGGCGGATTACGTTATGGACCCCTGCTGAAAAGCGAAAACCACTGCAAAGCAGAACTCGTTGAATATAATGGCGCCCGACGCCCGAAAACCGCCGTAAAAGTGGAACAAGCGCCGTATGAGTGGGGCTTTAGTTTAATTGCGTCTAATTGAGACCGCCGCATTAGCAAAGCGCCGTAAAGTGAAGCGCCTTAAAGCGGGGCTCTACTGTATCAGGTGTTTAGGAGGAGTCTTAGTAGGGAGGGACATGGATGATGCCGCCCCAATTTCTGTGATCATGGGCAGAGGGAAGTATAGCCATGGGGAGGTGATGAGCTACCACAGAAGACGAAGGCAAAGCTATCTACGCCTTGTTTCACAGTCCCACTCCTCCCATGGAGGGATTCCTCATTGCTCATCTGCTGTGCCCACTGGCCTGTCTGTGCTATTGTTTACCAGATTGGTACACAATAAGACCACACTCATCCATGATTTGATCATGGATGAAGGTGCCAGTTTGGTGTGCATTATTGAGACCTGGGTGGGTGAGCTGGGAGGAGTTGATCTGACCCAGCTTTGCCCACCTGGATACTTGGTGCAACACCAGCACAAGCTGCAGGGACAGAGGGAGGGGATGCTGTAGTCTACAGAACTTCCATCTCTGTCACCAGGAAACCACTCTGTCTTGGAGCTGGCTGTGAGGGCCTGTGCCTGGTGTCAGGCCAAGGAGACAGTAAACTAGGGTTGCTGCTGGTATACCATTCAGCCTTCTGCCCAGCAGCTTCTCTGACCGAACTGGTGGAGGCCATCTTGGCTGTGGTATTGCAGGAGCCCAGAATGATAGTCTTGGGTGATTTCACTGTCCATACTGAAGCTGCCTCTAGTGTTCCAGCTCAGGACTTCATGGCCTGCATGATGACCATGGGGTTGTCTCAAGTTGTCATCAGCTGGATGTATAGGGCAGGGCACACCCTTGACTTGGTTTTTGCTCCAGATAGAGGAAGGGGTGTTCTGGAGATTGGGGGGGGGGGATGTCACCCTATTGTCATGGTCAGACAACTTTCTGGTGAAGTTTATACTTATGGCTCCAATCTTCCCCTGCAGGGGTGGTGGACAGATTAAGATGGTCCACCTTTGGAGATTAATGGAATCCACTGGATTCCTGAATGCCCTGGGGGAGTTCCCAGTAGATAGAGCTCTTGAAGCCCTTGTCACGCTGTGGAACAATGAGGTGTGTTGGACTCTTAACACGGTTTTCCCTGAGTACCCTCTCTGGCATTGTGGAGCCCAGTTTGCCCTTTGGTACACCAGTTACCTAAGGGAAATGAAACAGGCTGGACGATGGCTAAAGTGCAAGTGGCTAAAAAGTGCTGTGAGGCTGATTGGGCACAAGTAAAATAATAACCGTGCCTAATGTGTGGCAGTGAGGGCAGTGAAGAAGGCCCACTTCTCTGCCACCATTGCATCCTCAAGTCGCCATGCAGTGGAGCTTTTCCATGTTGTCAGGGGTCTGTTGACATCAGCTCAAGGAAATGGAATTTTAAACCCTTTGGAGGCCCAGTGTGAATTGTTTGCAAGGCACTTTGAGGGTAAAGTTGCTTGTCTCTGTAGCAATCTTGATGCCCCATTCACATCTACTGTAGTCCCCAATGAGGTGCCCAGTCCAACATCTGTTGCAACTTCTTGGGATCAGTTGATGCAGCCTGATGACGTGGGCAAAGGCTTGCAACAATGCGTCCAACAACGTGTCCTCTCGACCCTTGCCCTTCTTGGCTTATTAAAGGTTGCCAAGGGTGTTTAACCGAGTGGATTTAGGGTGTGTTCAACATGTCATTGTGGGAGGGAGTGGTTCCACCTGCCCTGAAGGAAATGGTGATGCGACCGCTCTTGAAAAAGCCCACCCTGGGCCCACTGGTTTGTGATAACTACTGCCCAGTCACAATACTCCTTCTAGGGAAGGTGATTGAGAGGGTTCTGGCACAGCAGTTGCAACTACTCTTGGATGATACAGATTATCTTGACCCATTCCAATCTGGGTTCAGGCCTAGTTATGGGACTGAATCAGCCTTGGTTGCCCTGATTGATTGATGACCTTTATCAGGAGAAGGACAGGAGGAGTGTGACCCTGTTATTCTTACTTGATCTTTCGGTGACTTTTGATACCATTGACCATGGTATCCTTCTGGGCCAACTTTATGAGATGGGTATTGGAGGCACTGTTTTACAGTGGTTCCAATTCTATCTCCAGAGTCGTTTTCAGAGAACAGCATTGGGTGATTGTCTTTTGCCCCCCTGGCAGTTGTGCTGTGGGGTGCTGCTGGGTACTATCTTGTCCCTGATACTGTTCAACATATTTATGAACCCCTTGGGAGTGGTCATCAGGAGATTTGGGGCAAAGCATCAGCACTATACTGATGAAACCCAGCTCTATTTCTCTTTAACATCTGAATTGGGAGAGGCTGTGGAAGCCCTGGACCAGTGCCTGGGCAGAATGGTGGGCTGGAGGAGGGCCAATAAACTGAGTCTGAATCCTGGCAAGATGGAGATGCTGTGGGCTGGTGGTTCCTCAGTTCGGATAATTGGTCAGTTGCCTGCTTTCGATGAGGTTGTAAAAAAAAATAATGGAAATGGACTGCCTTCAAGTCGATCCCGACTTATGGCAACCCTATGAATAGGGTTTTCATGGTAAGTGGTATTCAGAGGGGGTTTACCATTGCCTCCCTCTGAGGCTAGTCCTCCCCAGTTGGCTAGGGCCTGCTCAGCTTGCCACAGCAGCACAAGCCAGCCCCTTCCTTGTCTGCAACTGCCAGCTGGGGGGCAACTGGGCTCCTTGGGACTATGCAGCTTGCCCAGGGCTGCACAGGTGGCAGGGCACATAACCCCTGAGCCACTCGCTGTGGGGGTGATCTTTAGCTGGCCTTTATACCTGGGAGTCACGAGCAGGGATTTGAACTCACAGATTCTGGACTCCCAGCCAGGCTGTCCTCCCCACTGTGCTATACCAGCTGTGGATGGGGTTATACTCCCTCTGAAAGAGCAGTTTTGTAGTCTGGGGTTGCTCCTGGATCCATCTTTGTCGCTAGAGGCCCAGGTGACCTCAGTGGCTAGGATTGCCTTTTACCAGCTTCGGCGGTTTCTGGACTGGGATAGCCTGACCACTGTTGTCCATGCACTGGTAACCTCCAGGCTGGATTACTGTAATGTGCTTTATGTGAGGCTGCCCTTGAGGTTGGTCCAGAGCTGCAGCTGGTGCAAAATGTGAAGATGCAACTGCTCACTGGGGCAGAGTATCGCCAACATATCACTCCGCTGCTGAAAAATTGCACTGGCTGCCCATTAGCTACCAGGCTAAGTTCAAGGTTCTGGTGTTGGTGTACAAAGCCCTATACAGCTTGGGACCAGGATACCTGAAATATCTTGCTCCTTGTATACCCTGTCAATCACTGCAGTCTGCAAGTGAGGGACTCCTGCAGATACCATCTTATCAGGAGGTCTGTTCTGCACTACATAGGAAGCTGACCTTTAGTGTAGTGGCAGCTACTGTTTGGAATCCCCCCCGCTGAAATATTTGACGGGTGCCATTTCTGTTATCTTTTCGGTGCCTACTGAGGACCTTGTTCTTTCAACAAGCCTTTTAAGTAGAGCCTTATCCAACACAGAGTCTTCGTCTGTGTTGGAATTGCTTTTTAAGATGTTTTTAAAGCTTTTTTAAATGAGAAGTTTTGTTTTAACATGTTTTTAAAAATGTTTTGTTTTAATAAATTTTAAAGTCTGTTTTATGATGTTTTAGAGTGTTTTAGTGCTTTTTGTTTTCCACCCTGGGCTGTTATTGGAAGGGCGGGATAGGAATGTAATAAATAAATAAATATTTAAATAAACTCCTTCAGGAATGATGTGGGGAGGAGATTTGGGACTGGGTCTAGCCAATCAAAACTCTCAGTTGCCAACTTCTGCTTTCAGTTTCTTCAAAGTGCAACATTGGAAAAAGAGAGGCCCATCTGCACCATACATTTAAAGCACTATCATTCCACTTTAAACATTATAGCTTCTCCCAAAGAATCATGGGAACTTTATTTATTTATTTAAAACACTGATATACTGCTTACTTATCTGCATTTCTAAGTGGTGTACATAAAAAGAAGCTACGTGTAACATAAGCAATAAAATCATGAAACTAACCTCTACCTTAAAATGCCTGCTGGAACAAGAATGTTTTAGGTGTATACCTGAAGTTCAACAAGGAGGGTGCTTGTCTAATGTTAGTTGGGAGGGAATTCCACAGGCTTCGGCCCACTATATTGAAAGGATGACTTTGTTAAAGATGCTGAGAATTGTTAGAAGATCCCTATTCCCCTCACAGAGGTACAGTTCCCAGACTGGTTTAACAATCTTTCTTCTCAGGGAATTGTAGTTCTTTGAGGGAATAGGGTTTTCCCAACAACTCTCAGCATCCTTAACAAACTACAGTTCCCAGGATTCTTTGTGGGACACCATGACTGTTTAAAGTGGTATAATAGCGCTTTAAATGTATGGTGAAGATGGGATCAGGGGATACATCTAATTTCAGCATGCTAACATAAATAATAAATTTCAGCATGCTAACATAAATTTAAAGTCTGTATTCACCGTATGCAGCCCTGTAGCCAACCTTCCATGTTGGGGGGGGTCACATTTTTATGTGGGACATTTTAGGGCAGAGGCACACAGCACCAGCCAATTCTGCCCCCTAATGGTGGAAAGGATGTGAGGGCCAGGCCAGGGGAAGGGAGGTGAAAAGGAGTGGCTTCCCTCCCCTCACTCCTCCTACATGTAAAGGTGCATTAACTTACATAATAGGCTATGTAATTGTCAGGTTAACAGAAAATTTAGTATAAACTCCAGGAATTAAATCTGGGATTTTTTTTTGTTTCATAAGAAAAAGGGTGTTAAGAATACAGTGAACAAGGGGATACCAAAAGGTGTTAACTCCTCCATGAGGGCCTTTCATTCTAGTTTTGTTCCTGACCTTTAGATTTTCCTTCCTAATAAATAATCGAGGGAAAACTTTTTAATGGGTTGCTATATAAAGGACTAACTAAGTGATTGGAAGCTAACTGTGGAAAAGCAATTGTATTATTTTACTAGTTGCTGAGTTGATTTTTCCACCCAGAAACCCTGGAAAGGGAGCCAGCCAACTAACTGTACTGTGCACAGAGTATTTCTATTTTTCTAGGGCTATTATCATCCTTTGCCATCAAGTACTCAAGAAAAAGAAGAAAAAATAGCCACTATGATTGTGTGTATAGTGAGTGCTTTAAAGGAGTAAAGGGCAACGTAGGAAAAACATTTTTTTAGATCACTTTAAGTTATCTCTTTATTTCACCCTTCAGTATTAACCACCTAATCCTGCTCTGCTTATCATAATAACTGCAGAATAACAAACTCTTACTTCTTACTGCAGGCAAACAAACATGCTTCTTTATTGCTGGCAGGGTAGACAGCACAACTGAAACTGAAATTCAAAACCAGAGCAAAGGAAAGTTGAAGCAGTGGAGTCTAACTCTAGCTCATAATACAAAATTCTAACATTTAACTCTTCAAGGGTCATTTTACTATACTGGCTGTTTTTCCCCCGAGAATCACTTAAGTAATTATAGGACGATTGTGATCGTGAAAAAATCCACCCTCAGTAGGGTTGCCATATTCCAGTTCCACAAATCCGGGCAGGCTAATTTGCATATTATGTAAATTATTTGCATATTATGCATATTATTTGCATATTATGCATATTATTTGCATATTAATATTTGGATTGTCCAGTTGTTTCATTTTTGTGCCTAGGAATTACCACCAAATACTGGGGAAAGATGTGAGAAATCTTTTTTTTAAAAGCAACATTTTCAGCCTTAAATGCCTAGACTCTAGTTTCCAACACTATGGAGTATTTATTGATTGATTAAGAGGATTTATATCCTGCCTTTCTGCTGTTAAAAACAGAGCTCAGCACAGCTTACAAATATAATAAAAACAATAAAAATACACAATCAATATAAAAACATAATAAAAACACAAAATAGCAACAAACAAAGTAAGTCAGGGCAGCAGTACGGTTAACCATATACGATATATTTCAAAGATGCGGTGCGTGGAGAAAAACAAGAAGCCAAAATGTTAGGAAAAGGAATCTTTCACACCACATGCTCAGTTCTAAATACTGCTGCAGCAAGTTTTACAAGTTCCTCCAGTATTCCACTGGTGCAGGCACTCAGACATTCAAAGTATCTGTATGTTTCTTAGGTTTTATAAAAGCAGAGCTTTGCTTAACTCAAAATTTCTTCTCCCTTTGATCAACCACATCTACACAGGTTCCACCTCCATACTCAAAATGAAACTGGGCCTGGAAGTGTGCAACGACCCCACACATACCTTGCTAATTAGATTACCAATGCCAGGATGTCTGTCTTATCGACTACTCTCCTGCTCCCCCCCCCACCAGGCATCATTAAAGACCCAGTCCTGGGTTCCAAAAGAAAATAAATATCTGGTCCTCTTCAAAGTATTGATAAGCCTCTTGTTTTAATTAAAATAATAATTATAAATTCTTGCTCTTATCACTAATGGGAGTTAATTATCTTGCATATGCTGCTGTTGCTTCTATGGCTGTAACGGAGTGAGGTTAAAGATAAGTGAAATGCAAATAGGAAAAAAACAACACAAAAGGCAGTATCACTTTCCTAAATGTAATACCATACCAACCACAAGATTTCTATGAGTAAGGCAGAAAACTAAGCATCTCACAACCAGTCAGGATTCCTAACCAAAAACCAAAAATAAGATAAATGAAGAAATATTTATATAAGCATGACTATCAAATATATTTATTATTTACACAAACTGTAAAGATATTTATAGTGCAATCCTAGGTTTATTTATTCAGAAGCAAGTCCCAGTGAATTCAGTGGGGCCTACTTAAACAGGGACAGAAATGCAACCTCAAGTGATAAGCAACAATTAGCATTGCTTTTACAAAAAGCAAGTATTGGGAAGGTTTTCAAAACACTGCCCAAGATCTGACTCCTGCACACAAGAGGAAAAGAAACTGAAATGTATATACTTACCCAATTTATGAGATTTTCAGATAAACGGAGGGGGGGGGGGGAACCACCATTTTGTTTTCTAGACACTGCCTCAGGTCAATGAAACTGAAACCATCCTGGCTTCTCTGATTGGCTGCAATGCTGAACGGGCGGGGTTAAAGCTACGAAGTGCTATAGTACTGTAGTACTGTTTAAAGAAAGATTTAACAATCAGGGGGGTGGCTGACGTTTTTATGTATATCTCGAGAACCGGAACACCTAGAAACTTAATTTTTTTTTTTAATTAAAGGTGAGAATCCGGGCCACCTAAGGGGCTAGCCGGGCACCGGGTGGCATGCAAAGAATCCGGGTAAAACCCAGCTAACCGGGCAATATGGCAACCCTAACCCTCAGGGAAACTCTTGAGTGAGCATACTTTTAGGGGCTCTTCTAGATGAGGCTTGTTGTGCACTCACCCTGCCTTATTCACTGGAGTTTTCAGAGGGTCCTATTCTTAAACTGCTCCTGTTCTTAAAACAAGTGGTCATTATTTAAATGAAGGCTGTCATTGTCTGTCATGTCACAAATTAAAAATACATTTAAAAAAAATTCAGGGTGGGGGGGAGGAAGCACAGCTCTCTGGGTGGCAGTACACCTGTTTCTCCCACCCTGGCTACAGGGCTGACCTGGTGTGACTGCCCAAGAGTTATTCCAGAGACTGTGGTTTTTCTATGCCTCTCTAGCAGGGATGGGGAACATCAAATGTGGCTCTTCCAGTGTCTCTGTCTGGCCTTTGGGACTGTTCTCACCAGCCCTAGTTCCTACCGTCCTTGAGTGTTTTTGCCTGACTGAAATGTGTTCTTTCATAATGCCTGAATGGAGGATATTGAGGGGTGTATGAATGTTGTGGAAACTAGCCTATGTATGAAAGGTAACACTTATGTTTGCTGTTTCTCCTATTCTCCCCTGCCCAGCCCTGGCGTGTCCTCCGAGGAAGGTTGCCCAGATGGGTTTATGGCCCTTGGAGTGAAAAAGGTTCTCCACCCTTAATCAATATTTTCTGAGAAAGGAGGGGCTTAATGCTGTTTCCATTACAGTGAGTTACTGGGTAACTGCAGCTCTTGGCCCAACAAGCACAACTCTCTCGTGTGTACTTTATCATGCTTGAGAAGTTAATGTACAGCATTTGGCGTTTACCTGAGAAACAGTTACTCTCAAGGAAGTATAAGGAACTGTTACTTTTTCTCATAGTCCTAATGAAGTAGTAGCAAATTTCAACACAACTTGACACTTATTTTGTCCCAGCTGCTCGCCTAAAAGAAAACAAGATCAAAAATATAATTAAAACTGGTGGAATATTCTACATTGATTTTTTTAATCGATGTTGTAAGCAAACTTGTCTTCAAAATTATAGCTTCTAGCTTGACCACAAATTACTTTTTGTGCCTTGAGTTGAGCCTAAAATCACTACCTTTACTGATGAGCAAGAATATTCTCCAACTCCTGTGTAGGTTCGAAATACCTTATAGCCTTTTTAAGGACTTTGTATTCCATGTAAAAGATTATTCATTTTCCCTTCCAAATATTAACAGTATAAATGTTGGTCTCTTTAGCTGTGTGTGTGCGCGCGTGCGCATGTGTAGCATAACTAAAAAGGAATCAATATTTCTGTCAAAGACAAAGACAAAATGTCACAACTGCATGTATGTAAATTATAGAAGCATCTTCATTGCAAGTAACTGAAATGCTTATTAATATTAGATCAGAAAGCTTTACTGTGGAGCATTGCAGACTCATTGAATAGTGAGAGTGAAGTCATTGTGGCTTAGCGTGAAGTAATCGTGGCTTCATAATACACGCCATCATGACTAGACATTCAAATTGAAAGAGTTTCTAGGTGTTCTGGATTCTTTTCACTAAGAAAAAAAATCTTCATATAATTTATTACAAATAATCAAGCCCAAATGGGTTCAGGATGAAGCTAAGTTATGAAACTCCTTTTCAATGTAAATATTTTGTGTGTGTCAACATTATCTTTCAATAAAAATTATATTATTACAATAAAAATATTACAATAAAATTATAGTATTTCAATAAAATATATATTATAGTCTTGTCATGTGTTAATAGAACTTCACCCCAGTCATGATGGTTTTAGAATTGGAGAGGCCTATATCTCAGTTGTAGTGTACATTGTCAGTTTCCCCATATGTTGGAGCAAGGCAAGCCAGAGTCACTTAGGAGAACCCAACATAGTTGCTTTGAAAGTCAACCTACTCTGCTAAATGATGAATACGACACCAAAGCGGGTCTATTAAAGCATATGCAAGTATTACTTTGCTATTGTTAAGCTCTGCAGAGCAACAAATCCTTGAATGCACTTGCCTCGACTGCTGTTAGATTTCTAATGGGAAACTGCAAGGGTCCTGTCAAAGGTGCCAGAGCATTCAGAGCTTTTTTTCTGTGTGGTGATAGTTGATCATTCTTCTAGAAGTTGTTTGAATAGCTCCAAAGGCTCAAGGTTGACAGTCAGGTCATACTAAAAGCCTTCTAGTGGAAGAAGCAAACATTCATTTTGTATGCTGCAGTTAAAAAAAAAAAGTTGATCTTTTTTGTTGAATTCTGATGGCACTGTCCAAACCAAACATTTTGAGCTTTTGTTTAGTAATACTGGGCAACAGTCATACCATACATTTATTCCACCATGAACAGTCATGGTTTCCCTCAAAGAATCCTGGGAAGTGTAGTTTCTGGAGAGTGCTGAGAGTTGTTAGGAGACCCCCTGTTCCCCTCATAGAGTTACAATTCCCCAAGTGGTTTAACTGTCAGTCCCTCTTCCCAGAGAACTGGGAGTTGGAGCTTTGTGAGGGGAGTAGGGATCTCCTAACAACTCTCAACACCCTTCACAAACTACACTTCCCAAGTTTCTTTGGGGGAAGCCATGTCTGTTTAAAGTGGAATAATAGTGAATAAATGTATGGTGTAAATGTGTTCTAGAATTATCCCCTCTTTTTAAATTCACTTTACCATGAAATGGCTTAACAGCTCGAGAGCTTAAGCATTACTTAACCTGGCAGAACTCTGTATTTCTGTCTTCATTTATGAACAACAAGCTGGAGCTATGCTTAAAAGCCTTTTTACATACTTCAAAAAACATGTATGCAGATTCATGAAATGAAGATGGCAATCCTCATATGCTTACTCAGGAATAAGTCCCAGTGGATTCAGTGAAATTTGCTTCTAGATAAATATTCATAGAATTGGGCTGCAGGAGCCTGTTTGAAGAACACTGGTGACTGTTTTTTCATATTGGACAAATGTTATTTCCACTCTCCTAGCAGCCATGGTGATAGGGGGAAATATTCTGGATGCATATGTTTTCAACATCTGTTTTTACTCAACCTTTGTAAAATTATATGTATGCTATATATGCCCCTGCGCGCTTTGCACACTAATCTCTCTCTCTCTCTGTCACACACACACACACACACACACACACACACACACACACACACACACACACACACACACACACACACACACACACAGGGACTCGCAAACACCCGCTCCAAGGACTCCCGCCCTAGGAATTCTCACACACACACACACGGACTCCCAAACAGGGGTTGCCCTCCCATCCAGTGGGTTGCCAACCTTCCTCTCTCCTCCCCTTTAGACCTTCCTCTGTGATAAGGATGGAGGTGGCACGCCGAGCAACACAGGAACTGTTGGGCAGTGTCTCAGCAACTGTCCTGCTCTCTGCTGCTTCCCTCCTCCTTGCCTTCCACTGCTGAGGCTGTTGGTGAGGTGGGGAAGCAGCAACAGCAGCATGGTTGATGAGGAGCTACCCCAGTCTGTCCTGACTTCCTCCATGGCTCGCCCAGGCTGCCTTGCTTTCCCACCTTGCTTGCTCACTTGTTTCTTGCTCGTCTTGCTCACCCATCTGTCCACCATCCTTGTTTGCCTCACGCTCTTACCACACTTGTCCTATGCCCACCATGCCTCATGCCCACCGCACCTCGCCATCCGCTCCCATGGACAGCTGCCATCATGCTGTGTGACAGCTCACATTTTTGCTACATGTATAGATAGGTTTATGCATGGTGTGGAGAAAGGAGATAGCGAGACATTTTTCTGGCTCTCTCAGTAATGGAACTCAGGGCCATCCAATAAGCTGAATGTCAGAAGATTCTTGTGTTTGTTTGTTTGTGTGTATTATTATTATTATTATTATTATTATTATTATTATTATTATCATTATTATCATTATTATTGTCTTTATACCCCGCCATTTTTCCAAAACTGGAACTCATGGCGGCTTCCAGATAAAAAATACATATAATTAAAAACATACAAAATCTACATTAAAATAAGATTAAATTATTTCCAATATTAAAACCATACACACATATAGCTATTATACATTTCAAACACATTTTCAGTAAATAATGTCTCATCCATTTATATATTTGTAGTTTTTTTCTTTATTATGACAGTAGTGAGAAAGAGTTGTTTTTCTTGACCTTTTCAAGCGTTTAATTGTGTGAACTGGCTGTGCATACTACCTGGTCATAATATGTGAACTAACACTATGTTTCTGAATGCAGGCAATTAAATGTTCAAATACTGATGATACAAACAGTAAATATAAGCTGCAGCCCTCACAATCAACTACATATGGTAGAAAGGTATTTTTTTTAAAAACTGCATCTTATTATATTTGACTTATGGTTGGTTGTCCTGTGAACCTTTGGGTTGAAGGGTGGTCTACAAATATAGCAACAATGTCAATTAGAACAGGAAATCTTAGATGACCTCAATGGTATCATGTCAGGCACATGTTGTAACTTTATCCTGTTACTTCAGTCACACAGGAGCCTGTGCAGTGTGTCTTTCCCATGCCATTCTAGTATGTCTGAATCCCTGAGACATCTGATAGAAGGCTGTGTTACAGCCCCGGGGAGGCTTGTGTGGGAAGTAGGGTTGCCAGGTGTCCGGACACTCCAATTTTTGGGAGTCCTCTCCAAATGGTCACCTTAATTGCTGGACTCTTTGCTTTCATCTTTTAAAAAAGAATTAAGCTTCTAGATAGTCTGGTTCAAATTATATAAACCAAAATGTCAGCCGCTGCCCTCCCCCCCCAGCAAGCTCTGTTAGTACTGGCTGCTCTGATCCCTGCCTTTTCAGGTTTTTAGCCAATAAGTGAAGTAAGGGTAGTGATTGACAAGATTTGTTGACACTCCCCCCAGGCAATACCTAAAACCCATTTCAAGTTCTGAGAAAAAAATCCTTTTCCTGCTTGTCTCACATCAGGAATTCAGTAAATATATAGCTTTCAGCAGCATAAAGAGTCCTTTCTCTGTACAGGATTAGGTCTTGCTTCTGAGTAAACATGCATAGGAATGCACTACAACAGAAGATCACAGCAGGATCTTGGTGGGTATACACAGGGAACAATTTTAGTTATACTTATAATAAAAGTGTACATGCAGGGTTTTTTTAATTACATGCAAAAATGGCATATTATACATTATCTTTCAAATAATTTTTCAATAGAAGTTTTAAAAAGTGTAAATGCTGCAGTGTTATACTTTTCTAATTAAGGGGACAAACAAGTTTAAATTTTACCTGATGGTTGAAGAGGGCAGTTTATTTGTCTTATTCCTAACCTGTTTTGAAAACTTTCCAAATTTGAAGCTTTTCTAGGAGTAAAGCTGCAATGCTAATTCTGCATACCTGGGAGTAACCCCATTGAATTCTGTAGGACTTACGTTTGAGTAAACATGGTTAGGATTGTGCTGAACATAGAAAATAATTGTGTTGTAAAGCAGATAGGCAGGGCTTACTTTTGAGTAGACATACTTAGGATTATGCTGAAAATCAATGGGATCTTTGAGTGAACATAGAAAAGGATTATATTGTTAATCTTTCTCTCCCCCTCCGATCCCTTTTTTAAGCAGTTAGGCAGGGCTTACTTAGATGTCACTGCTTTTATTTGGCAAGAAACAATACTTATTTTTTTTAAAAAAATGTCCTGCAAAGGCCTACTGGTTTTGACAATAAACTGTTATATCGGGGATATGTATTTTTACATCTCCAGTGTGTGTGTATATGGAATATTTCCAACAACCCTGTGAGGTAGGGTTGGAAACCAAGGCAGCTCACAAGAAATAAAGCCATTTAAAATCCAATAACCATAAAACAAGTATAAAACAGTTGCAAAACAGCTTAATGTGGGATGATTCTGAATTTTGGATTGGGTGAGTGAAGTTCCTTGTTACTGAATTGCAGTCCTGTGCATGCTTCCCTGTCTGAGTAAGCCCCATTGAATACATTGAGACTTGCTTCTGAGTAAATATGCATAGTATTGCACTATAAATATATTTACAGATTGTGTAAATAACAAACATCTTTGACATCCATCCTTGTATAAATATTTCTTCATAATATGTCTTGATATGTACCTGATTTCACACTACAGTTGTAAATTATTATTTACAAATGATTATTTCCTCTACATTTTAAGTGTGCCCTTCTTGCTTGGGGTGGTCATGGTCCCCCTCTTTTGTTTTCATCCTGAGGGGCAGATTAGTCTGAAGGATGGTGTGTAGCCCATGGTCACCCAGTAAACCTGGTAGCTTATTTCCATTTTAAAATTTAATAAAAATGAATTATATGCAGGCAAAATTTATGAAGTAATGCAGATTCACATAACACATTTAAAGCACATCCAACTCACATTTAAAGTCCATGACTTCCCCCAAAGAATCTTGGGAAGTGTAGTTTCTCCCTCACAGTTATAGTTCCCATGACCATTAACAAACTACTGTTCCCATGATTGTGTGGTGAGATTCATGTGCTTCAAATGTATGTTAAATGTGCTTTAAATGCATGGGTTGGATCTTCCCTAGTATGCTGTGTGTTCATTAGTGAACTGAAAAGAAAATTTTTAAAAGATACTTTTTAAAAAGGGCTGTAGCTCAGTGGTAGGGCACATACATATAGATTCCTTTGTGCTTAAAAGAGGAAAGAGACCCAAAGGCCACAGTGACTCTCAAATTTATTTATATATTTTATTTACAACATTTATATACCACTTTATCGTTAAAAACCTCAAAGTGGGTTATAGAAGGAATTAAAAAAATTCATGGAGGACAGGGCTATCAATGGCTACTAGCCATGATGGCTGTGCTCTGCCACCCTAGTTAGAGGCAGCATGCTTCTGAAAACCAGTTGCCGGAAGCCTCAGGAGGGGAGAGTGTTCTTGCACTCGGGTCCTGCTTGCGGGCTTCCCCCTGGCACCTGGTTGGCCACTGTGAGAACAGGATGCTGGACTAGATGGGCCACTGGCCTGATCCAGCAGGCTCTTCTTATGTTCTTATGTTCTTATATGCTAGGCATACAAAGGTCCAAAATTCAATCTCTGGAAGAGACTATATCCTGGAATCCTGGACAGCCAATGCTAGTCCATGCCATCAGCACTGAGCTACATGGTACCAAATGCCCTGAGTCAGTATAAGGTAGATTCCTTTGTGCTTAAAAGAGGAAAGAGACCCAAAGGCCACAGTGACTCTCAAATTTATTTATATATTTTATTTACAACATTTATATACCACTTTATCGTTAAAAACCTCAAAGTGGGTTATAGAAGGAATTAAAAAAATTCATGGAGGACAGGGCTATCAATGGCTACTAGCCATGATGGCTGTGCTCTGCCACCCTAGTTAGAGGCAGCATGCTTCTGAAAACCAGTTGCCGGAAGCCTCAGGAGGGGAGAGTGTTCTTGCACTCGGGTCCTGCTTGCGGGCTTCCCCCAGGCACCTGGTTGGCCACTGTGAGAACAGGATGCTGGACTAGATGGGCCACTGGCCTGATCCAGCAGGCTCTTCTTATGTTCTTATGTTCTTATATGCTAGGCATACAAAGGTCCAAAATTCAATCTCTGGAAGAGACTATAGCCTGGAATCCTGGACAGCCAATGCTAGTCCATGCCATCAGCACTGAGCTACATGGTACCAAATGCCCTGAGTCAGTATAAGGTAGATTCCTTTGTGCTTAAAAGAGGAAAGAGACCCAAAGGCCACAGTGTCTCTCAAATTTATTTATATATTTTATTTACAACATTTATATACCACTTTATCGTTAAAAACCTCAAAGTGGGTTATAGAAGGAATTAAAAAAATAAAATTATTGGCAAAACAGTTAAAGACAGGTATTTAAAAGCATTCAAAATAATAAAACCAACAATGAGTTAAACACAGATGAAATACACAATAGCTTCTACATGCCTGAGTAGACTTTTAGCAGGGTCCAAAATGAGTACAACGAAGCACCTGCCTAATGTCAATAGGCAGGGATTTCCAAAGCGTAGGTGCTGCCACACTAAAGGATCAATTTCTTAAAAGAGCAGAACAAATACTATGTAACACCCGTAACATGGAAAGCACACCTTGAACTTGGTCTGGTAGCAAATTGGCAACCAATGCAGATTTCAGAGGAGAGACATTATGTGCTAATAGGGTCTCACTCATGTCAGTAATTGTGCTGCAGCATTCTGCACTAACTGCAGCCCCCAAGTCAGGTTGTGCTGCATGGGGATTTCTGTGACCTTGGCAGACTAGCTGCCAGAATTTTTTTAGTTTTGGTTAGGAATGCTGCCTGGTTGTGGGATGCTGGGTTTTCTGTCTTACTCATAGGAATCTTGTTGTGGTTGATATGGTATTGCATTTAGGAAATCGTCACTGTCTTTTCTTTTTCTGTTTGCATTTAATTTACCTCTGGTCTTGCTCTCTTACATCTATAGAAGCAACAACAGTGGTTCCATGTGGTCAGCTTAACCCCCTTAAACCCACTGATGATGCACCCTGTTATGTACATGATGGTTTGTTTCTTGCCCAATAGTGATAAAAGAGAATTCACATACTGGGAAGTGTGGCTTCAAATACTTCCCAGCTCCCAAAAGTGGTAGACCAAACCATGTGTGCTTTCTCTCTGTCAATGGTTGCTCTCTTGAATTGGGTTGGCTGTCAAAGTGAGTTTATAGCAGCCCATAGAGTAGGCAGCAAAGAGTAGAGAATCTTCTTAACTGTTACTCATTTCTCAAATCTCTCTCTGCAGTGAAGGGTCAAGTCTGTAAAGAAGTTTGGAGCAGCCATGTTAAAAGGTAGAGGTAGGGCATTCCAGGCAGGGGGTTGAAAACCCTGCTTTGAAATTGATATTATTGTAGAGGATCCCTAGTTAAGCCTTTCCAACCCCACAGTCCTAACAATATCAATTCAGAAGTAAGTCTTGCTTAGTTCTGTGGGGCTTAGTCCCTTAGTAAGTGTGTTTAGAATAGCAGCCTTCAGGGGCATCCATCTTTACTCCTGAGTGCTCCCATCTAACATCTCCACAATACTAGGCTCCTTTCTTCCTACCATGGCCTTCTGGTGACTGGCGTGGCCTGAAGGCACTTAAACCCTTCTTGCCCAGTAGCAAGCAGGCTAGATTAAATGTACCTTATTCAGGCTTTCTAAGCAGGTGACAAGGAATGATCTCGTCACTTCAGCTGGACCTGGAGACACCCTCGTTTAGCTAAGATTTCTATCTCAATTTCCAATCTGAGAATTTTTTTGTTTGAGTGGTATCCTCAAGGCAACTGTGGTTGATGCTTAATGTATCATGCTTAATTACACCACTAGGGCCTGTCCCTATGACATAACTAGGGCACGCCCCCATGGCATCACTAAGGCCCACCCCTGAAATCTCAGGGTTCGGGATGGTTCTGACCTGGCAAACCTAGTATGAAGTAACTGGATTACTTATTCCTCCTGTTAAGGTCTAGCTCCTAAGACCAAGGACCTGTCCTTGTTGGGGGTTCAGCAGGTGCCAAAATGTCCAGGGTCTAAAACAAATCCTGCAAGGTAATACACTGTCACCACTCCTTATGTCCAACCAGCCTGGCTCAGGACACCCCCAGACTTTATTGGATGTCCATAAGATTCCAAAGAAGCAAGAGCTAAAAGTTAGACTATCTGCTTTTAACAAAATTATTCAGTAGGAAGTAATCAGAAAGGTAGGAACTGGATTCAGTACCAAGAAATACACCAAGTACAATGAAGCAGATTTCTTAAAATAAATAAATCAGCACCAAAAAAGGAGAACCAAGAAACCATTAAGAAATATAGTTAAAACATGCAGCTGGGAATTAAACCAGAATAAAATAATAAAGCTAACTTGTCCTAGCTCTATATGTGCACCACGGGGACAAAATGCAAAGATGTGAAGCACCAATGCCAAGAATGGGGATAGTCTTATAATAAAAAGCATAGCAACTAGGGTGAATCTTATTAGCCATTTAGATGGCTTCTAGGCTGGAACTTTCCAGTAATTTGGTGGATGTGTATTCCCGCAGCTGAGCCAACTTTCCCAAACAACAGGCCTCACGACTGACCTTGGTGAGCAGTAGAACTAGATAGTGCAGGTGTCTCCATCATGAGATCATTTCCAATAACTGAATTATACCTTCTCTCCAAAAACAACTTTTACCTAAGGGCCCAAGCAGAAAAACATTTTTTAGCAAGAGGCCTAAACAGAAAAAAACCCAAAAACATTTTATAGACAGATGACCTCAAACTTCCAACGTTACTGAAATGGCACAGGAATAAGGATCCCAATGCTGTCAGAAGGGACCCCTAGACATAATATTATTGTGTTGTTGTTTTCCAAAGTGTATGCTACTTTGGATGTTTTGCAGATAAAACAGAATACTGGATTACCTGCCTTGCAAGGGACTGGGCCTTTCTAGTGGTGGTGCTGTTGTTCCCGAACCAGCTGAGAATCCTCCAAGCTTTTCGTCTAGGCTCTTTTCAGCAGAAATTGAAGATGTATTTATTTTGATAGGCGTTCAGTGCTTGGCTGTTGATTTATGCTACTGCCTCAGTTTCTAGTATTAATCAAAATGTATTGTGTTTGCTTTTTCTGTGTTTTTTGCATTACTGTGTGTCATGGATATCCTATTATAAGCTGTCCCAACTATAAAAGTAGGATGGAAGAATAGAAATAATATATTGTTGTTGTTTATTAAAATAAACAAGGTAATTCTTGAATTGTTCCACGACTGACGGCAAGTGGAGATTGCATGATCGAATGCCCATATAAGATAACTTCCTATACGCAGAAACTGGGTGTCAGAGCCTAACATCCTAAAATTCTATGTGCATGATTTCCCCCCTCCTAGGAATGCAATTCAAGCATGTCTGAAGTGAAATGGTGCAGGAACAGCTTTACCACATGATGAGCCTGTTGTCTTCCATAATTAACAATGACTTTAGTTCAGTGTCATGCTAAAGGGAAACTTGGGAGAGGGGTTAGCAGGAGCACTAACTGCCTTGTTTGCCTGTCAAACTAACAATGTACTCTTATGTATAAGCAGTGAAATATGTAACTCAAATAAATAAATAAAAAATGAAACACCAATGAATTATGAGTACTATGGCATATAGATGTGGATATATTGGCTTGCCTAAGGCAAGCTGGAGACTTCCTGGATCATAGCTAAGCATCTTAATCACTATTTTACTAATTATCAGGGCTATTTCTAGGTTTGAGGGGACTCTTCGCATAATACTGTTTCACAGTTCACCTCTGTGCCAGTAACTGCCCCCCAGCAGGCTCTAATTAGTACCAGGCTTGGACGGGGGAGGGCAGCTGTGAGAGAAATAGAAAAGGTCCTCAAATGCAAAGATGTATCACTGAACACTAAAGTCAGGATCATTCAGACCATGGAATTCCCAATCTCCATGTACGGATGAGAAAACTGGACAATGAAAAAGTGGGTAACAGAAAAATCAACTTATTTGAAATGTGGTGTTGGAGGAGAGCTTTGTGGATATCATGGACAGCAAAAAAGACAAATAATTGGGTGTTAGAATAAATTAAGCCAGAACTGTCCCTAGAAGCTAAAATGATGAAACTGAGGTTATCGTACTTTGGACACATCATGAGAAGACTTGATTCACTAGAAAAAACGATGATCCTGGGAAAAACAGAAGGGAGCAGAAAAAGAGGAAGACCAAGCAGAGATGGATTGATTCCATAAAGGAAGCCACAGACCTGAACTTACAAGATCTGAACAAGGTGGTCCATGACAGATGCTATTGGAGGTCACTGATTCATAGGGTCACCATAAGTCGCAATCGACTTGAAGGCACATAACAACAACAAGCCACCATTTTAATTTACAATATGTCCAAGTGATGGTATGCAAGGGGCATTTATTCTTTTAATTATTTATTAAATTTATTTCCTCCCCTTCCTCCCAGAAAGAGCCCAGGGCAGCAAACAAAAACTCTAAAAGCACTTAAACATCTTAAAAACAAAAGACTTTAAAACATATTAAAACAAAACATCTTGACTTCCGGGAAGGGTGACTTAGCCTGTGCCTGCTTTTGAGACGGGCTCCTGCCTCAAAAGAAGCTTATTCAGATATATCAGTCAGTTTTTTCTTTTTTTTTTGACTGATTAAACTTCTCCCGGGTAGGGAGAAACGAAGAGATTAACCTCAAAGCCTATTTTTGTTGGGACGACCAGATCTCATTAATTTATGGGACGAGGTCCAGCCGACGAAGGTGGGACGGATTTTCAACAGCAAGCTCTATCTGTTAAAGCGAACGTTCATCTTATCTTCTAAGAGAGAACGCACTAACAGGCAAGCACCCTTCTTTCTATATTTTTCTTTTACTTGACTTAAATTGTTGCTGTTTAAAAGAGATTTGCCAGATTGATCGGTTTTTGACATCTCACTGGGGAGCCGTAACTTCTCTCTGCTACGCACTAATTAATAGCTTATCTCTGTTTTTGTTGCAAAAAGCTGTCCTGGATTTGCATTCTAAAGATACACACAGAAGAGGGATTTCTATTCCAGATTTTTATTTTGAAAAATATTATACTGTTTTGAGACTACTCTCTTTTTGGTCTATTTTATTTTGACGAATCTGTTTCTTGACGATTGCCATTAATTGCTTCGATCCTGGGAACTGCATTTTGTTTACTTAACTATTGGAGAGATAAGGCTGTCTGCTCTGTTTATACTGTGATGTCACCAAGTTTGGAGTATTAACCCAATTGTTGCTGAAATAAGAAGTGGTTTTCCTATATTTTTCTTTTAAAATGGCAATTAAGAAAGTGGCTGAGAATCTGGAAATAACTATGTTTCAGAGAATAATGAATGAGATTGAGATAACGAAAATTGAATTGAGTAAAATGAAGCAGGAGATTAAAGATATAAGGGTCCCTGTGAGAGAGGTGACCCTGGAAGGGGTCCCTGTGAGAGAGGAGACCCCGGAGATTGGAATAGGGGTCCCTGTGAGAGAGGAGACCCTGGAGACTGGAATAGGGGTCCCTGTGAGAGAGGAGATCCCGGAGATTGGAACAAACGTGGAACAGGAACAAGATTTGGAGTCTATGGACTTTAGAAATAAAATCTATTGTTTGGAACTCAATGTTATCTCTGAAGAAATTAATGAAGATTCTAGAGATAAAGTTATCAATGGCATGGATTATCTTCTGGACTGGAATGATGTGATGGAGCCCAATATAGAGAAAATCTATGGAATTAACTGCAGCCATGTGACAATGGAAAAACTTTTAAGAGATGACCCAGTGTATTTTGAAAAAAAGAACAGAGATATGATTTTACAGCAGTATTTCAGCAACTTATTCAGAATGGTTGGCAAGAAAATATTTGGGATAGAGGTAATTCCCATCAGACTCTTATTATATGACTATGGCTTTGACAGCAAGATTATTATGGAATACTGATAATGGAAGATTGGATATTGAAATTACTGGACTTAACAAGACTACTGAAGATGGAAGATGGAAAATGGAACTAATAGAGATAATAGAACAATGGCTACTGAAATTACTGAACCTAACAGATTCTGATGTGATGGATTAATTGAAATGTTTATTTTGACTATGGTTATGACAATAAGATTATCATAATTAGTAATGAGATGGATTAATCGATATGCTTATCTGGAAAAAAAAATTGATAGATATATTTCTTAAAGAATTGAAACCTCTCTTTGACTTTTTGTGGAAAGAATAAAGTAATGTTTATGAGATTTGATGATTAAGTAAGATAACTACTGGAGGAAAGTGATTTTATAATATGACTTAAGAGACAGGATTGCTATATATTATAGACTTATAACTGATTTGATCTTTGACAAATGGGAAGTCAATATTTTACTCTTTATTTTTTATTTTTGTTTTTTTTTTTTTCTTCTTTTCTTTTTTTCTTTTTGTTTAACTATTTTTGATTTTGTTTTTTGTCTTTGAATGTTTTATGATTTTGTCTTGTATGTTTTATGAAAATCTGAATAAAAATTATTGAAAAAAAAAAAAAAACAAAACATCTTTAAAGCATACTAAAACAAAACATTAAAAACATCTTTTTAAAAAATCTTTAAAAACATCTTAAAAAGCAATTCCAACTCTGATGCAGACTGGGATAAGATCTCTACTTAAAAGGCTTGTTAAAGGAGGAAGGTCTTCATAGGCACCAAAAAGATAATAGAGACGGTACCTGTCTAATATTTAAGGAGAGGGAATTCCAAATTGTCGGTGCCACAACACTAAAGGTCTGCTTCCTATCTTGTGCGGAACAGACCTCCTGATAAGATGGTACCTGCAGGAGGCTCTCAGCTGCAGAGCACAGTGATTGACTGTGTATTTAAGGGGTAAGACAATCTTTCACATATCCTGGTCCCAAGATGTGTAGGGCTTTGTACACCAAAATCAGGACCTTGAACTTGGCCTGGTAGCTAATTTGAGAAAATTAAATTTATGTCTGCCTGGCCATTTGGTACACGGTGGGGGTTGTGACAGCAGTAGCTTCTTTTGAGCACCAGCTGCCCAAGAATTTTGAATGGTGATGCCAGGGCTGCTAGCCACCACCTCATGTTTCAAAAGGCAAGCAATCTTTTTCTCCCCCTCAAGAAAATAATGCCAACACTTCTTATTTCAGTTCAAACTTCTCTCATGGGGAAGCTAAGCTGCTTATAACCACCTTTGTAAACAAATGCTTTATGTGAGGGCAGAGAATAAAGTGTGAATTTCCAAACAAGTGTTGCCATTTATGTCATACATCATACACTTTCTGCACAGAACCTTGTTGCAACATGATTTTTATATCTGCTGAATGTAAGTATACTTGCACTTAGCGGGTCTGGGGATCATTGGCATTTGCTGCTTAATGTCATCCCTTGCTTGCAGGGTTATAAATATAAACACATTCTCTATAGACATGAATATTCAAGCATTACGTAGGTGAATTTTGTCTGTTTCTGCCATTAGTGTATGTCTCTTGATAAATTAGACAAAAGATACCATACTGTTGGAGTATCCAACAGAAGAGATATTTTTTAAAAAACACAGAGTGCAGCAGTGTAGAAGTAATTTTCTTCCGAGTGCCTTCTCTGAGCCTGTGTTCACTGGGGTGTGATTTTTACTTAATTGTCATTATTATAAGAAAGCACAGTAAAAGATCATAAGCAAATAGTGCATTCCCCCCTCTGTAATACATTTGAATATATTTAACTAAGTGTATATTAAATAAATAAACCTGATTGAAAACAAAGTTTAAGAAAAGGGTGGCATGGACAAAAGAAGATGGAATGCTGGCTTCAAGAGGCTTGGGCCTACCTCTCAGGTTTGCATTGTTGCTACTTCTTCATGGGTCTACCCCACACTGTCCCCTACACTGTAAGAATATATAAAGCAGGTGGGAGGGGTTGTGCCACAGGCTCATGTGAAGCCAGATTGGAAGGAGGGGGAGAGATTAGTGTGGCTCATCTCCCAAGAACCCTGCAATTGTTTTTGTGGAGTTAAACGGGAAAACTCCACAAAGGATTTGGTGTGATAGAATGGCCCAAGAAGATCCCATTGGCTTCATGGCTGAGTAGTAATTTGGCTCTGTGAGCAGAGTCTAGCGTTTTGTCCACTAGAATACTACACTGCACTGGTTCTTTTTAAGTGACCCAGACAATTCAGGGTCAACCACTGCATTACTTCCAGTGGGATGACATGTTGTGGGGAAGTCTCTGTGAATGACTCTAACCTCAAACCACATAATTAGTGTTTTAGTCTATCTCAGCAGAACACTATTCCTGCTACTCTGAAAGAATGTTTTATGCATTCAATATTTTATAAGGTATCAAACATAGTAAGCCTTGAGAGTAAACAATACAAGGCTATATTGGTACAGGGATCTGACTCAGAATAAGGAAGCTTACTGTGTAAGAGAAAGCAACAGTTTTTAAATATAATCTTGCTGTTTATAGAACTTATAACTTGAGCTCTATAACAAAGGAGGGGAGGTGAACTCAACTTCTATGCCGTGCCGACCACCATATCTGGCTACTAGCTCCAGTGCAGCTGTCCTGTTCCTATGCTTTGGAGGACCACGGTAAGGTGGTCCATTGATGCATCTCCTTATTATGTAAGCCCTCCATTTCCCATTGAGTTCAGTGCTTCCATGAGTGACAGCTGAGGCCATGTGTCAGCCTGTGTGTGAAAAGATGTGTGTCTGAAGCGCAACGCAAAAGAGCCTCCCACTTTGAGCAACTCTTTGGTTATGCCATACAAGACTTCCTAAATAGTGACAGCAAAAAAAATGTTTCATTTCAATTTATAATATATACATCCATATTTCCCTCAAAGACTTAAATAATTGTATGTTGCTGTTGTTTTGGTCCAGATATTTTACGTGGCAATTGTTTTTCTCAACTGTTGATAACTCTTCTTTTTTTTTTTTGCTGGCTTTGCTAATGGTTCATATTTGTAGACAAAATTTAAGCTAATCCAGGTCAAACTGATGTCGTTCCACTTTCTCCCACCAGCAAGCCTTAATTATGGGAGTAACTGTGGGATACTGGGTTCAGACTATAGTGGAATAGGTAATGGGGGAGAATTCCAGGTCCCCCAAATAGCACATGGTGCCTCCAGTCCAAAGCACAGAGCTTGGAAACGTTGCTTTTTTTAAACTACAACTCCCATCAGCCCCAGGTACCATGGCCACTGGATTGGGCTGATGGGAGTTATAGTTCAAAAAAGTAACTTTACAAGCTCTGCCAAAGCAGCAACACTTCCTGAAAATATGGGGGGGGGAGCAACAAATGGCTATATTCACAGATTAGTAAAAAAAACCAACCAGCTAAGAACTAGGATTAATTTAACAAGTAGGGGGTAGGAGGAGAAAAAAGCAACAAGTACGATTAGATTCTCAACTCTCAGATGTGACCCTGGTTACAGTGTCCTGGGTTCAGAGGTAGTTGTAGGCTTCAATCTGTGTTCCTTTCTGTTGGCAAAGCTGCTGCTGGGGCAACAAGGCAACTGTTTTCTCTTTCACTGTCTTTTTTCCAGATGTGCCTTTTAATTGTAATTAATTTTAATCTCTGTAATCTCTCTCAGATCTTCAGATCTTCTTCTTTAAATCATTTCAACCAATCCTGCTCAGGATCTCTACAATCTAATCAGAAATACCCCTTCAATCCCTGATGACCGCTCCCAAGGGCTTTGCTTCAGGTACCCCACAGGGTACCCCACAGGGTCCTCTAATAATGCTTCCACTCATATTGATTTACAAATGCTATCCTTTCTGGACATGATTGGTGTCCAGTTGCAAATGTGGAATTCAAAAGAATTATTATGACATAGATCCATCTCCCTCCAGATAAATTATCCTCCATGGTACAGGATGTACACTTTGTGGTTTTTACATTTTTAGACTCAAGTGCCCAATGTGTACTTATTGGCAATTTGGTTCAAAAATTGTTTCAAAGGCCTCTAGTCTTTGCTTAATTCTCAATCATCAATATTTTTTGGCAGGATAATACTTCCCTCTGTAAAAACAGGAAAAAATATTATTTCATTGACACTCTGCGCAACAAGGTAAGGACTAAAATGAATTTTCTGGTCTTGTCAAATCCAAATGTGATTGTTCTACTTATTCAACAGATGACTTCTTAGTCAGAATTTAATTTTCTGCAACCTTCTCTTAATGATCTGATTGCCATTCTTAGCCTCTTCTCCAGTGACTATATTGTTTCAGTATTCCCAGGATAGTTTTGATATTTTACTGCAAACCTTAAAAACTTTGGTTGGTCTTAAAAACATTGATTTTTTAAATTCACTGTTGTGTGCTCTCCCTCTCTGTGTGTGTGTGATTTCTCAGGCGCAGCATTTAGATTTTGTTTATTAAGTCATATTTATATGTTGTCCAACAACAAAAGTTCTATGAGAGTTTACATAAAAACAATCAAATACAAAGATAAAGACATAAACATGAAACACTAAAACAGAATAAAACTAGCAGTAGAGGACATCATAACATCAGATCTCATAGCAGCAGTAAAAAACAAATTGACACATTTTTATTTTATTTTAAAAGATGTATAAAGCACTAACATTTATAAAATATTAGAAAACCAACATAAAACATACACCAGAAATACAGTTAAAATAACAGCACAACACCAGATGATCAATGGCCAGTAATTTTTAAAAAATCATTCAAAAAAAGGCTTGGGTAAATGAAATGTTGTAAGTATGCATCTGAAAGAATAGATTGTTAGAGCATGCCTTCTCTCAAAAGGTAATGAGTTCCACATTAAAGGGGCTACATTAATTGAAACTATAACAATATATTAACTTCTGCTCAGGGAATAAGAAACTGGAAATTACTTAAGCACAATATGTACTTCTGGAAAAAATGGAGGACTATCAGTCCCTAGGGTTAGTCTATATTATGATGCTTCATGGATTTGTAATTTATCATATTCGCCGGTTTCTAACAATATGGAAGAATATGAATAAACAGGTTCATATCCTAGATTGAAAGTTCTAGTTTGGTATTGTGAATAGAGAAGTGTTCTTATGGAAGAGCAGACTCCATATGTCCAAGCTATTTTTCAAGTGTGATTAAGACAGAAAGATATCTCCAGAACTCTCCATTTAGATCTTGTACATACAATGAACAGATGAAACAAAGAAATATTGGAGAATATGTTAACTTGGGGAAAACGGGGCTTCTATACCATATAAGCCTGAATAGTGACAACAGTGGAATTATCTCATTTGTCTGCCCCTTACCTACCGGACAAAGTTCAAGGTGGTTGTTTTGGTGTATAAAATCCTATACAGTTTAGGAAAAGCATACTTGAAATATCATCTTACCCCTTATATACCCAGTTGATTACTACTTTGCAGGTAGAGTTACCAGGTCTCCGGTTTTTGGGGGGCCCTCCGGCTCTCCAGCTAAAAAAGGTAAAGGTGTCCCCACACCTATAGTGCGAGTCGTTTCCGACTCTTAGGGTGACGTCTTGCGACGTTTACTAGGCAGACCGTATATATGGGGTGGGATTGCCAGTTCCTTCCCCGGCCTTTCTTTACATCCAGCTAGCTCTCCGGCTAGCACCCCTTAATCTCTGGACTCTCAGCTTCTGGTTCCCGAGTTATACACCAAAATGTCAGCCGCTCCCCGCTACTGTTTAATCTATTTAACTGATACGACGCTGAAGTTGGTTCCTAGTTCCCAGTTCCTTATTTGCTTGAAAGTTCAAAACACTAAAAAAGAAGAGTTGACAACTACAGCAACTTCAACCCAAACTTAACATGTTTCTGAACCCCAAAATATATGCTGGGGTACCCTGTATGATATATCACTGTGATCGGGGGACTCTCCCCGTCAAGAATAACAATACATTTATGCAATCAAAACCATCAGGCTTCTGGTATTATCATAAATACATAATGATGTCATAAAATCATAAAAAATAAGTAACTGGGGGTGCCCACCCCAAACTCTGCTCTGGGACAGGACAAATCATATACTCCAGGAAAGGGGAGGGTGTCCTCTACGAGATGCCACTGTGTCCCGCCTGGCCCAGAGCTTCTGCTGGGCGCAGGGCACGGAGAAGGACATCTATGCAAAATCAAAATGGACAAAAACACGTAGGAAAAAATAAGTAACTGGGGGTGCCCACCCCAAAATCTGCTCTGGGCCAGGACAAATCATACACCCCAGGAAAAGGGAGGGTGTCCTCTACAAGATGCCACTCCGTCCCACCTGCCCAGAGCTTCTGCTGGGCACAGGGCATGGAGGAGGGCATCTATGCAAAATCAAAGCAGACCAAAACATACAGGAAAAAATAAGTAACTGGGGGTGCCCATCCCAAAATCTGCTCTGAGACAGGACAAATCATATACCCCAGGAATGGGGAGGGTGTCCTCTACGAGATGCCAGTGTATCCCATCCGGCCCAGAGCTTCTGGTGGCCACTGGGCACGCAAGGGTGCATCAATGGAAAATCAAAATGGACAAAAACACATAGAAAAAAAATAAGTAACTGGGGGTACCCACCCCAAAATCTGCTCTGGGACAGGACAAATCATATACCCCAGGAAAGGGGAGGGTGTCCTCTACGAGATGCCACTGAGTCCCGCCTGGCCCAGAGCTTCTGCTGGGCGCAGGGCACAGAAGAGGGCATCTATGCAAAATCAAAGCAGAAAAAGACATACAGAAAAAATAAGTAATTGGGGGTGCCCACCCCAAAATCTGCTCTGGGCCAGGACAAATCATACACCCCATGAAAGGGGAGGGTGTCCTCTATGAGATGCCACGGTACTGCATCCCGCCTGGCCCAGAGCTTCTGCTGGGCGCAGGGGAAGGATGAGGGCATCTATGCAGACAGAAAGGGTAGAGAATCTTCTTACTCTTACTCATTTCTCAGACCTCTTTCTGAAGTGAAGGGTCAAATCTGTAAAGAAGTTTGGAGCAGCCATGTTAAAACATAAGGGCAGGGCATTCCAGATAGGGGGTTGCCAACCCTGCTTGGATATGGATGTCTCTGCAGAGGATCCCTAGTCAAGCTTTACCAACAGCACAATCCAAACTATATCTACTCAGAAGTAAGTCCTGCTGAGTTCTATGGGGGCTTAGTCCCTTAGTACGTGTGTTTAGAATTGCAGCCTTCAGGGGCATCCATCTTTACTCCCAAATGCTCCCATCTAACATCTCCACAACACTAGGCTCCTTTCTTCCTACAGTGACCTTCTGGTGACTGGCCTGGCCTGAAGGCAGTTAAACCCTTCTTGCCGAAAGCAAGTAGGCTAGATTCCCTACCCAGGCTCCATCTTTTAGCTAAGATGTCTAGCTTAATTTCCAGTCAGATTTTTTTTTAATTGTATGCTCCATGCAACTGTGATTGATGCTTAATGTATCATGCTTAATGACATCACTCGGGCCTGCCCCGTGACATCACTCGGGGCTGCCCCGTGACATCACTCAGGCCCACCCCGTGACATAACTCGGGCCCGCCCCTAAAATCTCAGGTTTTGGGATGCTTCTCACCTGGCAGCCCTATTTGCAGGTGAGAACCTGCTGCAGACATCATCTCATCAGGAGGTCCATTCTGCACAACATAGGAAACAGACCTTTAGTTTTGTGGCACTCACCCTTTGGAATTTACTCCCATTAAATATTAGACAGGCTGTGTCTCTATTGTATTTTCAGTACCTACTGAAGACCTTCCTCTTTCAATAAACCTTTTAAGTAGAGAGCTTGTCCCAGTCTGCATCTGTACTTGAATTATTTTAAAGATGTTTTTTTATTTTTTTAAAAAAAAGATTTTAAAAATGAGTTAGATACAAATGTAATAACTAAATAAAAATGAAATAAATTTGAATATATAAAGAGACAAATGCATTCATATATACCACAAATATTTTAATATTTTAAAATAAGATGTATTGTGAAACTTCCTAAGAAAATATGAACAATAAGAAAATCATAAAAATTAGAAAGAATATTACTAAGTCCAGAAGAAGGAGACATGGTGGAAAGATTTATAAATTACTGTCTGTGGAATATGAGAAAAGGTTAAAGAATTACAAAAGAAAATGGGAAAGAGACAGAGGTATCCCTGACAGAAGGTGGAACTGGATAGGAACCAAATAGGCAGGGTAATGAATTTGAATTATTACATCACCCTTACAAACTGAAATATATATGTCATATTTAATTAGGCATTTCTACTACTGAGGACAATCTGAAAGAATTATGGAGAAAAGACTCAGAACAGTTCTTCAGTATAACTTTGCATCAATAGGCCTCTTCAGATCTCATTTCAGTCTGTAGTATAATATGAATCAGCAGCAGCAGAAATCTAAGTGGAGGTGACATAATTACTTGATATAATTGGGTTTGATAGGACTCCTGCACAGTTGTAAAGAGATATTTTCATTAATGCTACTTAAGACACATCTTTTGAAGCATTTCATTAGTACCTAATTTGTTCAGATTTGCATGGGTAGTATAGAAGTCAAAAATCCAAAAGAGACAGTGGGAAACTATGGGTTGCCAATTAGTCCTCATTTCTTAGGATCCCAGTCCTATATTTTAATAATAGCAAGAAGTCTCTTTCGTCCCACGCTAACCCATATAGGACTCAAAAGAAAGATTATTTTACATATATACCAGATTAATGCCTTCTGCAGATATACTTTTAACTTGGTTTTATTGTGTTAGATCTCTAGGAAAGTATACAACGTTGCATGGTTTTAATGGAATTTGTCACCTGGAAATGTTAAAGTAAGTAGTTCCAAAAGTTGCAGTCATATTCAAGACAACATATTATATAGTATTGAATGGTTGCCTTGCAAAGGTAGCATCCATGGCACATAATCTAAGTTACTCTTAAATTTTGAAGAGCTGGTTCATAACTCAGAAATTGGAGGAATTTTCTTTGCTGGAATTCTTTTTTCCTAATTGGGGCCTATCTCAGTGCCAAGGGGCAGAACCATGTTGAGCCAGAAGCTTGCAAAGTGGATGTTTGAAGGGCCCACTAGCTATTTTAGCAGCTGCTGTTTTATTCTGAATTTTATAATTTTATGTACTTTGCTTTTGTACACCACCTTGTCATTAGGCATAAAAAGTGGTATAAAATATTTTAATAAATAAATAAATAACATAATAGCATGGTTCCTAATCTTATCTCCTCTCTTCTCTGTCTCAGCACTTTTGAAGCCAACTTGGGAAATAGATTAAGGTGTGCTAAAGTGAATAAGTAACATGTTCTTGTTTGGATGACACAGGACTCCTACCTAAAGTGAGAATATGATTGATAGGTCATTTTTCTGAGGGGCCTTGAAAATCAGAAGCTGACACTGAATGGGAGAGATTTCTGGAGGATGAAGTACTGTAACCTTCTCCAACTTGGTGCCCTCCAGGTGTTTTGGACTACAGCTCCCATCAGTCTCAGACAGCATGGCCAATAGTCAAGGATGATGGCATTTATAGTCCAACAACATCTGGAGGGCAGCAAGTTGGGAAAGGCTGAGGTAGTGCAGTTCTAAATGTATAACCCTTATGCATCAAATTCAGTAGAGGAAATCCGGGATAAAGAGATGATAAAGGGAATAAAGTGGATTATTTATCTTTATTTAACACAATTTATGTACCACTTATCCAAACAAAAGCCTTGTAAGTGGTTTGCAGAAGACAATGTAAAATATTAATTAAAAGCAAACATTAAAAAAGTTACATTCAGAAATTTAAAATATAAATAAAATCAGTAATTTTAAAACAATTATACTTACTAAAATAACATGCTAACTTTGCATGCTAAAATTATGTGCCTGGGTAGCCTTGCTGGACTAAAAAAGGTTCAGCAGGTGCCAAAAACAATACAGCAAAGGTGCCTGCTTAATGTTAACTGATGTGTACATGTGTGGTATTGCTGCTTTGTGGTGGAACTTTCCCCTGTCTGTATTTGGATGAAGGAGAAAAGCTATAACTTAGGACTGACTCTAATGTTTGTGTTGTGTTTTTCAAATCTGAAGTTACTCTAACAAGTAAATTCTGTGCCCCCCTCCCATGCTCTATTGTCTTGTATGAAAGAGTAATATCATGACTAATTCACAATAAAGCATTGGCAGAAAGCAAGTCACAGGCATTAATCATGCCTCAGAATGTTTGCCAGTGCAAGCTGACCTGCAAGCAATTTGTGAGAGTCATCCTATTGCTCAAAAAAGAAACTCGAGTCTTTTGGAAGGCTTTATTAAGTAAGAGACAAACTAGTAGCGCTCTGTGAGAAAGCTGGGGGGGATGACTTAGGAGGCTTTCACAGGCCACTTTTACCCCCATTCATCAAGGAGGGACACCAGTATCTTATACAGTTGGTTTAACTGTAGCTGGCATTTTTTGAAAGGAGCTGTTATCTCCAGTGCAGGGAGGCAAGGGGCTGATCACCAATAAATGACCATTTATAGATTCTTGCAGGTGTCTGAGATCCTCCGTGGCGCAGAGTGGTAAGCGGCGGTAATGCAGCCGAAGCTCTGCTCACAGCCAGAGTTCAATTCCAACGGAAGGAGGAAGTCGAATCTCCGGTAAAAGGGGTCGAGGCCCACTCAGCCTTCCATCCATCCATGGTCAGTAAAATGAGTACCCGGCATACGCTGGGGGGTAAAGAAAGGCCGGGGACGGAACTGGCAATCCCACCAGGTCTGCCTAGTAAACGTCGCAAGACGTCACCCTAAGAGTCAGAAACGACTCGCACTACAAGTGCGGGGACACCTTTACCTTTTTTTTGTAGGTGTCTGCCATGTATAGTAACTAAAGCAGGGATAGCCAATATTTTAGATTGGGGTTAGCCAACGTGATATCCTCCAGATGTTTTGGACTACATTGGCTACCCCTGACCTCATATATATATATATATATATATATATATAGAAAGTAAGAGTCATGAGCTTGTGAAGTTGACAAATGGTAATTGTGGAATGTGAGAAAATTTGCGAGTCTTGTTGATATTATTTTACTTCTACCAAATATGCTTTGAAAGTTCACTTTAGGCAAAACTTGGTAGCAACATATGGGTCCCTTCCTTCTCCCAAGAAATGTTTTTTAAATGAATATTCTGTTGCTATCTTCAAAATTTCCTCTTTAGTTTTGCCCAAGCAGGAACTTACAACTTTATTGGCAACTCTAGTGGAGAGATCATAGAGAGAAGCAGACTAGTTGGCACTACCAGTATCAGTGGTGATATCAGTATCACCACATTATTGTATGGAAACTGTGGCTCTGAGTAGCATTAATAAGATTCTCTTCAGGGGAGAGATGTGTGATCTCACTGCAATGGGACTTATGCATGGAGCTCTTTCTGTTGTGTTTCACCAGGAAACTATCAAAGGAAAAGATGCTGAACCTTGTGATGCTTAGCTCCAAACTCCATGCCAAGCTGTGATCTGTAGAAAACCCATTGAAATTAGGATTTTTTACCCCTGTTTGTCCAGCCTGAATCCAAATTCAGGGTAATGCTTGATTCTTGATATTTTAATAATGATTGAACTAGAACCCTGGCAATTCATCCCAAATGTCATGACTTACTCCAGCTGTAGATGTGGGATTCCTCAAAATAGCATCACCATTTGTGCACTGTGATCTCAGTGCTTTTCTGAATCTTTCTGCCAGTATATTAATGACAGTTTAATTGGAATGCCTTCAAAGACACTGTGAAGGATTCAGTGGGATGTCTGAGGATAGTCATAAACATGGACTCCTTTCATGGATGAAAATAACATGCTGTGAATTCAGCCAGAATCAACACATCTGCTATAAACACTATTATACTGAAGCTAGTGTGGTCAATGTGTTTTAGAAAATGCAACTGACTAAAAAAAAAAAAGTCATGTGTTTTTTGTTTGTTTTTTGCTAAATGGCTGGTATAGCACAGCGGGGAGGAGAGCCTGGCTGGGAGTCCAGAGTCTGTGAGGCCACATGTACACCAGACATTTATTCCACTTTAAATAGTCATGGCTTCTCCCAAAGAATCCTGGGAAGTGTAGTTAGGAAATACCCTATTCTCCTCACAGACCTACAATCACCAAAACGGGCTGACTGTTAAATCACTCTGACCACTGAAGCTCTATCATGAACATACAACAGCAGGGGGGAAAAGCCATCTTTATACACTTGCTAGTATAGCACAGTGGGGAGGAGTAGCTGGGAGTCCAGAGCCCAGAGTCTGTGAGTTCAAATCCCCACTTGTGTCTCCTGGGTGTCAAGGGCCAGCTAAAGATCACCCCCACAGTGAGTGGTTCAGGAGTTACATGCCCTGCCATCTGTGCAGCCGTGGGCAAGCTGCATAGTCCCAAGGAGCCCAGTTGCCCCCCACCTGGCACCTGCGGGTAAGGAAGGGGCTGGCTTGTGCAGCTGTGGCAAGCTGAGCAGGCTCTAGCCTGCTGGGGAGGACTAGCCTTAGAGGGAGGCAATGGTAAACCCCCTCTGAATACCGCTTACCATGAAAACCCTATTCATAGGGTAGCCATAAGTCAGGATCGACTTGAAGGCAGTCCATTTCCATTTTTCAAATTTGCAGTTAGCATATTTTTTTTGTTACTTCTCAATGCTTGCTTTGTTGGGGAATTATGTAATTCCTTGTTTGAGCTCATTGATGCTCAGTTGAACTGTGATGTCTTTGACCTTCATCTTCTTTTCCATATGTCATTTTCTTGTCTGTTTTATATCCAAATGTTTTATCTTGAATATTTTTGCATGTTTAAGTGTGGATCCATTTTATAGGTTTTTTTCCTGATTGCATTAAATAGTTACAGTAAGGTCATCAGACAGCTTTAATAAGTCCTGTTTTCATTGGTGCCTGCTCAAAAGCATATATATCACAGAATACAATCCCTCAGCAATTTCCTCTATAAATGCAGCCTCTATTTCAGGACCCTCTTCCCTGTACTTAAAACAGAACTAGTATTAACTGTTTCAATGATGTGATGCTACTCAGGATACCTCAGAATGGGTTAGAGAATGTCATCTAGTCTATTGATGTTAAATCTTCATCATAGTCAAAGCAGGTGGAGCAAAGCAAAGAGGTGGAAAGGTAACATATGTTTGACAACTTTGATTCACCCCCTTTGTAGGTCTTGAACTGGAGGATGTCAAAGATTCAATCTTTGTACGAACCCCTAGCACTTACCAAAAGGAGAAGTAGCTGGGGAACCTCCCAAAAAGCTGATTTGTACCAATATCATTTGTTATTTTATTTATTCGTATGATTTGTTCTTCACCTATTTACAGTGGTGTATCCTTATTTCATCTTATTTCTCCCAGGTACTCCTGGGTTCCATAAGCCAGAAGTGTTTGTGGGAAGGAATATGGCAGCTGCCCAGTACATCTTTTCAATGCCAGATATTTGAAAGGGGCAGGGACACACACACATTGTGCTTGCTTGGGTGGTATGTTGTCTGAATCAGTACGACTGATCCCCCCCCCCTTTTCTGGGACCCAGCACTGAAAGGAGAAATTCAGGACTGGGTGGCCGTGCAGTGGTCTCTCCCTGACAACTTGTCCTGTGTCCTGCCTCAAAACAGTAACAGGTGCACTTTCTTGTAAGTAAGGAAGTGAATGTTTATTATTGCAGACTAATGGTACACACTTGGCATTGTGGAAAGAGCAGAATATAGTGAAGGTGCTCTTCTTAGAAGGCAAAAGGGTAGTAACAGTAAGTCCGGTTCAGGATCAAGGCCAAAATTCAGGTGTCCAAGATGAGTAACAAGGGTTTCAAGATTGCGTAAGAGCTGTGAAGTTGTTCTCACCTACATGCCAAGATTCTAAGTAGAGGTAGAGAGCACCCAGCTACTTGTGAGAATCCCCATCCCTGTGGGAATTCCTGGCCTAAAGGTGGATGCTCTGCCTAGGAAAAGTCTCCTCTTTTCTATTGATGTGCCACTTTTCCCTGGGAATTCCACTGGTCTGTCTGATACCATTTTTCTCACATTGTGGAATACAGGCTAAACTTATGGGAGAGTGTCTTTAGGTTTTTGCTGCTGGTACACAGAATCATAAATGTCACCCCCAGAAGTGGCTTTTGTTTTGTTTTTAGACAGTTGTGTGTGTTTCTAGCTTTTGCTGACCTAGAAACATATGGTAGCGCCATATTTTTACAACGTTGAGTACCAGCAAATCCTTAGCAGGAGCAACTCAGATTGAGCCATTCTAAGTAAATTACAGTATTCCTGAAGCTGATTTAAACTGCATTAGGAGGCAAACCAATTTGTCCCCTAGCTTCTGGCAAACTAGCAGTCCAGAAATGGATACAGGCCAACAATTTCACCATCCTGAGGGAGTGGGGAAAAGCAGCAAATGTATAAACCACCTGCTGAGTGATAATTATTGTATTTTTCTACTGGCTCTGGCTAACTGTGAAGAAAAAGAGGCGGGTGGGGTTGTTTTTAAATATCACAATTGTACTGGCTTTGATTAGGGATGAAAAGCTTTCCTTATCCCTTGGCATTCACAAATCTCCAAGGTCTCCTTACCCTAAAGGAGGACACAGTGTGCTGGTTTTTAAGGGAGGTTTTCTTTTCTTCATTTTTGTCACTAATTCTTCTTTCCTGTAGCCTGTCTTGTGTCTGCTGTCGACTGCTGTGATAAGTAACTGAAGATGTGAACTAATTTGAGACATTTCTGTCACACCCAGCTTATCCAGCAAGCTTTGGTGGGAGGGCTGCCATTTCTTATTCTGTAAGGTAGCTTCTTTGAGAAGTTCATAGGAAAAAAGGCTGGTTCTTGCTGTAGAGTTTGTACTGCGGTGTACTCCTGAAAATTGGATGTGTATCCTTTTAAATTACTCAAAGGTAGCAATGGGTAAATAATCTGGCCTCTGCTTCTGTTAATTTTTTTAAGGGACATGAGATCTTCACATGACAAGCCGAAGAATGCATGATTCTCCCCCACCAATCAATTTTGCTAGTCCTATCAGAAGCCTTTTAGGTTCCCTCACATTATTCATACTTTTTGCTCTATCAGGATGGGCTCTATTCAGATGGGCCCACTGCAGATGGAATGGTTTGCAGGTTGGGAGGCAACCTCAGGAACTCCTTTTCTGGTGCAAATTTTCCCTCCCTTCTGTCATCAGCATTAATCATGCTTTAGCATTACATATCTGCACCAATGCTAGCTAATCTCAATCAGAATTTGAAGCCAGAACTAGCAAGGTGCTTGCAAACAAATTACTAAGAGTATGTGGCTAGTAGATTTGTTTCTTTAATAAACCACATGAGTTGTCCCACAGACTTTCAAACAGACCATAGATTGTTCTTCCAAAGTGTCCAGATTTTCTTGCCTTTGTAGTTTGGTAAGTGTCTGGGTAGGGTGGCAAAAAAAAACCATGGTTAAGGAAGGGTGCTGGGTTTACACCAAATGCCAAACCATAGTTAAACCAAGGTTCATAAGCCAAGAACAAGCCATAGCTTCAGATTGTGGTTTGTTGGCAGTAAATAAACCATAGTTAAGCTGCTGGACAGAACTCACACAAAAGACTAAGCCATGGTTTGACAAACCATCATTTAATAAACCACAGGTAAGATTATGTGCAAATTAGAGATGGAGTTCGCTTGTTGATTACGTGCCATTATGCATTCCAACAGATTGGCTGGTAGTTACAATTCATCGTTCCCCCCCCTTTTGTTTTCGTGAATGCCAAACCTCTTTTTATTTTTCTGTCAGAAAAACTACGCAATTATTTCCGTAATTCCTAATGCTGCTCTCATTCTCTCTACTGATGGTCTGCTTGTTTTTTCTATTTATATGTAAATTAGGGATATAATTGCCCATCAGCTCTGTATCTTGCTTCAGGCTTCCTGCTGTCTGAAGACTGTCAACAACCTCCCCCCCCCCATATAACTATTATTTTTCTTTGGAATTTCATGTTCAGTACTTCTGATTTTGTGGTTTAATACTGAACTAATGCTGAGTTAAACAGAGTTAATAGAGCACCTTTCAGTGTGTATATATATATAATGTGATTATAATTTTTTAAGGAGAAGGTACTTCTGCAAATTATGTTTTAATTTTGTTTTTATATTATATCTGTCAATGTGTATTTTTTCTTTAATAAAAGGTTCTTACTTCAAAATGTATTGAAAATATTTATTTAACATATACATGACATTATTTTATATGCATTTCAAAGGTGGTTTCCCCTTGTTTGTAGTGTCCTGCCCTGTCTGGTTGTAGTGTTGACTATTTTGACTAGAGCTATTGTTTGCTGGTCACTTTCACCAAAAAAACCTCAGCATTTATCTCCATCACCTTTCCTGGAACTCCCCCCCCCCGTATGGATTCTTTGCACGTGTATGACTGACAGTGCAATCCTGTCCATGTCTACTCAGAAATAAATCCTAATGAACTGAATGGGCTTTACTCCCATTGTGGTGAAGATGAATATTGGCTACATGTGACTTCCTTCCCCGGCACCACCTGTGAAGCTCTCACTTGTGGCTACCAGCAGACAGGAACGTCAGGTTTTCTTCTTACCCTTTACAGCACTAGCACCGATCTCAAAAGATCCCACTGCTAGGCAGCACCACCCGACAGTCTGTAACCCTTTTAGCCAATAGACTGTGCCTAGTCTCTGCTTGGCTATTCCGATACCTTGTGTCAATGGGTATAGGTAATTTGTAAACCCCCCTGCAGCCCCTTGACTCTGAAGCATACAGCCCTAGGTTTCTCTGTGGGACTGGATACACTTTCCTCCGATCCGCCGCTGCCACATTCGATACAAACTGTTTAGCCTTGGTTACTTTGCTATTCCCCCTGGTATGTGTATCCCAGCTGAAGGAATTAGGCTTTTATTTAACCAAGAAATATTTATTAAGAATTAGAAATAACAAGATTACTTAAGGAATGTTTCACAAGCGTATGGTTTCTTCTATATTCTGTTATGTACTTGACTTCTTACTAATTGCCTCAGAACTCCGACTCACTCTCAACAACAACAACAACCTCCAAACACCACCCCACAGCCACCACCTCAATTCACCACCAAACCTCCACACAGATTCAACTGCCATTCTTCCATTTATACTCCCAGCCATTCAAACGCTCAGCCAATCATTCAGCATTCTACTGCTCATGTACTCCCCCTCCTCTTTCACTCCACTTACCATATATCTTCTATATAACCAGCACTTACCATATTTACAATATAAGCAGGAACATCACACTGACTAATAGTGCAATCCTGTCCATGTCTACTCAGAAATAAATCCTAATGAACTGAATGGGCTTTACTCCCATTGTGGTGAAGATGAATATTGGCTACTGCTGATCACTGTTACACAAATGAAGTAAAAATAAAATAAAACCAACTCATCAGTTCAAGCAAA
This sequence comes from Rhineura floridana, assembly GCF_030035675.1. NCBI lineage: Eukaryota > Metazoa > Chordata > Lepidosauria > Squamata > Rhineuridae > Rhineura > Rhineura floridana. The sequence goes on from NC_084484.1 coordinate 14,537,092, forward strand.
AATGTTTTCTCATCACCAAAAAAGGAGTCATATAATCACATTTGGAACATGTAATAAAAAGCTTTTTTGGTAACATTTATAGGATTTATGAGAGAAGTGGATACCTGACAGAAAACAAATGGGCAGGTTAAGAAATAAACAAACATTGGTTTCAACAGCCATTTGTGTGAATTAACAAAACAAAGAAAAAGATGGAGGCAGGTTAATAGTTGTTAATAACAATTATTAGCACCTCATGCATACAGCAGCAGTTTAGAGGAGAGCTGATTAGGAAGACAGTTATGCAAATCTTGGTGTGGATTTTTTTAAAAAAAGCCATTGTAGCTGACAGCCATGAAGGCATGCAATGAGTCAGAGCCTATCCAAAGACAAATCAGGCTTGCTGATTCTCTCACAATTCGATATCAAATCTGAATATTTCCCCCCACTACTAGTACAAACCAAGACAGTACTAAGCTGTGTTTAAAACCAAAAAGGGAAGAGAATAGAGAATTTGAACCAGAAGGAGGGAGCAACTGCATGCTTCTAATGCTGGTCACTGACTTGGAAACACCACTTTGTAGCGAGCTTGCGTAATGGCTGACTGCATTGTGTCACACTCCCCAAATTCTACTTAGGAAAAATCTGGTAGCCTGGGGATTTTTGAAGCCCTCTTCAAATGTTCTGCTGTGCCCTCCTTAAAAAAATGCTAGTTTATCCACCTTTATAATTATTTAAATGAAGCTAGAACCTCAAAATACACCTTAAAGAGGCAACTCTACATGAGAAATGTATTTAGTCTGTACGTGGGCTATCATACTCTTATTTATATGTGGGTTCATGTGGCAAACATAATCATGGTAGTTAACACATGAAAAGTCTGTTCTTGGAGGAAAGAATCGGGCAGATTCTTAACAGAACAGCAAACTTTATTCCAACTCCAACACAGCCTAGGACAGGAACATCAGACAGAGTGAGTAGGCAGCATTCAGGAGGAGCAAAAATGGCTTCTTAAAGATATACTCACAACTATCATGTGAGTAGTTTTACCTGAATCAAAATGTAATATGAAAACTAGCCTGAAAATGTTTTACAAATATGTCAAGGTAAGCAGCATAGTATGGCAAAATGTGAAAAAAGATGACGACACATGCTAGGAGTGGTTTTAGTATGGAATCTGTTATCAAACATACCTTCTGTTATTCCATCAAAATTTCCATTTTGAAAATAGTGATGGGCTGAATGCTACTTTGAGTACAGATGTATAGACTGTCATTTAAATATAAATGTTAATAAAGAATAATTTGGGAGAAAAAATGGTCCTGCACACCTGCACCTTATGGCTGCAAAATTAACCTTCCAAATGAAGCAAGCATAACCAACTTACATCTCATGAGGGCAGAATTGTTAATACTGCTAAGAACCAGGCATTGTTTATTTGTGCCAAAAGGGAAACAAAAGATTCTCTTTGCTTTCTCTGCTTTGGATGGAGCTGTGTGACTGTGTTGTGTTTCGTGTTTTGTTAATGGTGTGCTGCCTTTTCTACTGAAGAGGCTGGCATGCTAAAGTGCCAGAATGTATAACCCTTCAGACAGTGCTGTAATTTTGTTTCTGAATTAAACTCTCAGACAATAGGCTCCCGGTGAGGGACATCTAGAGATTTCTAAGCTTTTAACGTGCATCTGTCCTTGGGTGACATGGAAATGGAAACTAGCTACAGCATGTATTAGAGACAAAAGTGTTTGTACTTTCCCAATGTGTAAGTAAGATCAATACTTGATGTACATGTTACTACTAATTACATGGTTGTTTCTTCCTCTGTGGTTGCTGCCATACTGCTCTGGAAAATGATCTAAGGTAGACTCTCTCGACACAGTTGTAGACTAGACTATATTGATCTATTGGGGGCCTGATACCACGCAGGGATGGGACTGGTAAACGCATGCAATAGCTATAGTTCTCAGCTGAACTGGGGTGAATCCAATGCTGTCATTCTAGAAATTTACCCTCTCCCATGCAGCTCCTGTGCACCCTCAAAATTTGGGGGGGGGAAGGGAGAGGAGAAGGGGAAGCCGTATTGGGCAAGTGGAGGTCCGTGCACCTTGCATTAGATACAACCCATAACATGGCTTCTGCCTCCTAGCCCATTAGATCACGCCGATGGCACTGATGTAGCAGGTTGGGTGGAGCATGTAACATCTCCTTGGTTTATATGCATGAGCTCACAATCATGATATTGCACAGCTTATGATGTTCTCTCAGATGCACCAGTGAAAACAGATGCCAAAGTAACTCAGTGTAATAGATCTTTATTTAACAACAAAATAGTGTTGTTTAAATATTTGTTTTGTATCAGCTGCCTTATATGCTGCTCTCACTTCCTCTGCCACCCTCTTTTTTTTGTTTTAAATCCTCTTAAAGGAATATTACCCACAGGATGCTTATGCATTAATTATGCATAAAATTATCTATGCATTCTGTTTTGCTTCCACTCTTTTTCTCCATCTCTTTGTCTTTTTTTATCTGTTATGTATTCGTTTTCTGTTTTGTAAGTGTATTTGCGACTGAGGGGCAAAATAAAACACAGACACATCACCTTGGGTTGAACAAGGGCCACTTTATTAAATTACAGCAACCCCCCCTTTTTAAAGTGACCTGCAGAGGGAAAACCTAGGTGCGGGAACTGTCTATAAGCAAGTAGCTTGCCATACAGCTCTCGGGCGACCAGCCCCTGCTGGGGCAAGGGCAAGTCTGTCCGCTTACCCCTTACCCCGGCCACACCTTGTAGGTGATTAGGGGGACCTTCTCACATCACCACCCCCCGGGGCCGTGAAGCTCCAGGTGGATGAGGTAAGTTGGCCTCAGAAGCAGCCCATCTCCTGCCCTCGAGCCGTAAAGCCCTGACAGGCAGGCCTCTGGAACCGTCAATCACCTCCAAAGGGGCCTAAAGGGGCCACCTAGCTGTCCTTACCTACTTCCCTTCCCACACCTTCCCGCACCCATGCCATAATAAAACTGCCCTCTCTAGGGCATTAACATTCCAACCATATCAAATTAGCTGAATCAGCCCAAACCACCTATTAATCACAATGCCCCCTAACCCGATTCCCTCCCACTCTCACAGTGTGGAGCAGGCAAAAAACCTACCCACCAACTAGGGTGGACAGGATAAAAATTCCTACTCGGCCCCGAGGCGACCTATGAACACACCATAAAAGAGGGAGGGTGTCAGGATCCCTCCTGCTGCCACCTCCTGTCAGGTCCCTCCAGTCAGGATCCTGGTTTTTATTTGTTCTCTCACCGGCTCTAGCACAGATTTCACAAGATCCCACTGCTAGGCAGCACCAACAGCCACTCCCTATTTCACAATATTGCTTTGAGACTTTGCCTTAGTCTCCTTCTGGCTTATTGTTACTTTGTGTCTGGGTGCACTTGCAGGCCACAACCCCCCTGTATCTTTGTGCCAGTAAAACATACAGCCCTGGGTTGCCCTGGATACTTGATGACACACTATCTCTTCACCGATGCCACCATTTGATACTGTTTCTCCACCTTGGTAAATACCCTGCTCACCCCTCTGGTCTGTGAAAGCCCCAGCCAAGGATCAGGCTTTTGGTAAACCAAGAAAATATTTATTTATAAACACCAGGAAATAACAAGATTACTTAAGGTATTTAACAAGCATATGGTTTCATATATTGTGTTACTCTTTATGTTTCTAGTCATATATAATCTGCCTTAATACCAGCCTAATACAATCCAACCCACAACCAACTCCAACCCACAACAACCACCAACCGACCTCCCAAAACTCCACCAACAGAACACTTTCTCAACTGTCATTCTCCCATTTATACCTTCAGTCACTCAAACGCTCAGCCAATCATCATACAGCATTCTCCAGCATTCTAGCCCATGTACTCCCCCTCTCACTCTGCCTACTTACCTCATTTACTCTAATAAACCCGCACTTACCATATTTACAGTAATATCTATATACAGGGACATCACAGAGGGCAGGGTGGGCATCGCGTGCCAAAGAGGAGGATAGGAGGGGCAGCCTGGACTTAAATAAGCCCAAGAGCTCCGCCCCCCATGCCCACATCACGTGCGCATAACCACTGCGATGCGCGACATTGCCCACATCAAAGATGGTGGCAGCAGCATCGCCCCCATCCACAACTATGCCCCGCTCATCCAGGCTGCACGGGCGAGTGGGGCGTTATTTGTGATTGAATTACATGTTGCAGATGCTGATTGCTGATGAACAGGTAAAATTGCTGTGGATGGGGGTGATTTTAAGGTGGAGTGGGTGGGTTGTGGATCTTGACTGGTGTTACTTCTCTGTATTAAAAAAAACGAATAAAAACTATAAATAAAACAATTGATTAGCCTAATAATTCCCACTAACACCATCACCGGCACATCCTCTGGTATTTGACAATTACTACAATCCTGCTCATACTTAGACTGCTTATGTTCCATTTGCTTGGGATTTTAAACAGCCTAATTGTGCACAGGATTGCTGCCAATGTTTCCTGCAGAATTTTATATTATGTTCTCCACATACTCATCATGTGTTTATTACAGCTAAAAACACACACTGTGGGAAGAAGTAGGCCTTTACAATTAGCAAACCTTGGCAGGTTTCCTGGCTTCTGCCCAGTCCCAAATGGTACATTTATAGCTTTTTTTTATCTGCACACTTATCACTGACAAACGGCCATTGCAATCGCAGGAAAATCTACCTTGTTCTGGTGCTGATTTTGTTATGCCCAGTTACATTTCAGTCCTGAGTACTTTTCTTTAATATAAAAATAAGAATCTTGAAAAACTTATTTTAAAAAATCGAATACTGACGTTTGTTAGCCTATCTGCTCCACACCTTTCCACCCTTTAGAATGGTTTAAAAGGTAGAATATCTTTCCAAATTACAAGTCAAACCTCAGATGCAGACACCTGATGACAGCCAAACATCTCCTCACAGTCTCTCCCACAATTCTGGTGCAGCTTCTAGTTCAGTCCCAAAATAAGTTTGCAGCAGAAAATTGTTCGGTTCATTATTGTGAATATTCAAAGGAGGCTTGTGAGGGCTATAGATAGTGAATGTTTCAGGTAAAGAATGGGTAGTGGCTAATTATTATTTTTTAGGGATACCAATTACCTCGTTTTTAACTGACTAATCATCTGCCTTTTGTGATCATTTACTTATAGATTCAACTTAAATGAATCTGCATATTAGCCAAATCTAAATATATGTGCCTTTTTTATATTGAATGAAGTGTGAGATAACTTACATTTTAATGAACAACCACACTTTGTTATAAAAGGGGATGTGTGCTAACGATGGACTGTTTGTACTTTGAGGACACCATGATTATACACCTTGGACACTGAGAAATGGTCTGGAACCTTCAGACAGCTGCTAAAATTCTAATAGCAAATAAGTGTTGACCTTCAGAACCACCAACAATGAAAAAATGAGCTCATGGAAATATGAAGAAAATGGCTAAACTGTCAAGAGTTACAGTATATACAGCTCAGGGATGGGAAGAAACAGAGATATTTTCATCAACTTGGCCTCGTATGTGAAATATAAGAAGACTACACACAATTTCAGCATTTCCCTATATGAGCCTTTCTGGTTGTTGCATTATTTTATGGCTCTCTCTCATATTATTTCTCTAGGATTTTGCAATATGTGGTAAGGTGTTTTGGTTGTTTTGTAGAATTTTGGAAATCGGCTTGGGTCCTAATTTCTCTTCTGTGAATGTTAGAATTCATGTTGATGGAATAGGACTTTCTCGCCTCTCTCTTCCTCTGCTGTTCCTGCAGCTCCATCTCTGCAATCTCCTCTTTGGAAATGCTGTGGCATATGGGGGACTGCAGACAGAAAGGGACGTTGACAGAAATCACTACTTTTCCCCATGTGGATGGATATGCAACTCAGGATCCAAGCCATTATGTACTAAGACTCAGGGTAATTGCATTCGAGCACAGCTTATGTTTCAGGAGGAAATAAGCATGAAAAATAATGATCCTAACCTCTGGTATTGGCTGCACCACACACACTCATAGACATATTCATTTGCATTTCACCTTACCATGCATGACACAGATATATTCAATGTCACTAAAAGTTGAAACACCAACACACACACATTTTCTCTCCTAGCCTTGAACATATTTTCTCTCTCTTTTCCTCCCTCCACCTTCCTGGCTTTGGGCTACAACAACCCCCTCAACTCCCCCCCCTTTTTTTTTTGCTGTTGGGTTGAGAATGAGATCTTTGCCAAAAACAGACTAGGGGACATGCAGCACAGATATATATATATATATATATATATATGACCGTAATTGTGATTAACCAAACAGAGGTTTTTATTGTATTAACAAAATGTTTCAGCTTCCGCCTTCATCAGCTGCCAACATACAAATGCTGTTACCAAGGTGGCAGTTATAGAGCTTTGAGGATGGAATGCTCAGAGGGGCTTCACTTGCAGAAGCTCAGTGATGCTGGTACTGTCCTCCAGGTTCAGGCCATGTGGTGCCAATGTGTCCAGAGAGTAAATCCAAAAATTCTCCCTTTTAGTCAATGCTGCTGGATCTGCTGGCATTTCTATCTATATATATATCTTCAAGTAAGTTCTCCCCTTTTTCCACTTTCCCTCATCTCCCGTCATCCTGATTGTGACCATCCTCTTCTTTTGCGAACTTTGTTGCTTGCGCTCAATCATTGTCTCCATAAGCTTCAGCCCTTCACGTGCACACCTTCTCCAGCAACAACAGGTGTCCCTAGTAACCAATGACCATAAAAAGAGAGTGTGTTAGCAGCTGAGAAGAGTCTTCTCAGTGGAGCGCTCACCTCCTTTCACCCTGATGGGCTCCAATAAGCAGGAAATGACAAGGAAGCAAGTTGGAAGACTTTTCTCAGTATGAAACATTATATAACTGTCCCCATAGTAGCACAATATTACTTTAAAAACCTATTGTACACTTTCTGTACAGAAAGTATCTTTGGCAACAGCACTGGTAACATGTTCAGAGTTAATAACATTTGATCTTGACTCCACCCCCCTTTTCCAACTATATGCAAATATAACTCTGAAGTTGTATTTATCCCCAATCTTGTCTTATCCCCAGAGCTATTTAATATCTATATAAAGCTGTTGTGCATGTTTGGGGGCAAGCTATCATCCGTATGCTGGTGACACTCAGCTCTACTTCTCCATAACATCCAAATCAGGAGAGGCTGTGTGGGTCCTGGACCGGTGCCTGGACGCTACTGTGGGATGGATGAGGGAAAATAAGCTGAGCTTCAATCCTGGTAAGATGGAGGCACTGTGGGTGAGTGGTTCCCATGTCCAAGAAATTGGTCAGTTGCCTGCCCTGGATGGGATTGCACTCCCCCTGAAGGAGCAGGTGTGTAATCTGGGGGTGCTTCTGGACCCAGTTCTGTCCCTGGAGGCCTTAGTAGTCTCAGTGGCTGGAAGTGCCTTTTATCAGCTGCACCTGGTAAGACACCTAAGACTATTCCTGGACTGGCAGGGTGTGGCCACAATAGTTGAAACATTTTATTTATTTATTTATTTATTTATTTATTTGTTGTATTTATATACCTCCCCACAGCTGAAGCTCTCTGGGCAGTTTACAGTAACTAAAGACATTAAAAACAAATATACAAATTTAAAACACATCTTTTAAAAACAATTTAAAACACATCTTTTAAAAACAATTTAAAACACAATTTAAATTTTTTAAACCATTTAAAAGTTGGTAACTTCAAGGCTGGATTACTGTAATGCACTCTACATGGGGCTTTCCTTGCACTTGACCTGGAATGAAAACTTTGAGTGAGACCCTGGGAGCATATAACACCTCTGCTCAGAAATCTGCACTGTTTGCCAATTTGTTTCCAGGCCAAGTTAGAGGTGTTACTACTGGAATATAAAGCCCTTAGCAGCTTGGGACCAGCTTACCTGCGGGGCCACCTTATGTGGTCCCATATGTGCCCACTTGAACACTTTGACCTGTTGAACTGGCCCTGTTACAGGTGCTGCATAATACTCATTCTACACTTGTAAGAAATTGTTCTTTTAATGTGACAGCACCTACTCTTTGGAACTCGCTGCCTATTGATATCAGGCATGCACCTTCACTGTAGCCCTTTTCATGCCTGCTTAAAACTTTGTTGTTTAGGCATGCCTATCCAGACACATAGATGCTGATGTGTTTTCATGTTTTTAGGTGGTTGTTGTTTTGTTTTAATTTTTTAATTACTTCTATTTTAACTGTTTTATTGATAATTTTAATGTGATGATGATGAATTGTTTTATTACGGTCACAGACAGGATATTAAAAAGAAAACAGCAAGAAAGATTAAAACATTTAAAAAACAATACTACCGAAATTCCTACAATCCATGAATAATTCTTTAAAAAGTATTTTGTAAACAGCCTAGAGATTTTTACAGTCAAGCAGTATATACATTTAATTAATTAATTGAATAAATTTGGTATGATTGTGTCAGGAACATATTGCTGTTTTGCAATTGAAGGTTGTTCGCTACATGCTGATATTCTATATGCAGTTATATAGCAGAACTATAAAAGCTGCCCATTGGCTTGTGTGTCAGAACAGAAGAAACCAAACAGAGAGATTTTTGTAATTAATGTCTAATTATTGCATGCCAGGAATAGCACAGTTACTGCTTAACTGTGACTCCATTCAGACTATTCTGTTAATGTAACAGGAATATAGAGAACAAGTTGAAAGGGCAGGACCACATGAAAAGAACCACTGCCATGAGTCAATCCAGCCTGTAACAATCATGCGGCTCTACCCCTGTGTTACCCATGCTGCTTCTGAATGATAAGGTTTGGGCATGACTGCCACACTCTCTATAGCTGCTTTGTGTTTGCAAAGGGATTATCTGACTTGTTCTTCAAGAGCAGAGCCTGCAGTTTTGGATGCCACTTGTAAAGCTTCTCTGTGGTTGTTTCAACTGTGGCATGCATTATCTCTTTGCTGTGAGCAGTAGACTCTGCAATAATGGGAAGGAAGAAAATAGCTGTCATCATCAACAAAGATGATTTGATGGCCTTCAGAATGTGCATGCCACTGGACTGGAGCAATGCAAGTGCTGTTATGTCATCATGTCACCTACTCACCTAGATGGTTTGAGGGAGAGGTATGCAGCACAGTAGCAGCTCAATAAATTGTAAACAAGAGCTTTCTTCCAATTGCATTCAGTGTGTTTGCTTTCTTTTGAAAATGAGAAGCACTTAAGGATTATCTAAGGGAAATTATACTGTCACAACAGTTGTCCTTTGTTACACAAACTAAGATGAGGGCATTCTTTTTGTGTATGAATCATCGACTTTATTTCAAATGACAGAACAAACCTTTTTATTTCCTGACTATTTGCATATTGTTTTGTTAATGAAACATATCTGCAGATTGGGGGATGTTTTGGTGAAAGCACTTTAAAGAAGAAATAAGGGCAATCAGCTACTGTATGTGTGGCAGTGCACATACCTTACTATTACATTGCAAGTAAAGAAAGTGATCATGAGCTATTTGCTCAGATGTGCCTGCCAAGCTGACAGATGTGGCTTTAGAGGCATTTTAAAAAGCTTCCCTGGACTGCAGGCAGGTAAACCTTTGAACAATATGGATTCGAAAGGAGAACAAAAAGATTTTATGGCTGGGAGTCCAGAGTCTGTGAGTTCAAATCCCTGCTCGTGATTCCTGGGTGTAAAGGGCCAGTTAAAAATCACCCCCACAGTGAGTGGCTCAGGGGTTATGTACCCTGCCACATGTACAGCTGTGGGCAAGCTGCATAGTCTCAAGGAGCCCAGTTGCCCCCCAGCTGGCAGCTGCGGACAGGGAAAGGGTGGGCTTGTGCAGCTGTGGCAAGCTGAGCAAGCCCTAGCCAGCTGGGGAGGACTAGCCTCAAAGGGAGGCAACAGTAAACCACCTCTGAATACTGCTTACCATGAAAACCCTATTCATAGGGTAGCCATAAGTCGGGATCGACTTGAAGGCAATCCATTTCCATTTTTCAATGATGGAGATGAAGTGTAATGGGAATAGTAAGTGGCATGAACATACAGACATAGTTCACATTCTTCCTGTGACTTCCCAATAGCTCCTTCTCCCCAACATGGCCAAGCTTGGAGTAATCTGTAAATACTTAGGGAGTCTTTATGTGAGTGAACATTCAGAAATATAATCCTCATCATCTGTAGTTTGGTGATACATTTCTAACACTTCAGGGCTACTTCACATGTTATCTTAGTAGCATGAGTCCTAATACAACATTAATCATTCCCTTGCCACAAAGGTAATGGAAAAGGAAGGCTCGTCATTATAGGATGGAGACCACACTGCAGTTCTTTCCCATCCTATGTCACCAGTAGGGATGGTGGAGAAAATCTATTCAATTCATATTTAAAGAATAATTTATTGAATTCGTACTTTCCAAAATAATATGAGGACCGAAACTCAGCCATCCTTCAAAATTTGTGCTTATCTGAATTTTGCAACACAGTTCCCCAACCAAGCAATGTTTATAGAAATGCATATATTAGGTAAAAGTACGCATAAATGAATTTAGTAGTGAAAATAACATACAAAATTAACATGCAAAAATATTAAGACACTACTTGCAAAAATGTATATATTAGTGAAAGCAGCATACAAAACTATTAGGAGAAATTCACACTAAAATGCTAAAGAATTTTCATTAATACATATATATATGTTACTTCATTCAAGTTCTCCGTCATGCACAACAACAACCACCCAAGGTACGCAATGTTTTTACAAGAGAAGATTACAAAATGCCAACTTACTATAGAGCATCTTAAAGTATATAAGACCTTAAACGTTATCCCACGAGGCCTTGAGATCTATAAACCAATTTCTATTCCAGAAAGTATCCCTTTATGTCTAAATTGGCACACAGAGAAACATCAGCTGAGCATATTCCTTATTTCTATGATTATTAAGCAGAATCTTCTGAAAATCAAGACCTTGAAACATGCACTACAGCAGGAATTAATGTTTCAAAGAAACATTCTAACACCATGCAACTATGAACGGCTCCTGTATCTTCTCCATAAAACAGAACAGACAACTTTTATCAATGCCCATGCCACCAAAAAGGAAAAACTCAAAAGGGATATTCTAAGATATCATCTTCCTCTTATTCCATCCAATTTAATAACACAGTGTTCTATTTATAAAGAAATATTTTCATTTACTACAAGAGCAAAAGCTAACCAAAAGAAAAATAAAAGCAGGAGATTTAAAGGAGTTACTCCAAAAATTTCCACATGTATAACAAGATCACCTGACATAACTTACAGAAATGACTCCACAACAATAATAGATCTCACTGCAGGCAAAATGTCACCTAATGAAATTAGGCTTCTATCCAAAGGCCTCAACTTCTGCCCAACACCTAGAGAGCATAATATAGCACAGATGAAATGTGACATCAAAGCATTTGAAAGGAGATGCAGATTGGCTGATTTTTTTTATGATGACCCTAAGAACAACATAGACCTTTACAATAGAGATCCTCTGCTACAGTTTCTGCCACCTAAAACATGGACACTGAACCTGAACAGGAATCCAGTCCTAGAAACCTTTCTCTTATCAATAAATAGAGTCAGCAACAACCACACACCAACTCCTACTCACGACAACCTTTCAAAAGAAGAAAGAATAGCCCTAAGGAACCTTCAGATGAGAAGGGATGTTGTCATCAAGCCTGCAGGTAAGGGTGGTGCTGTTGTGGTACTTAACACTACAGGCTATATAGCAGAAGGTCAAAGACAACTAAAGGACGAAACAACATATAGACTTCTTGACAAAGACAACACCACAGATCTCAATACTCATATCATTACATCTATACAAAACCTTACAAGTAGGAAACTTCTTAAAGAGGAAACTGCTGATCTCCTTGTCAATCCAAATCCCACCCCTGGAAGGTGTTACATGCTGCCTAAAATCCACAATGGCGTTTCCCCCTTAGAGTGGGGACACGTTTGCCTTCACCCCATATGGGTAGAGAAGGCTCAGGAGGTCTACTCCTGATTGGGTGAGGGAGTAGCGTGAGGCCACGTCATGCCTCAGTGGGGGGGGAGGAGAGCGGTAGTATTTAATACTGCTCCCCCTCCCTAACTCTTCTCCTCGTGTTTGTTTGCGCCCTCCCTATGACAGTATGGGCTTTGCCAGTCGCCAATGGGGCCAAGTAGGAATTTTTTGGTTGGGCCCTGCTTCTTGGAGCCCTTCACGTTTTGCCTACTTTATACCGTGGGGACGATTCATTTGGCTTTTAGGGGAGTGGTGTGGTGACGGCCAGTTTTCACATTGTGTACGGGCAGGTGAGGAATTTGGTGGAGGGAGAGGTGTAGGTATTCTGATACATTTTTGGGTAAGGACACCCCTCAGGAATCTTGCAGGACTCTGGTCTGCTGATAACTGGCGGGTGCCCCTGTGGATTGTCATGCGCATTGGGGTGAACACATGTACAGCAGGGCCAGGATGCGCATGGCAGACCGCTCCCAAGATTCACTGGGCAAGGAGGGAGTCTTGGCCCATATCAGCTGTGATACATCCCCAGGAGACTGGGGGGATTCCATCCCCACCAGAATAGTGCAATTCCTCACCTGCCTGTGGGTTATAAGTAGTTGTTAATTACGATTGGATATGTTTGAATTTGGATTAGAATTATGTTATATTTATTAAATATAACATTTAAACCAATGCCATGTCTCACAAGTCTTCTTTGGCGGGTGTGGGGGCAAAGCCAACAATCCTGGTCGCCCAATTGTCTCAGGTAACAACACAGCTACTGAAAGGATTTCTCTGTACATTGACTTATATTTACAAAACATGGTGCAAAACCTCCCATCATATATCAAAGACACCAAGGACTTCTTGCTTAAAATTGAGTCTTTAAACAAGCAGTATCAATTCCACAACAATACTATACTAGCTACTTTAGATGTCACATCTCTTTACACCAATATACCACATAATGATGGGATTCAGGCTTTAAATGAGTTCCTTAACACCAGAGATATGAACAATCCTCCAAAAGAGGTTCTCACAACTTTAGCTACGCTAGTCCTGACTTGTAACAACTGTACATTCAATGGAGAACACTACCTGCAACTACAAGGCACAGCTATGGGGACTCGCATGGCTCCATCATATGTGAATCTCTTTATGGGTAAACTGGAACAGGAGATCCTCAAAAAGGCCATCAACAAATCAATTATATGGTGGTGATACATTGACAACATCTTTATGGTCTGGACAAATGGTAAAGAGAGTTTAGAACAATTTAAAAATTACTTCAACTCTATCCATCCATCTATTAAGTTTACATTTTATAGTACAAATGACAATCCACACATCCCTTTTCTGGATGTCCTTCTCACCATTGAAAACAACAAAATAGCCACTGATCTCTACACCAAACCCACTGATGCCCACACCTATTTAAACTGGAAATCCTGCCATCCTAGGCATATAAAGAAAAAACATTGTGTATAGCTTAGCTCTGAGAATCAAACTTATTTGCAACACTGAAGATAAATACCAGAGAAGGATCAGTGAACTTAAAGAACACCTTCTTTTAAGAGGATATCTTTTACATATTATCGATTGCAACATCCACTGAGCCTCCATTCTGTCCAGAGAAAACCTCTTCCATCATACTGAGGTGTCAAAGAGCAGAGAGCAACGGATTCCATTTGTGGTAGATTTTCATCCAGCATCTCCTAACTATCAACGAGCAATCAGGGAGAGCTACCCATTGCTGGCCAACTCTGAACATCTTGCTAGAGCCATCAGCAGGCCTCCTGTTGTAGCATTTCGCCAGCCTCCTAATTTGTGCAGACTGTTAGTGAGAACTGTGCTTAAGCCACCTGTCCCCAATCCGGGGTCTCATCCATGTCACTCCAAACGCTGTATCACCTGTGTGTACCTCAGGGAGACAGCCACTTTTACAAGCACTAGGACAGGCAGGACCTATTAAACAGAACATCACCTGCAGGTCCTGCAATATAGTTTATCTCATCGAATGCAAAAGACCAGGATGCCATATACAATACGTAGGTAAAACCACAACTGACCTACGCACGCGCTTCAGGAACCACAAATTGGCAATCTAAACAAAAAAAGTGTAGCAACCAGTTGCAAGACATTTCAACATGGATGGTTACAGTCTGTTGGACTTTTCTATAACAGCGATAGAGATGCCAGCAGATCCAGCAGCATTGACCAAAAGGGAGAACTTTTGGATTTACTCTCTGGACACATTGGCACCACATGGCCTGAACCTGGAGGACAGTACCACCACTACTTAGCGTCTGCAAATGAAGCCCCTCTGAGCATTCCATCCTCAAAGCTCTATAGCTGCCACCTTGGTAACAGCATTTGTATGTTGGCAGCTGATGAAGGCGGAAGCTGAAACGTTTTGTTAATATAATAAAAACCTCTGTTTGGTTAATCACAATTACATTTATATATATATATATATTAGAGGTCATTGATTCATAGGGTCACCATTAGTTGTAATCAACTGGAAGGCGCATAACAACAACAACTTATATGTGTGTACCTCAGGGAGACAGCCACTTTCACAACCACTAGGACAGGCAGGGCATATTACATCAAACAGAACATCACCTGCAGGTCCTGCAATATAGTTTACATCATCGAGTGCAAAAGACCAGGATGTCATATCCAATATGTAGGAAAGACCACAACTGACCTACGCACGCGCTTCAGGAACCACAAGTTGGCAATTTTGACCAAAAATGTGGAGCAACCAGCTGCAAAGCATTTTAACATTGAGGGTCACAGCCTGTTGGACTTTTCCATTACAGCGATAGAGATGCCAGCAGATCCAGCAGCATTGACCAAAAGGGAGAACTTTTAGATTCACTCTCTGGACACATTGGCACCACATGGCCTGAACCTGGAGGACAGTACCACCACTACTTAGCTCCTGTAAGTGAAGCCCCTCTGAGCATTCCATCCTCAAAGCTCTATAACTGCCACCTTGGTAACAGCATTTGTATGTTTTATATATATATATATATATATATATATAGTAAATTGCTGCAGAAATGCAGAGAACTGCATTTAAGACTGGAACTAAATTTAAGATTGCTGTCTCTGTAGTCTTTTCAGTGCCTGATGAAGGCCTTTCACTTTCAACAAGCCTTTTAAGCAGGATAATCCCTTATCCCTTTAAGGGATAATAAAGTCTTCAAGCCTTTATCCCAGTCTGCATCTGTGTTAGAATTGTATTTCAGATGTTTTTAAAGGTTTTTTTAGATGTATTGATTTTAAGATGTCTCTTAAGATGTTTGTTCTTAAGATGTTTTAAAGATTTGTTTAGTATTTTAGCACTTGTTTGCTCCTTTTGGGTGGAAGGGCAGCATATAAATTAAATAAATAAAAATAATTTAAAAATGAGAATGAGACAACCACAACTGACAGATCGTTTCATCCCTAGTGATCGCTCAGGAAGGGTTCTACTTGTTGGTTTTCCTCCAGATCACATTATGTCAACCTGACAGGCTGTTCGTTCCATGTTTGCTTGTTTCCTACCATATTCTGCTTTTATCCGGTTTGATTGCGGTGACAATATCACTATTGTTATTTTTAATGTCCCCACAGTGGTGGGGAGAGTGGCTGAAAGGAAAAGAGATGTGTGATTGCAAATAAGACAAGTGGGGAGGGAAAAGGAGTGAGAATCTTTAAAGGACAATCTTAACTTTGGGTTTGCTGGGAAGGACATTTAAAGGGTTAATACAACAGAGATGACTCAATGTCCATATTAGGGTGCTTTTCTAGGCATGCCTTTTAATCTCTGTGGTATTAACCCTTTAAAATCTTGAGTAGGCATACATAGGATTGCACTGTAAAACACTTTGGGGATTTATCTGTAACTCTGGCTGTCAGTCTCTTTTCATGCTCGCTTGCTCTCCCTCTCTCTCTGCCTCCCCACCTCCTGCTAGCTAATATGATTTGATACCAATGTTTTTCCAGCCTCTCTCTTTTTCTCAGCAGAGCAGAGATCACCTCCCCTGTGCCTCTTTTGTTTGCCATTCTCTCTCTTTTTTCATACTTTCTTCCACCAACCCCATCCTCCCTTCACCTCCTCTTCCTCTCCCCTCCTGAATCGTATTTGATGCCCTCCCTGGGGAAAAGCAAAGAGCATGGTAGTCAGTTTCACTGTCATGTTAGCAATGCAAACAGAAAAGCAAAGCAGTTTAATGTTACATTCACTACCTATTTAAAAAAAGAAAAAATTTGATGCCTAGAACAGCCACAGAATCTTAAAGCATAAAAGATTTGCCCTCATAGATAGCAAATGTGTGAACTATTGGGAAACCCAGTACCAAATTTGAATTCAGAGAAATTCTCACCTATCCCTAGTTACCACCAATTCCAGAAACAAAGTTGGAGAGTCATTGGACATTATTCAGGTGGCTCAGTTATTGAATAAGAGAAGTCCTCTTATGGATCAGTAACTGGCTAAGGAACAGGAAGCAGAGAATAGGAATGAATGGACAGTTCTCCCAGTGGAGGGTTGTAGAAGGTGGGATCTTCCAAGGATCAGTATTTGGACCTGTGCCTTTTATTAATGTTAATTATAATTGTTCATAAACGATATAGAGTTAGGGGTGAGCAGTGAGATGGCTAAGTTTACTGATGATCAGGGTGGTTAAAAAAAAAGGATTGTGAGGAGCTCCAAAAGTATCTCACCAAACTGTGAATAGGCAGTAAAATGACAAATCAGTTCAGTGTTAGCAAGTGTAAAGTGATGCACACTAGGCAAAAAAATCTACATTTCACATATACTGACTCACATATGAGTCGTGCTGCTGCAGGGATGAGACTGTGCTGGGACCATCAAGGGGCAAGCATTCCTTGCCCCACCCCTCTGCCTGGGCCTTATCAGGAGGAGCTGCAGGCTGAGTCGTGCTGCTACAGGGATGAGATTGTGCTGGGACCATCAAGGGGCAAGCATTTCCACCTGCCTTGCCCCCACCCCTGCTCTTAGTGACATTTGTTTGGGGACTGTCCTTTACCAGGAAGATGAATGTTTTTGGTTTGCTGTTCCTGTTTTTTTAGCTTTTCCGTTATTGTTAGTTTTTATTGTTAGTCTCTTAATGTTTTGATGTTTGCATGTTCTGCTTTGTACGTCGCTTAGAGTGGCTGACAATTCAGCCAGATAAGTGACTAATAAGTCGAATAAATAAATAAATAAATAAATAAATAATATACTCTAATGAGGTCTGAAATGGTGGTGAATGCTGAGGAAAGAGACCTTGTGCTTGTAGTGCATAGCTCAATGAAGATGTCAACTTAGTGTGCGAAAGCTGTGAAAATGGTGAATTTCATGAAAGGGATCATTACACTCTGCCTAATTCATAATGCCATTATACAAATCTATGGTGAGACCACACTTGGGAAATTATGGACATGTTGATTGTCTCATCTCAAAAAGAATATTGTAGAGGTGGAAAAGTTTCAGACAAGGACAAGGGGCTGGATCAAATGATCAAGGGGTTGTAGTAACTTTTATATGAGGAAAGGTTGCAACATTTGAGGCTACTTAGTCTAGAGAGAGAGCCAGTGTGGTGTAAGAACATAAGAAGAGCCTGCTGGATCAGGCCAGTGGCCCATCTAGTCCAGCATCCTGTTCTCACAGTGGCCAACCAGGTGCCTGGGGGAAGCCCACAAGCAGGACCCGAGTGCAAGAACACTCTCCCCTCCCGAGGCTTCCGGCAACTGGTTTTCAGAAGCATGCTGCCTCTGACTAGGGTGTAGTGGTTAAGGTGTTGGACTATGACCTGGGAGACCAGGGTTTGAATCTCCACACAGCCATGAAGCTTCCTGGGTGACCTTGGGCCAGTCACTGCCTCTCAGCCTCAGAGGAAGGCAATGGTAAACCACTTCTGAATACCGCTTACCATGAAAACCCTACTCATGGGGTTGCCCATAAGTCAGAATCGACTTGAAGGCAGTCCATTTCATTTTTTTTTAGTTTAGAGAAAAGGCAACTAAGGGTAGGGGACATGACGTATAAAATTATGCATGTTGTCAAGAAAGTGGATAGGGAGAAACTTTTCTCCCTTTCTCATAATACTAGAACCTGGAGCCATCCAATGAAGATGAATGTCGGAAGATTCCGGACAGACAAAAAGAGATACTATATCACACAGTGCATTGTTAAACTATGCTATTTGCTACCACAAGATGTATTTGATGGTCACCAACTTGGCTTTAGAAGAAGATTAGAGAAATTCATTGAGGATAAGGCTATTAATGGCTAATAGCCATTATGTTCTACCTCCAGGTGCAGAGAATCACAAGAGTATTATTGCAGTCAGGTCCTGCTTACAGGCTTCCTCCAAATATCCAAAAAATTGCCTCCTTCTCAACGGAGCCTCGGGTGACAAGATTGGCAGAGGGGGCCTTCTTTTTAGTTCCAGTACTTGTAGTGGCTTTGGAGATGGCATTCTCTGTGGCAATCCCTAAGCTGTGGAATTCCCCCCTCATAGAGGTGCATCTGGTACTTTCATTATGTAGATTTCATTGTATGTTGAAAATGCACCTCTTTACCTTGGCCTTTTGACACATGAGACGTATATTTTAGGACCCAGCCTATTCTTTTGTTTGTAATTTGTTTTAATATGGTATTTTAAAATTGGTGTAACTTGCTATGGGAACTCGTGGTGAAGGGTGGGTAAGAAACATAATAAATTATAGTAAGATTAATAAGGGTAAGAATAGGATGCTGGACAAGATGAGTTTTTGGCCTGATCTAACAGAGTTCTTATATTCTTCTGGCTTTTTTTTTTTTTTTTTGCAACATAAGAAGGACCCACAGTTCAGCATGGAGGGGCCATTACTCAGTTACAGCTTAGTATTAGAGAAGATGCTTTCATGTACAAAGTCCCAGGTCCAGGCCTCTGGTAGTGGGGTTGGGAAAGGCCTTTACCTGAGACCATGGAGATCTGCTGACATCACAGTAGATAGTACTGGGTCTGGTGAACCAATGAGATAGGAAGCAGTTCAATGTCTTGATCAGATAAGTGGCTCTTAGTAAATGAGAAATGGATCTTCAGACTATGGCCTTATTCTGTGAAATATGTAGACTCTTGTGTCTATTCAATATACCTGAAGCAGTGGAATTTTTCATAATCTCTTTCAACAAAGAGTAATCCTTTATTTCTTTAGATAGGTCTCTCCTTCAATATTTAACCTTAAGCAAATCCTAAGACAGTAAGCATAATAACTGAAATGGCTTCAAGGTTAGTAATTTCCCCCTTTTATTATGTCTGTTTAATCTTTGATCATGGAAGTTGCTTGATAACATTTTCTGTTTGTTTCTGATCTGAAGATACTGTTATGCTCCAATGATAATGAGAAAGCAATTAATTTTGATGGCAGAGATCTTGGAAAAGCAATAAAATCATCTCTAATAAATTCCTGTTGAGAAACTAGAAAAATCAATTTCGATCCTTCAAATGAGTTCTGATATTCTGTTTGCATTTTCTGATTTTCTTCCTTAACTCTCTCAAATCTCATGGCAGTGCCAATTATCTTGTACTTGCTTGCCTGATTGAAAATCATGAATAGTCCAACCAATTTTTGGAAATGAAAGGGGCAAAGGCTGAATAAAACATAGGGATGTGCATCAGATTTGGACAAATACTGAAGCACGAGCCAAAGTAGACTGATTCAGACAGATGCAGGGTGTATTCAAGCCAAAACAAAACAGAATCAGAGATCATCAACATGGCATCTATGATGTCCCTGAAGCTTCTAAGCTCCCACCACTTACTGCCCCTTTGGACAAAAGGTGGTGAAGGAGGTTACTTTTTTCTCCCTTGAAAAGTATATAGAGTGAAGAAGGAAGTTGGAAGAGCAACACTCTGTCCCACTTCTTCTTTCATCTCTATGTGCTTTTCAAGGTTCATATTAATTCTACAGGATCCAACATTTACCAGGCCCCTTGGAAAAGTGAAGTGTGTGTGCATGTACTTTCTTATTGTCTCTTGGGATGGGGGTGATCTAGAGAGAAGGAAGAGAAGTAGGGTGGTGCTCATGGCATCTGCTAAAAAATCTAAATGTGCCCGCAGGCGTAAAATAGTTGGTGAACCCTGCTGAAGCATCACCTTACCAAAGGGGGACCTCCAAAACAAATGAGGGTTATCTGGAGATTTGAATTTTAAAAAAAAAACTGTGCAGACGTTGCCGAGCTTCCAATTAGAGGGAATATTGTCAGGATTCTCTAATCACAATGCTTTGGAGAAGGGATTTGATGTAATGTATCACATTTTTGTCTGTTTGGTGCTGTTTGCTATTTCTGGTAGTGATGCTTATATGGGAATTGTTGGACATTCAAGCCCTTCTGCATTTGTGCCACATTCCCTATAACCACTACTGTCAAATCAGCTTTGCATTTAGTTCTGTGACTTATGTTGTGAACTAAGCACAACACAAGGCTGGAACAAAACACTAGTCCCTGCCATTATTTTTCCAGGTTGCTTTCCTATAGCCACCTCTACAATGTATGCCATTTTCATAATAAAAGGCCTAAAAAAACAAAGGGAGGGATGCAAATCCTTTTTTAGCCTTCCCCCAACTTGAAAGGTGCTTAGGACAAAACACTTTAGACCAATTTGCTGTGATTTCACTGGTTTTTTTTTAAAACAGTGGCACCTTTCTCATGTTGCTATTTTCTAACAAGCTCCCCACAAAACAATAGGAGAGATTAAGATAATCCTTTTTTAACCACCACAAAACTATAAAAACTATCCATGCTGGGCAAAAAACTGCAAATATCCTTCTCAAATTTGGCAGGAATTGTCCTCTCTGGAAGGATAACAAGCCAGCAAATTTCATCTACCTCTGCCAATATAAAAAGTTATAGATTGTTCCTTCTTAAAAAAAATAACAACTGTAATAGTTCCCAACGGAACAAATCCTTAGTCTTGTCTGCAATTTTGTAAGCTTTATCCATTTCGGTAGGACTACCATTCCTGCAAACACCATCCAATTTTGTCGAAGAAAAAAAAATGTATAGCAATTAAAAAAATTCCCCATAATAGTGAATGGGAGATGCATGAAGCACCAATTTTT
Source organism: Rhineura floridana (assembly GCF_030035675.1). Classification (NCBI taxonomy): domain Eukaryota; kingdom Metazoa; phylum Chordata; class Lepidosauria; order Squamata; family Rhineuridae; genus Rhineura; species Rhineura floridana. The sequence continues at coordinate 14,558,263 of NC_084484.1, forward strand.
TAAATCAGGCTTTGGACCCAAACCTAATTATCTAAAGTGCTTCGGACCAAATTAAGTTGTTAATTTGTTGTAACAAATTTAACAAAGCACTGAATTGGGATACAGACCAAATCTTCTGATCAGTGCAGTGGACTCACATAATAAACATGTCTAGGATTTTCAAATTAAAGAAATTGCATATTGTTGTGGTTCTGAGAGATTGGAATTATTACACAGATGCTTAGTGTGATTCATTGATTCAGAAATTCTGCAAAAGCACACTGCCTGAAATATGACCTGACAAATAAAGCCACCATGGGTGTGAGTTAGGAGTGGGTAGATCCTATACAGCATCAATCCTACTTTTTCAGCAAATATCCACAATGATATCATCCTAAAGGACAAAGTCAAGAAGAACTGGGACTTCCTAACACAGGGGTGGGGAATCTTTTTGGCCCAGCAGGCCAGATTGTTCTCTGCCCCACCCCTGTAGGCCAACTTTAACAGGTGGGTGGGACATCCTATCTGTCAATCACCTGATGTCATTATGGGTTATCCTATCCACCTGTCAAAGTCTCTTGCACAGCACTTTCCAAGTGCTTGATAGCCAGATGTTTGTTTTAATTATTAAAACAAATTTTAACAAATTTAACAAAGAAAGAAGGGGGACTGAGAGGAAAACAGAGATAAAAAAGAATGAGAATAACAAAACATCAGCTCACATTAAAAATTCAATAACCATCAATACATATAGCTTAATTTAAAAATGTAAGTCAATATATTCCATCCAAACAGGTCTACACAAGATTGGCATTCATAAAAATTGAATGGCATTCAAATGTAGCAAGGGTGGTGAGGTCCTCAGGCCATTACATAATAGATGGTGGATATTTATCCTTCCAGGCTCAAAGTCTCTTGGCAACCATAAAGGCTTACAAAATCTGCTTTTATTATCCTGCCATTAATCCCCATACTACAGGAACATATTGTTAAAGTATGTGGACATCTGCTAATATGCAGAATTTTCCCAGTGGCCTCCCTGAGTTGTGGAAGCCAGTGTCAGGGGCATGTGTCAATCGGAGGGGAGTGATGGGGGTAGGGTGGGAGGCCAATATATAATGAGGCTGGGAGGCAGATTCTGGTGGAGTGCTAGGGGCAGGCTACGTCAGGTAAGAGGAACTAGGGAGAGATGCATAATATCTGTCCCCTGTTCCAGGCCTGTCCAGAGCCAACAGACAGCTGGGGGATGCTTGACTCCATACTCTGGCCTTTGATTGCTGCTGTGCAATGCCAGGTCTGTTGCCCAAAAAACATCTCTCATCCATTATATGATATTGGATGAGGGCGCGGACCTGGCATGTATTATGGCAACCTGGCTGGATGAGGCCGCTGCTCCTATCCTCGCGGCCATGTGTCTAGCTGGGTTCTTGTATGCACAGCAGCTGAGGGTCGGTAGTCGGGGAGGAGGAGTGGCTGTTATTTACCGAAGGTCCCTGGTTCTCACCAGGCCTCCTCTCCGTGAGACCAAGGTTGTAGACTGCATGTACTGGAGGTTGGGCCCAAAGGGCAGTCTAGGGTTCTGCTCTTGTACTGTCCACCCCGCTGCACGACAGACTCCCTGGCCGAGGTATTGGAGGTGGTCTCAGAAGAGTGTACGCAGTCCCCAAACTTGTTAGTATTGGGAGACTTTAATGTACATTCGGAGGCCATTCTCACAGGGGCGCCTCAGGACTTCATGGAAACCATGGCTTCCTGGGAGCTGCACCTTATTCCAATGGGGCCCACCCATGTAGCTGGTCATGCACTCGACCTTGTGTTTGTCTTGGGAGAGGAGGGGAGTGATCTGAAAATTGGGGGTACATCCACCACCCCGTTGTCATGGTCAGATCACTACTTGGTGAGGGTGGACTTATTGGTGCCACAAACCCTCCGTGGGTGTGGAGGACCCATTAGGATGGTCTGCCCCAGACGTCTGATGGATCCAGATGGATTTCTGAATGCGCTTGGGGATTCTTTGGAGCATGCACACGGGCACTCGGTTGAGACACTGGTGGAGGGGTGGAATGCTGCAATCACTGGGGCATTAGACCGGGTGGCTCTGAAATACCCTCTCCCCCTGAATAGAGCTCAGACGGCACTGTGGTATACTCTGCAGTTGCAAACTCTGAGGTGGGAGGTGAGATGGCTAGAGCACCGGTGGCAGAAATCTCGCTCTGACGACGATCGGACATGGGTTAGAGCGGCTGCAGCAGCCTACCATGTGGCAATGAGGTGCTGCCTCTATTGCATCCACAGAGTGCTGAGTTTGAGTTTGAGTTTGAGTTTATTTACAGTCAAATTGACCCTTCATACATAAATATTACAAAGTAAAACAAATACAAATGACTTCCATTTGATTTAACAGCAAGGAGATATATATCAAATAAAATCAATATACAAAACAATGGCATTAAAATTAGTTATTGGACTTTTATTTTCCTACATTTAATAGCAGCAGCGCTAAATTTGGCGACAGCAAGTGTCACCTCAGGTACATAATCGCCTAGTAGATAATCTATGTAAAAGGATTCAGGACTAGATGGAAGAGATGACAAAATAGGCATAATCAATTGAGATCTTAAATCATGATAAAATATACAACGAAGAAGAACATGTTCATTTGATTCAATTTCTCCATCAGCACACGGGCAAGGTCTCTCAGAATATGAGATTTTATTATATCTACCAGACAATACAGCGGATGGCAAAATATTTAATCTAATTAGAGTAAAAGCCCTTCTATAGTTAGGGAGTTCCAAATTCATGAGGTAAGACATTAAGGTGAACAATTTCGGGTTGTGTCTTTGTTTCTTTACAAGGAGTAAATGATGCTGGAAGTCAATATCTCTTAACCGTTGTTTAATTATCGCACAAGCAGAGTCATAACCCAACTGGAGAATGTAGGGCAAAGAAAAGCCTAGGCTTAAAAGTTTGTCATGAATCATTTTTTCCCAAGGGGAACGAACTTTATCTATAAGTACATGTGGAGCCAACCCGATGGGCCTAAAAATTAATTTCAACCATAATAGTAATCTCAGTTTCCACACGCAAGACTCTATGGATTGGAGACCACATTCTAGTCTCAATATAAAGTTTGGAACACAAGTAGGGACTCCTAATATTGATCTTAAAAAGGAGTTTTGTATGGCTTCTAGTTTAGTAAAATTGGTGTATGTACTAGTTTGAGCCCCATATAAGAGTTGCGGGAGGATTTTTGCAGCAAATACTTTTATGGCTGGAAAGATAAATTTGCCCCCTTTGGTACAGAAGAAAGATAATAGGGCTTTTGTTGTACATCTGGCAGTTAACAAGGAAGAGGAGATATGCATCTGATAGGAACCTGATGCTTGAAGTACAATACCGAGATATCTAATAGTTTTTACTTGCTCAATCGGCAAGTTGTCAATCCTCCAGATATGTTTTGTCCTTTTTTTAGTAAAGACCAGAACCTTAGTCTTCTGCCGATTTACTACTAGTTTTTCTTCTTGACAGAAGGATGACAGAGCTGCCATCAATCTTTTGAGACCAATGGGTGTCTGTGAAAGGAGCAGTATATCATCTGCATATAACAGGCATGCTCTCGGGTTAGAGGCTAGCATTGGAGGGTGGGATGATATAGATGTAAGTTTAGCCACTAGGGGGTTTATATAGATGTTGAATAGTAAGGGTGCTAAAATGCACCCCTGTTTGACACCCTTATAGGTAAAGATACGCTTCGTTAAATGGCCTTCGTTATTACACTGAATCTGCAAGGAAGTATTGTGATAAAGGCCCTGTATCAAGGTTAAAAGACGCCTATCTATTCCCAAGTTTTGCATTTTCACCCAGAGTCTAGATCTAGATCTAGAATCAAAGGCCGCCTTTAAATCTACAAAGGCCGAATATAGAGCCTGACCATTAGTTTTGCTGTATTTGGTAATAAGATGCTGAAGAACCAAAACATGGTCATACGGCGATCGTCCTATGCGAAAACCTGCTTGTTCAGGTGCTAACAAATCAGTTTGGTTAACCCAATCTAATAATTTCCTATAGAGGTAAGTGGTGTATAGCTTACTAATTATATTAAGCAAACTTATCGGTCTATAGTTAGCAGGGTCCAGTCGAGAGCCTTTTTTGTATAATGGAATTATTATTGCAGCACCCCACCCTTGTGGTATAACCATGGAAGAGTTGATGTTAGTAAATAATGCAGCCAAGGTGGGAGTCCACCACTTTGCGTTTGCTTTAAAGACTTCGGGGGGTATATTGTCTGGCCCTGGTGCCTTATTTGGTTTGAGGGTAGCTATAAGATCTAGGACTTCAGCTGAAGTAACTGGTGGCCATACAGGGGGTTCTATATGGGGGTCTAGTTTGGAGTCTTCCATGATATAATTTCCCTGGTAAAGAGTGGTGTAATAGTTTTCCCAAATAGCTGGAGCAATGGCACATTCTAATTGAAGATTGGATTTAGGCCAGTGTTGGGTTATTATACGCCAGAACATAGTCAAATCTTTTAATTTAGAAGCCTGAAGGAGATTTTGCCACGATTGTCTTAGGGCAAGAATCTTCTTCCGCTTAATTAGCTGTTTAAATTTTTTCCTAGCTGTCCTAAATCTATCTAGATGTTCATGAGATCTATGCAAATTAAATGCTTGATGAAAATATTTTACTTGTGTTCTTGCTTCATAACATTCACTATCAAACCACAGGTTCGCCTTATTGGTAAACCTTCTCAGTGACTTCCTGGGGTCTGTTCTAATCAAATATTGAATTTTATTAATCAACTGGTATAAGTAATGGTAGCTTACAGAGCTATAGGTGGCTGTTATAAGTTGGTTTTTGATAGTCTGTAATTCGAAGGAGTTGAGACCTTCAGCGATCTTTTCCTGGAGTTTAGGAATCCACTTAATCCGCGCTGGGCGTATCTCAACATCCGTGGCAGCGAATGTTCGTTGTTCTAAAAAAGGGGATTCATTTGTACCATAGACATTTAAAGATATCGGAAAATGATCACTTTCAGGTCGTGACAAGACTCTGCAGCATTTAATTTGAGCAAAAAGTTCCAGCGGGACAAAGATCATGTCTATGACAGATGCTCCCCTGGGCCCTAGACATGTTAGCTCTCCATCGAAATCTCACCTTATACGGCCGTTTAACAGGGATAAATTTAATTTCACAGACATAAGCATTAGGCACAAACCTGCATAATTTATTCCTCTATCCCTAGATTGTCTTACGGGAATTATTATAGGATCATCTGTCGCGGGGGGTTCTAGATGATATTTAGAATATAAGTCATTATCTGATGCACCCATTCTGGCATTAAAATCCCCTGCTAGGATTAAAATGGCTTCGGGGAAAGAGTCAATCAAGCTTAACAGATAAGATTCTAGTTTGGTAAATTGTTTTTTGGTAGAATTTTTTCTTTTGCTAGGAGGAATATATACATTTACTATTAAGTAAACAAAGGATGTAGATTTTAACAATATTGCCACAGCTAGATCCCGCAAGGGGGATAAGGAGCAGATCACAGCATCAGTTCTGGTAGTAACCAGAATACATAAACCTCCCTTAGCTCTTCCCCCCCTATTGCTTCGCAGAGCTTCAAGGGAGAAGGCTGAGAATCCATCTAGGTATATTTCATCCCTAGCCCAAGTTTCCTGTATTAATAAAATATCATAGCTGGATAGGAAATCCTTAACAGTTGGCATTTGTATTTTGCTAGACCATCCAGCAATATTCCAAGAAACCAAAGAGAAGGACCACTTTACACTTGACGATCTTGGTCAATAACCTTGTAGGAGATATGAGTTGGGATTAGATAAAGTCGTTGTCTTGGGTATCTCTAAGGAAACATTTTGTACAGATTGAGTATTAGTAGTCCTCCTCATGGAGGGCTGATCTTTATTTGTTTCAGTTGCATTCAGTTTGATGTTTTCATAAATTCTCACTCCGGGGGTTACATTTGCCATTTGCGTTTTTAAAGTCTGTAAGAGAATTTCAAGTTTCGTGATTATTTCACTTTTAGCATCTATCGATAAAGAAGAAAATGAGTCAAGTAGAAGAATCTCTTCCGGGAGGAATTTCTCATTTTCTAGAGGGCTTGTAGCTTTAAGACCATGATTCGAGTCCAAGGTGCTGTAGAATTGAGGATTTTGATGTTCTGCAGTATCAGAACTGTTAGCCAACACAGGACTATATTTTGGTAGATCACGCGAAATCAAACATTGAGGTGGAGCACAGTTTTTAGATACCCTAGATAATAAAAGATTGTGATTTAGAAGAGTCTGTCTTCTTTTATAGATATTATTCATTGTATTATCATCACATAATGTTATCAGGGCTCTAGCAGAAATGTAATTATTGAAAAGATATTCCACTGAGGTGATCTGGTGGACATTTAAAAGCCCAGGGATTATATTATCCAAGATGGCACATAGGTGATGTTTTCGCGCTTGTAGATTCAGCAGACCCCAAGGTTTTGGATAGTTTGTTATAGCTATCATGTTCCCGCTTCGAGCTAGATTCCATCTATTTTGATTGATAGCTGGAGAGAAATTCGACATTTTCGATGGTTGAGAGATTTGATGCTGATTTATTGCATTTCTTGGAATAGGGGAACCCTCAGGGATCATAACATTTGAATTAATCCTCAATGGAAGTTCTGTTTGGTTTGATTGAGGAGACGGAAGTTGAACAGAAGTCCCTTTTTTAGATTTCTTCTTATACTTTCGCTTCCTCTTTTGCTTTTTAGTCATAGACTTTGGCGGATCCAAAAGTTTAAAAAGCTTATTATAATTCATGTTGTTTTTGCAGTGAGTTTTGGAGGTCTTCATATTTTTTGATTTCCTGATTTGTTTGCTTCTGGATGGCTTTTTAGATCTACATGATTTCTTAGTCAATAATTGACAGTCTTGTTTTACCATAGTCTGCGTTATTTTCGTGGCTGTGGTTACTGTTGCATCATCTTTATTTATTTTCGCAACATTTTTTAGTAGAAGATTCGTTAAAGTTGTAAGTAAAGAGTTTGATTCCGCCACAAATTGCGCAATTTGGGTTAACATCAGAGTAGTTGTATGTGACCAGCTTTTGCTCAGCAGAATCGACTTGCATTTTGGTATCTGAGAGATTTCTGTCTCCTGGTGGAGAATAAATTCAGCAGAACAGTTCTAATTTATTGAGTTTTCACAGTAAGAAGATTCAAGGGCCGGCATCGAGAGCGAGCTGTTCTGAGTAGAGTCATCTAGCATGTTTTTGTCAAATATAAAATCAGCTTGGGATGTTTGAGCAATTTCTTGAGCTAAATTACAAACTTCATCTTTTCCTGATAGTAAAGCACAGGGAGTGAGGGAAATTGACCAATTATGGCCAGGTGGAACAGCTGGAAGATCTGCCCTTGAAGTGTTTGCAGAATTAGCATCTTTCTTTAAGCAGCAAAAGTTTGTTATTTTCGTCTGCTTTGTCCGTTTTGTTGGCATTGAGCTTAGATTTAGATTATCAATTGGCGTAAGGCCCAGCTTTTTGTAGCTTTTTCTAGTAAGAACCATAATTCAATAACCCTTAAACCAATGTTATCAGTTGTGTAAATAACAGCTGCTGTTCTGCTATCTGTAAAAATTCCACAAGGATAGATAACTATATGTAAGTATACATATCCTTTCTCTTTTTCTTTTCTAGCTATTTTCTTTTAAGATTTTCTTTTTCATTAGTATATTCTGAGGCTTGAAATTAGAGACACCATATAAGAGGAAGGTTTAGCTTTAAAGACTCAATGAAAATCAATGGAAAACTCTATCTGCAGGAAACACCGATCTTGTTTGGTAGCTTGTTGCATTAAATAGGAAAAGGTTAATATGAGTCCTTGGCTTCAGAATAATGTTCTTCTTCAGTTCATAAGCATAGATGGCCAAAAAGGTTTAAAATTTATGATAAAAAAGCTAAAATTAAGGTAAAATCAAAATATTCAGGAGAGTAGACTTACTGCAGACTGCTCACTGCGGCCATCTTATCCACAGAGTGCTGTCCCAGGAGGCTGTTCCAAGTCGTCCGAAGCCTGGTTGGCTACTCTTATTCTGGAAGTCGGTTTAAACTCCCTAAATTGTCTAGCCTGGCTCTATACCATTTATTACTGGCTATGGTGCTATTCTAAGCTTACACAAGAGTCCTATGTGCAACAGATCCTAAAAGACTCTTCAAATGCATCCTGGCCAAAAGTGGTTTCAGAGAAAATAGTTTCGGTAGGTCTTTCTCCAGTAGAACTGCTGAGCATGGAGCTTAATGTAGCCAAGGCAAAAACGTCGCCTAATGGATATTGATAATCAAGAGCTTTCTATAGCTGCTTCTGGCCCATGTTCCCCTCGCGCCTTAGGCTTGGACGTACCTCCCAGTAAAGATGGGATGCATTATTTATATTGGCTATCTGTTCCTAAATACAGGTGGGCCTACTCATTGACCCGCTTTGAAGCTCTACCCTTAAAATTATTGGAGGGCAGGTATGATAAGACCCCGACAATTCTTAGGTACTACCCCTGCAAAACACATGAGGTGGAGACGGTCTCGCACGTCCTTTTTAAATGTAAATTTTATGAGGAAGCCAGAAATGACCTCTTAACCCCTATCCTTTTAAATACACCGGGTCGTACTCTCAGCGTACTTTTAACAATTCTTCTTCAGGGCTCCAACAAAGAAACTACCATATCAGTGGCCAAAGTTTTAAACCAGACCATGATAATTAGGAAGACCATGACTAGCTTGAGGCCCTGATTTTATCGGAACGGTTGAGTCCAAAGTAATTCATTTACTGTTAACTGTTCCTTTTCTTATGTGTTTATAGTTGTTGTATTTTGTCTGTTTGCGATGGTCTGTAGACTTTGCAATAAAGAATTTGATTCGACTCCCAGCTGTCCATGGAGGCTCAGGTCTCGGCTGTGAGCCGGGCAGCGCTGTATCAACTCCATCTGATACGGAGGCTGAGCCCCTACCTTCCCAACCATCTGCTCCCATCTGTGGTACATGCCCTGGTCTCCTCTCGCCTAGACTACTGTAATGCGCTCTACATGGGGTTACCCTTGAAAACGGTCCGGAAGCTGCAACTGGTACAGAATGCGGCGGCTCGCCTGATTAAAGGCAGCCGCCGGCGAGATCACATCACTCCAGTGCTGAAGGAGTTGCACTGGTTACCGGTTGTTTTCCGGGTCCAATTCAAGGTGTTGGTGACCTTTAAAACCCTATACGGTTTTGGCCCAGTCTATCTGAAGGAGCGCCTCCAACATCATCAGGGATGCCACTCAACAAGATCAGCCTCAAAAGGCCTTCTCTCTATCCCACCAGTTAAAACAGCTCTAGACTGGTGAGAACTAGGGAGAGGGCTTTTTCAGTTGTAGCCCCCACTTTGTGGAATTCACTCCCAAATGATCTCTGCCATGCCCCCTCTATGATGAGCTTCCACCGGGCCTTGAAGACCTGGCTCTTCAGGCAGACTTTTGGGGTGGGTTAGGTTTTATTATTATTGTTGAGATTTTTAATGTCTTAATGTATTTGTATGTTTTTATTTTGTATGTCGCCCAGAGTGGCTGGACAGCCAGCCAGATGGGCGACTAATAAATTTAATAAATAAATAAGTAAATAAATAAATTTCCAGTGTTACACCCCCAGGGTGTATCTATATTAGGTGAATGTTAAGTTGAATGCTACTGTTATTACCAAGCCAGGTGAGGTATCTGACACAATATTTTGCCTGAGCTTGTGGGATTGGTTTCAATTGATGAAGTCCAAAAATACAGGCGGGCCCCGCTTTACGGCGCTTCGCCTTTCGGCGTTCCGCTAATGCGGTGACTTTCAATTAGGGAAAGTCCCCGCTTTAAGGCGCTTGTTCTGCTGTTACGGCGGTTTTTGCTCATTGCGTGCCATTTTTGCACAACGCACACCATTATCGTCAATGGGTTCCGCTTTTTCGCGGTTTCCGCTTTTCAGCGGCAGTCCAGAACGGAACCTGCCGTATAAGCGGGGCCCGTCTGTATGGACAAAGTACTTGCAGTGGTTCAGCCCACAACATGCTTTCTTGACCTCTGACCATCATGGCTAATTCAAGCTATCCGAGGAGGGTTAGCCAGGTGGGTACAGGGAGTGGTTAACATGTCTTTGTGTGGTAGTGGTAGTGCCTGATGACTTGAAAGAGGTAGTAGTGCAGCCACTCCTAAAGAAACTCTCCCTGGACCCTCAGGTACTGACCCCATTTTTGAGAGGGTGGTGGCCATCCAAGTACAAATAGTCTTGGAAGAAATTGATTGTCTTGATCCATTTCAGTCTGGATTCAAACTCTGTGGTGGAATCTGCCTTGGTCACCCTGATGGATGACCTTATTTGGGAGAGGGACAGGGGGAGTGCTGCTTTGTTGGTCTTGCCTGATCACTCAGAGACTTTCAACACCATTGACCATGTCACCTCCTGGGCTGTCTCTGTGAGTTGGGAGTTGGTGGTACTGTGTTGCAGTGGTTTTGCTCCTCCTTGCAAGACTTGGTTAAGAGAATAGCATTGGGGAATAATGTGCCCATCCCTTGGCAGTTGTGTTGTGTGGTGCCATAGGGCACTATTTTATCCCCAATGCTGTTTAATATCTATATGAAGTTGCTGGGAACATTCATTAGGAGATTTGGGGCATGGTTTGGGCCATCTCTATTTCTCCATAATATCTGAATCAGAAGAGGATGTTACTCTTTTAAATCAGTGCCTAGATGCAGTGGTGGGCTGGATGAGGGCCAAAACCCCAAGACTGAACCCTGGTAAGATGGAGACTTTGTGGGTGAGTGGTTGCCAGTTCCAGGAGTTGGAGAGTTCACCAGTTCTGGATGTGGTTGCACTCCCTCTGAAAAAACAGGTGCATAATTTGGGGTTGGTCCTAGGTCCATCTCTGTCACTCAGGAGCAGGTTACCTGAAAGGCTGTGGAATTTTCTGCTATTTCCCCTCTACTATGGCCACTTCACAGAGCTCTAACTCTGTCATTGTTAACCACATTAAAAAAAAACAGCTTCCAGTACCAATCTTTGGGGGTGGGGAGTCCCCACTTCTTATATTCCTCCATTGTGAGAGTTGTCCATTCTCTGCTTCCTGTTCTCTAACCAGTTACTGATCCATAAGATGACAACACTTGACATTTCATTTTATTAAGCTGTGAAGAATATAGGCTGTGTCTACAGAGGAATCTATAGAAATAAGTCTGTTCTTGAGACAGTGGTAACTCCAGATAATTCTGGATGAAAATCTTCCCTTTGATTTCAGTGTTTTAGGCTTTTGCTCTATAAAACGATCAATAGCTGACTTCATACTACAGCAATACAACAAAAGACAAAGAAATTGTGATTAAGAATGTTTGATGTAGCCTTCCAACAAACAAAAGCTGCTAAGCATATAACAAGAGCACATTTTGATGGAGTATTAAGGAATCCAAGAAAGTTTAGAGCAATCGGGATTAAAAGAATGTGGTTTATTTGGAGCAGAGTTGTCTTATCTTCAAGAGTTCTATTTATAAAGAATTGTCTTTTGGGTGCAGTTTATAAATAGATAACATAGTTCAGTGACCAAGAAGCTGAAGACATCATCTAAGAGTCTTAAGTCCTCTTTTGGATGAATATTTCCATTGAGACAAAAGAGACACCAGCTGGGAGGATAAAAACAGTGGCGCGGAACAAGTTGCAATCTTTGGGCCAGTTCATACAGTCAGTGCCCACACACAATCGCCTCTTGGATATATATGTAAAACCTCCAGATATTTGAAGCCATGGAAAAGCCAGTTTCAATACAAAACACAGTTGGGGGCAGGGGAAGGGAAACATCTTCAATACTGTCTTACCAAACGACATGAGAATATTAATTGTTTTTGCCACAAACTAGTTCTTATTCATAAGTAGTAGCTCAAGAAGGTGGATGTAGTCCAAAATTCTCATCCTATTGAAATAATTTATTGTATATATGTACATGGAAATCCAGCTTGTGATACATGTGCATAGGTCAATTGAAGCAGAGATATATGCAAGACATAAAAATACTGAGGGAGCTATAGAGTGATCAGAGAAAATGTTGGAGGGAGGGGGAAAGAGGGATATATTTGTGTACACCCAAAGGTATTTCTGTCGGGGGGGGGGGACAGAGAGACACTTTTCTTTTTAAAAGGTCTTTTTGAAGAAATCTATTATTACTGTTTCAGAACTCTCTGGAGATCATTTCCTCCAACATATTATTTTCTAGTATTCTTTAAAAATATATTTCCTCCTAATGCTTTTCTTTAACTGTCTATTTTTTTAAAGAAAAAACACAATCTACTGAAGTTATTCTTAGGCAAACCTACCCTATAAGAAGAAGACTAGGCAGCTATTAGCACTCTGCCTTCAGGCCAGAATTAAATCAATCAATTAAGGTTTTATTGCAGTCACAGACCCATAGTACAAACAGTACAGATTGCATTAAGTAAGAAATAAAAACGAAGTCAATTATTAAAATAAAATAGCAAGGTACAAAGTCAAGGATAAATTGCAGGGGGGTTAAGCCTCTGGCAAGTAGTTTGGGCAGCATTGATAAATTTGGCAGCCATGAGAGTAAGGGTCTTATCGGAACCTGACATCAGAGATTTCAACAGTAAGTCGGGTGACTTCCCGGGGAATTTCTTAATAATAAAATCTAGATATCTAGAACATTCGATGGTATAAAAAGGGCAGTCAAAAAGAACATGGGACAGAGATTCAATGGACGTGAGGCTACCGGGACATAGTCTACATTCATAAGAAATGCCCTGGAAGCGACCTTCAAGAAGTGCAGAGAATAAACAATTAAACCTAGCCTTAGAAAAGGCTAGGCGGTATTTTGGAATAGCTAAGAATTCTAGGTACCGGGCAGGTAAGGGAAATGCAAATCTTAAGCCTAAATGGGTAGGGGAACAAGTCTTGGCAGCCATTGAAAGAGCAGTTTGAAAGTCTATGTCCTTGATATGGGTTTCGATGGAGCGTCTAGCCGTTTCCAAATCTAGAGAGGCAAGAAGCTCTATAGAGAAACCCAATCTTGCTAGCTTAGAATGGAATGCAGTATTCCAGGTGTTTGAGAAAGCGTCGATCCAGAGAAAAGATGGGTAGTCTGAGGAAGGAGACGCATAGGCTAATTTAAGCCAGTATCTAAAGGCAGCAATCCAAGCGGCACATTCAAGGGAAGGCATGCCTGACTCTAAACGGAGAGCTGCTGCAGGGATACACCTGGGGACACCAAAGAGGGCACGAAGAAAAATAGATAAAACCGATTCAACTGAGGGGTTAAAACTCTGGATCCAGAGTGATATTCCGAAGAACAGTTGGGGAAGAATTTTGGATTTAAAAACTTGGATAGCAGCTGGGAAATACTGCCCACCCTTGGTGTAGTAAAAACTTAAAATGCTCTTTAGCGTGTTCTGAGCAGTCTGGACTGCAGAGCGAATGTGAGGTACCCAGGAGAGGGAGGAGTGAAAGATGACACCAAGATACTTACATTGTCTAACCTAGATGATCTTCTGATCAGCGATTGTCCAGGCAGAGACAGCTTTACGCTAGGAAAAAATCAAGATTTTTGTTTTGGAATAGTACTCTATAAAGACCCGAAAAAGCCATTTGAGCCCAACTTTGGACAGAGATAAAAGGGCTGCGTCGTCAGCATAGAGTAAAAGGGGACAAGTTTGATCAGCCACCTTAGGGGGATGGAAATCAGGGGAACGACAACGGAAGCTCAGGTCATTTAGGAACAAGTTAAACAACAAGGGAGCTAAAATACATCCTTGCCTAACTCACTTGGTAACGGGAATGGGGTTGGTTAATGTTCCGTCTGGGCCACATCACACTCGTATGGTGGTAGTCTGGTGTAACCGGATGATGAGGAAAACAAGTCTCCTATCCATGGCTGTCTTCATAAGTTTGGCCCACAGCTTGTCTCGGGGGATGGAATCAAAGGCAGATTTTAGGTCAATAAATGCCACGAAGAGTCCATTACCCCTGGGGCCTTTATATTTATCTGCCAGGTGATTCAGGAGAATACAGTGGTTGAGTGTGGATTTTCCTTTCCTAAAGCCCGCCTGTTCCCGACCCAAAATATGGTCTTCCTCCACCCAAGAAGACAACCTGCAATTTAAATAGGTGGTGTATAACTTGCCCACAACTGAGAGTAAGCTGATGGGTCTGTAATTAGCTGGGGAGTCCCTGGCCCCTTTTTTAAAGATGGGGATTACAATGGCCTCTAGCCAAACCGTAGGGAAGCAGCCAGAGTTATTTATGTTTGTAAATAAAATGGCCAATAAGGGGGCCCACCAGTCTTGATGTATTCTTAGTAGTTCAGGGGGGATTAAGTCGGGACCCGGAGATTTACCTGGTTTTAGGGCATTAATTAATGTTTTTATTTCAGATTGTGTGACAGGGGGCCAGAAAGAAAAGGTTGAAAAATCAATAGGATGGGGGCAGTTCGAAGAACGGTCTGAGACTTTAAACATTTCTAAGAAATGCTGCTCCCAGATATGGGGAGGAATATTACAGGGAAATGGGTTGTGTGACATTAAGGCATCTGAAACTAAGGCCCAAAAGATCTTGGTGTTATTCAACTTGGATGCGATTTATATTGTCTTTTGATGTTATAATACTCCGTAGGTAGAGCGGTTAAATTTCGGGATCTATACTGACTATACATCCTTCTCAGGTGGTTTTTTACGGCAAGACACTCTTTATCAAACCATCTGGAAAAGCTTTGGTTGAGGAGAGTGAATGAAGCTGGTTTGGGTTTTAGAATTGAAAGAAGCACCGACGCCAATTGAGAATATTCATTTAGGACGAGAACAGGTTCATCGGCAGTCGTTATACAATTTTGAATATCTTGTGCCTGAGAGGAGTTATGAAAGGCAACAATCTTGGCAGATAGTTCTGGGGACCATTTAGGTCTCTTATGCTTAAGAGAAGATGGCTTGTCCACTAGATTGTATTTAGTCACTAAGTGACACTTCTCGGGCAAAGAGAGCGAAAAGTTTAGGGGTAAATGGTCGCTGTCAAGTCTGCAGCCTACTGAGAATCTAATATTTGGGTTTAAAAGTTGTTGGGAGATTAAAACATAGTCTACAACACTGCTGCCTTGGCTTGAGACATATGTATATTCCGCACAGTTATCAATAGGGTTGAGGCCATTCAGTATAGCTAAGTTTAAGCGTCTCACGAAGTTTATTAGACAAATTCCCCTGAAATTTCCCTTGAGATCTTTAGAGGACCATGAATATACAGGAACATAAGGATCAGTATCCGCCCCCTCCCAAAATCTAGATGAAAAAAGGGTGGAATTATTAGGGCCCATTCTGGCATTGAAATCCCCCATAATGATGAAATAAGCTCTGGGGTACACTGATTTAAGTCCTGTTATGTAAAGCTCCAAGGCCTCCCAAGCCTGGTTAACCTCCTTTCTAGAAGAAAAGGGAGGTATATAGATATTAATTAATAGGAGGGATATAGATTTCAATTTGAGAAGGGCCACAATAGCTAAGTTCTCACAAGGCGGGAAGCTTTTAAAGTTAAATGATAAGGAGGTCGACATCAGTATCGCTAGTCCTGCCTTTGATCTACCTTTTCCCTTTCCTTTAGGGGGAGCTGCAGGGAGGACAATTGAAGTGAAGCCATCCACATATAATTTGTTGGTACACCACGTCTCCTGTAAGAAAATTACGTCAAAGGTCGTTAGAAATTCAGCTAGGTCCTGGTTAAATTGTTTGGACGCCCAGCCAGCAATATTCCAGGAATGACATTCCTGCCTATTTGGTAAGGGACGGGTTTGCCACACCCTATTAGTGGAAGGCTCGGGAAGGTTCGAGAAAGGTTTGTAATAGGTCAGGTGGTGCACCTTGTCCAATTGGGCAAGGGTTTGAGCAGCTATATATAGACTGCTCCTCCCTAGGCACGCGCCTTTTTTGCCTTGCGGCACCCACCCTCCCTTCCCTTGTCAGTATGGGCTTTGCTAGTCGCCTGAAGGTGCTGAGTAGGAATTTTTTTTGGAGATTCTGATTTCAGAATATCTTTGGTTTTGCCTACTCCATACTGCTTGGGTTTGATTCAATTGGCTTCTTCTAGGGGGGTTGTGGTGTTTCCGATTTGGCTGGCGTTGAATTCGGGCAGGTGAGGTAATTGGGGTTAAAATTGAGGTGGATGAGGCATTTTGGTAAAGGGCACCCCCTGGTGAAACATCAAGGCGTAAGGTCTGGTGTGGATTTGGGGGTGTCCACGTGGGACCGGCTTGTGCATCATGGTGAATGCTTGTACGGCGGGGCCAGGGTGCGGAGGTTGGAACCACATATCTGACTCCAATTGCAAGGAGGGAGAAGTTGTCCCACATCCTTGTCTGGGGAGTGCAGTTCAATGTGACTGACTTGCCTCCTGGTTTGGAGGGTATAGACCCTCATAGATAGGTGGAGCCTCACCTGCCCGAAGGATTTGATATTTATTAATTGGCGAATTGGAATTTGATTTGTTTATGTGTTATATTTCAATAAATATAACATTTCAACCATATATGTGTCACGAGTCTTCCTTGGTGTGTTGGCAAAGGAAATTGAGTTGATCCTTCAATGGGAGAGGATGTTTCTGGGGGATCCAGAGGGGTGGAAAAAATTGTCAGTTTAGTTCTGTGATCTGGTTGAGTGTTCTGGCTGTATCCACATATATAGCACCTGATTGTACCGGAAGGGCGGCAAGTTTATTGTTGTCCGGTAAAGGCCTGGCATGACAGGGAGTGAAGTTGCCGAGTTCCTCTGTATCCAGAAATCTGGCTTGGAGCCAGTCCGTCTTAGACAGGGGAGATCTGGGAACGTGATTCATGTGAGATACTTTTGTAGATCCCAGGGGTTTCTGCTTAGCATGCCCAGGTGGCACTTTAGGATCATAAGAGCCAAAGGAAGTTGATGGATATAGGAATGGGGAAGCGCTAGAATAGAATCCCCTGGGGTTGTCTTGGGGTACAGAACATGCAAGCTTGTCTCTTAGTTAGGTTAGTCTTATAATTATTTCCTGTTGGCATTGGGGAGGTAGAGATTGATAGGACTCAAGAAGCTCTTTTTCCTCTGTGAACGGGATGATTATATCGGCCAACGGTGGGCTGAGAGAAATGTCCTTTAGTTCTTGAGTAGTTTGTGGCAAGACGAGAGAGGTCTCCTGGTCACGTTGTAATATAGGGCTACAAGGTACCTCTAAGTTAGAGCAATCTGATCTGGTAAATCCAGAAGGATAAGTAACTAACGAAATGGGAGAGGCTACATTGACAAAGTGGCGTTGGATAACTATACCACATTTCCTTAGCTTCTTTCTCACGTTGTAAATCTGATTGGCGATGATCGGGGAGTGGAATATCACAATCAAACGCCAGAAATATGTGTTGGAGGACAAGTTGGTCATATGTTTGATGTAGCTCATACGACAAGGAGCGAGAAGTGACTGGCTGAAGCAGGTGTCCAAGAATGGAATACTCGGATATGCGGGCCGATGGCCAGAGGCCCTGAAATAACACGTAACCGCAAGCTTTTCTGGTATTAATTTGAGTCTCCAGATGCTAGCTTTACGTGAGCATGTTGTTGTAGATGCAGTGAAAGGTATTTCCTGCAATACCTGCAGAGGTGGGAATCTTTCCACAGAGGCAGCTGTGCTTTGATCTTGGGAAAGAGATGTAGTCCTTTCCTTCTCGGATAGCCCCTTTTTTCCTGGCTCGTTTTTAGTCTTTAGGTGGATGTTGCTGGTCTGACTTTGCTCGATGGGTATGAGAGTCCAACAGTTTGAAAAGAGGCTTAAAATTCATGTTCCTTGCAGAACTAGGTTTGGAGTTTTTAATATTCTTTGATTTTTTTGTCATCCTGAAGGCTGGGAGAATCTTCGTGTGTCCCTTACCCTTGCTCTTACCAGGTCCATTAGTTGTCTCTTTGTGCTGGTCACAGCTAGTTTGAGGGTTCACTGAAGTTCCAGAGCCTTTTGTTTTCTCATGTATAAGAGGCCTCAAAGCCTGCACCAATGTGGTTAGCAGGCTGTTTGTTTCTGTGATATATGCTTTAACTAAGCTCAATTCTTCAAACAGAAGCGCTTCCCAACTCGAAGGAGGGGGTTTAGGACCCAGAAAAGTTGAATGGGTCATGCACTTCTTCGCTGAAATCCTCACAGGGGAGAGTGATTGTTGCCTCTGGGATTCCTGAAGCAAGTCGATGGTAATTATCTCCTCTGCTAGGCTTTTAGTGACTAAGATAGCTTCGCTTGATTTATTAGAAAGATGATAATCTATTGACCACTCATGAGGACTTTCGAGCTGAGTGATATCTTTCTGGACATTTTGCAACTGCGGGGGAGTTTGCAAAGTTTCATGCGTAGAGAGAAAATACTGAGTAATCTTTGCTTGATGGTTTAGTTGAGGAAACTCCCCCTCCCCCAGAGGTAAACCCAGTTCCTGTTATCTCTTCCTTGTGAGAACCATTTGTGGGCACTCTGGGGGAAAATTAAGCAAAGCGGGGCAGCACCTTGCATTGGCCTGTTAATTATGAATGTTATTAAGTGGCTTTTTAAATCTTTTTGAATCTGGGGCTGCCGCCGGAAAAATGTCTATCAGCAGGGGGAAGAAACAGCGACAGCGGAAGCTTCCACAGCTCACAGCAGCTGCTGAGACATACCCAGAGCAGAGTAGAACAAATGCTCTGGGAACACACCAACTCCCTCTCAAACAACCAGAGAGAAAAGATTCCGACAGTAAACAAAGTCGGAATTAAAGGGGTTTAAGATTTATAATCCAAGGGAGAGGAGTGAAAAGCGTCTTACCGGAAGGGATGACAACCGGAAGTCCCCCAGGCAAGAATTAAAGACTTCTAGTTATACCATCTAGTTAATTAAGTAAAATAAATTGTATTCTGCCTTATAGTCTCAGTGGGACCCTCTAAGTGACTCACAAACTAAAATCACAATATTGATTACAAATGATCATCAGAAAACAAGAACAAAACAATCTGGCTTGGTCTTTAATGTAAAATAAATTTGCTTTCAGACTTCTAACACACTGTAGCAGAGGGCAGTCCCCCTTTCCCCAAATACAAATGTTGGAGGGAGATTTTTATTGGGACCATAGTGAGGGGAGTGTTTAATACTCCCTTTCCCCTGCACCAAGGATATAGTCATCCAGGGTTTCCAGGGGTCTTGGACCCTTTACTTTTTTGGAAGAAGTATCCCTATGTCTCCAATGTCCTACAAGCCAATCAGCATGAAAGGGGAATATGTTAGCCACTGAGAAGAATCTTCTAACCTGCTTCCTTGTCCTTTCCTACTGATTGGAGTGAATCAGAGTGAAAGGAGGTGAGACAGTCACGAAGAAGACTCTTTGCAGTAGCTAATACTCTCCCTTTTCATGCTGATTGGCTCCTATGGAAATCTGTTGTTGTGGGGTAAGGCATTATCAACAATCTCATTCTCAACATAGCAGCAAAAGAAAAAAAGGGGGGAGGGTGTGGCTGTGACCATCATAAAGGGCCCCTGTACTTCTGAATTTGCCACTACATTACTGCCTTGCACTGCAACTCTTAATAATAATTGGCCTCCCTCAGCAATATGATGGAGTGGGGGGCAGGCTGGATATACTATTTGGAAAAGGAAAGATTACAGTGATAGTTAATCCCTAGAGAGAGCAATCAGACAATAGAGAAGGAAGTGGCTAGAACTATTGCCAATATGTTACACTCCCCATATTGTTTGACTAGCCCTAAATTTCCAGATATATCAAATAGTGTAGATATAGAGAACCCCCCTTTTTTATAGATATTTGGAAGTGTAAAATGCTATATACTTACATTCTATCTATAGGTTATAATAACTACAACTAGGACCTAAAAGGAGTCCATTAGAATACAGCACTTTTTTTTTCTACAGTGACCACTGAAAAAGACCTGATATAGGTCAAAATACATATGGTCTTTTGCTAAGTTGACCTTTCATCATGTTTTTGTATTAAGAATTTATTGTGAAGTTGGTATGTTAAGATATACATGCACAAAAGAGATTGTGGATGTTATGCAAACCTTCAATCTTCACATATGATGGCATATGTTATGTGATGAAAATAGTTGTTTTAATTATGTTTTATGGTGACAACTATTAAATAATACAAATGTACATATTTCTAATACTCGAGTTAGCATACTACTTTGCACAATTTTTTATTTCAATTTTTGTAAAAGTTGGGTTTGGATCCTTTGGTGATACATTGTGACTACAACTCCATCATCACTCCCCATAGTGGCTGGAGCAGATGAGCATCAGACTGGCTAACTGGGCAATCTGTATGGGCCATTACCAGCCAGAATAACACTATAAACTGCTGCAAACACTTGGGGAAATTGCAAAGCTATTCCACTGAGTTTAAAAAGTCAGCTTTTCTGAGCTTTAGGGGGGAAAAGGAAGCTCAATAAGGAAAAACATGAGAGGGTTTGTTTTGTTCAAGGCTTCATACAGATCCCTTTAAGTAGAAGCTGATATCTGTGGGAAATCACAGAACCTGGCTGGAGGTAACAAGCATCTACAATCATAGGTAACTGCAGTTCTTGTTGCAATAATGGAGATGTACAGATTTTAAAGTAATTTGTGTGTTTCAAAAGTGTCTGAATAGAACATTTCTGGGGTTGAAAGGGATGATCAGGACAGGCAAGGGAATAATTTAAGAGGCTATGGAAAGCAGGCAGATGGCAGAGAAAGTCGACAAGTCTAATAGCACAGAGGGATAGATCCCCTCAGTGAACATGGAATATATAGCAGATAATAGCATAGGATTGTCTTTCTTGGATCCCCTTATTTCAGGAGTTGGGGAGATTATGCTGTGTCTGACATTTGTATCTTGGGTTAAATTGCCTGCAGTTTTGTCTAAAAATTCCAGTGGCACAGCAACTTTTTACCTGACCCACATGATTCCCCGTTCAAACTGAATTAAACCTGATAGTGCCCTTCCAAATCCATCTGAACAGCTGGCAGACTTCAGATCGCTGAAGAAAGGATGAATTCCAACCACATTGGAAGATGGGGATGCTTAGATCTTCTCTTTCGATATCTCTGTTCCTCACTCCCAGCTGGCTACCCCCACAAGAGACTTTCACTACAGGCTTCTGCCTAACAGCTGAGTTTCTCTTTTCCCTGCTCTTTTCACCAGTTGTGTATTAAGATGAAGTGTCTGATAGCACCACATATAGGGCTTTGTCCCTCCCCACTTGTACCTATTGTTTTGTTCTCCTTTGGCCCCATTAACCCCAGAAGGAAAGGATGCCACACACATCTTTTCCAGCCAGTGGAGAGGCTTGAGGCTACTCTTTGCACTAGAGCCTTTCTCTGAAAGTAAGACTTCTTTTTATCTAAGCAGATGAAGAGAGTTTAACAGGAGATGTGCTCCATAAGGGATACTAGCAGAAGCTTGTACTTTTCAGGATTTGCAAAGCACTTGGTATTAACACTTGCAGATTTCAAGCTGAGCATGACTGTATTTTCTCAGGTTTATGCAGATTTATTGGTAAATGTTTTCCGGAAGCCATGTTTCCAGTTGGAAAAGCCCCACCCCCCTAATATATATTTCATCTAAGCTAACCCACAATGTTGTAAATATTTCTCACTAGTAGGGTCAAGATGAAAGTCACTGTAATATCTTGATAAAAGCATAGTTTCTGTGTCGTTTACACTTCCAGGATTAAATTCACTAATAGGCAAAAACCCTTGCTCTTTAAGAATGTACCTATAGTGGACAGATATTTTTATCAAACTAAAAAGCAGGGAAATTGGGCACAACAGTGGATGCACCAGGGGAGCAGGAGACCTGACCTCCTCTCTGAAATATTGCACTGCCCTACAAATTTGTCAAAATGCAAAGAAAAGTTGGGTTGGTCTTTCACAGTCCAATCCACTTCGTGTAGCTTGCAAGAATTTGGTAACATGTGCCTCTGAGCATATGGTGAGTGGTGGCAACACCTGCCATCTCCAAAGATGGAGAATTACATTTTTGAATGTTTGTTGGTATTCTTCTTACTTTGCTTTTTTTCTGCGTTACTACTGTTTCGACAGAGAATCTAACCTAGAAAATTATATTTCTTTCATTATTCATCCTAGAAATCTGTGTCAAATTTATTTTTATTTATTTCAAAGCCTTTTTATTGGTCAATGTCATGTGATGGTGAAGACAGCCTTTTGTGTTTCAAACTGGAGGTTAGGCTCTATTCCTATTTTGGGTGCATTGACAGCTGAATCTGAAACTGCAGTTTGATGTAAAATCAGACTGATTACAATATGTTGCTACTTAACCAACGACTCTAGCTGTTGGAAAAAACAAATTTGGCCTGCCCAAGATACATGTTTTCAGCCTGCTATGCTTGAACTACTCCACTTAAGGAAAAGTGGGCATGGTCAATGAAAAACATAGAATTTTGCTAGAATATATTTCACCTCCCATTGTCTTATCTTGTGCAAACTGAGACACTCCTCATGTCCACTGGAAACTATTATGCAGAACAGTCAGTGCCATTATTCCACAATTGTTTTTGGAGTTTTTTTTTAGTGCTGCAAAATGTTGCTGCACTTCACATATTCACAGAAACAGAAGCAAAAGAAAATGACTTATAGGAAACTTCACTAAAATTGCAAAGTAAATCAAACATATTTAAAGTGACTATCTGAACTATATCAACTGTTCTAATATTGTTGCTTCCTCCCTGCTAAAACAAGATCAGCACAGCACATTTCTTGTTTCTGTTATTTGGGCTGGTTGCAGGTGTTGCCACCACTCACCTTATGCTCAGAGGCACATGTTACCAAATTCTTGCAAGCTACAAAGGAAATGGATTGGTCTTTAACCCAAATTGTGTTTGCATTTTGGCAAATGTGTAGGGCAGTGCAATATCTCAGAGAAGAGGTCAGGTCTCCTGCTCCCCTGGTGCATTCACTATAGCTGCCCAATTTCCCTGCTTTTTAAAGTTTGATAGACTGTTGGCTATAGGTACATTCTTAAATCGCAAAGTTTTTTGTCTATTAGTGAATTTCTCTGCTTTTTAATCTGGGAGGTAAGAAATGGGATCCTATGCAAGTTTGCTGAGAATGGATTGATCATTTGCATGTTTATTGAGTTCGGTGGGATTTACTCCACTGCAATCATGCTTAGGTTAGGTGAAACTGATCACAGGAGATGGGGAGCAGAGGAGGGGGATGGGAACATGCACGAGGGGGAGGAGCAGGGCAGGTTTGATAATTTGCATGTTTACTGAGTTCAGAGGGATGTACTCTGTGCAATCATGCTTAGGATAGGTAAAATGGACCATGGGGAGGGAAGCCTGGAGTGGGCAGGGGTGGAGGAAGAAGGAAGGGGGAGGAGAGGAAGAAGGGAGGAGGAAGGGAGTGGAGAGGGGAAAGAGGGGAAAGGCAGGTCTGATCATTTGAATGCTTATTGAAATCAATGGGATTTACTCCTGTGCAATCATGGCTAGGATAGGCAAGAGTGACCATGGTGGGGGGGAGGAAGGGGAGGGGAGATTTGAGGAAAGAAGAGAGAGAGAGGAGCAGAATGAGTAGGAGGAGGAAGGAGGACATTGGAACAGGAGATAGAAGGAAGGGATTGGGAGGGAAAGGGGAGGGAAGAGGCAAAAGGGAGGTAATGGAAGGGAGGAGGAGGGGAGGCATGTTTAACGATTTGCATGCTCATCGAGTTCAGTGGGATTTACTCATGTGCAATCAGCTTGAAAATGAAATGGACTGCCTTCAAGTCGATTCCAACTTATGGTGACCCTATGAATAGGGTTTTCATGGTAAACAGTATTCAGAGGGGGTTTACCATTGCCTTCCTCTGAGGCTGAGAGGCAGTGACTGGCCCAAGGCCACCCAATGGTCCCCCAGGTTGTAGTCCAAGGATAGGTAAAATTGACCATGGGGGTGGAGGAGGGGGGAGTGTGGAGGTGAGGGGAAGGAGGTGGGAGGAGGGAGGTGAAAGGAGGGGTGAAGGAAAGGGGAGGGAAAGGGCAAGAGGGAGGGGATAGGAGGGGGGAGGGGATAGGAGGGGGAGGGGATAGGAGGGGAGGGCAGGTTTGATCATTTGCATGCTTTTTGATTTCAGTGGGATTTACTCCTGTGCAATCATGCTTAGGAGAGGTGAAACTGACCTGGGGGAAGGGGGTGGAAGAGGAGGGCAGGAAGCGGAAGGGGAGGGGAGGACTTTGGGTGGGTTGGCACTGGGCAGAGGGGAAGCCCCTTTCTTTTCCAAAGGGAAAACATTGTGAACAGTATTATTCTTTTTCAGGGTTTCTCACCCTTTTTATTCGACAGCAGGCACATGTAGCCTCCCACCAAAATTTAAATGAAAGCTGTCCCTGGCCACATCCACACCAGACCTTTATTTCACTTTACACAGTCATGGCTTCTACCAAAGAATACAGGGGAGCATAGTTAGTGAAGGATACTAAACGTTGCTAGGAGACACCCTGTTACCCTCACAGACCTTAAATCAGAGTGGCTGACTGTTAAACCAGTCTGGCCACTGGAGCTCTGTCAGGGGAGTGTCCTCTCAGCACACTTCACAAACTACACTTCCCAGGATTCTGTGGGGGATGGTATGACTGTCTTAAGTGAAAACAAAGACCGGTGTGGGTGTGGCCTCCTGATTAGGCAAGCCAAGCAGCTGTGAGCTTGGCTTTTAGAACACTGACAGTTGTTACTTACTGAGCATGCCTGACCTTATCATGCCTGAACCATTGAGTTCAATGCTAAATTTCTTTAATTAATTAAAAATTAACAGACATTTTTTAAAACTTTTAAACTGCAGAAGATGAATGTCAGGATATGGGGCAAGGCCTGTAATATGATTACAGGTACTCTGTGAACATGGCTGATTTTTAATGAATTTCAACAGATTATGAGATCTGTGACAGAAAAAAGTCCAAAAGGGCCCTGGTTTTTCTCTCTCCCTTTTTACACTTGGAAGTCTCGATTCTCTCTGACCATTTTGTGTATCACCATGAAAATTGAGAGGGTTGTTAAGCAAACATTTCTGAGTTCAGGACAATAAATTTTGTAAGGTTTTGTTTTGAAATGATCTTATAGGAAGCATCAGAATGGCATGGGGGTATTTTCAATTTAACATTGTGGATTGCAAAAAATCCATGCTGACTATAGTCTACAGCTACTCTCATGGCTGTATAATATAAGAATAATGTAGGTATGTCTGGATTATCTTTCTGATAATGTACTAACAGGTTATGTTCAGCTCACATGACATTTTTTCACACAGGTTGGCCCTAAAGCAAACCAAGTATGAGTCTCTGTAATAAACCAAAGACCACACGAAATGTTACAGTGCTTATTTCATTCTGAGACTGGGCTGCATGATTTCTCACTTTTCCAAGTGCCTGCAGCTTGCAAAGATCAAGGTAGCTTAGTAAAGCTGGATGATACGTCTTTTTTTATCCTAAATATTTCTATGAAAAGCAAAACTACTTAACTCATTTTTTCTCCATTTCCATGCGTGTAGAAACGTTTTGCACCCATTTAATTTTCATTTTCTGATTTTGCACGATTTATGAATGTGTTTGTGTTGTTTCAATACTGGTGTTTCTCAGATTTTCTTCTTTTTTGTTTAAACTCCTATTTAATTGTTACTTATGACACATCCATGTGTTTTTTTATCAGTGACATCACAGTGCTACATCTGATATGATGTCACAGACATCCGTATACAAACTGTGGACGGCTAGATTAAATGGCAGTGAAGACAGTTAGTCCAAAGGACAAGGAGAAACTACATTGAACGAAGCAGCAGCAGCAGCTGGGGAAACACAAGGGCAGTGAGGAGCAGGAAGACATCAGTGATTTTGGGGGGTGAAGTAGGGTTGCCAGGTCAGAAGGATCCCAAACTCTGACATTTTAGGGGTTGGCCCTAGTGATGTCACAGGGGTGAGCCCAAGTGATGTCATTAAGCATCAACCACAGTTGTTTGGAGCATACAATTCAAATAAAAACATTTCTCTGATTGGAAATTAAGATAGAAATCTTAGCTCACACATGGAGCCTAGGTAGGGAACACTTAATCTAGCCTACTTGCTTCTGGCAAGAAGGGTTTAAGTGCCCCCAGGCCAGGCCAGAATGCTATGGTAGGAAGAAAGGAGCCTAGTGTTGTGGAGATGTTAGATGGGAGCACTCAGGAGTAAAGATGCATGCCCCTGAAGGCTGCAATTCTACACACTTACTAAGGGATTAAGCCCGATAGAACTCAACAAGACTTACTTCTGAGTAGATATAGTTTGGATTGTGTTGTTGGTAAAGTTTGATTAGGGATCCTTGTGATGTTCCTGTATTAATGTAAATATGGTAAGTGCTGTTTGTATAGAAGATACATGGTAAGTGGAATGAAAGAGGAGGGGGGAGTAAATGAGCAGTAGAATGCTGGATGATTGGCTGAGTGTTTGGATGGCTGAGAGTATAAATGGAAGGATGACAGTTGAATCTGGGTGGACGTTAGTGGGTTGTTTTGGTGGACGTTGGTGGGTTGTTTGAGAGGTGTTTGGTGGGGTTTTTTGAGAGGAGATTGTGTGGAGAGTTGGTGGATGTGAGGAAAGTGGAGTTCGGATTAATACTAAGACAAGTACCACAGGAATAGATGAAACCATATGCTTATGTGCCTTTATAAAGTAATCTTGTTATTTCTAATATTTAATAAACACTATTTTGGTTTACCGGAGGCCTGATCCTCGGCTGGGGAATATACAAACCAGAAGGGAGGGCAAGGTGCTTACCAAGGCTGAAGGGAAACTGTAACAATTGGTGGCAGCGGTGAAGGGAAGAATATAACACCACAAGTATCCAGAGCAACCCAGAGCTGTATGCTTTTTATATCAAGATCAAAGGGATTGGGGACAGCTTAAGCACACAGTCACAGAGGCAACCTGATAGACTCAGGCAAGGTCTCTGGGAATACTGGTTATAGGACGTGACTGGTGGTGCTGCCTAGCAGGGGGATCTGGTGAGGTCTGTGCTAGAGTGGAGAGAGAAACCATAAAAAAGGACAGTCCGGACTGGTGGAGTCCCTGGTGGTGCCTAGTGACAGGCAGTAGCCACGAGCAGGTAGGAACCTGACAGGGAGAGCCAGGGAAGGGTGTCACAATCCTCTGCAAAGATATCCATATCCAAGCAGGGTTGGCAACCCCCTGTCTGGAATGCCTTGCCCCTACCTTTTAACATGGCTGCCCCAAACGTCTTTACAGATTTGACCCTTCAACTTCAGAAAGAGGTCTGAGAAATGAGTAAGAGGAAGAAGATTCTCTGCCCTTTTCTGCCTACACTGTGGGCTGCTATAAACTCACTTTGACAGCCAACCCAATTCCAGTGAGTAAAAATAGATAGAGAGGAAACACACATTGTTAGGTCTATCTACCTTCACAGGCAGCAGCCACACTTCCCAGTATGTGAATTCTCTTTTCACCATACCATATCAACCACAACAAGATTCCTATGAGTAAGACAGAAAACTCAGCATCATACAACCAATCAGTGTTCCTAAGCAAAACTAAAAAAAATCCTGGAAGCCAGTCAGCCATGGCACAGAAATTCCTGTGCAGCACAACCTGACCTGGAGGCTGCAGTTAGTGCAGAATGCTGTGGCATGATTGCTGACATGAGTGAGACCCTATCAGCACATACCACCTCTGTTCTGAAATCTGCACTGATTGCCGATTTGCTACCAGTCCAATTTCAAGGTGTGCTTTCCATATTACAAGTGACACATAGTACATGTTCTGCTCTTTTAAGAAATCACTCCTTTAGTATGGCAACACCAAGCTTTGGAACTCCCTGCGGATTGACATTAGGCAGACATTAGGGATTGTACTCTTTTCAGCACCTGCTAAACACATTTTTGTTTAGGCAAGCCTACCCTGGCATGTAGAATCAATTGTGTTTTTATCTGTTTTTAACTCTTTGTTGGTTTTATTATTTTGAATGTTTTTAAATACCTGTCCTTAACTGTTTTTGCCAATAATTTTATTGTTTTAATTCCTTCTGTAAACTGATTTGAGATTTTTTGGAATAAAGGAGTATATAAATGATGTAAATAAAATACATAAATAAATTTTGGAGTCCCTTGTGGCCCTTTGATCTCTTTCCAGTTTTAGGGACAGAGGAATCTGCCTTATACTGACTCAGGCCAGTTGGTACCATTTAGCTCAGTACTGATGACATGGACTACCATTGGCTCTCCAGGATTCCAAGCAATAGTCTTTTCCAGAAACTGAATTTTGGACCATTGTGTGCAATGCACATACCCTACCACTGAGCTACAACCTTTCTCCTTTTTTAAAAAGTATCTTTTAAATTGTTCTTTTCAATTCACTAATGAAAGCACATCATACGTAGGGCAAATCCGCACCATTCATTTAAAGCACATTCAACACACATTTGAAGCACAAGAATCACATCACAGAATCATGGGAACTAGTTTGTAAGGGTAGTGGGAACTATGAGGGGAAAACTACACTTCCCAGGATTCTTCAGAGGAATTAATGTGTTTATGTGAGTTGCATGTGTTGTGTGGATCTACTTCATAAACTTTGCCTGCATGTAAATCGTTTTGATTATTTTTTTAAAAAAATGGAAATGAGCTATAACGTTTACTGGGTGACCATGGGCTACTCACCATCTCTTAGCCTAATCTGCCCCTCAGGATGAAAACAAGAGAGGGAAACCATGAACACCCCAGGGAAGAAGGGTATACCTAAATGTAGAGTAAATAATAATGTACAACCATAGTGTGAAATCAGATACTTATGGGGACATAGGATGAAGAAATATTTATATAAGCATGACTGTCAAAGATATTTATTATTTACACAACCTGTAAAGATATTTGTAGTGCAATCCTATGTTTGTTTACTCAGAATCAAGTCCCAATGTATTCAGTGGGGCTTACTCAAACAGGGAAGCCTGCACAGAACTGCAACCTCAAGTGATAAGAACCTTCACTCACCCAACCGAAAATTCAAATCATGCCACTTTAAGCTGTTTTGCAACTGTTTATACTTTTTTAATGGTTTATTGGATTTTAAAGGGATTTATTTCTTATTGTGAGCTGCCTTCGTTTCCAGTCGGCAACTACCTCACAGATTGTTTGAAAGACTCCATACACGCACACACAATGGAGATGTAAAAATACATCGACCGCATATAATAGTTTATTGTCAAAACCAGTTGGTCATTGCAGAACATTTTTTTTAAAAAAATCAGTATTAGTTTCCTACATAATAAAAGCAGTGAAACCTAAGTAAGCCCTGTCTAGCTATCTGAAAAGGTAGAATTGGAGGGGGAGAGAAAGATTTACAACATAAACACAATTCTTTGCTATGTTCACTCAGCAGTCCCATTAATTTACAGCACAATCCTAACCATGTCTACACAAAAGTAAGTCTTATTGAATTCAATTGGGTTTTTCTCTGGATATATGGGATTAGCATTGCAGCTTTACTCTCAGAAAACCAAGTATTGGATTAAAGCTTCATATTGGGAAGGTTTTCAAAATACTGCCATCTTCAACAGCTCAGGAAAATTTAAACTTGTTTGCCTCCTGCACACAAGACAGAAAAAGACTGAAAGCTATAAACTTGCTCAATTTGTGAGATTTTCAGATAAGCAGGAAAAAACAACAGTTTTCTGTCCTTGCAATGGGGGCTAGCAACTGCCTGGAGGTCAGCCAATCATAACCCTGACTTCAGTTATTTATTTATTTATTGTATTTGTATGCCGCCCCATAGCTGAAGCTCTCTGGGCAGTTTACAGCAACTAAAAACATCAAAAACAAACATACACATTTAAAACACATATTTTAAATACAATTTAAAACACAATTTAAAAAATTTAAAACAATTTAAAACACATGCTAAAACCAAATTCCTGTGCCAGTTGACATTCTACAGAGGGAGACATTCAAAGGAGTCTTTAAGGCAACCATCTGCAACTTGTTGCCCTCCAGATGTGTTGGACTAGGGCTCCCATCATCTGCAACCAGCACGTCAGGTGGGGATGATAGGAATTGTAGGCCAAAACATCTGGAGGTCAACAGGTTGAAGAAGGCCAGCTTAAACTACTTGATATGGCAGATCTAGGTTCGAAATCCAATTTAGTCATAAACTTGGAAGACTTGCAGGGTATAAACTGAATAAGGATATAATAGAGAATGAGAAAAAACAGAGGCTTAGCATTCAGCAATGTTTAAATATATACCTAGTGTCTGGTTTGTATTTACTATTTCAATTGTGCATTGTGCTCTTAATGTGGCTTGTTCTAACTTGCACTGCTGAGGCTTTTTGCTGCTGTTATTAGGGGTTGTGTTGTGGCTTTTTTATGAATTGCATATGTTTGTGTGTATATTCACACAAATACAAAACCTATGATTATGTCGTTAAAAGTTATTATTATTATTATTATTATTATTATTATTATTATTATTATTATTATTATTATTATTATTATTATTATTATTATTATTATCTTTATTTTTATCCCGCCTTTTTCCCAAAACTGGAACTCAAGGCGGCTTCCAGATAATACATATAGTTACAAACATACAAAACTACCTTAAAATCAGACTATTTGCAATATTAAAACCATTTAAACATACAGTTGAAATGAATCAAACGCAGTTAAACAGTAAAAACAACCCAGCACCCTCTGCAAGCCTCATCCTCAAGAACCATCAGTTCTAAAAGCCTGTCGGAATAAAAAGGTCTTCACCTGCTGACGGAAGGACTGCAAGGAGGACACCATTCTTACCTCCCTGGGAAGGGAGTTCCAGAGCCTAGGGGCAGCCACCGAAAATGCCCTATCTCACGTCCCCACCAATCGTGCTTGGAAAAGTGTTGGAATAGAGAGAAGGGTCTCTCCTGAGGATCTTAGGGCCCGGGCAGGCTCATATAGGGAGACACGGTCTAACAAATAGCCTGGACCCAAGCTTATTGGCTACAAACTTCAAAGGGTGGGGTTAGAACAGTCAGCTACAAGCTCATTAAACAGAAGTTGCGGGGAGGGGGGCAGCTGCCATTCTGGTGTGTATCTTATGAACCAGACCACCTAGAAAACTTAATTTTTTTAAAAAAAATGAAAGGTGAGAGTCTTGAGATTAAGGTGAATCACTCAGAGACCCGGAGAGGACTAAAATCCAGAGTCCCTGCGTGAAAACCGGAGACCTTGCAACCCTACTGGTGGGCTACCACAATTATTTATTAAATTTATATCCTGCCTTCTCAAAGGAGCCCAGGGCATAGAGATTTTCAGTTAAGCAGGAAAACAACAACAGCATTCTGGCCTTGCAATGGTATCTAGCTACTGCCTGGAGGTCAACAAATCCCTTGTCAATCACAGCCCTGAGTTCACGTATTGGCTACAAACCTGAAAGGGCGGTGTTAGAGCAGCCAGCTACAAGCTTATTTAACAGAAGTTGGGGGGTGGCTGCTTTGGTGTGTATCTTGTGAACCAGACCATCTAGAAACTTTTCTTTTAATGAAAGCTGAGAATCCGGATATTAAGGTGACTCACCCAAAGATGCAGAGAGGACTCTGGAAATCTCTGGGCAAAATCCGGAATCTCTGGGCAAAAACCCAGAGACCTGACAACCCTAGGGTGGAGGTACTTGGTTTTACTCCAAATATCCTAATTTTGAAGTAAATTAGTGAACATTTGGTGCAGCCAAAATTCTCACCATTAGAGTTGTTTTAGTTTTATATGATTTCTACAGGAAGGTTTGCTATAGTGCTTACTATGCCTGATAATTCTTGATAATAATGCACTTTAAAACGCAGGTACTTTCTTGCCCTCCAGAAGCAAAATGTGTTTCATCAGAATATGCTTATCTGTCTCCTGACATTTTAGCTATATAGACTTGCTATTACTATGTGTTCCTGTTTAAAACCTTTGGTACAACACATGTCTTAACAAAAAATAAATATTGATTTCCTGTAGATTTCTGGTGTGTGGGGGTCTGCATGACTTTTTCATTTTCATTAAACAAGGCCAGTAGTAGATATAATAACTGAGGGGTTTGGACTGTGATTTGCTGAGGAGCCTCCTGTACATAACCATTCTATGTAGAGGTTATTGTATATTTATTGTATACTTATAGAGGTCTTCCGGAAAGTGTCCCTAAAGGGATGAAACCTAAATATTAGTCTTACATCCCTATCCTATGCAATTTTGCTCAAAGAGACCTACTGTAATCAATGGTGGTTTTTGGTCAGTGTGCATACAATCATAGCCTTGGGTGCGATAGGACAGTTATTCACAATAAGACCTTATTAGATACAGCACCCCCCCCATATATGCCTATTTCTCACCAAAAGAAATGACAAGCATAAGGATTGCATTATTTAACACATGAAACAACTTGTGGGAAGGACTGTACTGGTGAACATTTACTGGGAAATGATCAGAGCCAGTCCATGGTAATTTATAGAGCACCATCATCAATGGCATGACACTTCAGAGAATTTACTAAGAAAAACACCTCCTTACAATGATGGTCGTGTCAGTTTATAATCAAAATGTTGCCAATGAGGGAGATAACAAAGCATAAAGAGAGAAAAGTAATAGACCAGGGTAATAAGGGATGTGTTCAAATGCAGCTGCATATAGCGCTGAGCTGAAATGCCTCCACTTTGTCTCCCTGTTTTCAGGTTGCATAGTTGAAGAGTATTTCTCTTACGGGGATCACAAACAGAGGGATAGTATGGGATAAATGATGAGTGATGAGCATATTGCTGCTGCTGCTGCTGGCTGCCTCCTTCCTTCCTTCCTTCTTCCCTCTTCACTCCAGAATGGAGGCAGAAGACATTGCCTTTTGTTTTGATTTGGCCCTCATTCTGATTTGGCCTAAAAATGATGTCATGTGATGGTGTCTAAAGCCAAATCTTAGAGAGAACAATGCTGCTTGGCCTTACAATGGAATATTTTTGGGAAAGGGGAAAAATGGCACTCAGATGCAACCAGGAACATGATCACTATAGCACCAAAAACAAGCAGCGGATGGAGGCTGCTGCTTTTCAGATTCTCACGCTCCCAAGAAAGTATGCACAGCATTGCACTCTAAATCTGAAAGGAATTACCTTTACTTGCTTTCCAGAGCTGTTGCTATGGTGGTCTGCTATTCTAAAAATAAAAATATCCTCTGTGTACTTATTTCAGGATAACCTTACAAAGCCCAGCAGGGATATATGGGTTTTGGAATTCTAAGTTGTGGTAGCTATGGTGAAAATTGAAGCAGGGCAGTCTTTATTCCACGTTAGGTAACCGAGGACACTTTTCCCTCTGGTTC
Organism: Rhineura floridana; assembly: GCF_030035675.1. Classification (NCBI taxonomy): domain Eukaryota; kingdom Metazoa; phylum Chordata; class Lepidosauria; order Squamata; family Rhineuridae; genus Rhineura; species Rhineura floridana. Next base: position 14,591,612 of record NC_084484.1, read on the forward strand.
TGCTGATCATATGATTTGGCTGACATGCAGTCCTTGATAATTAGCCCTGAGGGAATGTGGCACTGGGCAGCAAAAAGGGTTCCTACCCTTGTATAAACAGAAAATGGAGATGAGACTGAAGCGTAACTGGAAGCGAAGGGCCAACATTGGAAGGAAGGGAGGGAAAATACCAAATGAGATGGACAGAGAGATAGCAGGGTGGTGGCGGTGGTGTGTCTGCTTTTTAGAGGAGTTGTAACTCAGTAGTAGACCATGTTTTGCAGGTATAAAGATATAAGGCAGGTCTAAGGTAAATTCAGTCCTGACCTTTCCAATTAACTTAGGTATATTGTCTATGTGAGCCATTACTGGGCTTGAGGGAGCAATGCAGAGTGTAAAGGGCAGCTACATATGTTCACTCAATGATGATTTAGAAATAGCATTGCCTGCTCACGATTCCAAAAAAGGGGATGCAAATTTGAATATCAGTCACTAGATACAGGAAGCCATTCTATCTGTATTCTACTTATTGTACATACAAGCTCTTCTTTCTCAAGGGAACACAAATAATCAGGACTCACTTTTACTGTTGGCCTCAATTTTATTTTGCAATTTCATGTCTAGGCTCCTCTAGATATGGGAAATATAAGATAGCTTTTTACAAAAGCACCTTACCTGAACTTCTAAGTATCCCTAGGTAGTTTGCCCTCCTCTGCATTCTTATCTCTACTCGTGGCAGCTAGGCCATATCCCAGCTGTGCAGCTATTGGCTGTAGGCCAAGGCTCTTTCAATCAGCACTAGCATATCTGATGCTTTTGCAAGCACTTCAAGTTTGTGCATGAAATACTAATGATAGATGTCAGCTATTTTTATGGTTCCTTTTGGCCTGCATTTAGGCATGCATATCTTTTGGCCCAATAGTTTTTTTTTTTTTTTTTTAATGGATGGAGAGGATGTTTCTATTTGGGTGAACAAAAATGTACAAATATTTTTCTTACCCCTCTTTACCTGTGCTTGTGATTGTTTTCCTAATGGTATGATTGAAGAATGTTGTGTTTCTGAGATGAAGACTAGCTGGTTTATATAGATCCCCTATTTTATCCATTACATAAAGGGGGAAATCTAACACAAGGATACCATTTTTGATTGTTGCTGTGTGTAGCATAGAATTCTGTCTTCACAAATGACATAAAGAGGAAATACTGAAATGTTGCTAAGTGGGTCCCAGGGTATCATCTAAAGGCACAGGAGACGACCACCTTCCTGACGCTGAGCACATCTGTGCCTGGATGGGAGGCTACCTAGGTAGCCATATGGATGCCATCTTTGGCTGTGTGATGAAAAAAATGTGGGGTCTACATGTAAGGAAAAATAAAGAAATTTGTTCTTAATTTTAAAAAACAAATCAATACCTTGATTATTTGAGCCCTGTTAAAGGGATGGTTGTGATGTTCCTGTATTAGTGTATATATGGTAAATGCTGTTTGAATAGAAGATACATGGTAAGTGGAATGAAAGAAGAGGGGGGAGTAAATGGGCAGTAGAATGCTGGATGATTGGCTGAGTGTTTGGATGGCTGGAGAGTATAAATGGAAGGATGACAGTTAAATCTGTGTGGATGTTAGTGGGTTGTTTTGGTGGGTTTTTGAGAGGAGATTGTGTGGAGAGTTGGTGAATGTGAGGAGAGTGTGGAGTTCGGATTAATACTAAGACCAGTACCTCAGGGATAGATGAAACCATATGCCTAAGTGCCTTTATAAAGAAATCTTGTTATCTTTGTTATTTAATAAATATATTTGGTTTACCAAAGGCCTGATCCTTGGCTGGGGTTTCACAGACCAGAAGGGAGGGTAAGGTAAATACCAAGGCTGAAGGGAAACTGTAACAAATGGTGGCAGCGGTGAAGCGGATAATATAACACCACAAGTATTCAGAGCAAACCAGAATTATCTGCATTGATACAAAGGGACTGGGGACAGCTTAAGCACTCAGTCACAGAGGTAACCTGATAGAGAGACTCAGGCAGAGTCTCTGGGAATACTGGTTATAGGACGTGACTGGTGGTGCTGCCTAGCAGGGGTATCTGTTGAGATCTGTGCTAGAGCGGGGAGAGAAACCATACAAAAGGACAGTCCGGACTGGTGGAGTCCCTGGTGGTGCCTAGTGACAGGCAGTAACCACGAGCAGGTAGGAACCTGACAGGGAGAGCCAGGGAAGGGCGTCACAATGGTCATGTGCCAGAGTATGTTGAGCACCCACTGAATGAAGAATTAATGTTGTTAGCACTAAGCATTTGTTGCAGGAAGACATATCTGGGCTCAGTGGAACTCATGCTGAGTATAAAAGCTTGAACAACTCCAAATATTGTTAAATTTTAAGCCAGTTTACTAAAAAAAGTGCTGCTGCACACATTGATCTAAGAATATGTTTTCCATGCCCTCATTCTATTTTCTCATCTGGATACACTATTTTTTAAAAAAAACAAAAATCTTTTCCCCCGCAGTCTGATTGTCAAATCTCTAGTGGCATGTGTATATGCATGCACAAAGTTGACTATGGGTACTACTGAAGAGCAGCCATAATTTGTGTTGGATCAAGTGGGACAGAGTGGATTGATATGGTCCATGTCAAGCCAGCAGAATGGAAGCTAGAACTGAGTGGAATTGCCAAGCGATTGTAAAGGTCTACCCGAGCCAGATGGTCATATGTCAAGCCTAATTTGTACATAAAAACACACAAAGGTGAAGAACAAGCCAGGGATCAGAATCAGATTGGAAGGGCCATCTGTATGCCAGTGTCCGGTTCAGAGCGGGAATCATGGGTCGGAGACGGGGGTGCAACGAACTCTTGCTTTATTAACGTAATGGATACATCGAAGGCTGAGCGCCTCATAGAAAAGACCCTATGCTAACTCACTACAAGTCCCTAACTACCATCTAGACATGCTCTGCAACATGTGATGAAAGTTGACTCAACGCCCCATTCACAGCGCGGCAGTCTTACATAGGAGAGGTCTTGGAGCATGACCTCTCACTCCTTCGCACGCATGCCCTCTGCCCTGTCCGCTTCTCCCTACATCGTGAGCACGGTGAAGGGAGGCAAGCCTCCACGGGCTCATCTGACAGAACAGGGTCCTTATCTGCAGGTGGGGAAGCAGAGGGCTGGGAAGCGTCGGGCGTCTCTAGGATACTGCTTGGCACAGGAGGAGTTACTGCTCTTTCGGAATCCTCCCCTAATGGCTCTGTGGGGGTGTTTGGTGGCTGAGCGCTGTCCCATTGAGGGGCAGGGTCAGCCGTGGGAACTGGCGGGGTGGCTAGCTCACTCTCTTCCTCAAGGTCTGGCCTAGACTCAACAACAGCTGGATCGTCCATGCCTGCTGACGGCTGAGGTGCCTGCAACTCATGCCTTCCCCCTCCTTGATCTGCAGGAGAGAGGCTGGGCTCAACACCCCTGGGCTCAACAGCAAAAGACAACAGAAAAGAACTGTTGTTGACCTCACAAGATCCCTCTCAAGAGTCTGGTCAATGGGATCATGCTTTGGGTGCAAAGCATGCAAAAAATCCCATATTTGTAGAATACTGTGTTTTAGGACTTTTCCATGGCTCTCTATCAGAGGGCTAATGTGCCAAGATATAGAGCCCAGTGGTTCAATACATCCCTACAGCCTGACCATTGGCACAGCTAGCCATTTTGTCTATTCCAACTGGAACTGGCTCTTCAGAGTTTCAAGCAGATAGCTACCTGGTCCTTTTAAATGGAGTTGCCAAGGATTGAATCTTGGACCTTTTGTATGCCTGCAAAGCATGCATTTTACCACACAGATAGTATTTTGATGCATTTTAAATTAATCAGACTTAAAAGGGCTGATATAATTGGTTTGCAAGCTAAGATGCTTTAAAATAAAGGGGACAAAGCAATAATGATAAGGAACGGATATTATAGAGTTGGAAAAGGTTCAGAAGAGGGCAACAAGAATTATCAAGGGGATGGAGCGACTCCCTTACGACGAAAGGTTGCAGCATTTGGGGCTTTTTAGTTTAGAGAAAAGCTGGGTCAGAGGAGACATGATAGAAGTGTATAAAATTATGCATGGCATTGAGAAAGTGGATAGAGAAAAGTTCTTCTCCCTCTCTCATAATACTAGAACTCGTGGACATTCAAAGAAGCTGTATATTGGAAGATTCAGGACAGACAAAAGGAAGTACTTTACTCAGCGCATAGTTAAACTATGGAATTTGCTCCCACAAGATGCAGTAATGGCCACCAGCTTGGATGGCTTTAAAAGAAGATTAGACCAGTTCATGGAGGACAGGGCTATCAATGGCTACTAGCCATGATGGCTGTGCTCTGCCACCCTAGTCAGAGGCAGCATGCTTCTGAAAACCAGTTGCCGGAAGCCTCAGGAGGGGAGAGTGTTCTTGCACTCGGGTCCTGCTTGCGGGCTTTCCCCAGGCACCTGGTTGGCCACTGTGAGAACAGGATGCTGGACTAGATGGGCCACTGGCCTGATCCAGCAGGCTTTTCTTATGTTCTTATGTTCTTAAAGGAAAGGCGACTTTCTTTAATGGCTTGGAGAGAACAGATTCCCTTTTCAATCCAGCTTTTCTTTCATCTTTCCCTTTTCTCTCCCATTCTACTCAATCTGTTCTCTTGTTTTGATATTTCTCCTTCCATATATATAGATTAGAGATAGGTAACTTTTGTAATTTCAGGGATCACCTTCTTGGAACTTAAAACACATTTAACTTCAATGAAAGGCTACCGGAGGCTAGGAAAAATGTGTTCAGAGCCCAGGTGAAAGCCACATGCAGAAGATATGTGTTTTGTGTACCTAGTGGTTTTTTGAGGGTGGTGTATAGAAGAGGGATCAGCACAGGTTAAACTTTTTTCATTCTAAAATAATACAAGCTTTAATAAATACATACAGAGTCTTTATGTTCTCCAAACCATTTAAAATGGTGCAACACAGCCAAACTAGTAATTTTGAACAGTGGGTTTTTGCACGCATCATTAGTCTACTACTAGTGGGAAGCAAATCACTTCCATTTTTTTTGCCTCATTTATTCATTGGCCCCCTTGATTTATAACAATAGGTTTAATTAGAAATAAATGCAATTTGCTATTTATTGCGTACAAAGGACACCTTTAAATATATTTTGCAGAGTTTTAAATATTAAAACAAATGTAGTTAGTCTAGAAAGAAATATGATGTAGCAATGTGACATGCCTTACTGTGAAAAGGACAAAATTATTGTAAAAGAGGGGGTAGTTTCTTCAGTTCTTGCGTTCAGGTTATAGAAAAAAAACCCCACCTGCTCAGTATGAATCTCAATAGCTCCATTGTGACTCTTGTTTATTGCAGCAGAAAATCGGCACATAAGGTTACAATAAAGCCCTTGTTTTAGTTTTAGAAAGACATCACATAAACACACAGACTACAAAAATAAGTTGAGAATGAGATAATCTTTGTGATGGTTGGTTAAAGCAAGAGGTAATGAGTATACATTTATACCACAGACTTAAACTGGGAAATTTAGGAGAGGTGAACTCATCATACCCTTCAGTTCCCATTGGTAATCCATGATCATTAAATAAGTATAAAACAGATGCAAGTTTGTAGTGTAGCTATGTCCTATAAACCAGAAACTTGTATTGAAATGTGTTTGTAGATCATGGTTATATGCCTGTTTTTTGCCTGTGTGGTCTCATCACACATGGTTCAAGCACAGGGCATGCTTTGTATAAATCTGGCCTTTCCAAAAGTAAACCACTTCACTCTGGCTGTTAGAAAAACAGACACCTCCAACTGTTTAGAGTGATTCCCCCTCCCTGTCCCTTGTCTTATGAATAACCAGTCAATCAATTTATAGTCTTCCTAATCCCAGTCTTTGAATAATTAACTCCCTGTGTCACAACTCATCCCATACAGAGAATCCACACTCTCACTTCTTACAATATTTGAGGTCTGGTTTTGGCACTGAAACTGGTTTGGTCATCCTTTCCCAGGAGAAGTACTGGGGAAGGTTGGGTAACCCTGCTTATTTTCCAGGACCTCTATGTTGTTTTTGATGTCACCAGCTATGGCATCCTTCGGGATAAGGATTTAGGGGAACTGCATTGTAGTCAAAAGGTGATGCTGAGTGACTTTTGAACAGCTCCGAGGCATCTATGGAGTTCTATCTACATGAAGCCACTGCCACTGAATAAGATCACCTGCACATTTGGAGTAATGTGTCATCATTATGTACTTCCTTGGGAGGATAAGGTTCAAAGTCTGAGGTGCTTCTCAATCCCTCTGTCATTTGGTGCACAAGTGGCTTCTGTGGCATAGAATACCTTTCATTAGCTTGAGCGAGTGCCAGATTAGAAAAGTGTAATGTGGGGCTGCCTTTGGAAATTCCCTGTAAACTGCAGTTAGATGGCAGGATAAAAAAAATTAAACTTGCACTCAGAAGAAATTGCAGATGCTACTCCAACATATACCTCTTCATAAGTGGCAACTGCCACCTACCTGATGGGCAACACTGTTCCTGATATCCCCTCCTCAGGTGGAACTGTGATGCTACCTCCTTTGCTTCCTTCTTGCATTATATTGCCATATTTAATGCAAGAACATGCACATGCACGCACACACACACTGCAAACAAATTTATAATGTTTAAAGAAAGCAATTTTCTTTTTGAGTGCCCACAGATGCTACTCGCAATTTGTGACCCCATTACAATTTAAGCTGAGTGTGGAGAGGTCAACTGTCATTAATGTGCTCCGTTTCTCCTGCCATTAGCGAGTTCCACTGCTGATAATCTGGACATAACCTCAACACATATACCTTCCTTATTTTATGCTACCAGAAAAGTTATGCATGGATGTTTATAATTATCTGCATACCGTGATTAACAAATAGAAATAATATTAAGTTCTTTAAAAAACAGAAAATGAAGGCTTATTTTCTCCATTTTTTACCAATTGAATTTCCAGAGCACTATTGGTCACTCAGGCATATTTGTCTTTCCCAGAATAAAGTCGACACAAGGATGAACTGTGACCTATATTACACAGCCAGGAGAGTGGCTATATACTATAGTCAGCATGGATTTTTGACATTCTGCAATGTTAAGTTGAAAATACCCCACATGCCATTCTGATGTTTCCCATAAGCTCATTTCAAAACAAAATCTTACAAAACTTCCTGAACCCAGAAACTCCTGCTTAACAACCTTCTAGATTTTCATGGCAACACACAAAATAATTAGAGAGAATTGAGAGTGTTCCAAAAGCCAGAGTCACAGCTTGCTTATTTATTTATTTATTTATTCATTTATTTACCGCCCCATAGCCGAAGCTCTCTGGGCAGTTTACAGTAACTAAAAACATTAAAAACAAATATACAAATTTAAAACACATCTTTTAAAAACAGTTTAAAACACAATTTAAACATTTTAAACACACATGCTAAAATACCTGGGAGAAGAGGAAAGTCTTGACCTGGTGCCGAAAAGATAACAGTGATGGCGCCAGGTGCACCTCATCAGAGAGATCATTCCATAGTTTGGGGGCCACCACTGAGAAGGCCCTCTTCCTTGTTGCCACCCTCCGAGCTTCCCTCGGAGTAAGCACCCGGAAGAGGGCCTTAGATGTTGAGTGTAGTGTATGGGTGGGTTCATTTCGGGAGAGGCGTTCTATCAGGTATTGTGGTCCCAAGCCGTGTAAGGCTTTATAGGTTAAAACCAGCACCTTGAATCAAGCTCGGAAACATACAGGCAGCCAATGCAAGCAGGCCACAATTGGTTTTATATGTTCAGACCGCCTGGTCCCTGTTACCAATCTGGCAGCTGCATTGTGCACAAGCTGCAGTTTCCGAACCTCCTTCAAAGGCAGCCCCACATAGAGTATTGCAGTAATCTGATTTGGAGGTTACCAGAGCATGGACAACTGAAGCCAGGTTATCCCTGTCCAGATAGGGGCTCAGCTGGGCCACCAACTGAAGTTGGTAGAAGGCACTCCGTGCCACCGAGGCTACCTGAGCCTCAAGTGACAGAGATGGTTCTAGGAGAACCCCCAAGCTACGAACCTGCTCCTTCAGCAGAAGTGCAACCCCATCCAGGACAGGTTGGACATCCACCATCTGGTCAGAAGAACCACCCACTAGCAGCATCTCAGTCTTGTCTGGATTGAGCCTCAGTTTATTAGCCCTCATCCAGACCATTGTCACAGCCAGGCACTGGTTCAGCACATTGACAGCCTCACCTGAAGAAGATGAAAATGAGAAGTAGAGCTGTGTGTCATCAGCATACTGATGGCAACGCACTCCAAAGCTCCAGATGACCGAACCCAACGGTTTCATGCAGATGTTGAACAGCATGGGGAACAGAACTGACCCCTGTGGAACCCCATACTGGAGAGTCCAGGGTGCAGAGCAATGTTCCCCAAGCACCACCTTCTGGAGGCGACCTGCCAAGTAGGAGCCAGTCTTCCCAGAAGGATACCATGGTCGATGGTATTGAAAGCCACTGAGAGATCAAGAAGAATCAAGAGAGTCACACTCCCCCTGTCTCTCTCCTGACAAAGGTCATCATACAGGGTGACCAAGTATGTTTTCGTGCCAAAACAAGGCTTGCCTAATCAGGGAGCCACACCCACACCAAACCTTTATTTCACTTTAGACAGTCATTGCTTCCCCCAAAGAATCCTGGGAAGTGTAGTTTGTGACATGTGCTAAGAGGAGACTCCTATTCCCCTGACAGAGCTCCAGCGGCCAGACTGGTTTAACAGTCAGCTGCTCTGATTGAAGCTCTGTGAGAGAAACAGGGCATTTCCTAGCAACTCTCAGCACCCTTCACTAACTACACTTCCCAGGATTCTTTGAGAGAAGCCATGACTGTCTGAAGTGAAATAAAGGTCTGGTGTGGATGTGGCCAGGGACAGCTTTTGTTTAAATTTGGGTGGGAGGCTACATGTGCCTGCTGCAGAATAAAAAGCTGGGGGAAACCCTGAAAAAGAATAATACTGTTCACAATGTTTTCCTTTTGGAAAGGAATGGGGCTTCCCCTCTACCCAGTGCCCACCCATCCAAACTCTTCCCCTCCCCCCACTGGCCCTCCCCCAGGTCAGTTTATTTATTTAAAAAGTTTATATCCCACTTCAGTTCCAAAGAATTCTAAGCGGCCAAAACAATAACATAGTGCAAACACATTATACAATATACAATATATAAAAAAATATAAATTATCTCTCACATTACAATTCAAAAGCTAACCGAAATAAAAAGGTCTTAACTTGGCGACGAAAAATAATTAAAGAGGGGGAAGAATGAATTTCCTGCGGAAGAGAATTCCAAAGAGTTGGTGCTACCACCGAAAACGATCTATTCCTAATACCAGTCTGATGAATTTGGGAAAAAGAAGGAATATTAAGGCTGGGATCTAATGAAGATCTTAAAGAACGAGCAGGCTCATAAAATGAAATACGATTTGAAAGATAACTAGGGCCTGAACAAGATAAAGCTCTAAACGTTAAAACCAGGATTTTAAACTGAACTCGATAAGAAATTGGAAGCCAGTGTAGTTGTTTTAGGAGCGGGGTAGTGTGAACTCGCCAACCTGCTCCTATTAACATCCTGGCAGCCGCTCTTTGGACTAATTTCAGTTGACCAAGTATTTTAAGGGGAAGTCCAGTATAAAGCGAGTTACAATAGTCTAACTTAGACGTAACCAAGGCATGGGTAACCGTGATTAGGTCAGAGAGTTCCAGAAAAGGGCGCAATTGGCGAACCAATTTTAGGCGGGCAAAGGCACTTCTGGAAGTTGCTAAGACATGGGCCTCCAAAGTCAAGGCCGAATCCAGAAGGACACCCAAACTACGAACCTGGGTCTTTAAAGGGAGTAAAACTCCGTCTAATAACGGTACATTCCCTATTTCCAACTTGGTTCGGTGCCCAACCACCAGCACCTCTGTTTTATCTGGGTTCAATTTCAGCTTATTCTGTGTCATCCAGGTCTTAACTGCTGTTAGACAATTATTTAAAGGAAGGATGGCATCTTTCATATCCGGAGGGAAGGAAAAATAAAGCTGGGTGTCATCAGCATATTGGTGAAACCGAATTCCAAACCTCCGGATGATCTCTGCCAGCGGTTTCATGTAAATGTTAAACAGCATCGGTGAAAGCACCGAGCCTTGTGGTACTCTGCATGACAACGGCCAGGGATCAGAGCTAAAATCCCCAAATAGTACTCTCTGTGATCTGCCCTCCAAGAAAGAGCGGAGCCACTGAAAAACAGTGCCTCGTAAGCCCATCTTGGAGAGGCGGCCCAAGAGAATGTCATGGTCGATCGTGTCAAATGCTGCTGAAAGATCAAGAAGGACTAACAAAGAAACTTTCCCCTTGTCTAACTCTCTCCGGAGGTCATCCACTAAGGCCACCAATACGGTCTCAGTTCCATGACCCGGCCTAAAACCAGATTGAGAAGAGTCGTAGTAATCTGTCAGCTCCAGGAAACTCTGGAGCTGAGAGGCCACCACTTTCTCAATAATTTTACTTAAAAAGGTAAGTTGGACACGGGACAGAAACTATGTAAACTGGAAGGGTTCAAAGAAGGCTTTTTAAATAAGGGAATGACAATTGCTTCCTTTAGGCTGCCTGGAAGGTGGCCTTGTTGGAGGGAAGCATTGATCACCTCACTGATCCGGTCTGCGAGTCCCTTTCTGAACTGTTTTATAATCCAGGAGGGACATGGGTCTAGTGAACACGTGGTGGGTCTCATCCCTTCCAAAAGATTATCTATATCAGCGGGATGGATGAGCTGAAATGAGTCTAAAGTGGAAGAGCAGATAGTAACTGTAGTAGAGGGCATAGCATCGATTACAACATTATTAGTATCAAGATCAGAACGAATCTGGGCAACTTTAGTACTAAAATATGTGGCTAGTTCTTGACAATGGGAGGCAGAATGATAGAAATTCGGCTTATGTTGGTCTTGATTAAGCAAGTCCTTAACCACCCGGAAGAGTTCTTTTGGTCGGCTGTCGGCAGACGAAATGGCAGCCGAGAAAAAGGCTCTTTGTGCCGTAGATCTAGATGTCATATAATGCTTCAAAAAGTTCTTGGCCTGAAGTTGGTCAAAAAGGCTCCGTGTCTTCAGCCAACGACGCTCTAAGCCCCTGTAAGTCCGTTTCATATCTGCCAATTCCTTAGAAAACCATGGGGCCACCTTAGATCGAGAGTGAGTAAGTGGACGTAAAGGGGCAATAGCATCTATAGTCCTGGACATTGTATTATTCCAAGAATCTACTAAATCAACAATGGAGTCACTAGTTCGAGGAACAAAATTTTTTTCAGCAGTAGATAAGAAAACAATCGGATTTAATAACCTTTTTGGGCGAATCATTTTTAAAGGATTCTTTCCTCTAAAAGGAGTATGTAATGGTGGTATTTTAAATTTAATCAAATAGTGATCTGTCCAAAGTAATGGGCGAATAGATAAATCACTAAGTGCCAAGTCCTCTTCATCCGGGCCAGTATAAAAAACAAGATCAAGAGTATGATCAGCTCTATGTGTGGGTTCCTTAATTAATTGAGATAATCCCAAGGTGGTCACAGTCGTCATAAAATCACGGGCCGCACCATATAAAGAGGAATTGACATGAATGTTGAAATCTCCCAATACTAACAGGTTAGGGGACACCAACATTAGTTCCAAAATCAACTTCGATAGCTCCTGCAAGGCGGTCATAGAGCAACATGGGGAGCGATAGATCAATAAAATTGCCAAACCATCCTGGCTGCCAGATTTTAGACTAAGGGCTTCAAACCCAGGGAGAGATGGAAACGGCACTCTAGTCAGAGAGATAGTCTCTCTCTATATTATTGCTACTCCACCTCCAGGATCCTCAAGTCTGGGTTGATGTAAGGCCAAAAAGCCAGGCGGGCAGAGACTAATCAAGTTCACTCCGCCAGCCTCCTCTAACCAGGTTTCAGTAATGCATAATAAATCAGCTTGTTCATCCAAAATAAGATCTTGAATAATCACAGATTTCCTATTTACAGATCTTGCATTAAGAAGCAGAATCTGGGATCCGAAAAAATTATTTGGGAAAGAAGTCTGTCTCTCCTTTTGAGCTAATTGTGCAGGGGTTAGTAAGTGGCGATATGCTCTACCTTCCTTGGGGCGGTCATATGGTGTTAACTGATTATACTTCCCTCTACCCGATATTGTGGGAATGGGGTTTCTATCAAAGACCCTCGGTAAACATCCACCCCGATTCTCCGGGGAGGGAGGCATACAAAAGGAGGTCAAATCTAGTTGTGATGAAACTCAAAAGCGAGCGGCATCAGATTCTGATAAAGATCTATATCTAAGAGGATTTGTATGAGGTTGGTCCCCAAGAGAAACAGAAAGTGCCAAATCCGTCATAGCGATTTTTTCTGAGGAGCTACAGGCAATTTCGGCTACTGAATGATGGTCAGAATTTTTTGTACTCTGTGACAACCTGGTATTCTGCAACAGCCTAAGGAGATTATGCAGGTCATTAATGATGTCTTGTTGAGCCATGTCAGAGAAACTAGGGAATTTAGTCACTAATTCTTCAACATGGGGCCCTTGGAGTATCAGAGGCTGATCAGCTGGCTCTATTCGTTTAGGGTACTCAATTAAAAGTGGGGATACAGTGGGCAAAGATGCCGATACTTTATAATCATTACAGTTGGTTAAGGAGTCCCTAGAACTCATCAAAGCATCTAGGCTAGGGGGAAGTGAGGAAACAGCACGATCCTGATATGATTCTCTGAGAAGTGGTGATTGATCACAGGAACTCACTTCTGGCCGCTTAATGATCAGGGGGGAAGGAGTCGCCGAATTTAAAAAATATCTATGTACAGAAATACCTCGCTCCCAGAGCCAGAATTTCTTGGCTAAAAATAAATTGACCAATTTACAAGATACAAAAGAAAACAATACTGTAGACTCAGTGGGAAAATTAAACAAAACAGTAATTTTAACTAAATCTTTAAGATTAATTGGACCAATGTGCCAAGATTGAAATAATTTCAAATAGTACAATTTTAGATTATGCGGTTGTACACAGAAACTAGGGTATGGTAGGTGTGAGAGAACTATTGAATTCTGCTGGAGTTGTAAAGACCAACAATATATAGATTATTTCTTTACAGCAATTTGATTCTGCTCCATTGTCTGAGTCTTCATAGGGGAAGGAAATGTACCCCCCAAAGATGGTTGTAATAGTGGGGGAGGATGCTTCGTCGGAGATGTCACACCTGTTATATGAGCTGAAGAAGATTGTCCCGAGCTCTTCCTAGTATGTTCAGATGTAAGGGCATCCTCTAGTAATTTAAAAAGTTTACGAAAATCCATCTTACCCCCCCTGGGACGTTTGTAGTTCTTTATATTCTTTGTTTTCTTTATTTGGATTATGTTCTTAGAGCGTTTCTTCTTTTGCCCTTGATTTTGGGACAATTTCTTCTCCATAATCGGAGAGGAGGGGTTAGGCGACGGGTTCTCAATGGGAACATCCAGTTTTGTTGGTGATAGTGACTTCAGAAACGCTTCAGTAAGGGTTCTTAAGAGGTTGTTAGTAACAAAGATAAAGTCTATTATGGATTTCAATTGATCAGAAAATATGGCCAAATGAAGAGATAAAAAAGAGTCATTCGAGGGAAATTGGGGAAGACTTAAATCATCATTGGAAACAAAGGAATTTTGGATTTTTGGAGGGTCTTCGATTTGAATAGAAGGTATCTTATTTGTCAGAGAATGAACTGTTTGGATTAGTTCTGATTCTCCTGAATGCTGCCCAGATCGAAGCTCCGCCTGAGCTAATCCCACCGCTAAATTTGGGGTGGTTGGTACAGAAGACTTTTGCAATAGATGGAACACTTTAGAGTCTAGGGACCAGTCGAGTTTTTCATTATTTAGAGTATCTGCTGGAACAGAGCTTCACCTACCCTAAGCATGATTGCACAGGAGTAAATCCCACTGAACTCAAAAAGCATGCAAATGATCAAACCTTCCCTCCCCTCCTCCTCCCTCCTATCCCCTCCCTTTTGCCCCTTCTCTCCACCTCCCTTCACACCTCCCTTCTCCTTCCCATCCCCTTTCAATCCCCTCCTTCCCTCTCCTCCTCTGTCCCCTCACCTCTGCCCTCCCTGTTGTCCTCTACCATGGTCAGTTTTACGTATCTTAAGAATGCTTGCATGTGAGTAAATCCCATTTAATTCAATAAGCATGCAAATGATCAAACCTGCCCTCCCCTGCTCCTCGCTCCCATCACCTCCCCTTTGCCCCTTCCCTCCCCTTCCAATCCCCTCCTTTCCCCTCCCCATCCTTCTGCTCCCTTCTCCCCCCTTTCTCCTTCCCTCTACTCTCCCCTCCCTGTGCTCCTCCTGCATAGTCAGTTTTACCTGTCCTAGCCATGATTGCACAGGAGTAAATCCCACTGAACTCAGTAAGCATGCAAATGATCAGACCTGCCCTCCTCCCCTCCCTCCTGCTTGCTCCCCTTTCCCCCTCCTCTCCCCATCCCCTGTGGTCAGTTTCATCTATCCTAAGCGTGACTGCAGGGGAGTAAATCCCACCGAACTCAATAAACATGCAAATGATCAATCCATTCTGAGCAAACTTGCACAGGATCCCATTTCTTACCTTCCAGATTAAAAAGCAGAGAAATTCACTAATAGGCAAAAACCTTGTGGTTTAAGAACATACCTACAGCCAACAGATATTTCTATTAAACTTTAAAAAGCAGGGAAATTGGGCAGCTATAGTGAATGCACCAGAGGAGCAGGAGAACTGATCTCCTCTCTGAGATATTGTACTGCCCAGAAATTTGTGAAAATGCAAACACAATTTGGCATTCACAGCCCGATCCCCTTCCTCTGTAGCTTGGAAGAATTTGATAACATATGCCTCTGAGCATATGGTGAGTGGTGGCAATACCTGCAACCAGCCCAAATAACAGAATCAAGATATGTGCTGTGCTAATCTTGATTTAGCAGGGAGGAAGCCACAATATTAAAACAGTTGATATAATTCAGATAGTCACTTTAAATATGTTTGATTTACTTTGCAATTTTAGTGAAGTTTCCTATAGTAAGTCATTTTCTTTTGCTTCTGTTTTTGTGAATATGTGAAGTAAAGCAACACTTTGCAGCACACAAAAAAAAAACCTCCACAAACAATTGTGGAATAATGGCACTGACTGTTCTGCATATTAGTTTCCAGTGGACATCAGGAGTGTCTCAGTTTGCACAAGATAAAACAATGGGAGGTGAAATATATTCTAGCAAAATTCTAGGTATGCTCTATGTTTTTAATTGACCATGTTCACCTTTCCTAAGTGGAGTAGTTTAAGCATAGCAGGCTTAACATGCATCTTGGGCAGACCAAGTTTGTTTTTTCCAACAGCTAGAGTCGTTGGTTAAGTAGCAACATATTGTAATCACTCTGATTTTACATCAAACTGCAGTTTCAGATTCAGCTGTCAATGCACCCAAAGTAGAAATAGAGCCTAACCTCCAGTTTGAAACACAAAAGGCTGTCTTCACCATCACATGACATTGACCAATAAAAAGGCTTTGAAATAAATAAAAATAAATTTGACACAGATTTCTAGGATGAATAATGAAAGAAATATAATTTTCTAGGTTAGATTCTCTGTCGAAACAGTAGTAACGCAGAAAAAAAGCAAAGTAAGAAGAATACCAACAAACATTCAAAAATGTAATTCTCCATCTTTGGAGATGGCAGGTGTTGCCACCACTCACCATATGCTCAGAGGCACATGTTACCAAATTCTTGCAAGCTACACAGGAAGTGGGTTGGACTGTGAAATACCAACCCAAATTGTGTTTGAATTTTTAACAACCTGTAGGGCAGTCCAATATCTCAAAGAGGAGGTCAGGTCTCCTGCTTTCCCTGGAGCATTCACTATAGCTGCCCAATTTCCCTGCTTTTTAAAGTTTGATAGAAATAGCTGTGGGCTATAGGTACACTCTTAAACCGCAAGGTTTTTTTTGCCTATTAGTGAATATATATTAGCTGCTTGCTAAAAATTATACCTCACATAAGTATTTCCCCCTTCTCTATTCCTTAATTTTTTATTTCAGTACCTTTAAAAAACATTTTATTGTCCCTGTTTCATTCAACCACTGTATGAATGGCTAACTAAAATGACATTTTACACCTCAGAGATATTTTGGAGATATATGCAAAGTCACAGCCTGTTTCTTTTTCTCTAAGTTACTGTATCTTCTTCTCCAATCTATTTCACATTAATTCTTTGCTGATGTATGAACTTGGATTGGGATGGAGCCTTAAACCCTCCAATGGGAAAAAGTTGAACAGATGAATCAAAAGAGCTTATTTGGACAGAAGACCTAAATTGGGTTTCTAATAAAGCAGGAAGGCTCAGCTGCGTAACAGAAAGACAGAAGGAGAGTTGAAGGACAGAATGAGTCTAGGAAGGCAGTGGTAAAAAACTGGAAGCAATAACATGAGCGAGTCCTAAGTAGGTCAATAGCTCATGGTTTACTTATTACAATAAGGTGGCTTCCTGGAATTGCACCTTGCAGATCCTTACTGGGGGAAACTCCAAGGTCCTGGAAGCAACTACATGTCCTGGAAGCTACTCCAAGGTCCTGGAAGCAACTACAGGTACTGTCCTGACAGTGACTAAAGTTAAGGCCCAAAATAGATATCAGTGTACCTTGCAAATTTGCATGCATCTGCCTGCTTTTTTAATGCCCACTAAGGTGTGGTGAAGCCCAAAACTTTGTCGCTTAACTTGTAGATGTGATCTGAGGCAAACAAAGAAACTGACAAAATGTATGTGTGATGTGCCTTCAAGTCTGAAACTGCTCTTTTCCTTGTCTTCAAACTTTGGTTGTAAAAGCCTTGGTGTTAAACAGAAGCCAGTTGCTTTTGTTATCAACTAGCTCTCTTCTTCACCCAAGCCCTCTCCTGGGGCAAATGTCTGAAGAGGAGATGATGAAGAAATTTGAGTGAGAGGAGTGTTTTTTCCAGCCTTATTCCCTCACACTTACATATATTGATAAACATTAAGATGGACATTACCAATAGAAAAGAAAGAAAGCTCATCTGGAGAAAGGCATCCTAGACTTAAAATTATACTTCATAGAAGTATAATTGAATTCTCCCTTGAAAAGCAGATATGCCACTTTGGGGTACTTCTGAACCTTGGTTTGCTCTTGAACAAACAGATAGCAGCTGTGGCCACATGTCCCCCTTGGCTAGCTTTGGCTAGTATGCCAATGGTAGTTTTTTCTAGAGAAAGCTGATCTTGTAACAATTGCACACCTTGGTTACTTTGAGAATGGACTATTGTAATATGCCCTTTGTGAGGCTGCCCTTTAAGAGTGTCCAGAAATGCAGTTAGTCATATGATCATATTACACCAGTGTTGGATCAGCTCTGCTGGCTTCCAGGCACAATTCGAGGTGCTGGCTGTAGCCTAAAAAGTCTGAGACCAGAATATCTGAAAGATCACCTCAAGCTATGTGACCTGCTGAGATCATTAGGAGAGGCTCTGGTGCACATCCCTTCACTTTGTGCAGTGGGGATGTGTAAATTGGGCCTTTTTTCATTGGCAGCATCTGGACTGAAGAGAGAGCTAGCCAACAGTAAAAGTAACCGGGCAGTTCAGTTTGTTCTGTCATTTAGAGCTGGATTAGGCCAATGGCCCATCTAGTCCAGCATCCTGTTCTCACAGTGACCAACCAGATGCCTATAGGAAGCCCAAAAGCAACACTCTGCCCACTTGTGATTCCCAACAACTGGCACTCGGGTATACTGCCTCTGGCAGTAGAGGTGGACCATAGCCATTGTAGCCAGTAGCTGTTGATTCAGATGGAAGGTAAAAACTGCTCAGTTTGAGTATGATTTTTGTAGTAATACTATGCTGGGTTTACTTTAAGTTGTTACTACTGTTTTGACTATATGCCAAATAGTGAATTATCTTTTTATGATTTTGCGCAATTGTAATCCACTCTGGGGATCCGTGATATTAAAGATGCATGCTATTCTAGTTTTATAATTTATCCACTGTGCTGGTCAATTATAAAAGAAAAAAAAAGGTGGAAGGCATCTTATTTTGGCTGCTGAAACATTAGAGGAGAGGAAAACAGGACTGGCCTTGGAAGGACCTATTAAACTTTGGGTTATCCTTGATCATTTACCTAAGGAACTCCTGATTGGTTAAATGAGTTTAATGAGAAGAACCCCCGCTCCGCACTCGGTTTACTTACCGGGCCGCGGGCGAGATTTGCGGCCTGGAGTGAACCCCAGCAGCCATCAACGAAGAGGGCAGGCGCGCCAGAACTGGCATGATGCCATCAAGAGGTTGAGCGGCCGGGCTTATTTGAGCTTGTGCCGGCTCCTCCTCCTCCTCTCCCTCTTCTTTATTTGGCAGCCTGATCTTCGGAGTGTCAGGCTGCGGAGTGATGGGTACCATCTTGAAGAGCGTGAAACATCATGATGGGCGCCATTTTACTGCGGATTTGGCCTTCTTCATTCAGGCCAGATTTGTCCAGGGCTGCCGTGGGGGTGGTGGAGCTTCCTTTCCCCCCGGGAGCATTGATAGCGAGGCCTTTCAGCCTCACGTAGGCCTCATTGAGGCCGACTTCTGCTTTATGGAGGCCTGTTCCTGGATTGATGCCCCCCCTTTTTCCACCACAGGAAGGAATTGGCGGGCCATTTAGACCTTGCACAGGCCCGTTCTGCTTACAGGCCATCTGCCTTAGGTGAAGGCAATAGCCTTGCCATTCGTTTTCGGCGTCAGGTGGGTCAGTGGAGGCCTGTTTTCAGGCCTGTCAGACCTAGTTAGGCCTGGTGAGGGCCTGCCTTTGGGGAAGGCAATAACCTAGCCATTCGTTGGGCTTGGGCAGCGGGGCCTGGTTGGAGCCAAGTGGGTGGGGACACTAGGGTCATCTTCTAGCTTGCCATGCCTCCTAAGAAAGGGCGGGGGGGCAAAGGGAAGGGAAGGGCCCCCAGGTTGATTAAGGAGGCACCCCCTCCCAGTGCTTCCAGGCCAAGGGATGAAGAGCCGCCTTGGACTGCTATCCTGGCTCGCCTGGAAGCCTTGGAGGGGGCTTCTTCTATGCAATCCAACTCCATTCAGTCGTTTGCTAACACAGTTAACGATCCCCCTGCTAAGCGGATCGGGGGAGGGATCGGGGGAGCCAACATTAAATGTAGGAGTATATGGTCAGCCTGCTGCTGTCTCTTCCTCTTGGTGACCCGTCCCTATTCAGGGGGTTGCTATTACAGCTGGCAATTCCCCCACTAAAAGGACCGGGGAGAGGGATCCGCTGACTGCCGATACTGGAGTAACTGAACATGCTGCTCCTGCTTTGGATGGTGCTTCTGGTTCTAACCAAGCAACTTTGGCTTTAATTTTAGCGCGTCTGGATGCTCTTGAGGCAGGGCCCAGCAGGTCCGCCAGAGCGTTCCCTGCTTCCAAACAGGCTGCGTCTTCCTCTCAACAGTCCATGCAGGAGGCCGAATCTGAGGGCGCCTCGGGCAAGTGTACCAAGGCGGGATCACATGGATCAAGTCCCCAGTGGGGCTGGCCGCCTTAGGGCTATCCATACTGGGGGCCAGGGCAGGCTTGGCCCTTTTCGGCACCGATGGGAGCTGAGGAGGTTGACCAAGCTACGGCTACACAAGAAGGGGCCGGCACACAGGAACAACAACCCACATTACTCCAGGCCTGTGACCAGGTATGGGGACACTCTCAGGCTGGCGCTCCATCTCCATCAGGGGTTGCTTCGTTAGCCATTACAGCTGACCCCCTAGGGCATATTTGTGAGGGAGCCATCCCATTTGGTGAGACTTCTGCCCCTTTGGGATTTCACTTGCTGACTGCAACTAGGGAAAAATATGGAAAGGTGACTATATGGACCTTGTTACCCTGTTGTATAGGGAACCAGTACGGAAAGAGAAAGATAAGGGAGATGGTGACAATACAAAGAGGCGCAAGATAGAACGTACTTGCGCTAACTGGCTTCCCGCCTTTTTGACTTATATGGGTGTCATTATGCAAAAACAGCCACAGTGGGGCTCTGTCATGATTAAATATCTTGACATTATTTATAGAGCATACACAGAGTTCCAAGGGCTGGCTTGGCTTTCATACAATGAAGTTTTTTGTATGAGGGCAGCATATGAAACTTCCCTTCCATGGGACAGAAAG
Organism: Rhineura floridana; assembly: GCF_030035675.1. NCBI lineage: Eukaryota > Metazoa > Chordata > Lepidosauria > Squamata > Rhineuridae > Rhineura > Rhineura floridana. Next base: position 14,611,812 of record NC_084484.1, read on the forward strand.
GAGGTGGAACTATGGCTTCAGTTCATGTCCCATTCGCGTCCAGTGCCAGGTGACCGTACTGATAGTGGACACCTCTTACCTAAGCAGTTAACGTTGACCCCTTCCCGCGGGGCAGGGGGTTCAATCACGCCTGCTCTGCTGGGAGTTCAGCTCCTGTGGTTCCTGCAGCCGCAGCTCATGCCGATTTAGGCATGAGTGTTCTTTATGTGGAGGCCAGCATGCCTGTACGTCCTGCCTGAGGAGACGTTTCTTCAAAGGGGGGAATAAGGACCCCCCCAGCCCCAGGAGGCAAGGACCTCCTGGGCCAAATCAAGGAAAAGGGCCCCAGTCCGGTTAAGTTGCAGGAATTACAAAGTTTATTGGAATTTTACCCCCTAGTTCAGGACACTCAGTTTCTGTTAGAAGGATTTACAACAGGCTTTCGGATCCCTTATACAGGACCTAAGTGTGCGTTCCGGTCCAAGAACCTTAGGTTGGTCTTGGGCATGGAACAAGTGGTTCAGGACAAGATTAACAAAGAAAGGGATGCAGGTAGGGGTTTAGGTCCCTTTCCCTCACCACCCACTGCTTCCCTTCGGGTTTCTCCGCTGGGCATTGTGCCAAAGAAAGCACCTGGTGAGTTCCGCCTGATCCATCACCTCTCCTGCCCACACGGCCGGTCGGTAAATGACTTTATTCCACAGCATCTCTGTTCACTGCGCTACACCCCGTTCGACAGTGCAGTTGCGACGGTTCGGCGTTGCGGGATTGGTGCACTGATGGGGAAATGTGATATAAAGTCAGCGTTCCGCCTCCTGCCTGTCCATCCCGGGGACTTTGAATTGTTAGGGTTTGATTTTGCGGACAATTTTTATATGGACCGAGCTTTGCCCATGGGCTGTTCGATCTCTTGCTCGGTATTTGAGGGTTTTGGTTCTTTCCTGGAGTGGGCAATCAGGAGGTGGTCTGGGGCACAATCAGTGGTTCATTATCTGGATGATTTTTTGTTTGCTGGCCGTGCACACACTGGTGATTGTAAGGATCTTATGGATCACTTCGCGGGTTTGTCAGAGGACCTTGGGGTTCCACTGGCAGAGGAGAAAACTGAAGGCCCATCACCTATTATTGCATTTTTGGGAATTGAAATTGATACTTTGGCCCAATGCTGCAGGCTCCCGCTAGAAAAGTTAAGGCTATTACGAGAAAAGGTCACACGTGTTCTTGCCTCCAGGAAGGCGACCCTGCTTTCTCTCCAGGAGCTAGCAGGTTCATTGAACTTTGCATGCAGGGTAGCAGCACCTGGACGCGCCTTCCTTCGGAGGGTGTATGAGGCAATGTCAGGACTATCACATCCCCGACACCACGTTAGAGTTTCAGTGGCCCTTAAGGCAGACCTGGCAGTTTGGTCTGCATTTCTCCAGAAGTTTAATGGGGTCTCTTTCTGGAGGCGGGATCGCCTCCTGGAGGTGGAACTTCAAGTGCACTCCGATGCTTCCGGGTCTTTTGGTTTTGGAGTTATTTTTAATGATTCTTGGTGCCAAGGTAGCTGGCCGCTGACCTGGGTTCAAGAGGGTTTAGTCAGGGATTTGACCCTCTTGGAATTCTTTCCAATAGTGGCGGCAGTACATCTTTGGCCAGACAGGTTACGGGATACCACAGTCCATTTCTGGTGCGATAACCTGTCCACAGTGCATGTTATTAATTCATTATCGTCAAAAAATCCTAGGGTCATGCACCTAGTGCGCACCTTTGTTTTGCATTGTCTCCGGTTTAATATTCTGTTCCTTGCATGCCACGTCCCAGGTATTGATAATAGTATTGCTGATGCTCTGTCATGGAACCAGATGGAGAGATTTCACCAGCTGGCACCGTGGGCCAGGGCTCAGCCAGACGTGGTACTGCCGGAACTATGGGAGATTGGCGGCTTGAATCGGAGAAGGCAATAAGCCCATCTGTTGTGCTCAGCACTATGGCCAGCTACCAAAGATCAGGTAGGGAGCTTTTGGCTTTCAGGGCTGAAAGGGGATATGCACAGCAATGGCCTGTCCCAGTGGAGCACCTCCTTGAGTTTTGTGTGGAAGGCAGAAGGAAGGGCCTGGCTGTCACGACTATTAGAGGTAAGCTTTCTGGCCTTTCGTTCTTAGCCAAGTCTCAGGGATTTCAGGATCTCTCAGACAACTTCCACATCCGTAAGATGTTGGAAGGTTGGGCGCGGGAGCACCCATTAGTCCAAGATGCTCACTCTCCTATGCACCCAGAACTTCTTGGGGGTCTTCATAGGCAATGGGAGGTGCTATGTTCTTCCAATTTTGAGGCTAAGCTGTTTCATGCTGCCACGCTTACACTTTTCTTCTGAGCATTCCGGATCAGTGAGGTGGTGGCTAGGTGCAAGGGGGACTTATCGCTATGGGCCTTCTTGTTGTCTGACCTTAGTTGGCAGAAAAAACAGGCCCTTTTCCGGCTACGATGGTCCAAAACTGACCAGTGCAGGAAGGGTCTGCTAGTGCTACTCTCCCCCTCACTGACTTGTGACATCTGCCCAGTGTTGGCATTACGGAGTTTTTTGGCCCTCAGGGGCCAACAACCAGGGTACCTTTTCATTCATGAGGATGGCCAACCCCTTTCCAAATTTCAATTCTGGGCTCTGACTAGGAAGGCCCTTGACAATTTGGGTCTCAACCACCAACTGTTTGGGACTCACTCCTTTCGTATCGGGGCGGCTTCTACAGTCTGGGATACTCCCAGGAGCGATTGCAGACTTTGGGGAGATTGCGTTCCAATGCATATAAGTCCTACGTTCGATTGTTCAAAGGGATTCAGAAAGCTAGACACTGAAGTTGGTTATTGCTGTTATAAGTTGTTTGTTTTGACAGGCCACTGGAGGGGAGACGGAAGAGCATGCATCCTCCTCTGCGGCCATAGTATGATTTTTTGGGCAGGCCACAGGGTGGCGAAGTCCCATGTGGACACGCAGTTGGGGCTTAGCCAGTGGGCCACAGTACAGTGGCTGGGCCGCCGAGGTATGCATTGGGACGGGCTCCTTCCAATGCTTTTCCAGTTGGCAGTGGTTCGTGAGGTGCCACAGTTTTTAGTTATTCACCTTGGTGGTCATGACCTGGGTATGCTAAAAGGCAGGGCTCTTATCGAGCAGGCTTGTGCTGACTTCCGGGCCATCGAAGGACACTGGCCGGGAGTGCACTTGGTGTGGTCTGATATTTTACCCTGTAGGCAGTGGAATTGCTTAGGTGACCCTAGGGGCATAAATAGGACCCGCAAAAAAGTCAATAGGCAGCTCAGGCTGGCTCTTTGGGGCTCTGGTGGGTCGGTCATACACCATCCAGAGATAAGATGCAGTAGAATAGAATTATATAGGTCAGATGGAGTCCATATGACAGATATGGGTAATGACATCCTTTTAGGGGACCTGCAGAGGGGTTTTTATGAGCTGTTGTTCGGCTGTGGGGCAAGTGGGGACTAAACAGAGGTTTGTCCCCCCTTTGGTGGCAAGGAAGTGTGAAAGGTTAGGGGTGAAGGGCAGCTAGGTGACACCTTTAGGCACCTTTGGAGGTGATAGGGGATTCCGGAGGCCTGCAGCTCAGGGTTGTACGGCCCAAGGGCAGGATACGGGTTGCCTTTGGGGCCAACAGGTCTCATCCACTCAGAGTTTCAGGGCACTGGGGGAAGGCAGTGATGCCTGTTGGCCTTCCTACACACCATGTGGGTGTGGTCAAGGCAGGGGGTTGGCAGATTGGCACCCCCTTGCTTGGCAGGGGTTGAATCGCCCCAATAGCTGCAAGCAGGCTTTGCCTGACTCACCAAGATAATCCCGCACTTATGTTCCCCTCTGCAGGTTCATTATTCTGATATGGATTTGGTTAATAAAGTGGCCCGTTATTTAACCCAATACATATTGTGTCTGTGTCTTATTTCACCCCTGGGCCGCAAACAGCATGGGAGCAGCAGGCACATTCTGGGTCAGGCTTTGTAAGCTCAATACCTGCTGACCTGGAAAGAACTGAAAGTATGGGCCATGTGATCCTTGCAACCCTTTGGGTGCATGACTATGGGATAAATCCTGTAAAATTATCTTCCAGCTCATATGTGATGTCACATGCTTGCATTCATGAAATCTAGTTCCCTTCCTCTCTCCCAATTCAGTTCATTTGAAATATGGTATTATAAAGTCGAGTAGCTGAACTGAGGTCTGGAATCCTAATTGATTATACATATTTTTGCCTTGTTAACCCAACCAGCCAACTTAACTCCTCTACAAACACCCACCCACAAGGACATAACCATGCACAATGCTTCAGTATAGACAGCAGACACAAATCTCACACTCACTCGGTTTCTTGATAGTAAATGTCTTCTCTGTCCTATAAAAATATGAAGACAGTGCCCTTCATTTCCTGTATTTTATGTATGTATTTATTTAAAGAATTTATACCCCACCCTTTAGCCAAAAACACTCCCAGGGTGGCTTATAAAGATCAGTAGTAAATTGATTTTTGTGAAGTCCTGTCATAAAGTGATGACTGACAGTCTGAGTGGCACGAGCAAATGGGCTTTTGCAAGAGCACTGATGGAATGTAGGACATTGTTCAACGAGAAAATGAACCCGAGAGAGAGAAATGCAATATTAAGGCTATATTTTTATGTTTTTGGTGCCTAAAAGGTTTGTTACAACTGCTTCCAGATTATATTTATTTATCCCTAAAGGCAGAAGCATATTACCTAGGTGTGTCCATGGATTTCATTTTATGTTTTGAGATGTCAGTGTGATGTCTAGAAAACCTGCTTGGGAGACATTGGTAGTAAATACCACCTTATTTGATGGCAAATCAGCTTTAATCAGTGAATTTGTCCACACAAATGGTGTTCAATACAATTGTAATGATAATCTTGAGCATTGCTCTTTACTGTAGTATGAACTAGATGAAGACTGAGTGAAATTTTAAAGAATAGTGAGCTACTATAGTATATCGGGTATCTGTATAAGCAGTGAAGTCTCTAGTTCAAATTCTACCACATCTACAAATTGTGCAGGGCTGCAGTTCTAAATTCACTCATAAAATAACTCCTATTGAAGTCAGATAGACTTGAGAGTAAATGTACTTCAGATGACTTTGCATATGGTCTTAGGCAAGCCAGTATTCTCAGTTTCAGAACTATCATCAACCCACCAGTTGCAATATAGAAATAATAATATTGCCCTACATTACAAGGCTGTTGTAAAAATTACTGAGATATACACAAAGTACTAGAAAACTTGAAATACCTAATATAAATGCTAAGTGTTATTCCTTGTGTTCTTAAATTCCAGACTGTTTTGTTGCTATACTAGCCAGAAATCTTAAGATCAAAAATAAAAAAGCAATTCCAACAGGGAAAGAGTAGGTGATTAAGATTCAGTGGAGAAGCTGTTACTGCTCAGCTGCAAACTCAAATGATGGACTGTATAGGTTTTAATAGTAATTTATATATTGGAACACAAATTAATGAGCCGAACAGGTTCAGCACTTTACTCTGGATAATTTTAAAGGTTTAATGTAAGATAACATAAGAAGTTAAGAGATATTATGCATTGTTTGTGGCAGCAAAAATTAATTATGTTTATATTCACTAATAGGCAAAAAACCCTTGCAGTTTTAGAACGTACCTATAGCCAACAGATACTTCCATTAAACTTTAAAAAACAGGGAAATTGGGCAGCTATAGTGAATGCACCAGGGGAGCAGCAGACCTGACCTCCTCTCTGAGATATTGTACTGCCCTACAAATATGTCAAAATGCAAACACAATTAGGGTTGTTTTTTTCAACCCACTTACTGTGTAGCTTGAAATAATTTGGTAATGTATGCCTCAGAGTGGAGGTCAGGTCAGGTCATGTCAGGTCAGGAGGGAGGGAGGGTGGGAGGAGGGGGAGGGGGGCAGGTTTGATCATTTGCATGCTTATTGAGTTCAGTGGGATTTACTCCCATGCGATCATGCTTAGGATAGGTGAAACTGACAATGGGGGCAGGAGGAGAAGAGGGAGGGCTGTGAGCAGGAGAGGAGAAAGAAGGAAGAAGGGGAGGAGAGGAAGAAGGGAGGAGGAGGGGAGGGGAGGGGAGAGGGGAAAGGGAAGGGAGGGGAGAGGAAGAGGAAGAGGAGGGGAAAAGCAGGTCTGATTATCTGCATGCTTATTGAGTTCAATGGGATTTACACCAGTGCAATCATGCATAGGAAAAATGAAATTGACCACAGGGGAGGAGGAGAAGGGGCAGGAGGGGAGAGGAGAGGCTAAGGAGAGGGGAGGAGAATGAGGGGGAGGGGTAAGGCAGCAGGAGGGTGGAGGAGGAAGGTCTGCTCATTTGCATGCTTATTGAGTTAAGTGGGATTTACTCATGTGCAATCATGCTTAGAATAGATGAAACCGACCTGGGGGAGGGGGAGGGAGAGGAAAGGAGGGGCAAGGGGGAGGGAAGCAGTAGAAGGGTAGTGGTAGGGGTAGAGTGGAAAGTAGAGGGAGAAGAGGAAGGGGAGGAGATTGGGTGGGTAGACACTTGGCAGAGGGCAAGTCCCTTTTCTTCCAAAAGGAAAACATTGTACCATTATTTTTCAGGGTTTCCCCCATCTTTTTAATCTCCCACCCAAATTTAAATCAAAAGTGTCCCTAGCCACATCCACACTGGGCCATTATTCCACTTTGAACAGCAGACCTGGGCAGGGAATCTCGAGGTATGACTCTCACTAATCTGTGAAGACTTAACTGATATAGGGGTAGGTGATGATGATGCTCTCTTTGGAACAACTTCAATGTTTGTTCAGTAGAAATGGGTGAGAAATTCGATTCAGTTCACATTTCCAGTTGAATCTAACAAATCAGCACTTTCTGAAACAATATGAGAACTGAAACATAGTCATCCTTTGAAATCCACACTTAATTGAATTTTGCAGTGCAGTTTGCCAACCAATGTTTACAAAAATGCATATATAAGGGAATAGTGTGCCTAAAAATGAATATATGAGTGAAAATAACTTTAAAAATGCATTATATGATGAGAAATTGCTTGCAAAAAAGTGTACATTAGTCAGAACTGCCTACAAAAATGTGCTTATTAGGAGAAATTTGCACTGAAATGCTGGATAATTTTCATGGTTTTTTTAAAAAAAAATAATCGCAACTTCCTGCAGAAATGTGGAGAACTGAATTTAAGATTAAAAAATGAGAAATGGAGAGAATCTTAATTGACACATCTTTCCATCCCTAGTGCGCAGGAACGAAAAATAAAGGACAGTGTGTTGTCTTGATTGAGGGCTTTGATCCAGGTTTGCATTGCACTGAGAGGCAGAAGAAGACAAAAGTTTCTCATCATCTCTAAATTTCAGCTAACTAGCACTGGGGGTTGGGAAGTAAGACAGCTAATTAGGGACTTGGGTCACAGATCAGTTGTTCAGTAAAATTGTGGCCTTAGGCCCATATTGGTATCTTGTATCTTTATTCCGCAGCATGGGGGAATGCGTCTACACTTCTTTCCCCACCTGTTACTCTCGACTGCATTGGGATGCAAGTCAAACTGAATGCATACAAACCATACATATCAGCCTGTGAACGAAAGGTTGAAAGCCTGGCATTGAAAAAATGAAACAAATTAATATACGACAAATCACTGAACAAATATTATCTTTTGATCTTCATCTCAAAGGCTGCAGCACACATGGGGTATGAGGAGGGAAATGAAATTATTTTGTACGTTGTGGGTTTGTCTGATGTTGATTTGGCTACATAGTTGATGGCTTCTGATTATTTTATAAGGCAGTGTTGAAGTGGCTGCCAATTAGCTTCATTTGGTGTGGACCTGTCACAAAGAAAGAGGGCTGGGTAACGAGGAACGGGCTTGAGTCTCAATGGCTGGTGTTACTGGGAGTGGAACCATCAGGGCAGAGAGCAAGAATCAGCTCCCCACCCCATAGTGCCCTTGAGTAACTGTCACCAAAGTGAATGTTTGCCAGCCACTTCTCCAAGAAAAGAAAAGCAGTGCTGCACTTCAAAGTATGCCCTGCAACCCTGACAATGGAAGGCCCCAGCCCCAGCTATCACTAACAGCAATCTTGGATGTACAAAGGATGTATGAAGACCAGACACACTGCACCTCCCAGGTGTACCATACAGCCCAACACACCTAGAGCCAACCTCTCATAAATGACAAAGTGGTGCACTTATCTTTTACAGTCCTAAACAATCCCCCAATCCACACTTGCCTTAATAATAGTTAGTTACTGGCTTTCTGAATATTAGCAAAATGTCGTTATGGGATGGGGAGCTGATTCTGCTCTCTGCCCTGATGATTCCACTCTCAGTAGCACCAACCATTGAGACTCAAGCCCCTTCCTCGTTACCCAGCCCTTTCCTGGGTTCTCTTTCTTTGTGACAGGTCCACACCAAATATTTAAAGCACATCTGATGCACATTTAAAGCACATGACTTGCTCCAAAGAGTCGTGGGAAATGCAATTTGTTAAGAGTGCTGAAAATTTGAAGCTCTGTGAGGGAAAAACCACAGTTCCCAGGATTCTTTGGGGGATGTCATGTGCTTTAAATGTGCATGGGATGAATGACACAGAATGTGGGAAATTGGCTTTTATATAGCCCTCTTCACACATGAATCATGTGAAGGGGCATCACATATAGAAAGGACTCTGTCCCCGTGGCCATGCATTAGGAGGAAGCCTACTCATTTAGGTTCCAACTCGCATTTCCCCTGAGACATCTATTCCTATTGTGTGGATGTTATCATTGGTGATGAAAGCCATCTAACTCTGGAGGAGGGGACAGCAGCACAGCCCCTTTTTACTTATGATGCGCTTTCAAGTGATTCACAGATAAAGGGGGCTCTTATGCATGTGTTTGAAAATCAGCAAAACAGATTACTTCTGGCTAGCTTTGCAACTTGGATTTCTAATATCACTGGCAGGTCCCATTAGATCCCAAATCTTCCAGTCCATGATACATTTACTTTCTCCTTGATTCAAAAGGTAGATGTGGAGCAATCCAATGAACATATACTCTGAAGTGTGAGCATACTTACTTCAAGAGAATTTACTTCCAAGTAAGTGTGAAAACGTTTGTAGTCTTACAGCCCAACGGTGTGTGTTTTGCCTGTTACCCAGAAGTACGTCTCAATGTGTTCAGTGGGACTTATTCCAAGTTAAGCAAACCCAGGGTTGCAGTCTTTATGTAATTTTTCTTGAATACAGTTTTGCAAATCCACTAATTGAGCTATAATAGTTTCCATTATGCATCTTAGAAGAGACAAGTCCTCCTGTGTGAAAGGAAACCTTTTCTAAAGTGCAGCAGTAAGTTCCGTCAAACTTAGTGAGATTCTGAGTAAACCTGAGTAGGCTAGGACAGTAACGCACATGATGTTACCTTAAGAACATAAGAAGGGCCCTTCTGGATCAGGCCAATGGCCCATCTAGTCCAGCATCCTGTTCTCACAGTGGCAAACCAGGTGCCCATGGAAAACCAGCAAGCAGGACCTGAGTACGAGAGAACTCTCCCCTCCTGCGGTTTCCAGCAACTGGTATTCAAAAGCATACGGCATCTGACTCTGGAGACGGAGCATAGCCACCAGGGCTCATAGCCTTATCCTCCATGAATCCTTCCATCAATAGTTTTGGTAAGTTGCAATGATGCGGCCAGCAACGTGTCCTCTCAACCATTGCCCTTCTTGGCTTATTAAAGCTTGCCGAATGGATCCAGGGTGTGGTCAAAGCATCATTGCGGGAGGGAGTGGTTCCAGCCACCTTGAAAGAGGCGGTGATCCGACCACTCCTGAAAAAGCCCACCCTGGACCCATTGGTTTGTGACAACTACCGATCGGTTGCAAATACCCCCTTTTTAAGGAAGGTGTTTGAGAGGGTTGTGGCACAGCAATTGCAAGTACTCTTCGATGAAACAGATTATCTTGACCAATCCCAGTCTGGGTTCAGGCCTGGGTATGGGACTGAATTGGACTTGGTTGCCCTGATGGATGACCTTTATCAGGAGAAGGACAGGGGGAGTGTGACCCTGTTACTCTTACTTGATATCTCAGCGGCTTTCGATACCATTGACCATGGTATCCTTCTGGGCTGACTTGGTGAGATAGGTATTGGAGGCATTGTTTTACAGTGGTTCCAATCCTATCTCCAAGGTCGCTCTCAGAGAATAGCATTGGGTGACTGTATTTCGGCCCCCTGGCAGTTGTGCTGTGGGGTGCCGCAGGGTACCATCTTGTCCCTCATGCTGTTTAACATCTATATGAAACCCTTGGGAGCAGTCATCAGGAGATCTGAACTGGGAGAGACCATGCAAGCCCCGGACCGCTGCCTGGACTTGGTGGTGGGCTGGATGAGGGCCAATAAACTGAGTCTGAATCCTAGCAAGACGGAGGCACAGTGGGTTGGTGGTTCTTAAGTTCGGATAATTGATCAGTTGCCTGCTTTGGATGGTGTTGTTCTCCCTATGAAAGAGCAGGTCCATAGTGTGGGGGTGCTCCTGGATCCACCTTTGTCACTAGAGGCCCAGGTGACCTCCATGGCTAGGAGTGCCTTTTACCAGCTTCGGCTGATAAGACAGCTGTGGCCGTTTCTGGACCGGGATAGCCTGACCACTGTTGTCCATGCACTGGTAACCTCTAGGCTGGATTACTGTAATGCTCTCTATGTGAGGCTGCCCTTGAGATTGGTTGGGAAGTTGCAGCTGGTGCAAAATGCTGTGGTGAGACTGCTCACTGGGGCAGGGTATAGCTAACATGTCACCCTGCTGCTGAAAGAATTGCACTGGCTGTCCATTTGCTACCGGGCCAAGTTCAAGGTTCTAGTTTTGGTGTACAAAGCCCTATGCAGCTTGGGACCAGGATACCTGAAAGACCGTCTTACCCCTTATATACCCAATCGATCACTGCGCTCTGCAGGTGAGGGCCTCCTGCAGATACCTTCTTATCAGGAGGTCCGTTCTGCACAACATAGGAAATGAACCTTTACTGTGGCAGAACCTACACTGTGGAATTCTCTCCCTTTATAAATATTAGACACCATCTCTGTTATCTTTTCGGCACCTATTGAAGACTGTCCTCTTTCAACAAGCCTTGTAAGTTGAGACTCATCCCATTCTGCATCTGTGTTGAAATTGCTTTTTGATATGTTTTTTTAAAAACCTTCCCCCCCCTAAACAATATGTTTTTTTAAGATGTCTTTAAAGCTTTTAAAAAAATGTTTTTAGAGTTGTTTGGTTTTAATGTATTTTAAGATCTGTTTTTATGAAGTTTTAAAGTGTTTTTAGTGCTTTTGTTTGCCGCCCTGGGCTCCTGCTGGGAGGAAGGGTGGGATATAAATAAAATAAATAAATAAATCCTATGCATGTCTACTCAGAAGTAAGTTCTACTGAGTTTAGTGGGATAGGTAAATGTGCAAAGGATTGCGTCCTACAAATAAATGTTGTTGTAGCAATAACTATACAAATAAATAGCTGTAAGCCCATCTTTGTGAATCCTCTGTAGTATTCTCTCTCTCCACCCTCGCAGCTTACCTTTCATGTAATACTTTACTGTACTTATATAAATATCTTGTGATACTCATTTTTAGTGGACTTTCCACAGGTTTGGAAAGGTTAAAGGAGAGCTATAATAGCTGTATGATTATGACTCCAAACGTGCCCTACATCTCATCTCGTAAGTTCTAAAGATGGCAATCAGCCCAGAAGATATTGTAAGACCTGCTATGACCTCCATCATGGTCAGTGGGAAATATTTGACACATGTTAGGCAGGAGACAGAGAATACAAGGTCCAATAGAAGGGTGGAATACTTATTTTGAAACTATTCATACTTTCTCTCTCTTTTGGTCGCTCTCTTTTGAGTTATTAATCCTTGTTCTCACTTTACAATGAAGTAGAAGGCTATAACTCTGGGAAAGAAGCAATTAATTTTCATCAACATAGCATTTTGAAGAATGAGCTCGTTTTTTTTCTTTTTCAGAAAGATTTCACTGGTAGTATTCTGAAAATCAAATTTGTGCAAAGTACATCTAATAGAAACAAAATACGGTCAGGGCAGACAAGTGAAGATCTATGGGAGAAAACATGAAATTGCCATAGTGTATATTGGAGGTCTAAAAAAGGAAATCAGAAACTGGCAAGACATGCAGAGCAGGGACTCTTACAGAGCATGCAATTTAGAATTTCATGCTGAGTATTTTACAAGCAGAACACACAGGTGCAAAGTAATTGAGCATCAGCAAACCTATATCTGTTATCATAAAAGTGTATTTTAAAATTCCTTGCCATCTTCCTAAGATATCAGCAAGGCAGAGAGCTTATCAGAATTGAAAACAGATTAGACATTTCTGTGGATACGGATGCATGCATATAAACTTTCAACATGCAAAGTGGCACATATAACTTTCATCTTTCCTTGTATGCAGAACATCCCTTTTATACTTTTACACATGTATGTCTGACTTTACTTATTTGTTTACAATATTTGTTAATCACCCTTCGTCAAAAGATTCCAGGGTGGTGTACAAAAATGTGAATAAAGACTAATTCACAAAAAACATATAAATACAGCTATATCTCTAACACTGCATACATTAAGGGGCACTTTACGGATGCCGTCTGTGCTTATTTTCTCCATGCATTTTTGTACATTAGTATATAACTTTGTGGAAGAAAATTAGTCTGAAACAAGTGATACACATAGGCAGGCACATAAATGCATGTAATTATTGCAGCTAAGAAAATCCCACCTTCAACTCTTTTTTTCAATATTTCTCCTTGTGGTTATGTACCCATATGTATGGCCATGTGGAGAAACACTCTGTCTTGAAGAGTGAGCAGCGTAGGGAAGACGATGCAGTTAGGTGGAACTGAGAAGGGATTTGAACTCTGGCCCAAGTGCTACCCATTTGTCTGCAGTGGTGCCTATTATCCACATTACATGTGGACAATGAAAGATAGGTAGTTCTAAGGGCTTAACTAGCTGAGAGACACTTCATGTTGCTTTACCCCATCTTCTTCCTCATAGTACAATGCATGCCATTGCACTCTGCATTTCTCCAGCCTTGTGGCTGACAACCAATGATGTGAGCTGGAGATGGGAAAATGTACACTGTGATGATCATAGATCATTCATTGTGTTTATCTAGATGTTATATGGAAAAGGTAGGGCTGGGGTTTGTGAGATATGGAACCAAAAAAGCTCTGTCTCAGACCACAGCATTGGTGCTATTTATTTTATTAATTATACTTATTAAATGCTTCATAAAACACATTATCTAGGTGTTGTATAAGATCAATTAAAACACAACAATAATACAATAAAATAAATCAATTCTTTCAAGAGTGCAGGACTGATTTTAAAGGAAAACTAACAGAATGCTGAAGAAAGCTGGAGTAATAGAGGTCTATTCCATTAAGGTTCAAGGAGAAACCCTCAAAACCTGAAGCTTGTAAATGAGTGTGAATACCACATAGTTGATACAAACTCATTCCTGTGCATTATTCCAATGAAAACCTTTGAATTAAGGCAAGCGTTAAGCACTAAAGTGATCCACAGACATGATACCAGAAAATATTTGGGAATTAAGCAAAAACAGTCTTTATATCTTGGTTTGTAGTAGTCATAGTATGAAGGCTTCTAGAATCTAAGTAATAAATAACTTACTTTCAGAATGGACTTATAGTCATAAATGTGAATCCTTACACAAACAATGCCATGCCATGATATTTCTGTTCAGTGGTTAAATATTCTTATACATGTGAAAATCAACTTTATTTTTAAAAGCAATAGAAATCAATCCGATATCCCCTCCCCCAACTTAATTTCATTCAGATTATTTTAGTATATTTGAATTATTATTCCTGTGGTGAAAAGGTGGAATAAATAACTGTATTGTAAGAGCTACACACACAATCTTACTTGCAGTGACGCCAAAACTGATAAAATACTGGACACTTTTCAAAAGTCGTTAGCAACCCCCAAGAGATGTTTTTTGTAACAGCCCTGTTGGCTGTAGCTACACCAGAGCTTGGAAAAGTTACTTTTTTGAACTACAACTCCCATCAGCCCCAGCCAGCATGGCCACTGGATTGGGCTAATGGGAGTTGTAGTTCAAAAAAGTAACTTTTCCAAGCTCTGAGCTACACTGATACTAGTGTGCATGATAGCTGCATCTTCATCAATGCACAACTCCCTTGTTGCATTTATTGTTACTCATGTTTATTGTAGCAGCAGTTAACCATATGTGCTGTGCACTTATGATATCCGTGCATATGAAATTCTTATAATGAAGCATACCACTGGTGCATTTAGCCCCCATATTGTCTACTGAGACTTGCCAGTGTCCGGGCAAACGACATGCTACGTTCAAACCTGTGTAATGTTGCCCAGCAGCCTTTTAAAACAAACCAATAAAAGAAATTGTGAGAGGAGGGAAATTTTGAGCAGGCAAGTGGCAGGGGAGAAGTGCTTAATCCTTTCCCTGCCAGCCATTTTTCGGTGCCAGATCACCTCACATACAAGGTAGGGATGGGCGAATCTGTCAATTTCAGTTTCTCTCAGTTTCTCAGTTTCCTCATCTGAAGTTCAGTTCTCCACATTTCTGCACAAGTTTTTTTAAAGAAAGGCCTCATGAACATTCATCAGCATTTTAGTGCGTATCTCTGCCAATACACACATTTTGTATGCATGTTTGCCTAATATACATATTTTACAAGCAATTGTCCTGAATATAATTCATTTTTGTATGTTACCATCAATCAATGCATTTATGCATACATTATTTGGTTGGAGAACTTCACTGCAAAATTCTGGGAAGTGGAAATTTTGATGGATGGATGTGTTTCAGCTTGCATGTTGTTTCAGGAAGGGAAATGAGATAGATTCACCTTTAAATAAGAACTGAAGCAAATTTCTCCCCCATCCTTACACACAATTTCCTTTGCATGTCAGGGTGCCAAGACATGTGCTAGGATTACGTTTATAAATGCCCTGTTATCTTATTTCACTGGTGTCTCCAGTTCTGCTTTTTTTCTGAGTTTTAGAACTGCCTTGTAGGTCAGAAAATTGGTGCTTTTTTTTAAAGCATTATTTGGAGTGTCACAGCTCTTTGCAAGCAACTGGATATTGTTATCTGTCAAATGGTTGTAACCATGCAGATTGTTAGGATCCCTGTATGTTCATCTTGTCGTTCATCAATGAGTAGAGTTATTCCTTTCCCTTCCTGTTAGAATATTGTTACATGCAGACATGTTGATGTCAGTAAAGTCAACAGTATGAATTAGTTGGTCTAAGGTACTGCTTCCACAAAATGAAATCATAACGTTCAGGTGTGCTGCATAAGCAAGAAAAGACTGCAGGGATGCAAAAATGCAGGTGCTTAGTTGCCAATTTCTAGTTAAAATTTGACCTTAACTACTGGCAGCCAGGCTGCTGAAGAAAATAGAAAGCATATACCACCTCCTGTCAGGCCCAGCTCTTATCTTAATTTGAGGCACAGACTCCCAAGACAAAGCTACAGAACCTCTTCAACAAATTAGTTCTGAAATATGTGATATAGCGCTAGAAAGAAATGTGGTTGTGAGGATATGAAGAATGTGATGAAGAGAGGATCTGCATGTACTATGTGAACAGTATCTTTGGAAAGTGAGTTTTCCATTTCTCCCTCTATGCTGGTTCTTAAAATTTAATAATAATAATAAAAAAATGTCTCCCCGGAGTATTTTGATTCAATTGTTCAATGATCTGTTTTGTTCTCTCTCGTTCATACAGAGGGAGAGAGAAGAAATGTAGTGAAGTTTTGGAAGCTTATAGTTGTAGTTTGCAATGTAAAATGTCATTAAGAAGCTTTTCCGAATGGGAGATGTCTTCTAGTCTCCATAGAAATGATTAATAATTCTTTTCCTTAAGACCAAATATGTTTTCGTGACAGTGAGGAAATTAATTATACCTCCTTTAATTGGTTAAGGAAAATAGAAATTATCCCAATTATGTCAAAGCTTCCAGTGAAATAATGATGTAAAGTATTGTACATAAATCATTCCAGTGGGGGTGGGGGCTAATTGAAAAATTGTGGAACATCAGTTGACACAGATCATGGTCAACTTGCTAGGCTGAAAAAATCTGTAGCATTATTTTTCATTTCTGCAATAACAATGCCATTATGTAGCAAATGGCTATTCAATATTGCCTGAAACTCAATAGAAAGGAATCAGCTTGTAAATGACTTGCTCTTAAGGTTTTGTTTTTTGTTATTAGATTAAATGATTGTATCTGTAATTATAACTGAAGCATGCCTTGCTATGTTGAGTGCTGAACTGATGGAATCTCAACTACTAATGTTCTGATCTTGATAGAGCAGTTGGAAAGTTCATATTGCAGCTCAGCCATGATGTTCACTGTGTAACTTTGGACTATTTTTTTATTACCTTTTAGCCTAACTAACTTCTCGAGGTTGTTGAGAAGATGGCACCACCCCGTGTACACTATCTTGAGTGCTTTGGTGAAAGGGCAAGATATATATGTGATATAAATGGCAAAACATTTATTTGCATTATTCAGGTGAAAATTCCATCAATTTTTTGTAATGTTAGAGGATGAAATATAGTTTACATGTAAGGATATTTTAACATATACATGGATTATCTTTGTTAGATGAGGAATTTTCTGTCTTCATGCCCATTCTTGTTAAAAAATATACCCTGGCTAAGAACCCTTGGAAAGAGAAAGTCGGACAAGATGGACCTTTGGTCTGATCAAGCGCGATTCTTGTGTCCTTCCATAGATCTGCTCCTGAGTAAATGTACATGTCCTCTACCAAACAAAAAAAGAGCCTCATGTTCATTATCTCCCACCATAACGCTGTCTCCCTTATGGTGCTTGACATTTCTGAGGGCTGAACCAAACAGCCAAAGTGGCAGGTTGGGAATGGAGGCCAAATGCAGGCACATGCAAATGCAGTTGTTTGATCACACAAACCAGTGGTGTGCGGGCTTGCCACCAGGCTCAGCATTTGCATTCCAATTTTTAACAGAACAGTGAGAAACTGACTCTACGTGCAAACAAGTGAATCATTTCTCCCCAGCTTTCTTCCCACTACCTGACTCTGCATAGCAATGTCTGTATAATTATTCCCACAAATACCATTCTGGGTTCCTCTTAATATACAATAAACGTTTGAGGATTGTTTGGGGAATTATTCTGGGGTGATATTGTTGCCACCTTTTGAACTGATTCAGTCGGGTGATAAATTAGGTAGAACAGAGATAGCTACTAAATGGCACAGAGGTACTTGATAAATGGCAAACAGTGGGCTTATGGCTTGTAAAATACAGGCCTTTTCAGCCTTCGTGAAGATGGTGTGCCATATGTTACTAACTTCTATTGTGGTGATGATGAAGGTGTTTTTTTAAAAAAGTAATATTTAGGGCACCATCCAGCAGGAAGCATAGATAACATTCATTTTCATGGGGCTTTTCTAGGAATGCTTCTTTTTCTAGGAATGAATTTTGTCCTCATCTGAGTCTCTCTCATTTTTTAATACAAATTCTATGTGCTGTTTATTGCTACTTTCAAAGTTTGCCTAGCAGACACACTGTGGAGAAATATGTTGAGATGCTATGCATTGATACAAAATGTGAATGAATCAGAGGTCGAGAGTAGTTCGAAATCAGTAATAGGCATTTCGCCTTCATGGGCCCATCTGTGAATTCCTCCTTTACAGATGCCACAAGATTTCCTCCCCCACCCCGTTCATATCCAGATCTAATATGATCATATACATATGATCTAAATCACATTTTATTCTATCTGGTTTTCATTTTGATGGGCTGTTCAGAACCTTCACCTGTGAACTCTTGCGGAAATTCTCATATCTTTCTTCAAAATGCCTCCTGAAGATCAGAAGGTGGAGGGTGACATTTTTGTTGGGGAGGGGGGAGAAATTCAGATATTGTGATTACATTACTTACTGTTTTACTAGGTGGCCTGAAAGCCGGTGGCATTCTTTTCTTCTCTCTCTTTTTACTTTAAAAATGAAGCTGCGGTTTGGCAGCGGAGTGCCCTGCAATCATGGCTGCTGGGTGCTTTGGAAATGTTGCTATATAATAATAATAATAATAAATTTAATTTATGTGGTGATGTAGCACTGTTGCTAGGGCACTGTATGGAAAAAAGATGGGCTGACTATTGAGGCAGCCATCATTTTTCCATACAGTGTTCCAGTAACCTTTTGATATAATCACATAGTGATATTCTCAGCCATTTTAGAGGCTCCATTTCCCAAGTGAGTGACAGTGGTGCTGCCAGTATCTCTGCCATTGAGCCGCAGCTTCATTTTAAAGGTTTAAAAAGAGAGGAAAATAAGTGCTAGCATTTTGACCACCTTGTAAAGCTTTACAAGAAGGTTGTCTGAGGGCTGACGTCTCCATTTTTGAATAAGCAATGCAGTCACCCCCATCTAAATATTGGAGAGCCTCTGCCGTCCCCTCAAAGGTCCCCGACTTTCTCCCCCTACATTTGATTTTGTTCAAAGGTCTGGCTGGAGAAGGTGGGGAGGATTTTGTACAGCCCTACTTTCTGTGACTGACTCATGGGGATACTGAAACTGTCAGGGTATGTCTCCTGAGCAGGGATAGCACAAGACCCAACAGCACACACCTAGGAAGGAGCATCCTTTCATTCTGTCATATAAAATGATACATTTTCAAGCACAGATCCGTTCACAATCTCACGCATGCACACCATTTGTTGAGAATGAGAACTTGTGGAAATATTCATGCAAATGAAACAAATGATGATAACGATGACAGAAAAAAAATTAACGGCTACCTATACAGGTCGCAGTGTTGCCATCTTTACAAGTGAAGATTGATGGTTTGTTTCAGCTGTTCAGTGAACAGGACAAAGGGGTCCAAAGTGCAGCATCCCCCAAGCCCAACTTCCCCAGCACATGCCCCTAGATCTGGCCTTCCTTCTGAGTTACAGCCCTGAACTCTAATACACTCATAGGCCAATGGTCTCAATTACTAGAAATTTATGAAATTAGAACATTTTTTACAGCTAACAGCTGAAACTCATAATAGAGGGCCATACTTCAGCACAGAACAAGCAAATCATATCAGAGGGAATTTGGCTTCTGGGAATTGGTCCTTGGTATACTTAAACCAGTCCTGGTGGGTTCATGAGGGTAGCAAGGACCATGAATCCATGTCTGTCAGGTCCAAATTCCATTTGCTAGTATTATCAAAAAGTAAAGACCTATTAATTTTTGGAGATGGTGGTGCACTTGGGAGAAGCCTCGGAAGTGATATTCCTTTGTCATAGGGGAAGGGAGGGACTCTGGGACCATGATGGCTTACAAAAGCCATTTCATCAACAGCATCAACTCTCTGAATCTCAGCAGTTAGACAGAAAAGGCTTGGGGGAAAATAATAAAATACAACTGGACAAAAATGCCCAGTAACACTAGTTATTAGGCAGTCATGAAAATAGTTGAAAAATTAAATAACATCAGGGAAATGGAGATAAGTGAAGATAATTGTCTCTGACTCAAGCACTGAGGCAATTATGGAGGAACATTATTATTACAATAACTGCCTTTGGACATGAACAACATGTTATCCTTCTGTTAAATAATTTGGATGATTATGTATCTCCTCCCTTGTTACCTCCTTACAAGCTGGAAAGAGACTTTGAATGCAAATGCGTGCATGTACTGACAGGAGATGTGTCTTCTGCAGGCAAGTGTGGGCAGGTGTATTCTACATGTGCTATTTCTGATACTTGTCTTTTTTGAGCCATTCTATTTTAGATGCTAGTTTCTCTACTTAGAGGACTACAACATGCCAAAAAATAGGGAAAAAATGCACATTAACTCTAGACTGATATTTACTAAGAAGTTATTAAAAGTACCTTTCTCGCCCTGTTTTTGGTTTTCTGAAAGCCTGACCAACAGAATCAAAAAAGCAAAGGTGGCTGTGTTGGCTCATAAGCAAAAGTCCACAATCCACATTAGGGCAATACGTTTATTAATTCAAGGAAAATGTTTTAAAATAGCATGCAAATTTTTGAGTCCTTTATCAAGCTACATGGTAAACACAATGAGAGTGGTAAGGAGGAGGGGAAATGGCTGGTGTTGGGACCATGGATGGAGTATGTATTTCATCATATTCTTAAGATGAAATGTGAACATGAAGAAGCAGACATGCATATGAGGCTCTCATATGTGCTTTGCAGTTTTCTGATTGCACCTAGGGTTGCTGAGAAGGAGAAACCTACAGTAGTTGATCCTCCATTTTTTGGAAATATAAAATCCAGCTGCAAGGCCAGTTCCAGGTTTCTGGGAGGTTTCCTGAATGGTTTTGGCAATTCCTTCCCTCCTGTCCTGTACCAAGTCTCTAGGCAGGAAGAATGTGATGTATTGGTTTCATTTGGAAATAAGGAACATGCACCAAACAAAATCTGAGATTTAACAGGAGGTGGGAACTTCAGGTTGGAAACCTCCACTGCTTTTTAATTATCTTTGATACTCCTTGCAAAAATGTTTGATTATGTGACTTGCCGCCAGTCTCATTTATCCTCATATGCCCTTAGTAATGTCAAATCTGTCTGGCAAGGTAGCCCATATACAAGTCCCACATATCTGGCACATTTGAAAGTGTTCCCAGTGTTTTTGTCAAACAACAAAGAGGAAGTGGAGGTGTAATGACTGGCTGTGCAAGCTAACGTGCAACAATTGAGAACTTTAGAGAATGAATCTCTTCAGGGTTAGCCCTACCATTGGGCAGAGTGAGGCAGCTGCCCCGGGAGACAGATGGCAGGAGCAGCAGCAGCCCACCTCCATCCCCAGTGGGGCACCTCAGGCAAGGTAGCATTGCTCACCTGACTTCCCAGAGTTGGGTGGTGTGGACGGTTCCTGAGAGGGGGAGGCATAGCACGGGGAGCTCAGTGCAGTGTGGGTGTGGTACCGGTGCTAATCCAACTTTTCAGCTGCTTTTTGTGACCCCTAAGCTAGTTTCCTACCCTCAGGTACAATGGCGGATGTCTGATCACTAGTGTCGAAGTAAGACAAGTTGGATTCTGTACATGGAATGTGGGGAAGTGCCATTTGGCCTTTGCCTCGGGAAGCAAAATGTCTTAGACTGGCTCTGGGTCACCTTCAAAGCATTCTTAATGTCATTTGTCCATCCATTCATGTCCCCCAGTAATGCACTTCTCACTGGGGATATATGATGGAGCTTTAAATCACTGGGTATACATGCATGTGGCTATGAGCTATATTAACCTAAGTCCTACTCAGAGTAGACACATTGAAATTGATGAATAAGTTAGTCATGTCTATTAACCTCAGTGGGCCTACTCTGAGTAGAATTAGCTTTGAATAATTTAAATTATGTGTTTAGATTTGTTGTAACCCACCCTGGGACCTTTGGGTGAAGGGCAGGTAATAAATTCTACTACTACTACTACTACTACTACTACTACTACTGATAATAATAATAATACCACCCTAAGTATCCAGTGGGAAAAAAATCAAAACACACATGTGCAGTGATGGTCTGTGTCTGTAAATGTAGTGGGTGTCTTAAACTGGATCTGTTTTTTGATCAGATGTGAGCCCTTTTCAGATGTTCTATATCTGAAGTAAATATGTAGACAGTGAGGATCAATGTTCTAGCTGTCATCTAACCTACTGAGGATGGGCTAGGTCTCATTTCTTGAGCTTTGCTGGAGTAAGAGCGCACAACAGGGTCCACTACAGGCTGAGATGCAGAAACAAGGGGAGTCTAAAAGCACAGTCACAGTGAAGCCAAGGTCAAGCACAAAGAGAGCAATCCCAGGTCAAACATAACCACAGGCAGAGTCGGGGAGGTAGAGTTCATAGGCCAGTCTTTGGAAGATCAGTGAGGCAGCAGAGCAAAGAGCTGAAAGGCATCTGTTGTTCCAGCAACTAGCAGACCTCAATTTAAGGTTTATTTACTCCCAAGGAGCCCTTTCCTGTGGAATAGTGTGGCAATATTGCACTGTCAGGTGTGCGTTCTTTTTCCCACCAGCTGCCTGAGGACTGGGTGGTGGTTCAGCCTCCCCATCCATTTCGTATGGGGGCTTCTCCATTGCAGATAACTCAGGGACCCACCCTGAGGGTCCTTTTAGGCCATTCCCGGGCCTGAAATATATCAAGAGGAAACAAAAGCAGAGACAGCTCCCCAGTTCAGAAGTTTATGTGCCAGCTAGCGGAGGGTGACAAGAACAACAATGGAGATGGAGTTAGCATGCTTATCCTCACTGCCCCACTTATGCGCTTATGTAACTCAGAGCCTTTCGAGAGGTTAGAGGCAGCAAGGAGTAACCTATCTGCAGTGGGTGGTATTCAGGAAGCTCCTAAGTCTCTTGGGTGTGGTATGTCACTAGGAGTCTGCTGGCGACTCAGAACCTTTCACAGCTATTTCACATCCCACAACCTTTCATCTGGATCCTAAAATGAGGTCCCCATACAGATACTCCATCCCCAAATTTGATGGCTAGATCTGGATACCTTGGAACACAGGAAGCTGTCTTACACTGAGTCAGACCATTGGTCTGTCAAGCTCAGCATTGTCCACCCTGGCTGGCAGTAACTCTCCAGGGTCTCAGACAGGAAGCCTCTCTCAGTTAGCTCTGCCTGGAGATGTTGGGCACTGAACTTGCATGGAAAACAGGCACCCTGTGGCCTTCCCCTGTAATGTTTCCCTTCCAATGTTTCTAACATTGGATCTGCCCCAACATTTGAAAGAATCCTATGATTCTGCATTTTAAAATCCAATCCCTCCCCCCACCCCGCCCTCAGTGCATTCATTTCTTCCCCTGCTGGCCATCAATGTTGGACTTAACCATTTGGAAAGCATATGTGACAATAATATATTTGTATTTCTCATCATCCAGGCTTCTAAATAGAACATATTGCATTAGCTCTTCCCCTATGATTCCCATGGAACCTGACTATGAAACATCAGACTAAGTTGGACATCTGCCTGTTTGTAATATCTCTGGCTTGATCCTGTTTGCTTAGCTAATTGTTTTTTTTAAAAAAAATGCCTATCAGTATTTATTTAATTTTGCTTGAGCAACGTGTTAAGGGTCTACTATCTCCACTAGTAACTGTTTTAATTCCATTTTCTATCTCCATAGCACGTACACCACTTTGTATCTTCACGTTGTAGTTGCTTTTGTTTTGGGAAGGAAAATTACAGATTTGATGACTATATGGCAATTGCGTAATCCATTAATAATCATGTAGCTGCATTTAGAAGGAGGTAATAACCTCAATTTTTTAACTCTGCCCAAGTTTTTTTTTTTAGCCTGAGGGTGAACATTAAAAGCATATTATTATTTCAAGTGTCTGCTTGATCGTAGCTTCTTCTTCTTTTGTATAAATACAGCAATTAAAACAATATACATTGGTTATCATTACAGTACAAAAATACTTAATTTACTTTTTTGTAGAAGGATTTTCTTTTGAATAACATTTTATTAGTCCTTTCAATATAATGAGAAAAGTGGAACTGAAGACTGTACAAAGTCATACAGCAGTAGCTGAATTTTTGTCATATTTTCTATTCCATATTGTAGAAATATTTGAAATGTATTATTTAAGTCAGCTTCACTTATCTTCGTATTCAAGCTACAGCAGTTTGTCTAATGTATGTAGAGTTTTTAATAACATAAATGTGAAAACAATTTGCTAACATATTCCTGCAACAGATGCTTTTTGAGCAGCATTTAGTGGTGGAAATGTTTATCCTTCATCTTGGCTGTTAACAGCAAAACATACTGACTGATTGTGGGGTATATTTGGACCCCAATGAGATTTCCAATGGAAGGATGGGGTCACTTTGTACCCCAGAGACCTTTTTTGGGTGTTTTATAATATTTGTTTGGTCACCACAAGTGTGCATGACACCAGCAACACACCTTGAGCCAACCCCCCCCCTTATTCAGAGGAGAATTTTTTTGAGCAGTATATGTGGGTCCCTTCTCCATGCATATTGAGTGAACAACACGATTTCTGGGGAATTTTCAGTTTCCAGAAGGAAACTGGCTGAAATTTGGGATGTTACATGGGCGACAGTTTGTGACAATGTTCTTGAAAGACAACCCTGTAGGTCTACTCATGTGTAAAATAAAAAACTTAAAATGCAGAAATTTGGGGGGGGCAGGCTTTTTGCTGCATAGTTTTTGGACCCTGGTGTTTGTTTGTGTTTAGCAGGAAACAGTAAGTGGTAACTTTGCACCTCAGGTCCAAATCGACCCCATAAGATTGGATGAAGGTTAAATGAGAGAAAATTTAATATCTGTGCGGACTGAGGCAATTTACTAATCTGAAAATGCTTCAAAACAGTAATAAAGCAGCATATTTAGATACGCTATTAAGGTTCATTAATGTCCACTGATAATGGATACAAATAAACCCATTGAAAAGTAAATTTGCGATGTGCCTGATGCTATTTTTCCTGCTTCTGTGGCTTTGCGTCTTAATTTAAAATAGCTTTACTTACTAGACAGTAAACCCCTAAGTAAGTTGGTCTAGATGCAGAGGATTTTTCCCCAGTGGATTTGCTTTGCCCTGATAGTGTGTTCTACCTCTATCTTCGTTTGACTTGGAGAATGTCTATACTTTGTTTCAGAATTGGTACATGTGCATTCTTCCACAGCTTTCAATCTGTGTTCTTTTTTCTTACAGTGTATTGATGTGCACCAGAGTATGTGCACATTGATTAAATCACAGTGCAAAAACAGGAATCTTGATATGATTGCAATTGTGACAAACTGGACAAAGGAAGGAAGGAAGGAAGGAAGGAAGGAAGGAAGGAAGGAAGGAAGGAAATGCGTCAATCTCACTGCAGACACAAGATCAGGTAATTCAGAAGTCCAATCTAGGAAGAAATTTAGATGGAGAAAATTTCACACAAATTTATAGTCTAGGTTCCATGCTATGCATTATCCCCTAGTTCATTCATCTGCTATTGGAATTGGAAACATGCTGTCTGATAAATAGCTCTTTTTCAGCCCCTTGCTAATATTTTGCATGTCTTTTTAAACTGTTCTGCCACAGGGGTTAGAAATGTACTTTAAAAAAAAAAAAAGCTGCAAGACTCTCTTCACGTAAAAACATGTGTCAGAAACTAGACTGTATTGTTGCATGTAAGCATCACAACTCAACCAAAACAGAATTTACACTATTCATGTGGTATCTCAGTAGTATACTATCTTATCTGTTACTGCTTTCATCCACATGTTCTGTTTTAATTTGCTGTGTAACTGCTTCACTGTATACACCTGGGTTTAATATTATATTTAAGGGCAGGGGTGGTGAACCTGTGGCTTTTGAGAAGCACGGATTTCCCACACTTGTTCTATCGGTATATATTTACACTACCATTACAAATGTATGCAGGTTTCTCATCAGCTTAACAGTCACTAAAGAATCTTGGGAATTCTACATTGGCGAGGGTGTTGAAATTTTTGGGGTGTACCAGAGCCTCATCTTGAAGTGAGTGGCCAGTTTGCATCACAACTTGTCTTGTACAGCAGAGGCACTCTGGGTATAGCAGTGAGGAGAGATAGCAGAGGCACAGTGTGTGTGTATGGGGGGGGGATTACACTAGATCCCTATGAGAAACTGCTCTATATTCTGCCCCAAAATATACAGAGTATGCACAGGACTGCAGCCTTAAAGACCTTAGAATGCCAGGGGGGGTAAGTAATGGATGCATGCCTGTCAACAAAAATAATTCACCCCTCGGCCAATATATCTATCCATGTTCATCACTTTGGATAATATTAAGCATATTTTAACCGTACGTAGTTCACCTGCATCAGCTTGTGAGCTGTTAATTAAGATGATATTTCACGCAGAGGAGTGTATTAGGGCATTATTGGCTGTCCATAAACAAGCAGTTCCTAATGCACAGTATGGCATCTGTGAAGAAACTATTAAATACTAGAAGAGCTAATTAGGATGTGAGATTGAGAAACACCACAAACCCACAGTGGTATTAGTGGTATGGTAATTAGTGTATGTTGAACACCAAGTAAGGAAGCTGAAATTTCTCTTTGAGACCAGCTTCTCTTGGTGATGATCAGAATGCAGCACCCCAATCAAGGTTATCTTAATAACATGTGACTCACCCGACCATTCAACAGCCTTATTACTATTGTTCCAGACAATATTTCCTTTGCTTTTTTATTATATTTTTACATAAAATGGTATGTTTTACATTCATCAATTAATATGTTATCTTAGTATATTCTGTAGTGGCTGGTGGGCCGGTGTGGCTGGGGTTGTGTTACTCTCCTGGCTTCCCAATGCTACATATTGCTGCTGGTTACAGAGAGGGAAGGGAAAAGCAGCAGGGCTTGGCACAGTACAGGGAGCGTCGGCTTGGGTCCACTGCTGTGTCCGCACTGTGCTGGTCTCCCTGCTGCCTTGCCCCTCTTCCTCTCAGTAACTCGCAGCAACGTGTGGTGATGGGAAGTCAGGAGATCAATATATCCCCACCCGTGCAGCTCCACTGGCTGCTATTGAGCACATTTATATTTCATCTTGCTATGTCATATTAGATTATGTTACAGATCTTTTATACAACATACTGTGTTTCATTCTGCAAATGAACGAATGGAACCCTAAGAAGCCGTAAATTAATTCTGCAGTGGATGCATTTTTATATACATCTCATTCCTATGTCATACCTTAAGAACCAACATTTTAGTAAATAGCACTCTTAGACTGCCATAGGTGCCAAATGCTGAAATTAAATTTCCAGTAGAGAATCCCCCCCCCTCTCTTTGCCCACATCTTTCAGTCAT
Source organism: Rhineura floridana (assembly GCF_030035675.1). Classification (NCBI taxonomy): domain Eukaryota; kingdom Metazoa; phylum Chordata; class Lepidosauria; order Squamata; family Rhineuridae; genus Rhineura; species Rhineura floridana. Next base: position 14,638,657 of record NC_084484.1, read on the forward strand.
CAATTCCCATAGATTTTTGTTGTCAGATGAACTTGGGAGATGACTCTGAGGGACCAAGCAGTTGATGCAGCTGCTAGGTCAGTGGCTTTCAAATTGTATTTTGGGGGACCCTGGAGTTCCTTTTCAGGAATTACTCCATTAAATGCCAGGAGTGGTAGACAAACTTTCTGGGTAAAATTGTTATCTCTGATTACATTTAGGTTTGACCTGTCAGTCGCTCTAGCACACTGGCATTATTCCTTATATGGTAAGCTTAGAGACATTAGTTACACTTTTAGTAAATGCTTGTCTGCAATGTGTGTGTGTGTCTATATCTGAGGCACCACAGAATGCTTCAGGGGTTCCCACTTTGACTTCTGTTGCTTCATATAGATCCCGCTTTACCGCTGAATAGTGTCAGATTCATCTGATACACTTTGCTTCAGTTCAGAATAGGATTTGTGCATATCTGATGTACACCCTAGTTATCTATCAGGCTGGTTGCTACCACTAAATGGTCTTTTTGGTGATGGCAGCCAAGTTCTGGAAACAGTTTGCAAATTTGGTGTGGCAGCTTCAAGAGAGTGATGTTTTTAGATTACCTGCCAAGCCCTTGTGCTTCAGGTGAGCCTTTTATAACTAAGATGTTGTTTTAATGCCATCTTTTAATCTTTCACTATTTTAAAGTTTTGTTGTGATTGCAATTTCCTGAACTGTAGTTTGCTTTGGGAATAACTGTTGAAAAGTGGAATATAAATATACTGTATTAAAAAAAAAAAGTTGACTTGCTGTTTTGGTGTGGTATTTTCCCACCAAAAATAACAGTGTCATTCTATGTAGGGAGCCTGTCTCTTATTTCTGATTCAGAGAGGATTATCTGAAGTTTGTGCACAGGGAGAGAGTAGGGCATTTCGTAAAGACTTCTTACAGCGTGTATCCCAGTAATTGTTGAGATCCACTGTGTGATAGTACGTGACGAGTGTATAGCTCTGTACTTTAACATGCTCTCCAGAGATATTCAAATGCCCAATTAATATAAGTAACATCTATACAGTATGAGCAATAGTTTATATGACTAGGGAAATACAGTATGAGTAAATGAGATTTACTGAAAACGGTTGTGGGGTGGGATCACAGAACGCTCAAAACTGCCTGCTTGAGAAAGGCCCTTTTATTTCACCTTTTCTGTCACAGTCCTTTGAGGACTGGGCTGAACATATACAGGTACTGGTGCACACAATCTGGTTCATAGTCTGCCTAACCCAGGATCAGTAAAATATATTAAAGAATCTTTGTCTGACCTGTTTAGTTTGTATCTGTCTAGTTAAAACGTTTTTAGACAATCGTTATGATTTCAGGGAAGTATATTGCATGAAAACAAATACAAAAACATCACAAAACCAAGAAAACAACAGATAGGTACTTTAAAACAGACTAAAACTTGCTCAATGTTTCTTTTTTTAAAAACTATTGTAAACTGTGTCTTATGTTATACAAATAGATGATGGTTTTCGTGTGATGTGCTATGTGTGGTCTTTGAGCCACATTGACAGGTAATGTGTGTTATGGAAGATAAAATTATGTTTTCTGTGATAGATAACTTATAGCCATTTCAGACATGTAGCCCAGTTTTAACATTTCTTGCATGGAAGGCAATAGGAGAGCACATGGGAGCACATGCTTCCAGCACTTTGCTAATGACATTCACTATTCACCTGTACAGAAATATGCATAATTCTCCTGATACTTAAGACTCTCCCTCCATGTACACTTTTTGTACATTCAAAAGTCCAGCACACACAAATGATGCAAATGTTTCAGAGATACAGGCCCACTTCCCCGTGTTGTTCCCAGGTTGAATGTCTGAACCAGCTCATAGTAATGCACAGACTGTTGTGCCGACAGACACAATTATCATGTGAAAAACTAAAATAAAAGATACTGTAGTGCTTAACTATGTGCTTGAGTTCCATTGATCCAAATGGGATGTAAGTACCTTAACGTTAGGGTTGCCAGGTCTCCGGTTTTCTGCCGGAGTCTCCGGCAAAAGTGGGCCGCCTCCAGCCATATTTGGTGTGAAGAGGCTGATCTCCGGCTTTTGGACCTCCCCCTCAGGCACGCATGCGTGATTGACACGCATGGCTGCTGGGTGGGAGGAGCGGCCGCGATGGGCGTTTCTGGCTGCGGTTTGCATCGCGGCCGATAGAGCAGTTTGGAATCTCGTTTGGAAGCAGAAGGCTGCTGGGTGGCAGGAGCAGGTTGGACTGCGGCTGATTGCAGAGAGAGGCCTGAGAGAGAGAGAGGCCTGAGAGAGAGAGAGAGGCCTGAGAGAGAGAGAGAGGTCTGCGAGAGAGGGGGGGGAGAGAGGGAGAGAGGGAGGCCAGAGAGAGAGAGAGAGAGAGAGGGAGGGAGGGAGGGAGGGAGGCCAGAGAGAGAAAGAGAGAGGGAGGGAGGGAGGCCAGAGAGAGAGAGAGAGAGAGAGGGAGGGAGGCCAGAGAGAGAGAGAGGGAGGCCAGAGAGAGAGAGAGGGAGGCCAGAGAGAGGGGGGGAGGGAGACCAGAGAGAGAGGGAGAGAGAGAGGGAGGGATGGAGGGAGGCCAGAGAGAGAGAGAGAGAGAAAGAGAGAGGGGGGAGGCCAGAGAGAGAGAGGGGGGGGAGGCCAGAGAGAGAGAGGGGGGGAGGCCAGAGAGAGAGAGGGGGGGGAGGCCAGAGAGAGAGAGAGGGGGGAGGGCCAGAGAGAGAGAGGGGGGGAGGCCAGAGAGAGAGAGGGGGGAGGCCAGAGAGAGAGAGGGGGGAGGCCAGAGAGAGAGAGAGGGGGGAGGCCAGAGAGAGAGAGAGAGGGGGAGGCCAGTGAGAGAGGGGGGAGGTCAGAGAGAGAGGGGGGGGGAGGGAGGCCAGAGAGAGAGGGGGGGAGGGAGGCCAGAGAGAGAGGGGGGAGGGAGGCCAGAGAGAGGGGGGGGAGGGAGACCAGAGAGAGAGGGGGGAGGGAGGCCAGAGAGAGAGAGGGGGGGAGGGAGGCCAGAGAGAGAGAGAGGGAGGCCAGAGAGAGAGAGAGGAGGGGGAGGGAGGCCAGAGAGAGAGAGAGAGAGGGAGGGAGGCCAGAGAGAGAGAGAGGGAGGGAGACCAGAGAGAGAGAGGGGGGGAGGGAGGCCAGAGACAGAGGGGGGAAGGGAGGCCAGAGAGAGAGAGGGGGGAGGGAGGCCAGAAAGAGAGAGAGAGGGGGGAGGCCAGAGAGAGAGAGAGAGGGGGGGAGGCCAGAGAGAGAGAGGGGGGGAGGCCAGAGAGAGAGAGAGGGGGAGAGGCCAGAGAGAGAGGGGGGGGAGGCCAGAAAGAGAGAGGGGGGGAGGCCAGAAAGAGAGAGGGGGGAGGCCAGAGAGAGAGAGGGGGGGAGGCCAGAGAGAGAGAGGGGGGGAGGCCAGAGAGAGAGAGGGGGGAGGCCAGAGAGAGAGGGGGGAGGCCAGAGAGAGGGGGGGGAGGCCAGAGAGAGAGAGAGGGGGGGAGGCCAAAGAGAGAGAGAGGGGGGGAGGCCAGAGAGAGAGAGAGGGGGGGAGGCCAGAGAGAGAGAGAGGGGGGGAGGCCAGAGAGAGAGAGGGGGGAGGCCAGAGAGAGAGAGGGGGGAGGCCAGAGAGAGAGGGGGGGAGGCCAGAGAGAGAGGGGGGAGGCCAGAGAGAGAGAGAGAGGGGGAGGCCAGAGAGAGAGAGGCCAGAGAGAGAGAGTGAGAGAGAGGCCGAGAGAGAGAGAGAGAGAGAGAGGCCACAGAGAGGCCAGAGAGAGAGAGAGGCCAGAGAGAGAGAGAGGCCAGAGAGAGAGAGGCCAGAGAGAGAGAGAGAGAGAGAGAGGCCAGAGAGAGAGAGAGAGAGGCCAGAGAGAGAGAGAGAGAGGCCAGAGAGAGAGAGAGAGAGGCCAGAGAGAGAGAGAGAGAGGCCAGAGAGAGAGAGAGAGAGGCCAGAGAGAGAGAGAGAGAGGCCAGAGAGAGAGAGAGAGAGGCCAGAGAGAGAGGGAGGCCAGAGAGAGAGAGAGAGGGAGGGAGGCCAGAGAGAGAGAGAGCGAGAGAGAGGGAGGCCAGAGAGAGAGATAGAGAGAGGGAGGCCAGAGAGAGAGAGAGAGAGAGAGAGAGGGAGGCCAGAGAGAGAGAGAGAGGGAGGCCAGAGAGAGAGAGAGAGGGAGGCCAGAGAGAGAGAGAGAGGGAGGCCAGAGAGAGAGAGAGAAGGAGGCCAGAGAGAGAGAGGGAGAGAGGGAGGGAGAGAGAGAGAGGGAGGGAGAGAGAGAGGGGGGAGGGAGAGAGAGAGGGAGAGGGGGGAGGGAGTCCAGAGAGAGGGAGAGGGGGGAGGGAGGCCAGAGAGAGAGAGGGGGGGAGGCCAGAGAGAGAGAGAGGGGGGGAGGCCAGAGAGAGAGAGAGGGGGGGAGGCCAGAGAGAGAGAGGGGGGAGGCCAGAGAGAGAGAGGGGGGAGGCCAGAGAGAGAGAGGGGGGAGGCCAGAGAGAGAGGGGGGGGAGGCCAGAGAGAGAGGGGGGAGGCCAGAGAGAGAGAGAGAGAGAGGGGGAGGCCAGAGAGAGAGAGGCCAGAGAGAGAGAGAGAGGCCAGAGAGAGAGAGTGAGAGAGAGGCCAGAGAGAGAGAGAGAGAGAGAGAGGCCACAGAGAGGCCAGAGAGAGAGAGAGGCCAGAGAGAGAGAGAGGCCAGAGAGAGAGAGAGGCCAGAGAGAGAGAGAGAGAGGCCAGAGAGAGAGAGAGAGAGGCCAGAGAGAGAGAGAGAGAGGCCAGAGAGAGAGAGAGAGAGGCCAGAGAGAGAGAGAGAGAGGCCAGAGAGAGAGAGAGAGAGGCCAGAGAGAGAGAGGGGGGAGGCCAGAGAGAGAGGGGGGGGAGGCCAGAGAGAGAGGGGGGAGGCCAGAGAGAGAGAGAGAGGGAGGCCAGAGAGAGAGAGAGAAGGAGGCCAGAGAGAGAGAGGGAGAGAGGGAGGTGAGGGAGGCCAGAGAGAGAGGGGGGAGGGAGGCCAGAGAGAGAGAGTGGGGAGGGAGGCCAGAGAGAGAGAGGGGGGGGAGGGAGGCCAGAGAGAGAGGGGGGAGGGAGGCCAGGGAGAGAGGGGGGAGGGAGGCCAGGGAGAGAGGGGGGAGGGAGGCCAGAGAGAGAGGGGGGAGGGAGGCCAGAGAGAGAGGGGGGAGGGAGGCCAGAAAGAGAGAGAGAGGGGGAGGGAGGCCAGAAAGAAAGAGAGGGGGGAGGGAGGCCAGAGAGAGAGAGAGGGGGGGAGGGAGGCCAGAGAGAGAGAGAGGGGGGGAGGCCAGAGAGAGAGAGAGGGGGGAGGCCAGAGAGAGGGGGGGAGGCCAGAGAGAGAGGGGGGGAGGCCAGAGAGAGAGAGAGGGAGAGGCCAGAGAGAGAGAGAGAGAGGCCGGAGAGAGAGAGAGAGGCCAGAGAGAGAGAGAGAGGGGCCAGAGAGAGAGAGAGGGAGGCCAGAGAGAGAGAGAGAGGGAGGCCAGAGAGAGAGAGGGAGAGGCCAGAGAGAGAGGGGGGGAGGGAGGCCAGAGAGAGAGAGAGAGAGGGAGGGAGGCCAGAGAGAGAGAGAGAGGGGGGGAGGCCAGAGAGAGAGAGGGGGGAGGCCAGAGAGAGAGAGGGGGGGAGGCCAGAGAGAGAGAGAGAGAGAGAGGCCAGAGAGAGAGAGAGAGAGGCCAGAAAGAGAGAGAGAGGGGCCAGAGAGAGAGAGAGGGAGAGGCCAGAGAGAGAGAGAGAGGGAGGCCAGAGAGAGAGAGGGAGAGGCCAGAGAGAGAGAGAGAGAGAGAGAGAGGCCACAGAGAGAGAGAGAGAGAGAGAGAGAGAGAGGCCAGAGAGAGAGAGAAAGAGAGAGAGAGAGAGAGAGAGGCCAGAGAGAGAGAGAGAGAGGCCAGAGAGAGAGAGAGAGAGGCCTGAGAGGCCAGAGAGGCCTGAGAGATGGGGCTCAGCAGTCTCTGGCCATCACCACACCTTGGGGGAGGAAATTCCATCACACACACACACACACACTCACACCCCGCCCCCCCTCTTCCTTTTCTGATTGTGGAAAGCTGGTGGTTCCATGTCTGCCACTGCTCCTTGCATTGTTGAAAACTAAATGTTTAAATAAGCAAAATGTATAGCAGGATGAGGTTGCCATGTGATTTTTCCAGCTGGGTTTGTGTGTGTATGGAACTTCAGCAGGTGAACAGGCCCGTCCCCTCATCTCTGTGACAATGAAAGTTCTACGTCTTGAATTTCTGGCTGCCACCCAAAGAAAGCTGGCAGCCCAGGGAACAGGTGGGTGCAGAGTGGGTCTTAAAATAAAGAAAGAATCTTGCAGACGGAAGGCAGGGAAAACCAGGCCAGGTTCCCCAGGAACAATGTCTGTTTCCTAATCCCTGTCCCTGAGAAATCACAGTTTCCATTTTAAGCATCACTTGTGTTGGAGTTGTGGAAATGCAACTCGATTTGGGTGTTTCCACGTCTGGAGGGAGACAGAGAGGAGACCTCCAGGTTGCTAGGCTGTGCCTTTCCTTTGGTCATATGCTCATCTTCCTTCCAGAAAACTGATACCTCTTAGGAATGCCGACCACACCTTCCAACTCTCTCCTTCCTGCTTCTTCTCTGTCTCTTGAAGAGAAGAGATGTCTTTGATTTGTCTCTCTCACCTGCAGCATGAGGGCAAAGGCCTTGTCAGGTCCATGAACCTCCAATGCAGGTAGTTTACTAGAACTAAAATCCCTTTCCTATCTATTGTGTATTTCCTTCAATGAAGCAAGCTGTTCCTTATTTTACTAAGTCTGAATCCTCAGTTATTGCTGCAGCGTAAAAGTCTGCTACTTCACAGGGAAAGTCTCTCTCTCTCTCTCTAACACACACACACATACACACACACACATCAGTGCTGGGTCTGCTCTTGATCCCAAACCTAACTCTGCTAACAAGTTTCTAGTCTTTTTTCAGCATTGAGTTGCCTCCACTCAAGACTCTGGAAGTTAAACCTCTCAGTGTGCGTGCAAAGCCCCCCGCAGCAGAGTAGGAAGACTCTTTTTGTCTGTCAAGAGCCATTGACCACCACCAGCCAAATCAACCTGAGGTCCCAGTTGGCTTTGTCTGTGGGTCAGTGGCCTGAGGAGATGCCTTGGGTCAGCTGCCAGCCTGCCCAATGTGCACTTTCAAAATTCTCCTCAAGCAGAGACTGCCCAGTGCTGAACACCCTCCCGCCTGAGAAGAGCCTGTGGAGCAAGTGATATTGGGGGACCTGCAGGCCAGAGCCCATCCCCCCCTTTTAAATTAAGGGAAGATGGCCGTAACTCAGTGGTAGAGAACATGGACAGTCGCTGCCAGTCGCTGTAGACAGTGCTGATGCTGAACCAGATGGACCAATGGCCTAACTCAGTATAAAGCAGCTCCCTGTTTAAATCACCCTTCATTCAGAACCATAAGGACTAGAATCTTACTTTATTTTTAGGGAAACTGTTGCGCATGCAGAAGGGCCCAGGTTCAGTCCTCAGTGGCATCTCCAGGTAGGGCTGAGAGACACCCCTGCCTGAAGCCCTGAGAGCTGCTGCCAGTGCAGACAGCACTGGGCTAGAGAGCACCCATGGGTCTGCATCCAACATTCCTGGGTAAATGAAGCGGATCCTCGTATCTGGTCCAATCCTGCCTCAGGCCAGGGCTTGGAGTCTTAGTTTGCCTTGGCCACCCTGCTTCATCTGCCCATGCTGGGAGCTGCACAGCAGGAGTTGGGCCCATCTGTTCTCCTGGTACCTTTCAGTAGTTTTCAGGTTCCCTTAAGGACATAAGAACATCTAGTTCCTCACCCCAACCGTAATAGGAAGCCTGCAAGCAGGACCCTTCTGGGAGGAAGGGCGGGATATCAGTTTAATAGATAAATAAAATAAATAAGCGCAACTGGCCTTCAGAGGCATATTGCCTCCAAATGTTAATGCAGCTTCAAATAGCATTTGCCTTTTTTGCAGCCACATCACACTGTTGGCTCATATTCTGTTTGTGATCAACAACAATCCCAAGATCCTTCTTGCATGTAGTATTGCTGAGCCAAGTATCCCCCATCTTAATAACTGCATTTGGTTTCTTTTTCCTAGGTGTAGAACTTTACACTTATCCCTGTTAAATTTCATTCTGCTGTTTTTAGCCCAATGCTCCAGCCTATTAAGATCCCTTTGAATTTTGTTTCTGTCTTCCAGGGAATTAGGTATTCCTCCCAATTTTGCATCATCTACAAGTTTGATAAGCATTCCCTGCCCCTCCTCATCCAAGTCATTAATAAAAATGTTGAAGAGCACTGGGTCCAAGACCAAGCCCTATAGTAGCCCGCTAGTTACCCCCCCCCCCAGGTTGAGAAGAAACCATTGATTAGCACTCTGAATATGATTGTGTAGCCAACTGTGGATCCACCCAATAGCTGTTCCATCCAGTCCACATTCAGCTATCTTGCTAATCAGAATATCATGTGGCATTTTGTCAAAAGCTTTGCTAAAGTTGAAATATATTGTGTCCACAGCATTCCCACAGTCTATCAGGGAGGTTTGTTGTTGTTGTTATGTGCCTTCAAGTCGATTATAACTTATAGCGACCCTATGAATCAGTGACCTCCAAGAGCATCTGTCATGAACCACCCTGTTCACATCTTGTAAGTTCAGGTCTGTGGCTTCCTTTATGGAATCAATCCATCTCTTGTTTGGCCTTCCTCTTTTTCTATTCCCTTCTGTTTTTCGCAGCATTATTGTCTTTTCTAGTGAATCATGTCTTCTCATGATGTGTCCAAAGTATGATAACCTCAGTTTCATCATTTTAGCTTCTAGTGATAGTTCTGGTTTAATTTGTTCTGACACCCAGTTATTTGTCTGTTTTGCCTAGAATGCCCTCCCTTGTCCTTAACATGGCTGCAACCATATCTACTCAGAAGTAAGTCCTATTGAGTTCTATGGGGCTTAGTTCCTTAATAAGCATGTTTACAGTTGCTGCCTTCAGGGGCATCTATCTGTGCTCCCATCTAACGTCTCTGCAACACTAAGCTCCTTTCTTCCAATAATGGCCTGGCCTGAGGGCACGTAAACCCTTCTTGCCAGAAGCAAGTAAGCTAGATTAAATGTTCCCTAAAGGCGTTGAACTGTGACTTGGCAGACCAGGGTTCGAATCCCCACACAGCCATGAAGCTCCCTGGGTGACCTTGGGCCAGTCACTGCCTCTCAGACTCAGAGGAAGGCAATAGTAAACCACCTCTGTCTGAGTACTGCTTACCATGAAGACCCTATCTGGGATCAACTTGAAGGCAGTCCATTTCCATTTTGCATCACCCTAAGCTTGTGAGAAAGAATGACCTTGTCACTTCAGATGGACCTAGGAACACCCTATTTTAGGTAAGATTTCTATTTTAATCTCCAGATAATTTTTTTTGAATGGTATGCTCCAAGCAACTGTGGTTGATACAATGTATCATGTTTAATGATATCACTAGGGCCCGCCCCGTGATGTCACTAGGGCCCGCCCCGTGATGTCACTAGGGCCCGCCCCGTGATGTCACTAGGGCCCACCCCCTGACATCACTAGGGCCCACCCCCTGACATCACTAGGGCCCACCCCCATTTTCTCAGGTTTTTGGATGGTTCCGACCTGGCAACCCTACTTAACGTACTTGCCTTCTGTTATTTATTTATTTATTTATTAAATTTATTAGTCTCCCATCTGGCTGGTTGTCCAGCCACTCTGGGCGACGTACAAGATAAAAAACAATACATTAAAACGTTAAAATTTAAAACCATAACAGTAAAAACCTAACCCACCCCAAAAGCCTGCCTGACAAGAGGCAACAGTGAGTCTACCCTGTGGGGATGAATGTGTGCTTTAAATAACACCATTCTGTAGTCATAAGCATATTGACTGATAACAATAACACTTTATTTCATTGGACTTAAACACAATTAATTTTCTCTGGAACAAATCCTGTTGGATTTTTGGTAAATCTCTCCATGGCATGAAATTTGTGCTGACCTAGCAATGCATCCCTTCTGACTGAGCTATATCAGAAGGACGGGATATAAATCTAATTAATAATAACAATAATAGCAACAACAACTTCATGCTGCTCAGTCTTGTTTGTGATTGCAGCTTGGTCCAGTATAGTTGCACTAGACAGTAGAGTTTTGGACTGTGATTTTCGGAGGAGCCTCATCTGTGTTGGCTTTCGCAGTCTTAGTGTCTCTTCTCTCCCCACCCCTTGGTCTTCAAAAGCAGTCTGCTCTGGTAGCTAGAGTGTGAGATTTTGGGCTGTAATTTGCTGAGGAGTTTCAACCTAGAGTTTTAACTGAGAAAATGCTCAAATGTCTTCCCATGTGATGCCTGTAAAGCAAGAAGCTGTGTTGTTCCACAAAAAAACATGCAAAACAGAAGAGTTATCCTCAATTTGTGTTAATTTTTCTATGATGCTGAGGAAACCAATGTGCACCAAGAGAAAACTAAGTGATTGGCAAGTGGTCATCAGGATGCTCTGACCCATCCATAGCAGGGCACAGTGCAAGACATGGCAAGCTAGTGGGTGCAGAACCATGGGAAGCTCCAATCGAGCCATTCACTCTGACAAAGGCTGGAAATGAGTTGAGGCCCTCCTAAACTCCATTGTCTGCCTGAAAAGTATGAATCTTTAAAACAGGATGGACATCTGAATTTGGCTGGCTGGCTTCTTACTTTCCAACCCCCATGGACCAATTTTGACAGGTGGGCAGGGATTCCCACTTGTCAATCACCTGACATTACAGTGGCATCGCGTGACTTGTTTTTCTTTGCCTGAATGGTTTGAAATCAAACCATGTGGGCAAAGGCACAACACTTTGCAACTGCCTATGACCAGCTGATTGGTCTTTGCAAGTGTTGACAGTCATTATGGCACTTGCAAAAGCACAGGGCTTGGCATGCACCACTGATCAGCAGTGCCTGCAAAGCCCACTTTCATCTCAACTGCATGTTTACTTACCCCAGGACAGGTTATAAGGTTTGATTGAAATCAGGGATGACTTCAGTGTTGTATAGGCTCCCCAAGTTCCACTGGCATATTTTAAACTTCATACACATGATCTCTTGAAAGTTAATAAGCAATCTGTGTTAAGCCTGACTATGAACTCTTGCTTATTAACAGAAGAAGGGCTTTGCTGGATTAGACCAAGGGGTCCAGTGATCTTTGCTAGAATCCCAGCAATCATCAGGCATTAGGTGGTGTACTCGTTTGAATAATAGAGTGGTCTTGTAAGGTACTTAAAGGACAGAGGTGAGATCAGAGCTTTTCCAGAAAAATATTGAGAAAATAATAGTGTAATAGTTTCCCAGACAGGAGTGGTGGATTTAAGGTGATGCTGCTAAAGAGGCTGTGCAGAGATTGCTTCACCTTCTTGGGAGGAAAGAGCTACAATGGGAAAATGAAACACTGACAGGAGAGAGAGAGTTATACCTTTTTTTCCTTATTCTGTGTCCAAACATCAGCAGGGAAAGTGGGGGTAAAATCCCCAAAAAGTTATTTTCCTTAGTTACAGCCTGGCTTTGGAAATGGGGAAAAGAGCACTCAGAATTGGGAGTTCAAGACCAGCCAGGCTGGATTTATCCCAGCAAGTCCTCTTCTGGAATCACTTGGAGTTCAGAGGTCTGAAGGTGTAAGAATGGGCACCCAGTCTGGGAGTTATCCTGGAAGAACTTGGGAAAACCTGCTCACTCCATTCAGGGAATCTAAGACAGTTATAGTCTGATTACAATGACTCCCCAAGAGTAGGGTCTCCTGGAATGGTGATTTCCAGGTTCACAAAATAAAGACAAGTGTCTTTTTCTTGCTTAACAAAAAAGTGGAGTCTAGTGCTTAGATGGAATTTAGAGCACTTCTTGTAAAGGACGCTCGAGAACTCAGAGCCCCCCACAGCCAAACAACAGAGCTACAGTTCTCAGAGTTCTCTGGAGAGAGGGACTGACTGTTAAACCACTCTGACAATTATAGCTCTGTGCAGGGGCTCTCAGCACCTTTTACAAATGACACTTCCCAGGATCCTTTGGGGGAAGCCATGAGTGTTTGAAGCAGAAAAATAGCAGAATAAAGGTATGTTGTGAACATGGCCTAGGTCAGCGTTTCCCAACTGTGGGCCACCAGATGTTGTTGGACCACAATTCCCATCTTTCCTGACCATTGGCAATGCTGGCTGAGGCTGATGGGAGTTGTGGTCCAACAACATCCGGTGGCCCACTAGTTAGGAAAGGCTGGCCTAGGTCTTTGATTAGATTAAGAATGGTGGAAGATTAAGCATTAGCTATTTGACATGATCCCATAATTTCTTTGTCCATTTCAATACAGGGTGTTGGTGGGAATATGCAGTGGCAAGTTGTCCCAGCTTGGCAGGTGTCTCCAGCGATAGTTTCTAGAAAAAGTGGGACCTTTTGTTTCAAGGTTCTTCTGAAATAACAGACAAAATAAAAGCAAGCAGGTACAAAGTCAATAAGCTACAATGTTACATTAGGAGCATAACTTCAATTAATAGTAGAAGATGTAAAACATTTTCCTGAATTTTAATTATATTCTTTACTATATTGCTTCCCTATCAGTAACAATTTGCTTAGCTTTACAGATTGCTAATTGGTTAAAATAAATTTTAGATGAAGTATAGTTGTTAACCTTGGCTTTTCATTTATTTATATTTTGGATTCATATTCACAGATAAGAATGGTATTTGCTGTATTTCATTTTCATCTCCATTGTAATCATTATCTTTAAAATTCTACTATAGCATTATGTCAGCGGCCTTTGTTGTGCTCATCCTGTAAGTGGATATTTGAAATATATTGTCAGATGAGTATTTAGTTTTTGTGTTTTTATCTGATTTTAATGTCGTTATTTTGTGTTTACTGTGTAAGTCTCTTTGTGGCACCTGAGTGCAAAAATGCTACTAATAAATATCATTATTAATAATATGCCTTGTTTATTATGACTCAGAGGGTGTTGTGGTATCCCATAGATCAGTGGTTTCCAACCTTTGTGGTATGGTGACTGTGAAGGTCTGCAGGGAATCACCTCAGGCCAAAGGACTCCAACCAGCATGGCCCTTTTAAGAAGGCCCCAATCTACTTATGTAGTGGTTGGGATAGTCTTTCAATCAGCCAAGCCAAGCGATGGGTGGAGCAGGGAGCAGCTGAAGGTCTTCTGGAGTTGCTGAGCATAAACAGCCCAGAGCTAGAGGTCAGGAAGTGGTGTGTGTGTGGAGTAGGGATGGAATCCTCTCCTTTTTGTTTTTAAGTGTGTCCCCTAGTGGCCATTAATGATCGGATTCCTCTTTCCTCCAATATATTTTCATTTTTCTAATCTCCAGTTTTTTCTTTGTAGAAAATTATCGATATTGTAACAGCTGTTTCTTCACAAGTCTCCTATGGTATCGACCTTTATTCTGAACTCTGTAATGATTGCCTTTTCTGGTGCACTGCAGACAGATTAAGGCAGATAATCAAGTCTTCCCCCCTGCTCCTTACAATCAACACCTCATTCCCCACCGTTGCCTTCTAGTCTGTCAATTACAATCAACACCTCATTGATATCAGTGTAAGGGAATACAAATTTGAAGAGCTCACATAGAAAGTAGATTGATAAAAGTATCACACTGTCAATGATTTCAAAGTGATTTAAAAAAAAAACGAATCCAAAAAAAGAATGAATCACAAACTAGGCGTGGAGAGTTGCTACTTCAAAATTCTCTCTGCAAAGATAGAGAATATCAGAAATAATCATTATTCCAATGGCAAATCCAATTACTGCAGAAACAGAGCCCATCGCTAGCGTGGAGAAGGAGCAGAACTCTGAAAAGCTGCTATCCCAGGGATCTCCTGGAGCGTCTTTCTCTGCTTACTGGGAGGTACAGGGAGCTTCCCTAACCCCTGAAACCCTCTGGTGCAAGGATACTGTGGGGCTGGCCCACCTGGGTTGTCCCTAGCATATCCTGCAAAGGGCCATCCACAGGATCTCTGGACCTATCCCTTCCCAAGCACCATAATCCTGAGAAAAGGGCTACAGTGGAGCCACAGAACTCAAAGTAAAGGAGATTGCAGCTCCAACTCACCAAGGACAATGGAAACAGGTGGAACTCTGGGCTTTGACAATGGCTGTCTCAGGAAAGGACTACAGTAAAGTGCAAGTGCAGGCAGAAGGCCTTGAAAAGGCTTTATTTTTGTTGTGACCGCAAGTGTGGGGATGTAGGCTTCAGGTGCTTGGGGGAAGGGAGTAGGAATCTGTTGGAAAGGCTAAAGCCTAATAAAGTCAAACTTGCTGCACTCCTGTTGATCGTGGTGGTAACTGAGACTATGACTTATTCGCCATGGAATGCATTAATCAAGGTGACTTCAAAGTGCCCTTTCCCCAGGAAGGGCCCACAGTGACCCACAAGGCACAAATCTGTTTGGTATGTTGACCCATCTATTTATTGTCACATGAATCTTAGAACTTCTGGAAGTGCTGGTACCCCTCCCCCTTCCTGCACCCCTTCCTCTTTACTGAATTTGTGATTAACTTTTAAAAAATAAAAATACACAATAAAAATGTTTAGCATTTTATAGATGTTGCACATTAGTTCTGAGTTTAAAGAATTAAAACCATGGGGGCATGGCTATAATATAATACTATAATGGACTGCCTTCAAGTCGATTCCGACTTATGGCAACCCTATGAAGAGGGTTTTCATGGTAAGGGGTATTCAGAGGTGGTTTACCATTGCCTTCCTCTGAGGCTGAGAGGCAGTGACTGGCCCAAGGTCACCCAGTGAGCTTCATGGCCATGTCGGGATTCGAACCCTGGTCTCCCAGGACAAAATTAGAGAGAGTGCAGCCATTGCTTCTTCCCTCCCCCACCCTATGCTTACCGTGGGGAGTCAGCTATATTCTGCTAGTCCTGATTGTGGAGATCAAACAGTACTGATTTTCCATGTATGCCCATGCACAAACACACTGGTGCTGTTGCTGCCTAATAAGAGGGACCCTTCCCTTGTACCAGCAAAAATAGAAAAGGTGGTCACACCACAGTCTTGCATGCATACAGAGCACCCACACACACATTCACCACTATACACATACAGACCACAGACACATGTACCTCTCTTTCTCACTAGGGGTGTTGTCGTCTGGGGTCTCGGGGGCTCTTAGACTCCTTACTTTTGGGGGACCAGGGTCTCAGCAAGATCCCTATGTCTCCAGTATCCTATAAGCTAATAAGCATGAAAGAAGAGTGTGGTGGCCACTAATAAGAGTCTTGTAACATGTTTCGTTGTCTTTTCAGAGGCAATAAGAATGAAAAGAGATGAGTCAGCCACTGATAAGACTCTTCTCAGTAGCTAACATTCTTCACTTTCATGTTTATTGCCTCCTAGGGATGTCTGTTGTTGTGGGAGAAGACATTAACAAGGATCTCATTCTCAACTCTTCAGCAAACAAAGGCGGGGTACGTTGCTGTGGGCCACATGAAGGGACCCAGCACTTCTGAATGTGCCACTACACTACTATTTCTGACTCACATACACCCCTCCACTTCACGTACACAGAACCACTTATGTATGTCTCCTTCTCTCTTTGCCCAGGTGCATGTCTCCCTCTTGCATACACATCACACATACTTGCTGTCTCTTCTCTCTCTCTCACACACACACAGACAATCACCAAACATAGATCTCTCCCTCTCTGCCCAAGTGCATCTCTCTCCACCTAGACCACACATACATCTGCATCCCATTCTGTCACATACACACAAACACGTAACACAAATTGGACATACCTCTCTCTCTCACTCACGCACATATACACAAACTTGAACAACCTTTTTTCAGAAAACTCCTGGCTGGTGGCAACAGGAGCCTGATTGTGCAGGGATACCTCCATCACTCCTTCCTTCTCTCCACAACTTTTTTTAATTTAAAGAAATTCCTAGCACAGTGTGAAGGAGGCACCTGCCACTCCAGCCAGCCCCAGCTAGGGATGGAAAGATCTGTCAGTTTCGCTTCTGTCCCTTTCTCATTTCCCCAGGCTTAATTTCAGCTCTCCACATTTCTGCAGCAATTTCTGATTTTTTTAAATAATCCTCATGACAATTCATCAGGATTTTAGTGTGAATTTCTCCTAATAAACACATTTTTGTAGGCAGTTTTAACAAATGTACACATTTGTACATCCTCGTCTAATGCATTTTTGCACGTTGCTTTCACTCACATATGTTTATGCACACTTCCCCCTGACAGATGCATTTTTGTAAACATTGCTTGGTTGGCATGACGAATAACTGTGAAGTTCAAAGGACGGCTGTGTTTTGGTTCTCATATTGTTTTGGAAAGTGCAAATTTCATAGATTTGGCTTGAAATGAGAACTAAATCAAACTTCTTGACCATCTATAACCCCAGTACAGGACAAAGGAGACTCTTACTGCTTGCTGGTAGGTGGCAGCAGCCTGAGAATGTGGGGCTACCTCCGCCACTCCTCCCTTTCCTTCCCAACTTTTTTTTTAAATGTAAGTGGCTGGCAGGCAACAATGGTGTGAGCAAAGATGCCCGTACTACTTACCAGAGTGTTCTGGCAGAAAAAAAAAAAGTACTGAAGCCTAGAACTCATTTGCACAGGCTTCATTACCCACTTGCAGCTCACAGCGCACAAGTTAGGAAATGCTGCCACAGACAGACAGGCTTGTACTAGCAAGGAGGCAAACTTCTTTAAGGTCTTTAGAGTAGGGGCTGTCCTGAGTGATGCCAAAATGGTGCTCCTGTGCCTCTCTCACCATACAGATGGCGGATCCTGAAATATAGAAGTAATTTAGATGGTGGGCAGCATAGTATAGTGATAGTGGAACCATACTAGGTGTTTACCTGGAATAGGTGATTGAGGGGGAAGAGTGCTTGAGTAATATCTTCATGGGTCACTTGAGTTATGCATTAACATTCTGGAAATATAACCTCAAGTTGCATATCTGCACAGGAACAAACAGTGTTGGTGCAGGTGTCATGCATTGTCTTAGGAAACATATTCATGCCCATCATTTAATATTTGTTGTAGAAAATGCTTGGGATATGTATATTCTTTTAACAGCTTGCTAAACATGCCAGCTTCATCCTCTGTTTGTCCATTATTGTGTAGAAACCCCTTAGCATAAAGTAACATATTATTCATCAGTATAGCTCAGAGGCACCACTTGCATCATTGTCAAATACTAGGTCAGTTTCATCATGCTGTAGCCTTGAAGAAATGTTTTCTATAGTTTCTCTGTGTCAGCTCATCCTTGTCAAATCTGATTTCCCAACTGACAGTGTATCGTTTGTCAAATTAATGGTAGGCAGGTCACTCTACATATTTTTGTTTTCTTGGTTTTCCTATTAATCCACTTATTATATATATAGTCTGCATCGGTGTTGGAATTGCTTTTTAATATGTTTTTAAACCTTTTAAAAAAACAAACCCCAATGTTTTTAAACTTTTTAAAAAAAAGTCTTGAAAGCTTTATAAAAAATGTTTTTAAATATGTTTGCAGTCGAGGGGCGAAATAAGACACAGAGACATGAGCTTGGGTTGAACAAGGGCCACTTTATTAAATTACAGCAAACAAAACCCAATTTAAAGTGACCTGCAGAGGGAAACCTAGGTGCGGGAACTGTCTATAAGCAAGTAGCTTGCCACACAGTTCTCGGGCGACCAGCCCCTGCTGGGGCAAGGGCAAGCCCATCTGCTTACCCTTTACCCCGGCCACACCTTGTAGGTGAGTAGGGGGGCCTTCCCACATCATCCCCACCCGGGGCCGGATAACCCCTGGGTAGATGAAGATAAGTTGGCCCCAGAAGCAGCCCATATCCTGCCCTCGAGCCGTAAACCCTGATAGACAGGCCTCCGGAACCGCCAATCACCTCCAAAGGTGCCTAAGGGGGCCACCTAGCTGTCCTTACCTATTTCCCTTCCCGCACCTTCCCGCCACAAAAGGGGGACAAATCTCTATTTAGTCCCCCTTTACCCCACTGCCGAGAAGCACCTCTCGCAGACACCTCTGCAGGTCTCCCAAATATGTCGTTTCCTGCATCTGACAGGTGAACACCATCGGCCCTGTATCGTTCACCCTTCTAATGCGGAATGTGGGAATGCGGAATGGCTAACCCCCCATGCCCAAGAAGAGCCAACCAAATCTGCCGGTTAGCCTTCGTTCACCAAACCCAGCGTGGGAGCATGCCCTTAAGTAACTGAGGCTGTCGTAGCCTCTCTGCTGCATGTCACACATGCTTGCCAACTGAGGGTCTTGCCCTTAAGTAACTGAGGCCGTCGTAGCCTCTCCGCTGCATGTCACACATGCTTGCCAACTGAGGGTCTTGCCCTGAGTAACCGAGGCCGTTGTAGCCTTTCTGCTGCATGTCACACATGCTTGCCAACTGAGGGTCTTGCCCTTAAGTAACTGAGGCCGTCGTAGCCTCTCCGCTGCATGTCACACATGCTTGCCAACTGAGGGACTTGGCTTTAAGTAACTGAGGCCGTCGCAGCCTCTCCGCTGCATGTCACACATGCCAGCCAACTGAGGGACTTGGCTTTAAGTAACTGAGGCCATCGCAGCCTCTCTGCTGCATGTCACACATGCCAGCCAACTGAGGGCCTTGCCCTTACGTAACCAAGGCCGTTGTAGCCTCTCAAGCTGCATGTTGTCCCATGCCTGCCAACTGAGGGTCTTGCCCTTAAATAACAGAAGCTGTTGTAGCCTCTCAAACTGCATGTCGTCACCTGCCAGCGATCTGTGGGTCTTGCCTCAAGCAACTGAGGTCATTCCCACCCGGAGGAAGGACCATCACTTGTGAAACTGTCTGTACTGAATTATGCTGGAACAAAGTGGGTAGGAGCCTATCCAAACACATTCCTCTCCGGCCAAGCCACTGTATTGCAGCCCATCGACTGAGGCCCAACTGTGAGCCCATGCTTGATTTCGAGGCCCTCCTGGCTGCCCAGAAGACCATGCTGTGGTCGCCTATTAGGATGCACGTCTGCTCCGTCCCTGTCCAGCAGCCTGTCAAAATAATTATAACTTGTTAGGCTTCCAAATTCCCAGGCCCTCTAAAAGGGGTGAATATAGCCCTTATAACCTGAGGACCAGCGTCCAACAGCCTGCACTTTTGCCTGGGAAAACCCAAGACCTGCTGCCGTAGAAGCAGCTGTAAAAGCCCGCTTTGTGAGCACCCAAAACTGGTATTTTGTGAGGGGGTCCTTGCTTGCATTGGGGAATAAATATCCTTCTTCAGATCCCCCTGGCCAATGTACGGTCTGCCCCATACATCTCTGATCTGTCTGAGACCTTCACAATTTTATATGGGCACAACTCCCCCATCCATGGAGACATCTGATAGCTGGAGGGCACGTCGAGACAGGTCTCACTTGGATCCAGCCATCACCTTACCTATCGTAAAAGCTCCAAAAAAGCCCAGCATAAGGGCTACTGCCTGGAAAATCTGGCTTCATAACCGGAGGAGCATACTGTATTCCTACTGGCTCACCATACCCAGTAAAATGTCCAGTGAGAAAAGGCGACGGGGATAGGGAAAAAACCACCAGCCTAGCTATGAAGGAAAGTCCTGCCAGCTTACCTTGAAGTGCTTGGACTAACAGGCCTCTACTGCTGCCATCCACTGGGAATTTCAGCAGGTGACACAACGGAAAAGGCCATTCTGTCACATAGCCCTTGCCGGCCCAGAATTCCTGAATCGCCCTACCTGCTCTGTGGTAGCTGGCGAGCGTGCTGGGGGCAATGGAATATACGGGAAGTCCAGCCCGTAGTTCACAAGAATAGGGCATCTTTGCACAGCCTCTACAGCCCTTTCAGCATTCTGATAGCTGGTGATCACACTAGGTCAATGGATAGGCTTATGGCCATCTCTGACTGGGGTAGATCATCCCTAGTCCCACCTGTCAAGGGAATCCCCAGGTACATAGCCATACTATAAACTGTGACCTCAGGTGCTAACATGCATCCCAAAATCTGCCATACCCCTGAACAGCCAATCACACAGATAGTGCCCCACTACTTCTGGGCCCACATGTCTCCTGATTGCTCCCTCCCAGAAGAATCTGAAGCACTCCATGTAAGAAATATAGCAGTCCATAGGCAATGTTCTGCCGCATAAATGCATAAGGCACCTCGGCCACATGCGCGCACCATGTTAAATAAAGTGTAGCGCATGGTACCTAGACTATCAGGTATGAACCCCTTACAGCTGAACCCCTTCAATAAGACTGGTGGTGAATCAGGTGTAATTTGCATCTTTATACTCTGTCCCTGGCAAATTACTGCCATAACGAAAACAGATCAAAGATTGTAGGCCATGAAGGCCAGCCTAGAGTTGGAGGCCATGAAGGCCAGTCTGGAGTTGGAGTATGGGACTAGGAAACCAAAAGGAAAACACCATAACAGACAAACCTTCCCTTAAACCGGGTAGCCAGCAAGCAAAGTTCGTAGTACCTTGAGTCTAACCGGGGAGGGACACATGTCCTTGAGCAGCTTATTCTGGGGGCTTCTACTTACCCCTTTGAAGGGCTCTTGCCCCCTATCTCACTGTTGCATATATCCTTCTGCAAAAGGGAAGGAAATCATTTATGAGTAAGTACACTTTACCAACTACTAGTTCATTGCTTCTAACCCAGTTCCCTTAAAGCAGAGACTTCAGGTAATTGTTATCAAAAAATCCCAACAAAGAAAGGTTTTGTTACTGTTGTAAAGTCATCAGGAAAGGGTGAAGAGTCTGCCTGGATCTTAAAATGCAGCCTCTGTGTCAAAAACAGAGTCTAAGCTTGCATCAAGGCAGCCCTTGTTTCAGTAAAGTCCAAGATCTTGGAAATGAGGATAAGATCCTGATAAGTGATCTGTCTTTCCTCTTTATTGCTATCCAGCCACACTATCATCTGCGAGACCTGCAATTCCCTGCAGAAGTTTGCAGGTCCTTCTGTAAATATAACAAATGCCATATGCTTTGTTTTTGATATGAGACCAAATTCAAGTAAATGCAACTTCTGCCTCAGAGTTAACAAGGAATGTGTAACTGACACTTGGAAAAGGATCACTGTCACCTAAGTAGTGGTTGTGATTTAGACACTTCCAAAAGGCTCACCTGGCCCCTCAAAGGCCACATGTAATATAATAATAGAATTAACTACCTCAACCTACTATATTCCTGGGCCTAGCAGGAAGTCAGAAGCCTAACCAAACAGCTCCACCCCCCCAAGCGACCACGATGTAATAAAATAGAATAAAATACCTTGAACCTAATAAAGGCCCGAGTCAAGCAAAGGCCGCAAGCCGAACCAAAGAACCCTTCACAACGGCCAAGAGAGGCTGCCAAGGCCTCACCCACATCCTTCACTGTCTTGCGCCCCCTACCTAGGCTGAACTCACACCCAGCCTTGGCAACCAAAGGGGGGTAAATAGGGCCTGTTGAGACTCGAAAGGCTTGTGCAGCCTCCTACCCCGTAATTAGTTCTGAGCCTGCAGCCCACGGCTGTTGGGCAGATTTGAACCCCGATCTCCCAGATCGCAGTCCAAACATGTCAACCACTATCAAAACCTATCCCATGCGTATGGGGTGGTGGTGGTTTAAAATTGCCCAAAGGCCTGCATTTTATGAGGGGACCTTTCACACACACCTCTCTTCCTTGCTTGGTTGGTATGACTACTTAAATAGAAACGCCAGCACAAATACCAGTATTGTAAGCTACTAACTGTAGTAAGTCACTGTCTGCAAGGTCTGATCCTTTTATTCAAAACCGTGCAGCTCTTTTGCTCTAATTTATTTTAATTACTGATTTATTCCAATTACTTTATATTATATCGCTGCTCTTATACAATATTAAATGTGTGTGTGATCTTGTTTAACTGGCTAGCAATAGCCCTAAGGCGGCGCTGCTGGAGGACACAGAGTGCCTACCCCCCCCAGCCAAGGGGGAGGGGGTTTCCACAGCATTCGGCCCAGCAAGCCCTTAATAAAAGGCCCGCTCCAACCGCTGCCATTCCTCCAGGCTCATGACTGCCTGCCTCCTTAAACTACCCCCACCAAGGAAAATAACTGAGGCCTAATCGGCCCACAAACATGGCCTAACTGGCCCGTAAACGCGGCCTGTGCCGCTGCAAACAAGCACCACCGAAATGGCACCGACCACGCGGCCGAGCCAGAATGGCTGCTGCCGCTCTTCTCCTTGCTCTGCTTTGGCCCTCATCGTCCTTCAACGTCACGCTAGCAAAGAGGAAGGTAGGAGGAGCGGCTGGACTTAAATAAGCCCAATAGCCCCACCCCTCCATACTGCACATCGCACGCACACAATAGGTGCGACACGCAACTTTGCCCCAAACAAAGATGGAGGCGGCAGCTTCGCCCCCATCTGCAACCATGCCCCGCTCGTCAGCTGCGCGGCAAGCGGGGCATCATTTTGTTTTAATGTATGTTAAAGTCTGTTTTTATGATGTTTAAAGTGTTTTTAGTGCTTTTGTTTGCTTCTCTGTGCTCCTGCTGGGAGGAAGGGCGGGATATAAAATAATAAATAAATAAATAAATAATATTATATTGCTTTGGTTTGAGTTACATGATTATTTTAATATGGACAATCCATTTCAGAGAACTTCCGGAAATGCTATATATATATACAAAGAGAAAATTAAAAGAGCTGTATGTGTATTGCTGCAGCAAGTGTAATAGATGCTGCCTGTATTTCCTTTCAATCACTTAGCTTTGCAAAATAATAATAGTATTTGTCCCAACATGAAATCCTGATGTACTATTTTTTTTACAAAACAGTATTAAACTCATAAACAAAAATAAACAAGAATCCAGTGCTATAAAATTTAAATTAATACCTGCCATTTCCCCCTTAAATTGTAATCAAATCTACAATTCAGCTTAAATTAATCAGATGGAAAGGTCTTAACCTTGCTGGATTGTGCCCCAAGTCGAATCCTGATCAGTTTGAGCTTGAATCATGGCAAGACAGAGACTCTGTGGGTGACTGGTTCTCGTATCTGAGAAACTGGTCGATTGCCTGCTCTGAATGGGGTTGCACTGCCTCTGAAGGAGCAGGTGTGCAGCCTTGGGATGCTCCCCGATCCATATTTGTCATTGCAGGCCCAAGTGGCCTCGGTGGCTAGGAATGCCTTTCACAGACATCCGTTTGTAAGACAGCTGCAACCATTCCTGGACTGGGATAGCTTGACTACAGTGATTCAGGCATTGGTAATTTCAAGACTGGATTACTGCAATGCAGTCTATATGGGACTTCCCTTGCACTTGGTCCAGAAACTGCAGTTAGAGCAAAATGCTGCACCTCAGTTGCTGACAGAAGTGAGAGTCTACTAGCATACTGTTGCAAGTTAGCTACTGGCTGAGTTCAAGGTGTTTGTTCTGTGTTTGTAAGGAGCACATTGGAACTCCCTGCCTATTGGCATTAGGCAGGCACCATCATTGTACTTCTCTAGATGCCACCTGAAAACTTTTCTGTTTTGGTAGGCCTATCCAGATGCATGACTTGGTTACATCTGTTCTTAATTTTGTTTTAGATGATTTATTGTTTCTAGATGTTTCTAATAGTTTTAAATGTTTTAAGTATGTTTGAATTTTATTGTTAATTGTATTTTTATTATGGATGTGTTTGCTGCCCTAGGTTTCTTTGGGCGTAAGGGCAGGATATAAATGTAATGAATAAATTAGTGTTTTAGGCTGCAACCATACACCAATTTACCTAGGAGTAAGTTCCATTGTATTCAGATGGGATTTACTTCTTAGTAGATATGCATAGGGTTAGTGAGATCTACTAACTCCAGAAAGATATGGACGCCTCTTGGCTTAAAGATTAGTATATTCTCTGTGTATCAGTTTTATTCATATATGGCTTTTGCTTGCTGGTATGAGCTGTTTGTCTACACTATGATGCAGCTGCCATGCCACCTTACTATTGGGTAAAGTGGAGAGCTTTCCAGTGTCCAGCCTTTGTAGAAAGGTAGACTATGGCCATCAGCTAAAAACTTCTGCTATTTCTAGTTTGGGGTGCCACTAATTAAATGAGGGATATGGAAGCCTGTTGTTATAGCAAGTTGCTATTTACAGCTACTTGCAGTGTTCCACAAAGTAATATCTGTATGTGGAGGAGGAGGATGGTCTACTTGCTTTGTTGTTGTTATGTGCCACCAAGTCGACCATGACTTATGGTGACCCTATGAATCAGTGACCTCCAAGAGCATCTGTCATGAACCACACTGTTCAGATCTTGTAAGGTCTGTGGCTTCCTTTATGGAATCAATCCATCTCTTCTTTGGCCTTCCTCTTTTTATTATCTTTTCTAATGAATCATGTCTTCTCATTATGGAGTAGGGTGTCGCCAACATGTCACCCTGCTGCTGAAAAAATTGCACTGGCTGCCCATTTGCTACCGGGCCAAGTTGAAGGTTCTAGTTTTGGTGTACAAAGCCCTATACAGCTCGGGACCAGGATACCTGAAAGACCGTCTTACCCCTTATATACCCAGTTGAACACTGCGCTGTGCAGGTGAGGGCCTCCTGCAGATACCATCTTATCAGGAGGTTCGTTCTGCACAATATAGGAAACGGACCTTTAGTGTGGCAGCACCTACCCTGTGGAATTCCCTCCCTTTGAATATTAGGCAGGCGCCATCTCTGCTATCTTTTTGGCGCCTTTTAAGACTTTCCTCTTTCAACAAGCCTTTTAAGTTGAGACCTGTCCCAGTCTGCATCTGTGTCAGAATTGTTTAATATGTTTTCAATGTTTTAACCCTTTTTTAAAGTTTTTTTTAAAATGTTTTTAATGCTGTTTTGTTTTAATGTATTTTAAGATCTGTTTTTTATGATGTTTTAAAGTGTTTTAGTGCTTTGTTTGCCGCCCTGGGCTCCTGCTGGGAGGAAGGGCGGGATACAAATTAAATAAATGATAAATAAATAAATATGTGTCCAAAGTATGATAACCTCAGTTTCATCATTTTAGCTTCTAGTGATACTTCTGGTTTAATTTGTTCTAACACTCAATTATTTGTCTTTTTCGCAGTCCATGGTATGCGCAAAGATCTCCTCCAACACCACATTTCAAAGGAGTTGATTTTTCTTTTATCAACTTTTTTCACCGTCCAACTTTCACATCCATACATAGAGACTGGGAATACCATGGTCTGAATGATCCTGACTTTGGTGTTAGTGATACATCTTTGCATTTGAGGACCTTTTCTAGTTCTCTCACAGCTGCCCTCCCCAGTCCTAGCCTTCTTCTGATTTCTTGACTATTGTCTCCATTTTGGTTAATGACTGTGCCGAGGTATTGATAATCCTTGACAAGGTCAGTGTCCTCATTGTCAACTGTAAAGTTACATAAATCTTCTGTTGTCATTACTTTAGACTTCTTCACATTCAGCTGTAGTCCTGCTTTTCTGCTTTCTTCTTTAACTTTCATCAGCATTCTTTTCAAATTATTACTGGTTTCTGCTAGTAGTGTGGTATCGTCTGCATAACTTAAATTATTGATATTTCTCCCACCAGTTTTCACACCTCCTTCATCTTGGTCCAATCCTGCTTTCCGTATGATATGTTCTACATATAGATTAAATAAATAGGGTGATAAAATACACCCCTCTCACACCCTTTCCGATGGGGAACCAATCGGTTTCTCCATATTCTGTCCTTACAGTAGCCTCTTGTCCACAGTATAGGTTGCGCATCAAGGACAATCAGATGCTGTGGCACCCCCATTGCTTTTAAAGCATTCCATAGTTTTTCATGATCTACACAGTCAAAGGCTTTGCTATAATCTATAAAGCACAGGGTGATTTTCTTCTGAAATTCCTTGGTCCGTTCCATTATCCAATGTATGTTTGCGATATTATCTCTGGTGCCTCTTCCCTTTCTAAATCCAGCTTGGACGTCTGGCATTTCTCGCTCCATATATGGTAAGAGCCTTTGTTGTAGAATCTTGAGCATTACTTTACTTGCTAGACAAAGCAAAATGTGCCAGCTCTCAAAAAAGAAATGTGTGCCCTACAACTAAAATCATGGCTGTACATTCTGTGCACCAGTAGAAATCCATATTTGGGATCCAGGGAGTTCATCATCTCTATGATCAAAATCAATAATCTCAGTAAATAATATTAATGCACATCTTCCATCAATTTTGAAATGCACATGCTTTATCCTGAACCTAATATTGGAGTTTTGCAGAGTTTAGAGTTTGGGATGGAGCAACAAGAGTTGTAGAAAAAGATCCCATTTTTTATTAAGAGATGGATAATAGTGGAGCACTGAGAAAGCAACATGTCTTGTTATTTCATGTCTCCTCTCCTCCTGTGCCTGCACAGTAGTGCAGATTTTTATAAGGAGCTGAGATAGAGCTATAAAGGGAAGGATCATGATCATGTACTCCATGAACACAGCTAGCTGAGGAGAACCAATCCAGAAGACGGAGGGGTAATGTGAATACAATCTCTTATCTTTAGGGTGAAGGCTATTATTATTATTATTATTATTACTAATCATCATCATCATCATCATCATCATCATGATCATGATAATAATAATACTGCCCTAAAATAAAAAAATCACAGAGATCCAGATGAGATAAATAATGGGTGATTAATTGTGGATGTCAATCTATTCGTTAATTGATTAAATTGCTGGGTCCAGATAGCATCCACATGAGAGGTTTTTTTTAAAGAATTCAGAATGTGAAACAGCTGATCTAATAAAAATGTTTAACTCATCCCTAAGACCAGCCTCTGTACCTGAGGACTGGAAGATGGCCAATCTAACACCATTTTTTTAAAAAAGAAAAGCATCCAGAGGAAATTATAGGCTGGTTAGTTTATTATTATTATTATTATTATTATTATTATTATTATTATTTATACCCCGCCCTTTTTCCAAACTGGAACTCAAGGCGGCTTCCAGATAAAAACAAGTACACATCATTAAGAACCTATAAAAATATAAAACATATAAACATATAAAATCAGCATTAAAACAGGATTAAACTATTAAGATGTTAAAACCAATTACTCTTAAAATACTGCAACCCAGTTTAGGAGCATACAGGCAAAACAATAACATACAGCATCCTCTTCAGTCACCACCCTTAAAACCTTCAGTTCCAAAGGCCTGACGGAAGAAAAAAGTCTTTAGCTGTCGGCGGAAAGACTGCACAGAGGAGGCCATTCTTGCCTCCCTAGGGAGGGAGTTCCAGAGCCTAGGGGCAGCCACCGAAAAGGCCCTAGTTTAACGTCTGCTCTGGGAAAACAGGTGGAAATCTTTATTAAAGAAAGAATTACCAAACATATAGAAGAAGCTTTGCTGAAGCAGAATGGTTTTTGCAAGGGTAAATCCTGTCTCACTAATCCTTTAGAGCTCTTTGAGAGAGTCCACAAACATATAGATAGAGGTGATCTAGTTGATATTGTGTACTTAGACTTTTGAAAAGCTTTGATAAAGTACCTCACCAACAATTCTTGAGTAAGCCTAGCAGTCCTGGAATAAAAAAAACCTGTTTATGGATCGGTAGCTGGTTAGGAATCAGGAAGCAGAGAGTAGGAAGAAATATCCTTCATTTCCATCATTTTTCAGTAAAAAAAAAAGTCACGCGATGTTGAAGAATATTGACTTTTATCAGTAAATATTGACATTCACCATGTTTCTGATATTAGATGCAATATTGGGTGCAGAATGAATGAACAATGAAGGAATAAACAATGGAAGAATATTAATTTGCAGTGCAATCTGACCCACCCACCCTAAATCTTGATAGTTGGGTGGTGGTGGTGGTTAGGTGGAGTCTATTGCCACCAAGAGTTACCCCACCAATGGAAAGCCTCAAAACAGGGTGGGGTTTTTTTGGGGGGGTAGGGGTAGGGGCCATGCCAGTATTTGCTGGCTCCAAGGCCTCAGCAATGCCAGCTTGGAGCTGGTGTCATGAAAAAGCAGGAAAACGTGCTCTTGCCTTCCACAATCTGACAGGGCTTGGGTGGGAAGTTGCAGTTGATCCACTTTAACTTGTTGCTTCCTGGCCAGGCTTAATATTGCTCTCACTCTGTAACACGTGGCTATAAATGTAAGGATAACAGATAACTGTTGTTTAAAATAAATTATTGATTTTGGGATCCCCTCCTCCCTGCCCCAGAATATTACTAACTGGCTCCTCAGCCAGTAATAGGATGGAATTTGTTCGTAAGGCTTGCAGGTCTGCTTGGATTTAGATGATAGGCCCTGGTGACCTTCCTCTCCTCAGAGTAGCTCTTCAGAAAATATAGCTGGTGATCAGGACTTTAAACACTGTGCATAAAAAGGATTTACAGTTTGAAAGTTTTTCTGAACACTGATAATTAATTGTAGGAAATAGAGGAGGGGAAGGAATGAGGGAATATATAACAAGCCCCACTGCTCTGAGATTAGGATCTAAGTTAATTTTGCCTATTATTATTTAATCATTTTAACCACAGGTACTAGAATAGTTTTGAGCAAAGAAATTTCAGTTATTCAGCAGCACACAATAATAGCACATTTATTTTCATCGCCCATAGCATACAACTAACAGTGTAAACTATCAATCATCTGAAAGCTGTTTTACGGTGGAATCCTTATACATGTTTAGTGAGAAGCAAGTTCCACTAGTTTAATGAGACTTACTCCCAAGAAAATGGGTCTAGGGATTGCAGCCTTACTTTTATTAAAACTATTTAACTAAAATGAGTTCTAGAGAAACAAAATGTACCACTGTTACTATTTGATTATTTTAGCAAATGTCTGCAGTTGTTTATCTTAATACAACAAGGTCAATCTGAGTATGGAATCTGCTTGTGGATTAATCTGCCAGATATAAGCACAGAGAGCTACCCAGAGAGATATTCTCAGGGGCTACAACTCAGCTTTGAAATTCTTCTTTCCTGAAGCGGAATCTCCACAATCATATCTTCTTGAAGCAGTGTAAGATGCTTTTACTGTCTTGGTGGGGATATTTTAGAATAATGAACATATTGTTGTCTATACTGGTTTGGGGAATAGAAGGTATCTGTAAATGGGGGCGGGGGAGACAACACAGTACACTGTAAAAATCAGCAGCTTCCAGGATCTGAGTCATGGCCCAACACAGAACAAAACGTTCTGAAACCTGTTTATTTCAACTGTGTGTTGCTTCAGGATTCAGACTCAGTTTATTGGCCCTCATCCAGCCCACCACTGAGTCCAGGCAGCAGTCCAGGGCTTGCATGGCCTCTCCCGATTCAGATGTTACGGAGAAATAGAGCTGGGTATAATCAACATACTGCAGACACCTGGCCCCAAATCTCCTGATGACTGCACCCAAGGGCTTCATATAGATGTTAAACAGCATGGGGGACAAGATGGTACCCTGCGGCACCCCACAGCACAACTGCCAGGGGGCCAAAAGACAGTCACCTAATGCTATTCTCTGAGAATGACCTTGGAGATAGGATCAGAATCACTGTAAAACAGTGCCTCCAATACCCATGTCACCAAGTTGGCCCAGGATACCATGGTTAATAGTATCAAAAGCCACTGAGAGATCAAGTAAGAATAACATGGTCACACTCCCCCTGTCCTTCTCCCGATAAAGGTCATCCATCAGGGCAACCAAGGCCGATTCAGTCCCATACCCAGGCCTGAACCCAGACTGGGATGGGTCAAGATAATCTGTTTCATCCAAGAGTACTTGCAATTGCTGTGCCACAATCCTTTCAATCACCTTCCCTATGAATGGGGTATTTGTGTCCGGTCGATAGTTGTCATACACCAATGGGTCCAGAGTGGGCTTTTTCAGGAGTGGACTCAGAGCTTGGAAAAGTTACTTTTTTAAACTACAACTCCCATCAGCCCGAGCCAGCATGGCCACTGGATTGGGCTGATGGGAGTTGTAGTTCAAAGCGGTTGTATCACCGCCTTTTTCAAGGTGGCTGGAACCGCTCCCTCCCGCAATGATGCATTGACCACACCCTGGATTCACTCAGTCAAACCCCCTAGGCAAGCTTTAATAAGCCAATAAGGGCAATGGTCGAAAGGACACATGGCTGGCCACATCATTGCAAGCACCTTATCTACGTCATCAGGCTGCATCAACTGAAACCTTTCCCAAGAAGTTGCAACAGACATTGCACTGGATACCTCACTGGGGACTACAGTAGATGTGGATGGGGCATCAAGACTTCTAGTGCTGGTGGAGTTGGTGCAGCAGCTGACAGAAGGCCCTGAAACAAAGTGTTCTGGAGGTGTAGTGGACCAGGGCAGTGCAGGTTGGAAATGGTCTAGCTGCTGTCATGCAACGATGTTGGCCTCAATGTGGGCTCAGTTGCTAGGCCAGTTTTTGGCTGGTGTGATGAACATTTGCTTTCCACATTTTGCCCCAGCCACCATGTGTGACCTGGCTGTGTGGATGGGATGGTGGCCCAGAGACTTTGTACAACCCTAAAGTAGGGGGAGGGCATTTGGATTGCAGCCTAAGCAGCTTCAAGGAACTTGCTGAGCATCAGGATAGAAATTCCATAAATAAAATGAATGCATCTATTTCTCCTCTTTTCCTCGTAGTGCAGTCAAAGCTGAAAACATGGTGACCAATGGGTCACTGGGGACATCTTCATATACACTGGCTCCAGGGCTATGGATTGGGACTATTGCGTGGAATATAATTATGTCTATTCTTACAGCCAACCAAGATTATGCTTAAAAAAACTCATTTAAGAAACAAATCATGCAGTTTTAATGCAGGTAAATATTTAGAGCAATAGATGGGATTCTGCAGAATCTTTAAAGTCAATAAATTATTCAAATGAGAGAAGGGTCAAACTAGACATGATGTAGGAGCTCCCTGTATTGATCACCTGTCATCAACTTTCTTTCTGAGAAAAAGAAAAAAGAAAGCCATAGGTGTAAACAATTTGAATTGAGGCCAAGGCCATGGGAGAGCGGGGGGGTCTGCCCCCACATTGAAGCCCTAGAAATAAAATGAATAATTCATTTCAGGACTGCACCATTTACAGACTGCAGATGACAGACCACATTTGGATACTTCCCCGTGTAAATAGGAAAGCTAGACTACTCCTTTTTCTGGACATTACTGGTTTTCCCTCTATAGGAAGTCTTTTACATGGAGGAGCATTACAATATTATTTCTTTCTTTTAATTTATTACCCACACTTCACCCTAAGGTCCAGGGTGTGTTACAACAATGTAAAACAATTTACAATCACAAAAATAGGATGGCTCCTAAAAATATACATGTTAGGTGTCAAAGGCCATGGTAAAGAATCTGAATCAGGAAAGGCTGTGAACGCTCTGGATCAGTGTCTGAATGCAGTATTGGAGTGGATGAAGGCCAATAAACTGTGCTTGAATCCTGGAAAGACGGGGGCTCTTTGGGTAGGTGGTTCCCCTGTCCGGGAAATAGGCAGGTTACCGGTTCTGGATGGGGACACACTACCCCTGAAGGAACAGATCTGTAGCCTAGGGGTACTGTTGGATTCATCTTTGTCACTAGAGGCCCAAGTACCCTCTGTGACTTAGGAGTGTCTTTTACCCATTTTATCTGGTTTGTCAGCAGGGGCTGATCCTGGACAGAGAAATCCTGCCTCTGTAGTCCATATGTTGGTAACCTCGAGGCTGGATTACTGCAATGCATTCTATGTGGGGCTTTCCTTGGTCCTTGTTCAGAAGTGCCAGCTGGTGCAAAATGCGGCAGTCAGACTGCTGATGGGAGCACATGGCTGACAACATGTGCCACCACTTTTAATGTCCATCCACTTGCAAGCCAGGTTCAACGTCCTTGTATTATTGCACAAATCCATGAACAACTTTGGTTCAGCGTATCTTAGGGACCTCCTGAACCTTTATATCCCATCTCGATCACTGACATCATCTGCAGGAGCAGCTTTGGTCTCCCCTTAAGTTGGTGAGGCTCATTTAACATCAACATGAAATCGAGCCTTCAATGTCAACCAGTTCTCTCGAATGCTCTGCCAACAGAGATACAGCAGATGCCTTCTGTTTTAACTTTTAAACGCCTGCTGAAACCCTTTCACAAAACCTGCTGAAAACCTTGCTTATGCAGGCAATTAAGAAGATGCTTTTTTCACAACAGTTGACCTTTGTTTATTGTATTTTTGATGTTTTTATTCTATGGGTTTTTTTAACATGTTATAAATCGCTTTGATGTTTTTAATAAAATAGCGGTATACAACTGTGATCCTAGTCCCTTTCCCTAGCTTCACTGTTGGAGGGGGAACACCTTTTGCACCCGGCCAAGCTCTGATGGGGCATGACCCCCAGTGCTGAATGCAGATGTTTAGTCTGCTTGGGGGCCATGTGCAAAGCCACCTGATGGGCTGGCTTTTGCACCTTCCCCCATCTTCTGCTCATTGTGGCGGCACCCACCAACCCACCCATTTGGTTTTTAGTGTGGGCTTTGCTGGTTGCCACAAGGGGGCTGTACAGGAATTTCCCTTCCAGACGTCCTTTTGACAGAGAGGTTGTTTTGCCTGAGTCACACTGGGGGACAGTAATGGGTTACAGTGATTTTAAAAAGGGTTGGCAGAGTCAGTGTGAGATTAGGGAAAAAGGGGGTAAGTGGGAAAATTTGATGGGAACCTTGAGGCACCTTCTAGAAGGTGAAAGGGGGGCTTCCTCAGTCCTATCCATCAAAGCCTCAAGGTCAGATGCTAAGGACAGGAGCCCTCCTTGAGGACTGCCCAGATCACAGACTCAATGCCTCAAGGCTGGAGTGTAGGGTGAAATGGACATGATTCCCTAGGCACAGCTAATGTGCCAGCAATGAAAGGCCAGGAGTAGCTAGTTCACTACTCTGTGGCCTAGAGCCAAGGTTACTCGCTCAGAAATCGGAGTACTGGAATTAAGTTTCATAGCACTCAGATTTATAGGAGCCTGCACTGATCTTTTGAAGTTATCTAGGTTCCCTCTGCAGATCTCAATTTGGACTATTGGCTTAATTCAGTTTTCAGTTTCTTTCCGGCTTAATAGGCTTATTCCTTAAGAGGTAATTAACTTTAATTTATTTAATTTGGTTCAATTGGTTTAACTGGCATCAATAAAATGTTGCCCGTTCTCATCATTTTGGGTGGGTCCAGGTCCAAATATTTTTATAAATAAATAAATAAGAGGTGATTCCTCACCACCTTTGGCTCAGTCTTCTCCCAAAAAAGGGTCTATGACCCTCCCCGGGAAACATGAAATGGAAGGGGCAGGATTGGAGCTTGAGATTGATAGACAAACAGTCAAGGAATACCTAATCACTTTCAACGAGTTCAAATCTCCAGGGTCTGGTGAACTGCATCCTAGAGTATTGAAGGAACTGGCTGAAGAACTCTCAGAACCGCTGTCTATTATCTTTGGAAAATCATGGAGGATTGCAGAAGTGCCAGATGACTGGAGGAGAGCTAATGTTGTCCCTATCTTCAAAAGGGGCAAAAAGGAGGAACCGGGGAACTACAGACCAGTCATCCTAACATCAATCCCTGGAAAAACTCTGGAGCAGATTATAAAGCAGTCAATCTGTAAGCACCTTGAAAACAATGCAGTGATTACTAGGAGCCTGCCAAACTAATCTTATCTTGTTTTTGATTGGGGAACCTCCCTTGTAGACTGTGGGAATGCTGTGGACATAATATACCTCGACTCCAGCAAAGCTTTTGACAAAGTGCCCTATGATATTCTGATTAGCAAGCTAACTAAATATGGGCTGTATGGAACAACTGTCAGGTGGATCCATAGTTGGCTCTAGAATCGTATGCAAAGAGTGCTTATCAATGGTTCCTTCTCAATCTTGGCAGAATTAACAAATGGGGTACCACAGGGCTTGGTCCTGGGCCCAGTGCTCTTCAATATTTTTATTAACTACTTGGATGAGGCGGTACAGAGCATGCTCATCAAATTTGCAGATGATACAAAATTGGGGGGCACAGCTAATACCATGGAAGACAGAAAGAAAATTCAAAGGGACCTTGATAGGCTGGAGCATTGGGCTGAAAACAACAGAATGAAGTTCAACAGCGATAAATGCAAAGTTCTACACCTAGGAGAAAGAAACCAAACACAGTTATAAGATGGGGGATACTTGGCTCAGCAATACGACATGTGAGAAAGATCTTGGAATTGTCATTGATCACAAGCTGAATATGAGCCAACAGTGTGATGTGGCTGCAAAAAAGGCAAATGCTATCTTAGGCTGCATTAACGGAATATAGTTTCCAAATTGTGTGAAGTATTAGTTCCCCTCTATTCAGCACTGGTTAGGCTTCATCTTGAGTACTGCATCCCGTTCTGGTCTCCACACTTCAAGAAGGATGCAGACAAACTGAAACAGGTTCAGAAGAGGGCAGCAAGGATGATCAGGGGACTAGAAACAAAGCCCTATGAGGAGAGACTGAAAGAACTGGGCATGTTTAGCCTGGAGAAGAGAAGACTGAGGGAAGATATGATAGCACTCTTCAAGTACATGAAAGGTTGCCACACAGAGGAAGGCCAGGATCTCTTCTCAATCATCCCAGAGTGCAGGACACAGAATAATGGGCTCAAGTTGCAGGAAGCCAGATTTCAACTGAACATCAGGAAAAACTTCCTGTTAGAGCCATACGACAATGGAACCAATTACCTAGGGAGGTGGTGGGCTCTCTGACACTGGAGGCATTCAAGAGGCAGCTGGACAGCCATCTGTTGGGAATGTTTGATTTGGATTCCTGCATTGCACAGGGGGTTGGACTTGATGGCCTTATAGCCCCCTTCCAACTCTACTATTCTATGCAGGGCCAGCTCCAGGCATGCCGGGGCCCTTGGGCATCAGCTTGCCCTGGGCCCCGGCATGTGCATGCATGCAAATGCATGCAGCCCCCCCACCTACCTGTCTCCTGTCTTTTCCCATTGCCCTTATTGAAGATGGCGGCCACAGTTTCCCTAAGGGAATGAAGCCTCCGCTGCCTTCTTTGTTGATGGCATGCGGGCGTGCTACGTGTGCGCATCTTTGCCATCAAGTAAGATGGCGGCAGCAGCTTCAGTACCTTAGGGAAGCCGCAGTCGCCATCTTCATTAAGGGCAATGGGAAAAGACAGGAGACAGGTAGGTGGGGCAATTTCAGGCAGGCGGATGGTGCTGCGGATCGCAGATTGTGGAAGGGGAGTGGAGGGCCCCTCAGGGGCTTCTGTAGCTCCAGGGCCCTCCGACCAGTGTCCTATCTGGTTGCCCTTTAGAACCAGCCCTGATTCTATGATTCTATTATATGCAGTCTGAAATAGTACAGTCCTATGAATGCTGTATAACATGATTTTTTGTAGATCAGCCCCAGTGAGTGGAAATCTCCCTGTGGAACTGCTCGATGCATATGCATAAGTGTTCTGTTTCCCAATTGTCTACCTAGCAAAAGCATTCTGGGGTTTAGATTTTGACATCTTCTGCTATCCTGGCAAATACATATTTAGCTCATAGTCAAATTGTCTAGAAAGAACAGTATGTTCTTTTCCTGTGACAGCAAACACAGGAATCCTAGCAAAACTCAACAACTGCAGCCCCCCCCCCAAATCACCTCTATGTCCAATGTTCAGGCATTAGTGCCATTGCTTATATAACCATAGTGGCAGTGCGCACACACACAAAAGTACCGTTAGGGTTGGGGAAACCCCAACATTTGCAGAAGTATAAATATCTTCAAGAAAAACCTAAAGGGGAAACCCTCAAAACAGCCCACTGAGACAGCTCTTGCTCAGTGATCATGGAATTATTTTGGGAGATGGAATGGAGTGGAGAATCCTAGACTAGGGCATGGCTAGCTGACTGGAACAGGGAACAAGGCTACATTTTTTGCATATCCAGCTTTTGACCTTATATTTGACACACAGAATGTGTAAGGTAAGTCAGAAATGTGCAATGGGTGAATCTCCATCATGAGATGTTGTCTTTTGAAGTAAAATGTTCACACACAAAAAAAAATTTCAGCCTTATAGTGGAAGAGAACAAAAGACTGAGGGTTTTTACACCCTAGTTTTCTGTGGCTTGTTACTTTAACTGTATAGATGCATAACACAATGGGTTGCCCATCAGCTGACGACAGAGTAAAAGAATAACAACATAACAAGAAAGATTAGGGTTGCTCTATGTTTCCTCATGCATCGATTAGATGAGAAGGTACCCCAAGAGCGGTATTAAGTTAAAATGGTCAGTTAACTTATAACTGCTTCTCTGATGGCTGAGGAGGACACAAGGCTGTGTATAGAAAACAGTGATTTTTCATTTGGACTAACTGCCATAAACCTCTGAGAGGCATTTTACTTGAGAAACTGGTGTCTCTTTGCAACAGAGATCAGACACCTGTCCCTTTCCTTTCCTTTGGTTCCTGACAACATATCATTCTGTCAGACGCAAAGTACTTTTGAAGACCTGAGAGGCCATTGATTTTGACCAATCAAAACTTTGTGCTGCTAAAAAAAAAAAAAACAGATGTAAGGTTTGGAAAGCACTTGGCAACTTTTAAGACTTTAGTTACAAGCTTTGGGTTGGATTCATTAAGATATAATTTTATTTTGAGCCAACTCTGTTTTTTTTTTTTTAGAATTGGGACTTAAACTGCGGGCAGCCATCGAAATGGAAAGCAGGGAGAATACAACTAAATGAGAGAGGATCCTGGGGTAGATAGAAACTCTATTTTGGGCTGGTTTGATTCTGAAATGGTGATGCTATAATACAGACTAGTAAAGAAAATATTAAACATGGCCTTCTGTAGTAGATTGCATCAATTTGTTTTGTTATTAAATTGATAGTTCTGGATTTCCTTATAATTTACAGTTAACAATGACATGTGATTATTCCTCAGGAGTACCTGAGGGTATTACTCATTATGCTGAGATACCAAAAAAGTAACCATAACAACTGCTCTTAAAATACTTTTCAAGTATTATATCTAAATGTGGACCTCTGTGTATTGCTGTGAATCTTACCTGCACACTGAAAGTGTTTTTCCTCTACCAACCTAGTGCAAAGTCAAATATGTCTCCTGTCTTTCAGCATCTCAAAATGGTGCCCATATTGAAATTTTGGTGACAGAACATTTTCATTTGGTGATACTTCATTGAAATATCATCATTTAGTTAACTGGTTTATATGTAAATATGTAATTATTTAATTTTAAGAAATTAATTCAGTGGCAGCCCATGCTATGCTCCTTCCAAGCCATTTCTGTTATCCTTCTGAAGTGCCTGAGGAGGGATAAAATAAAACAAGTTATTTCCCCTTTCTTCTACCTTGATTTTTGTCAGTGCTATATCACTAGAAAGTGCACACACTGTAGTACTGACACCAACCCTTTGCAAAGGAGAAGTGTTTAGCTGTTTAGCAGTTCATGGATGCATATGATTTTCGTTACCTTTAATATCAGATAAGATGCACGTCTGAACCTTCAGCTGTTATGGACCATTTCCTTGTTTTTACTCATATTCTCCTGGGTTCTTTTGAAGCTCTTTTCTGTGCTTGCTACTATGCAGAAAATTTCCCATGTAAAACAGAGGACATGTTCAGCTCTGCTTGATTTGTCTTATTCCAGTTTCACAGTCTTTCTGAAATAACCTATCAATTGTTGAAGTGTTGCAGGCGGGGGAAGAGGGGCACTGCAATTTCCATTAATAGAAAGAGAACAATGCATCTTGGAGACAGTTTGTTCCCCCCCCCCCCAGGAGCATTTTCTTTCTTGATCGGTGGCTTTGAGAAAAGATAATTTCAAGGAAGCTTTTCTTAAGAAACTACAGCTTGCCTAGCTCTAAAGCACCAAGAGATACAAGAACATTTTTAATTATTGCATGCCAAAAGGTCATTTTAATATGGATTTTATGGAAGATAAGATAGATGGCATTCTTCTAACGTTATAGTCTGAGAATTTTCAATTTGTAAGTACTCCTTACTTTTTGACTATTCAGCAATCCAGTTTCTCTAACCTGATCGGCCACCAAATATATCTTTCAAGCCTGCCTGTAAGCAAAACTGCCTGCCTTGAGGACTTGACAAATTTTAACAGTGGGGGAAGCATGTAAACATAGGAAGCTGTCTTGTACCCAATTGCTAATCGATCCCACTGTTGCTGCCTCTGACTGGCAGTAGAGCCAGCCCTGCCATTAGGTGGAATGAGGCAGCCACATCAAGCAGATTAATTTTTCTTATTTAATTTAATATTGTTTTATTTTTAATCCCAGGGAGAGGCAGTTGTGGGATTTTCTGTCTCAACTGCCAAAATAGCATGACTGGCCTTGAGTACTATGCAGCTTGCCTCGGAGGGGGCACTGAGGCAGAAAAATATTTTAGACCAGCCCCAAATAGCATTGCTTCTCCAGTCTCAAGAAGGGGCCTTTCCTAGTTTTGCCACTCAAGATCCTGGTCCTCTAACTGGAGATTCAGAAGGCTGAACCTGGGACCTGATGCCTTCAAAGCATGTGCAATACCACTGAGCTAAAGCCCTTCCTCAAGAAATAAGCAAAGAACCAAAAGAGGGAGGGGGGAAGAATGTGGGAGAAATGTTGGCAAATGGACGTGCATGTATTTAAACTTTGACATGAACAAAGATTAAAGGGGTATTTCACGAATATACAAATATTAAACCTTGACCCTCTGCTAAATCTTGCTGTGATAGCATACATGGGTGGTTTTGAAATGGATAGGTTTTTCTGCATGATCAACATTTTGTGCACGTGCCATTTCCAGGACAGTGCTTCTAGCAATTTCTCACGGGACAATCCCTCTTTGGCCTGCAGCCTAGATCTCAGTCTTGCTTCAAAGATCCCTTGAATTTCCCAGGCATTTCAGAAGTATAAAAGGAATGGCTTGGGGGGGGGGTACTCTTTGCCAAAACAGGTTTTCGGATTGTCATTGTAGTAAAGGATTTTAACTGATGAATCATCTGCCTTGTTTTCTATTCTTTCCAAAAAACAGTTTCATTGGATCAAAATGTATAGGATGGATTTCAGATTATGACACTGAACTTCATTTTTTTATACTGTTCATTTTTTAAAAAATGTTCCTTTGGTTCCTTTGTGTCATCCTACATGTTCAGTCTACATGTTCTAGCAGCCATACAGAATCTGTTTGTTGTGTCAACAATTGGTCCTGAATTTCATGGAGTCTCACCATGCCAGGTTATACATGCAATGGAAGGTCACTCTGCCAGGCCATCATGCAAAGGCCAGTGTTTTCTTTTCAGCTCAATTGTTATATTCTCTTGTAAGCAGCCTTCAAAGGGCCATAGGCCAATGCTGGATGGGGGCAGAAGCAAAGTGGGCAGGGCAATGGATGGTAACTCTTACCTTTGTACAGCTGGCCACATTCCAGTCATGCAACCCCCTCCCCCCAGTTTTCTACACATATACTTGTCAAGAATAGGTACCTTTGTTATCTTTGGTCAAGCTAAAATGGTTCAACCAGAGAGAATTCTGGGAGCCTTATGGATCCCTGGGACACCCCGTTGAGAAAGATCTATGCCTCAGTGCCAGATAGGCAATTTACAAATGTCAAGAAGATGCAATTGAACCTTAGCTGTTATCTCTTATCTGCTTCCTGAGATCAAAAGTCAGGAAGAGGGGGCATTGTAGATCAGGACCCCTGGGTGGGGCTGTCTAGTCCCCTTATCTTCAAAGAAGCTGATCGTGGCAGGGGTGCCACATATGGCTAATCAGCCCCCCTCCCTGTTGACTGATAAACTCCATGAAAATTAAGGATGTTCCTTCATTTGTTGTTCCCTATTTCCATCTACCTTGACTCGTCTAAGGATTTCCAGTGAAAAGCTATTGAGAACCAGGCTATTGTACTGTGAGTAGAAAATCTTAGACTAGGAAGTTTTTGTTATGTTCTTTTATCTGTATTGAACCTCTCACCTTTGTTATGCCAATGTATCTCTTGTAGCCTGGTGACTAGCTTTAAGGAAACAATTGCTGCTCTCTTTTTGAATGTACCTTTCTTTTCTTTTCAATAAACTACTCTTTTATAAATGGTGTGTATTGCTTGAAACTAATGATTCTAAATCTAGTATTTGATCGCTGACCACTACTGATTAAGGTTGATTAGTGTGGTTTAATGCTCCAGAGTAGAGGCTACAACAAGTAGTCAGCTTGTGGAATTCTGTTGACTCTCTGAGGTCCCCTTCCTCAGAGTAGAAAGCTGGAAAAGGGGTGGTGGCAGTTACTACTGTGAACTTAATCCTGAAAGGAGGGAGAGTTTGCCTGGGAAGCAGAGTCCCAACTGTGTTGGGACTGTTCTCGGAAGCAAAGAACCCCCCTTGGGGTGCTGAGGTCAAGGGACCCCAGGGGGTCAATCTTTGACAATACTTACATCTTGCTGTCCTCGATACAGACAAGCAAGAACCTTTACTGCAATTCATGGACACATTCCAGCCAAGCAAAATTACTCAAGGGTGCCCTGGAGCAGGGATTGTGAGCGGCGTAGCCAGGGGAGGGTCTCAAGGCCCACACAGAGGTTCCCTATCTCACCTGTACCCTACGTGGTGATGAGAATGTCCTGCTACTGAAGCCACAGTTTTGAAAGCTCACAGTGACCCCCTTCTTCATGAGTTTTCTGTTAACCGCAAGAACAAAAAAAGCTTTATCATCTCTGCTCGTGGGTGATTTATTGGATATCTCTCTCCACTCACAAGTTTCTTAGTGATTGATTCCTTTTTTTAAAGAACCACAGTGCCTGAAAGAGAATCATAGACTTGTGTTTAAAAGGAAAGCATAGGACTTCTCTGGTGTGTGTTTTCTTCCAGAATTTAATAGATATTTTAAAAGAAATTGGTATTCACCAAACATTGCTATTGGACCAAGTATATCCACAGCACTACAAGTAACCTCCCCTTACCTGTTTTCCCATTCCCTGCTTTCCCGTAAAAACAGTGACTTATAACTGGAGTCCAAACTCGTTTACTCAGAAATAAATCCAACTGAGTTCAGTGTGATTTATTCTGCAATCCCATGCACATTTACTTGGAAGTAAGTGCCAATGTGTTGCATGCAGCTTACTTCTTAGCAGGTGTGCTTAGGATTGCAACCATAAGGTTTCTTCAGATTGCATCTTAAAATTATGTTAAGTTTGCAGTTTCTTGTTTAAGAATGCTATAAATACTATTAAAGCCATTTTAATGAATTCCATATTAGCTGCCTATTCACTTTGAGCCCACAAAATGTCACTATATTAAATTCTGTGCACAAAAGTAGGTTGTGTAGAACAGGCATTTGGGCAAAAAGATAGGATCCTGTTATCTAAATAATTAAAGAATAAAATAGCTCTGAAACCATTTTTTAAATAAAATTTATATACCGCTTGAATGTAAGGACCTCTAAAGGGTTTACAAAAAGCATTAATCAATAAAACAGTTGAAAAGTAATTAAAAATATTTATAATAATTAATTTTAATTAATATCTGTTATTATTGGTTCTTCCTTACTTGTTACATACTATTATTTTTGTCAGTATTGACGGGTTTGTCCCAATCAGTTGCAAAGTTTGCATATGCTAAGCCCACAGCATGCTTATATTTGTAATTTAGTGCCGCTCAGTAGTAGTAGTAGTCAATGAAACATTTAAAATGCTACTAGGTGCCTGTGTGCCTTTTTTGCAATCTGCATTGACTCATTATACCATTGTTATCAGTATCAATTAGTGCTACTTTGCCATTACTGCACAGGTATTTTGCAGGATACTAGAAGTATGTGTGTGTTTGTGGGGAGACAGATTCCTGTCCTCAAGGTGCTTACAATCTATGTGAGGTATTCAACTTTTTTCTGTGTCTTTGCTCAACAGGGTCCCCCTCCCTTCCCCTTGTGTGTGCCCCATGCTCTCTCCAAAACTGTTCTGGAGGGTTGTGGGAACCCCCAGAAAAGGTTTTGGGGGTGTGTGCAGGGAGAGAGGTGGGACAAAAACTTAATTGAATACCACCCTGTATTTTGGCAGGGAAAACAAAACAAAGGGAGGGGAGAGGCAAGGTAAGGGCAACAAGATACAAATATGAGCAAATGCAGCTACATGTGCTTATGATTTGTTTCAACTGGGGATGAGGATCAAACCATAAGCAGACAAACAAAAGGTGGATTTTGAGGATATATTTTTGGGAGAGGAATAAAGTAGCACCATATACATCTTGTGGGACTAGGGTTGCCAGGTCAGAAGCATCCCAAAACCTGAGCTTTTAGGGGCGGGCCCAAGTGATGTCATGGGGCAGGCCCGAGTGATGTCACGGGGTG
Source organism: Rhineura floridana (assembly GCF_030035675.1). NCBI lineage: Eukaryota > Metazoa > Chordata > Lepidosauria > Squamata > Rhineuridae > Rhineura > Rhineura floridana. Next base: position 14,680,876 of record NC_084484.1, read on the forward strand.
GGCCCAAGTGATGTCATTAAGCATGATACATTAAGCATCAATCACAGTTGCTTGGAGCATACAAGTAAAAAAAATATCTGAATGGAAATTAAGCTAGACATCTTAGCTAAAAAATGGAGCCTGGGTAGGGAACATTTAATCTAGCCTACTTGCTTTCGGCAAGAAAGGTTTAAGTGCCTTCAGGCCAGGCCAGTCACCAGAAGGCCACTGTAGGAAGAAAGGAGCCTAGTGTTGTGGAAATGTTAGATGGGAGCATTCTGGAGTAAAGATGGATGCCCCTGAAGGCTGCAATTCTAAACACATGCACTAAGGGACTAAGCCCCCATAGAACTCAACAGGACTTACTTCTGAGTAGATATAGTTTGGATTGTGCTGTTGGTAAAGCTTGACTAGGGATCCTCTGCAAAGACATCCATATCCAAACGGGGTTGGCAACCCCCTGCCTGGAATGCCCTGCCCTTATCTTTTAATGTGGCTGCTCCAAACTTCTTTACAGATTTGACCCTTCACTTCAGAAAGAGGTCTGAGAAATGAGTAAGAGTAAGAAGATTCTCTACCCTTTCTGTCTGCATAGATGCCCTCCTCCTTCCCCTGCACCCAGCAGAAGCTCTGGGCCAGGCCGGACGCAGTGGCATCTCATAGAGGACACCCTCCCCTTTCCTGGGGTATATGATTAGTCCTGTCCCAGAGCAGAGTTTGGGGTGGGCACCCCCAGTTACTTATTTTTTATGATTTTATGACATCATTATGTATTTATGATAATATCAGAAGCCTGATTATTTTGATTGCATAAATGTATTGTTATTCTTGACGGGGAGAGTCCCCTGATCACAGTGATATATCATACAGGGTACCCCAACATATATTTTGGGGTTCAGAGACATGTTAAGTTTGGTTTGAAGTTGCTGTAGTTGTCAACTCTTCTTTTTTAGTGTTTTGAACTTTCAAGCAAATAAGGAACTGGGAACTAGGAACCAACTTCAGCGTCATATCAGTTAAATAGATTAAACAGTTGCGGGGGGCGGCTGACGTTTTGGTGTATATCTTGGGAACCAGACCACCTAGAAACTTTTTTTTAAAAAACTGAAGCTGAGAGTCCGGAGATTAAGGGGTACTAGCCAGAGAGCCCCTCCAAAAACTGGAGACTCTGGCCGAAAACCGGAGACCTGGTAACTCTTATGTGGGACTCATGCCAGCTTTGATACACATTTTACTCTAATATATACATTTTTACACACATTTAAGCTGAAGTACATATTTGTATGCATTTTATTCTAAAGTACACATATTTGTATACACTTTCATTTAAAGAATGTGTTTTATATGCATTTCGATACATTTTTTTGAGCTTGCAAAATTCAAAGAAGTGCCAGAACTGAAGGATAACTGTGTTCCAATCTGCATATTATTGTGGAAAGTGCAAATCAGGCCTGTTTGCTTAAAAATGCACTTCTATTCTTGCATCTCTAGCAGCTGTATGATATGCAGAAATCCAGCATTTCCCCTAGCAGGTAGGATGCAGCTGTGATTAGCACAGGTGCCCTTCCAGAAAAAAAACAAGTGGGCAACCCTAGTTTCAAAGCCTAAAAGAAAGACATTAGCATCTGTAGTCATACCATAGGCAGTTCTATTCATTTACAGACTAGCAAAATATTCATCATGATTATGGGTGGGCGTGATCCCTGTCAGTGAGGTGCCACTCAGTAGTAGTAGGTTTTGGTCTCTCTGCTACAATACCTCCAAATTCAGCACTTTATTTTCCCCAATATTTGTGAATGGTATCCATAGTTTATCGCATGTAAGTACGCGAGCTAAACATGCTCCTAGCCCCTAGAGACAAAAGCCATTGAAAGTCATTGAAAATTTAGTGTTTCTTAGACCCACTAAAGTGGGATGAAGTGAGACAGACAGACAGACAGACAGACAGACAGACAGACAGACAGACAGACAGACAGATAGATAGATAGATAGATAGATAGATAGATAGATAGATAGATGAGCATTTCCCACCTTCTTATAAATAATATGGATGCTTGTTTTTCCACTTTGTCTCAAAGCCGCTGGCTCAAATGTTAGATGTTCATAGAGTAGCTAAGAAAAAACAAACAAAAGGGTTGACGTGTTAGGTGACCCAGAAATTAATTCAAAATACTCTGAGGTAAGTAGAGATGCCATTCAGTTCCAATCTGAGTGAAAATTCAATTTCAATTCAATCATATTATCCAGTGATTGGAGGGCTCTGGAGTTGAACCCTCAGAGATCAATATTTCATTGCTTTAGGCTTGTGTAAGAGTCTTGTATCTAGCTTTCTTCCTTTTATAACAGAAGAGAACACCATAACTTTTTATATGGCGGCTACTTCTTGAGATTATGCATGGAATTTAATATTGCACCTTTAGTCAAGGAAGAAACAGATTTCCCTTGTACACACTGGCTAAACTGACTCCTCTCTCTTGTGCAATCAAATTAATTCTGTTCTTAAATCTAATCTACATAAGGTTTTTTGTGTGTGTGAAAATATTTTATCTGGTACCAAAGGAGAAAGTTGGTCATGTTAATAAGAAGTGTTAAATTGATTGAAGAGAAGCAGCACATATTGAGCAATAGATGTCTGGTTCTTGAAGGAATACTTATTCTGGAGGGAAGGCTGTTTGATTTACTGCCACAGCTCTAAATATTAAATTGTTTTATGGCATTGTTTTCTGGAGGGGATTTTGGTCTGAATTCTAGACAGTTCCAGGCTAGATCTACATATAGAGTAGAATAAGGTGGGTCCTAGTGGGAAGCCAAAAGGGAGCCAAGAGGTGCCACAGGCCCTGAACTATGTGTAACAGTGGTGTCAGCAGCACTGGAAGAGTGGACCTGGGAAAGAAGTCATTACAGAACCTACTCTAAAAATGTGCCCTGCTGTCACCTGAACCCTGCTATACCACCATCTGCAGTGCTGCTCTCTGGGCATCTGTAGTGGTGCCACTGCAGAGAGCAGGCCAACAGCATCTACTCCAGCAAGCTTCCATGCACAGAGAGGAATGGCTTAGATCCCATCATTAGAGCTCCTGGTTTGAGACTAGGGTTGCCAGGTTCCTGGCCTGAGACTGATCCTGTATCTTTAGGAGAAGAGAAAGTCAGCCAAGTGCAGGTGTTCTTGCACCACTGTAATGGGAAAAACCACAAGGTGGAGTTCTCCCTTCCCCCTGCACAATTTTTAAAGATACACCTGCACAACTTTTAAAGATACAGAAGGGTCTTCTGTATCTTTAAAAGTTGTGCAGGGGGAAGGGAGAATTCCACCTTGTGGTTTTTCCCATTACAGTGGTGCAAGAACACCTGCACTTGGCTGACTTTCTCTTCTAAAGATACAGGACCAGTCTCAGGCCTTGAATCTGGCAACCCTATTTGAGACCCCTGGCAACCCTATCCAAGACTGGTTTCTTCCCTGGAAAAGCTGGCTTGTGTTTACATGTACAAAGACCAGCTCAGAAACTACTCTTGCATAAGCAGGCTAGATTTGTGTTACACCTGCCTGACATCCAGCACAACTAATATAGTACAGACATACCTTAAATGTTTTTCATGTTATTAATTGTTACATATAGTGATGGAGGATGTGTGTGTGTGTGTGTTATGATTAAAAACACAAGGGTTCCCCTAAGCTGAGCCCACAACCTTTAATGAAGTAGGCTCAAAATGAAGTAGACTCACAATGGGATCACCACCAGGCCTGGATGCATTTCAGCATGTCAGTGGATTGGACTGAGATGCATTGGAAACTATATATCCCATGCATCCCAGGGTCTGTGTGGACGAGGCTTACGATGCCTCTGCTGTAACCAGCAAGACCCTCCATTTCACAAAAGTCAGTTTCCTTGGGGAAGGGTGGTGGTGGTAGGGAATGCTGCTAGGAAACTCTCCTGGGTTTGTTTGGTTTTCTCATGTTTTCTTTCAAAACTCTTGGAATCACCCTGAGCTTTCTGAAGAAAGCTCAGAAAAACAAGCTAATTGTGAGATGAATTGAAGTTACCAATAAAACAACTAGTGTATGTTTTATAAAATGGATGAGACAAGCAAACAGCACCAATGGCAGGAATATCCCATTCTGTATCAATGCAATGCAAAGCAAATATTCAGCACTGGTTAGGCTTCATCTTGAGTACTGCGTCCAATTCTAGTCTCCGCACTTCAAGAAGGATGCAGACAAACTGGAACAGGTTCAGAGGAAGGCAACAAGGATGATCAGGGGACTGGAAACAAAGTCCTATGAGGAGAGACTGAAAGAACTGGGCATGTTTAGCTTGGAGAGGAGAAGACTGAGGGGAGTTATGATAGCAATCTTCCAGTACATGAAAGGTTGCTACACAGAGGAGGGCTGGGATCTCTTCCCAGTCATCCCAGAGTGCAGGACACAGAATAATGGGCTCAAGTTGCAGGAAGCCAGATTTCAACTGAACATCAGGAAAAAAACTTCCTGTTAGAGCCATATGACAATGGAACCAATTACCTAGAGAGGAAGTGGGCTCTTCGACACTGGAGGTATTCAAGAGGCAGCTGGACAGCCATCTGTTGGGAATGCTTTGATTTGGATTCCTGCATTGAGCAGGGGGTTGGACTTGATGGCCTTATAGGTCCCTTCCAACTCTACTATTCTATGATAATGCCGAAGAAACTTGCCTTTACGTTTTGGAGCTGCCAAATGTAACTTCAGAACATCTTCAAGGTGGAAAGATCAATATATCTCTCTGAACAGCTATATTTAAAAAAAATGTAGAAAGAAATCAAAGATCACTCTCTTTCATCTGAAGCTTCCAAAGCAATGAATCTAAGGCAGAAGCTTCAGATTCTGGGGTTTACTTCAGGTTGCTTTCTGTAGCTGTTAACTTTGATTGTGCAGATGTCTTAAAACTGTTTCAGAGGACATGAGCTATAATCTGGCAATTCTTTTCAGGGCTTTTTTTTTTTTTAAGTTAAAACCAGGTGTCAAAACTGATGATCTGGAGTGAAGACACAGCCAAGGCAGAAAGATGGCCATCCTTGAGAAAGCAGTCTTTAAGTGACAAAGACCTGCAGGCAGCATCTGGAAGCAACTTCTTCCCAAATGTACATTATTCAGATGGAGGAGTCTGGCCAGATTCTGAAGCCTTAAAGGATCAAGTGATACTTCATTGGTCCCTTTTTCACCTGACAACTGCCAAGTTATCCTGTTAGTATTGTGTAATTGTTTCAGTTTTATATAACATGTTCATTTCCCCTGAAGAATTCTAATTCAAAACCTGTTGAGACAATCAAATCTTTCCTTTTTGAGTGCATCCTTGGGACTTCATCATCCCCTTTTTTCAAGTGGAAATATGATGTGGGAAGTTAGCTGTGACAGTATTCACCTTCTGATCTTCAATCAGATTTCTAAACCGGGTTCATGGAAGTGCCCATGCTGCACTATGCTTGGGGACAACAGCATGTCTGTGCAAATGTTTTACATAATATCTCTCCCCTGTGCACAGGGGCGTCACTACCGGGGTGCAGAGGTTGCGGCCCGCACCCGGGTGTCACCATGAGGGGGGTGACACCCAGAGCCGCCCCACCCTGCGTCGTTGCCCGGCAAGGCTGCTCCAACTCCTCCTCGGAGGCGGGCAGGCAGGCGAGACCAGGAGCAGCGTCGGCGGGGCAAGGGAGGCGTGCTGGCATTCCCAGGCCTTCTCCGGCTGGGTGCCCCTCCGGCGTGCGCCGTGCCAGGGGCATGGACGGGGTGGCTGGCCTCGAGTGTGCGCACAAGCCCAACCACCTCGTCCATGCCCCTGGGAGGGCAGGCACTGGAGGTCCGCAGCCCCTGCAGTCCCGCAAGTGACACCGCTCCCTGTGCATTATTATCTCATACATTGTCTAAGTTGTTCAGAATGCAGCCATGAGGTAATTGCACCAATAATGCTTGGGTAATGCATTTACTGGGCTTTTGATGCATGTTGAGGAAAATTGCCAGACAGTGCACATCTCAGGGATACATAGTAATGCATATCTCACACATGTGTCTCACAAATGTTCTACAAGCTTTCAGGCTGTTTCAACTGCAATTTCTGATCTATATGTTTTGTTATCTTCTCTGCATCCATAGGGACTGTCATTCTACCCCATTCTACCCCATGGAAACCCTCCAAGCCAGGTTTGGTGACTTAGCCTGCAAGCCAATGCATGTCTACTCAGAAGTAAGCTTCATTGGGTTCAATGGGACTTACTCCCAAGTAAGTGTGTATTGAATTATAGCCTCAGCATCTCAGCTCATGTTGTGCTGTAGGTCATCTTGATAGTGTGGTTCACTATTCAGTGGTCTTTAGTCTTAATTCAACTCAGGGTGCATATTGCTTGAAGTGCTTAAATGTGCATTCCATGTGGTCTGTTATTATAATTTGTTTGACACAAGAAAATAGGATGCTTCTCTGCCATTTTGACAGACATTGTCCTCTAAGTTGTGAGTATTTTAAAGTGAGGCCCATCACAATGCAGGCTACTAACAAAACAGAAGGGACCCTTGTTTAGCTGGGACTCTTCTTCCATAGCATACTTACTGTAATGGTTAATCTAGCTCTGGTTTGCTCAGAGGTCTATAATTGTGAAATCATTATGAAAACATGAGTTACACAGATCAATTCCTGGTATGCATTTAGGTAGGTACTGAAAACCATCATTCCCCTGTTAATGTATATTATAGCTCATGAGCTGAAGAGGCAATTGATTTATTTTTTATTTTAACAGCTGTGCTGATGCAACATTTATGAAAAGTACAAATGAATAGTTACTTTAGAGATGCACGCAAAGGTTACCTAACCCAAGAAGTGCACAGGGCACATCTGTGAAGGTGTTAGACCAGGGATTTCCATGAACCAGATTTCCCTCTATTTATTTATTTGTATTTGGTTCCTGGTATGCCTATCAGCTTTTAATGTAAAATGTTTTTTTTACAGTTCATTCATAGGTGAAGAGAAAATATTGTTGTTGTAAAAAGTAGAGACAGATGTAGCACTCAAATGTGTGGTCATGTGGAGGCATGATCTATGTGGTTCTTCTCTCTCAAGAAAGGGAAGAAAAGCTGCCAATCATTCATCTTCATATAGGTATCTTCACTGACCACCCTGTCTCATTAATTCATTCATTCATTCATTCATTTATTAGATTTGTTAGATGCCCATCTGGCAGAGGTTAATCTGCCACCCTGGGCGACTTACAACCAAACACAAGTACATTACATATAGACATAATCAAAATCCTAAAAATTAGAGATTAAAAATTAAAAACTTAAACATTTAACAACCCCCCCCCCCCAGAAATGCAATCTGCCAGCCTAATCCCCTTCCCATGCCTGGGTAAAGAGCCAGGTCTTCAAAGTCCGCCGAAAGCATAACAGGGAGGGGGCCTGATGGAGGTCAGTTGGCAACAAATTCCAAAGCGTAGGAGCCACGATAGAAAAGGCTCTAGACCTTGTCCTCATCAACCTCGCTTCTTTTAGTGGAGGTATAAGAAGTGAGCCATTCAAGGACGATCTTTTAAGCCGGCGCCCCTGGCTTTAGAACTGCATGAGCACCCAATAAGCAATGCATCGGGCCCCCAAAATGTGCTACCCTAGATCAGGGATGGAAAACCTCAAGGCCTGGGGGCCAAATGCAGCCTTCCAGGCCCCTGTATCTGGTCCTCAGACACTCCCAAGACCACACCCCCTCATCAACCCTGCTTTCCACTCTCCGGGAGTGTTTTTTCCTGGTTGGATGGCATCCTTGAACTCTGACAGCACCTCTTGCTTGCCTGGAAGGAGGATAGAGAGGGGTGCATGAATATGAAAGAACCGGCCTACTGTACAAAAGTAAAATTAATAGTAGTTACTCTACCCACTTTTGCCTCTGGCCTCACCCACCATGGACATGTGGCCCCGAGAAGGTCGCCCAGAAGGGAATCTGGCCTTCAGGTAGAAAAAGGTTTCCCTCCCCTGCTCTAGGGATAAGAACATAGAAGGACTATTGCTAGATCAGACCCAAGGCCCATCCAGTTCAGCAACTGGTTCTCGCAGTGGCCAACCAGATACTAAGGGAAGCCCACCTGTGACTCCCAGCAACTGGTATTGACAGCCATACTGCATTTGGTACAGGAGGTAGAAATAGAAGACAGATAACCACAAAAGGGGGAAGAAAAGAGTGTTCACAAGAACCAATCATACATGCCGTCTACTTTGTACATTAGCAATAGAAGGGGTGCACAGTCACACCCACTTCTCCATTATGGAGCTGGATTGCTGCCTGATAAGTACATGAATGAGTCTAAGCATATACCCAGGTGGCAATTTGCCACCTTCTGGCAAACCCTAAAAAATGTGGATTGATTTTTTTTTATTGTCAATGAACAATTTCACTCTTAATATTTATTTTCTTTAATATTTATTGTAAAGTTAAAAGAACCAGCCACACCATTTAGGCCAGCAACTTTGTCATCCGTCACCAGAAGAAGCCTTTGAGAGAGAGAGAGAGAGAGAGGTATGTTATTTGTATCCTGAACTAACATCCTCTTCGTGTATTCTAAATCAGAGGTAAGTAAACTTTACTTGACGGGTTCCAAAAAGCACAGGGAGGCTCTCCACTTCACATGCTCACCCTCTAGCTCACAGAGGAAATCAGAACAGTGACCAGGGCACAGAGCTAGCATGCTCATTCCTGCAGCTCCCTCTTACATGTTTACTTAACTCTGATTCAGAACACCTGAAGAAGGCCTAAGCTTACATTGTTTCCCTTCCAGGGTCGACCATCTTGCAAGCACACAAGGGGCTAAGTAGTTATGTAATAGGTCAAACCTCCTGCATTCTATTCAATCAAGTTGCTTACACAATGGTCTTGCTTTTTCCACCTTGCAGATTCACAAAAACTGTTCAGAAACATATTTCCTTAATCAGGACATTATTTATAGCTACAAATACTCGTTTTTGTTTGTTGCCTTCTATCCCTAGTTTGCTGATATTAATAATTAAGATATTGTTACAAGTATGGGGGTTGGAATGGATGATTCCTGTGGGTCCCCTTTCCAGCCTCTGATTTGGAATCCTATGCCCTGGGGGCTGGCTCTGCTAGCCAGATGAATCTCCTTTGTTAATCAAATAGAGTGGCCAGGTAAGATAATGGGTTCTAGCAGTTGCCCAGCAATGGTGAATGGGCCAGGAAGACCCCTTTTGTCATTTAAACTCTGCAGCAGAGCCTCCCCCCACTCCTGGCAGCTAGCAGAAGTTGTGCTTGTAGTTTGAGGGTGTCTAGAGAATTGCTGGGAATTGGAAGGCAGGCAGAGAGAGACTGGCTGTCTGCACCATGGCATTTGGGGTGCCTCCTGCAACCCAGATGGAAGAGCTGGATATTGGACTGCTGATGCATTGAACCCCTGCATCCTTGAGCTCAGGTTGGAATGTGTAAATAAATAAACCATATTTCATAAAGACACCGCAGTCTCCACTGACCTTCTTCCCAAAGGAAACCAAACCCTGAAGGAGCACAGGGACCCCCGAAATCTCACCGCTCCGAGATTGGGGGAGACGTGCAACAATATGATGAACAGGATGGACTATTGAGACTCCAATCCTTTACTCACATACCTGGGAGTAATTCCCATTGAGTGGATTTGGTTAGGACTTCAGCCTGAATAGTCCATCCTCCTGATCATATTGTCATTGTTCATAAGGTGACAGATGTTTAATGCAAAAGGGAAGCTATGCAATAGTAAGTGGTTGGCATTACAAAAAATTCTAGAAATGATCATGCTACACTCAGAAAATCCCTCCTAAATCCCGTATTAAAGTAATATTTTTAAAAGATACAAATACTGATCCCCATGTGCCTTGCTTTCCTCACATCTCAGAAGGTCTGTATGTTGATTACAAAATGCCTTGTGAAATATGCATGCCCGTCCAAATAACCGCTTTCATAGATTGTCTCAGTAAATGGACATGACTTTGAACTAAGAGGATGGAAATTTGAATTCGGAATGTATGTATTCAAGCACACCAGATTGGTTTAATCTAATAAATCCAAGTGTGTGCAGGTGCAAAAACAGACAACAAATTAGGATGAAAATAATGAAGAAACCTGAGGTGTTTCTGCAAGGCATACTGTGAGTCTGACATCAGGTTCTTTTTTATGACATTGCAATGGGGGTTAGGTTTGGGAGAATTTCTTCCCTTTAGTGCCAGAGCCAGTGTGGTATATAGTGTGCACACATTTAGACTGGAGGGAGCTGAATTCAAATCCACTTGCTAAAATCAAGGGGACCAATACAAACAAAAACCAAAAAGCTTTTGTCAGTAGGACCTCAAAAAAATCTTGGTATTCCGATACCAGTCAATGTGAGGCAAACTAACATGTCCATCTGCTTACCTACCTACCTATCTCTCTCCAGTTCTCAAATTCTGTCCCACTCCTGGGCAAAGGGGTAGGGAACCTGTGGCCCTCTGGATGTTGTTGGACCTCAGCTCCCATAATCTGTAACCACTGGCCATGTCGTCTGTGGCTGCATTAGCATGACCAAGAAACAGGATGGAACTAGAAACAGTGGTTTAGTGGTTTTAGGCTGCAGTCCAATACATGTCTTCTCAGAAGTAAGCTCCACTGGGTTCCAATGGGACTTCCTCCCAGGCAAGTGTGTATTGGATTGCAGCCTTAGTGGGTTAGCATCCTAAAGGTCATCGGAGGAAAGGTTTAGCCACATCTCCAATACAGTAGGGCCCCACTCATATGGCAGGTTACATTCCGGACCCCCTCTGAAAATAGAATAGAATGGCGCACGATGCCTGAAAATTGCCGTAAAAGCGGAACAAGCACCGTATGAATGGGGCTTTAGTCTAATTGCGTATAGTTGAGACTGCCACATTAGCAAAGCGCCGTAAAGCGGGGCCCTACTGTACTGCTTATTTTCTCCAATATTATAATTTAATTGCTGCCAAACGCTCCTGCAGGGGAAAGATTGCGTTTTTATCCCATCTGACAGGATATCAAAATTGAATTTGTTTAGGTTTCAGTGTTCAGAGGTCCAAAACTATGAGAGAGCTGCTGTGCTAAGAATTTGAATCTTGAGTTCAAATGTTGCCTCTACCATGAACTCACCAGGTGGTGTGAGGCAACCTACTCTCTCTCAGCCTCAGTTTCTTCTCTCCCCTCCATCTGCAATATGGGAAATAACAGTTCTAACATCTTATAAAGGTATTGGGTTTATATCCCGCCTTTCCTCCCAAAGGAGGCCGGGGGAGCAAACACATCAACACAACATTTTAACAACAAAATAAAAGGACACTAGACACAACTACTGAATAAAAACATTCTAAAACGCAGTTACAGATAAAAACATTCTTCCATCCAGTGATCTCTGGGTTGCCAGGAACAGTCTCCTTCAGGCATCAAATGCCTGGGTAAAACTGTGGTAAAGATTGTAACTCCTACCACCACCACTACTGTTGTTCTTTGCCTCATAAAGCTTCTCCCCACAGTCCCCAGCATAAGCCATGATTTTGAATTCAATAGTTGGTCAGTGGGACCTATGGCAAACTCAGATCAGGAATATATCTCGTGTGTTTTTTAATTCTTAGTTTACGTTTGCAAATAAGGAATTACAGTGCAATCCTAGACATATCTACGCAGAAGTAAGTCCCATTGAAATCAGTGGGGCTTACTCCCGAGTAACTGGGGTTAGGATGGCAGCCTTGTTTGTTTATTTTAATGCTGGGGGAAAATTTACACACAAATACCTGACTACATGCCCACAAGTAAACTTTTTAAAACTTGATTATATTGTGACCTTAGAAATTAACAATCTCTACAGCAAACACGGAAGTAGAAAAACAAGTCTTTGCTTTTATACATTACTGAGGTATGACTTTTCCCACAGGAATCCAAATGCAGTGCTGCTGGAAAAATATTTTCATTAACATTTGAAAACAGCATGCAATAGCTTTTGTTGTTTTCATTCTAATAGAACCATTTTTCCTTAAGTGGTACAGCCTATCAGGTACTGTATGCATGCTGTATAATATATATTAGTACCTAGCTGACTGCAATGATTGCTGATTTCCCTTTTTGTGATCCAGTTATAAATTCCTATTGTTTTGGCTGCAATTCCTACACACATACAAAAGTGTAAATTCAATTTGAATCGATAGTAATTATGTGCATGCAACTAAATGGAGGATCTCATCCAGGCATGCAACCTTGTTAAACTGCTGCACTTAAATTTAAGTCAATTCATGGTCAGTGAACATAACTACTTGAATATGGTTAGGTGCTGTATAAATGGTTTCTGTAGGAATTCAGCAGCACCTTTTCAGACCAAATAATTTTAATACATCATAAGTTTTTGTTAGATTGCAACCTACCTCTTCATAGGCAAAAGTGGATTAGAACTACATAAAGAATTTGTAGTGCCTTGAACAAGCAGAAAGTGGTTGCAAGAATATTAAAGAAATGTCTACTCCCAACATTAAATATTAAAGAAATGTCTACTCCATTCTAAAAGAACTGTGTGTAGATATTATCAGTCTCTATGTGGCAATAAACCCAGTTTTATCCAGGTGGAAACAGGAGTTTCTTGTGGCTGTTTTGCTCATAATGAAGAGAGACAATCAAGTTATTGGGCCCATCCATAAAAAGGTGAAGGTGTCCCCGCACTTATAGTGCGAGTTGTTTCCGACTCTTAGGGTGATGTCTTGCGACGTTTACTAGGCAGACCCTATATATGGGGTGGGATTGCCAGTTACTTCCCCGGCCTTTCTTTACCCCCCAGCATATGCCGGGTACTCATTTTACCGACCACGGATGGATGGAAGGCTGAATGGACCTCGACCCCTTTTACCGGAGATTCGACTTCCTCCTTCCGTTGGAATTGAACTCCGGCCCTGAGCAGAACTTCGGCTGCGTTACCATCGCTTACCACTCTGCGCCACGGAGGCCCATCCATACCTAACCTCAAAATCCACATTTTCCATATTTAGTTGGTGGTCGGTCTCAAGATCCATACATGTTCTGTTTGTGCTTGGATTTATTTTTTAAAACCTAAATTTTCACATCCATATTATGCGCAGACGTTAATTTCTTTTTGTCCAATTTGCTCCTGTATTAGTCACACCCATAAGTCCACCCTGTTACAGTGATTGGTCCAGAACAGTACTTTGCTTTTTCTGTGCTTTTTTGGAAGAGCATAAAATCGTATATCTGACTTTTTGAATTAACATGCATGCACAGATTTGCCATGTTTTCAATGAAGTTTATTGGCTTTTTTTTTGCATAATATTACAAAATAGCTTTTAAGTGGAAATGTGATTCATTAAATATTTGATCTTACATTTCATTGCAAAAGAGTAGGTTTTTTTAAAGCAATGTGATACAGCTACAGAAGCCAGAAGGAAGAAGTACCTACTTCAGTACCCAAAGCAGGAATGAACTGTAAGAGAGGAGGAGGCGTGGACAGAGGATGGGATCTAACATCATCTGCCCATAATACAAAAAAGTAGGGAAAGATGTCTTCGCTACAGAGGTTACAGTGGCAAATAATTTATTTATAGCAGGGTAGGTAAGGGCAGATTTAACTAGGAGAAAGTCCGAAATGGTGGGGAAAGTTATATGGACACCAGCGAATTAATGGACACACAAAGAGGTTAGATCACAAATTAAATGGAAGTATGGATGCACATGCTGTCAACCTTTCTGATTGGTATATTCTCTAAGTCTTCCATGACAGACTGTATAAGTTCTAACAGCATGAGAAACATACTGATCAAGGATTCTCTCAGACCACATTCACACCATACATTTATTCCACTATTATTCCGCTTTAAACAGTCATGGCTTCTCCCAAAGAATCCTGTGAACTGTAGTTTGTGAAAGGTGCTGAGAGTTGTTAGGAGACTGTTATTCCCCTGACAGAGCTCCAGTTTCCAGAGTGGTTTCACTGTCAGCCCCTCTTCCCAGGGAACTCTGGGAATTATAGTGTGAATGTGGTCTCAATCTTTATAAAGGGAAAAGAAGCTCCAATTCCTTTTCTAAGCCCTAGTTAATACAATCACTTTGTGGGGTGGTTGTTGTTAAAATATTTATTGATCTTTATGAAGATAAATCTTTAAAAATTGTACTAAAACTACACAGGTGTCCTTTTCTTTTTTTAAAAAAATATTCAAATGTTATTATCATTGCACAAAATCCAATGTTGTGTGAGCAGATTTCTGCTTGTATAACTCAACTTCCTCATCCTTTGCTCCCCCCTGCAGCCCCACATGCTCTCACAAACTGCTGTTGAGGTTTGAGGGGCACTCTGGACCAGATATTAGGAGCTTATGGGGACTGCAGGGGACAGGAGAAAAAGGGTGAAAGTCCACGACATGAGTGTACATTGGTTGTGCTTGCTCATGGGCAAGATCTATAGATCTCTATAAAAACAGCAAAATAGCAGTATAGAGGCTATTGTTTCAATACTGTCATCTCCACATGGACATACACAGTTTTGCTGAAGGATTCTTTTAAAACACCCCTCTAATATGACTGATGGTAGTATGTTCAATTTTGCTCTAGTAAAAGCTCTTCCATGTTTTAGGATTATTGCATTTTGTAAATAAGGTGCCAGTGTATTGAGAGAACTAGATGGGAAATGACCATACTATGGGCAAAATTTTCTTATAGCAGCCAGATTATTCTGCTGTTCAATATTACAGAGGCACTCTTATTAGATCTCTTGCTTTACTAGGCCTGAAGATTAATAACTGTTGTGGGGATAAACCAAAAGATCAGAGCCTTAAGGTAGTGGCCTTCATCCAGATGCTCTCATGAGGCTTATACAGAACTAAAGAGAGCAAACCAGCAGGACTTGAGTTTAACTGCTGCCAATAATTAAATGTCCTAAGCCAAGCCTGCAAAATAATAGAGGGAAGACCAGCTTCCAGTTGCAATGAGGCATTAGGAATACAACATGTGGCAGAAAAAAATTGTCTAAGAAATTTGGACTGAACAACTTCTAATAGTCTTAAGCAAGTGTCAGCCAAATTTGAATCCCATATAATAACTAGGAAGAGAATTTAGCCTTCTAGACTTCAAGTGCTGGAGGTATGAAGTTACTGTCTTTTGTGCGAAAAAAACACATTAACATTTTATTGCTCTGTAAGACTTTTTCAATTGCATATTTCTGTTGAGCTAGCCACACCCATTGGCTGAAAAACTACACCCAGGTATTTAAAAACTCTTAACTTGTTCAATTGGCTACTTATCCAAAAACCATCTTTGGGGCCTGTATCATTTGGAGAATACCATAACTTCAGTTTTGTTGTAGTTCACAGCTAGATGTTCTTCTGGGCAGTATTCAGAAAATGCCCCCATCAGTCTTTTCAGGCCCACTATTTTTTAGGAAAGAAGCACAGCATCAACAGCATACAATAAGATGGAAACAGCTTTTGTAGCCAGTTTGGGAGCATGAAAGGCTGGAGATGTTAAGTGCTCAACTATGTCATTGATATACAAATTGAACAATAGGCTAGCAGGTGGTTATAGCTATGTCAATTGGGCAGCACTGATTCTTTGGAACATAGTAGACTGGCTTATTGCTCTCCCTCCATCGCTACAGAGGTTCTCTGTAAATAGATATAGTCACCTGGCCACTCACCTTGATTGCTTATCAATAGGAAGGGTCTGGTAATGTTTCCTGCTGACAGCTGTATCCCTGTGAAAAGGTCAGGCTTATGCCCAAAATAAGCAGCTGTAGCCTCTTATAACATTTCATCCTCTCTGTTTGCCCTGGATTTTTTTGTATGTATTGCTGACAAATATTGCAGCTGGATTTGTGGGTTTATTGTACTAGTGGTGTAACTCAGTGGGCTGTGCTGTGATTGATTCAAATAAACAGAAAGTGATTTCAAAACAAGTTCTCATTTCAGTGAGATTTGAAAAGGAGGGAATTGCTTAGAAACAGGACTATACCTAACTACAAAGCACAATAATTTATATATTGTTTTGATGTGCATCTTCTAGTAAATTTCTAGTGAATAGTTATACAGCCACGAGAGTGGCTGTATACTATAGCCAGCGTGGATTTTTCACATTCCGCAATGTTAAATTGAAAATACCCCCATGCCATTTTGATGCTTCCCATAAGATCATTTCAAAATACAACCTTGCAAAACTTATAGTCCTGAACTGGAAACACTTGCTTTACAACCCTCTAAATTTTCATGGTGATACACAAAACAGCCAGAGAGAATCAAGAGTTCAAAGTATAAAAACAGAGAGAGAGAAAACAGACATCTTTGGACTTTTTTCTGTCAGAGTTCTCATAATCTGTTGAAATTCATTAAAAATCAGCATTGTTCACAGAGTACTGTGATGTCCCTGTATATATATATAATACTGTAAATATGGTAAGTGCGGGTTTATTAGAGTATATGTGGTAAGTAGACTGAGTGAGAGGGGGGAGTACATGGGTTGGAATGTTGATGAGTGTTGTATTATGATTGGCTGAGCACTTGAGTGTCTGAAGGTATAAATGAGAGGATGACAGTTGAGAGGGGGTTGGTTTGTTGGTTGGTTTGGTGGGTTGGTTTTGAAGAGGGTTGCAGGGTAGATTGGATTAGGTGGGTAGTGAGGCAGGATATTGATGACTAAGAAACATAAAGAGTAACACATCTTATGAAACCACACACTTGTTGACTAAACCTTTAAGCAATCTTGTTATTCACTGTGTATATAAATAAATATTTATTGGCTTACCAAAACGCCTGATCCTTGGCTGGGTTTACACAGACCAGAAGGGTGGGCAGGGCATGTACCAAGGTTGGGAAACAGTATCAATGGTGGTAGCGGTGAAGAGATAGTGTAACATCACCAGATATCCAGAGCAACCCAGGGCTGTAATCTTTATAGGCACAAAGATACAGGGGGGTTGAAGCCTGTAAGTGCACCCAGATACAAAGTAGCAATACCCCAGGAGGAGACAAAGGCACAGTCTCAAGGCAATATTGTTTACAGGGAGTGTCTGGTGGTGCTGCCTAGCAGGGGGATCTTGAGAGATCTTTGCTAGAGCCGGTGAGAGAACAGTTTAGAGAGCAGGACCCTGAGGTAGACCGTGACAAGGCGGTGACCACAGAAGGGGTCCTGACAAGTACCTCTAATCATATTACTGACCTTGCCCCATACTCTGACCTTCATCTTCTGCAGTTTAAAAGTTTAAAAAATGCCTGGCTGATTTTTAATTAATTTAAGACATTTTGCATTGAACTCAATGATACTGTCAGGCATGCTTAGTAAGAACCAACTCTCAGTGTTCTAAAAGCCAGATTCACAGCTGCTGGGCTTGCCTAATCAGGGGGCCACACCCACACCAGACTTTCATTTCACTTGAGACAGGCATGGCTTCCCCCAAATAATCCTGGGAAGTGTAGTTTGTGAAGGGTGCTGAGAGGAGACTTCTATTGCCCTGACAGAGCTCCAGCGGCCAGAGTGGTTTAACAGTCAGCCACTCTGACTGAAGCTCTGCGAGGGGAACAGAGCATCTCCTAGCAACTTTCAGCACCCTTCACTAACTACACTTCCCAGGATTCTTTGGGAGAAGACATGACTATCTAAAGTGAAATAAAGGTCTAGTGTGGATGTGGCCAGTACAGCTTTGGTTTAAATTTGGGTGGGAGACTACATGTGCCTGCGGTAGAATAAAAAGGTGGGGAAAACCCTGGAAAGCAATGATATTGTTCACAATGTTGTCCTTTTGGAAAGGGGCTACCCCTCTGCCCAGTGCCAACCCACCCAATCTCCTCCTCTCTCTTCCCCCTTCCTGCCCTCCTCCTACCCTCCCTGCCCCTCCCCCAGGTCTGTGTCACCTATCCTAAGTATGATTGCACAGGAGTAAATCCCATTGAACTCAAAAAGTATGCAAATAATCAAACCTGCCCTCCCCCCTCCTATCTCTTCCCTTTTGCCTTCCCTCCCCATCCTTCACCCCCTCTTCTTCCCCCATCCCCTCCCAATCTCCATTCCCCTCCCCTCCACCCTCCCCCTCCTCTTCCCCCATGATCAGTTTTACCTATCCTAGGACTATGACCTGGGAGACCAGGGTTCAAATCCCCACATAGCCATGAAGCTCACTAGGTGACGTTGGGCCAGCATTGCCTCTCAACTTCAGAGGAAGGCAATGGTAAACCCCCTCTGAATACCGCTTACCATGAAAACCCTATTCATTGGGTCTGCATAAGTTGAAATTGACTTGAAGGCAGTCCAATTCATTTTCAAGCATGATTGCATGGGAGTAAATCCCATTGAACTCAATAAGCATGCAAATTACCAAACCTGCCCTCTCCTCCTCCCTCCCTCCCATCACCTCCCTTTTGCCCATTCCCTCCCTCTTCCTTCACTCCTCCCGCTCCCAATCCTGCTCCCCTCTCCTCCCTTCCCCCTTTCCCCTACTCTCCCCTCCCCCTCCTCCTCTCCCATAGCCAGCTTTACCTATCCTAGTCATGATTGCACAGGAGTAAATCCCATTGAACTCAATAAACATGCAAACCCACATCTCCTGATCAAACCTGACCTCCTCCTCCCCTCCCTCTCCTGCCTGCTCCCATCCCCTCCTCCCCTTTGCCCTTCCTCCTGCTCTCCCTTCTCCTCCTGCTCCCCCTCCCCCAGGTCAGTTTCACCTATCCTAAGCATGATTGTACAGGAGTAGATTCTATTGAACTCAGAAAGCAAGCAAATGGTCAAACCTGTTTTCCCGTCCTCCTCCCTCCTACCCCCTCCCTTTTGCCCCTTCCCTCCCCCTTCCTTTGCCCCTTCCTCCCCATCCCCTTCCCCTCCCTTCCTCCACCACTATTCTCTCCCCTCCCCCTCCTCCTGCATGGTCAGTTTTACCTATTCTATGCATGATTGCATGGGAGTAAATCCCACTGGCCTCAATAGGCATGCAAATGATCAGACCTGTCTTTTCCCTCCCCTCTTCCTCTTCCCATCCCCTCCTCCCCCTTCTCCCTCCCCTTCTCCCTTCCTTCCTCCTCTCCTGCCCAGTCCAACCCTCCCACCCTTCCTCTCCCCTCATGGTCAGTTTCACCTATCCTCAACATGATTGCAGAGGAGTAAATCCCAACTCAATAAGCATGCAAATGATCAATCCATTCTCAGCAAACCTGCACAGGATCCCATTGCTTACCTCTTGGATTAAAAAGCAGAGAAATTCACTAGTAGGCAAAAGTCCCTTTCCTTCCAAAAGGAAAACATTGCGAATGGTATCATTGTTTTTCAGGGTTTCCCAAAACTTTTTATTCTACAGCAGTCATTGAAACCAAAGCTGTCACTGGCCACATCCACACCAGGCCTTTTTTTTTTACTTTAGATAGTCATGACTTCCCCCAAAGAATCCTGGGAAGTGTAGTTTGTGAAAGGTGGTGAGAGATGCTAGAAGACAGGGCTATTTCCCTCACACAGCTACAATCCCCAGAAGAGGGGCTAACTGTTAAATCACTCTGGCCACTGGAGCTCTGTCAGGGGAACAGGAGTCTCCTAACAACTCTCAGCACCTTTCACAAACTACACTTCCCAGGATTCTTTGGGGGAAGCCATGACTGTCTAAACTGAAATAAAACTTCATGGGTGTGGCCATCTCATTAGCCAAGCCGAACAGCTCTGAGTCTGGCTTTTAGAACACTGACAGTTCTTACTGAGCATGCCCAACACTATAATAGACTTCAATGTTAAATTTCTTAAATTAATTAAAAATCAGCCAGGCATTTTTTAAACTTGTAAACTGCAGATAATGAAGGTCAGAGTATGGGGAAAGGTCACTAATAAGATTATAAGTACTCTGTGAACATTGCTAATTTTTCATTAATTTCAACAAATTATGAGACCACTGACAGAAAAACATCCAACAGGGGTCTGGATTTTTTTCTTTTTAGACTTTGAACTCTCGATTCTCTCTGACTGTTTTGTGCATCACCATGAAATCTTAGATTTCATGTTAAGTTAAGCAAGCGTTTCTGAGTTCAGGACTATGTTTGTAAGGGTTTTTTTTTTTTTTAAGAGTTATGGGAAGCAGCAGAATGGCATGGGGGTATTTTCAATTTAACATGGCGGAATGCGAAAAATCCATGCCAGCTATAGTATAATATAATATGTATTTTACAGAACAAAGATATAAATATAAAGATATAAACTATCTGGATTCTAGGTGATCAGTGAAAAATGAGCATATGTCTCAAAGGAAGATGCCCTGAAGTATTGATCTGAGAAGCATAGAACAGGTTTAATAACTTTGAAAGCAACCTCTTCATTCTCCTTGCATTAAGAAACTTGGATTTGTGTCCCACAGTGAGAGAGACAGTATTAGCTAAAAAAAGGAAAGCACAACAGTTCCCGCTGTCCATCAAGGGAAGCATAAAAGTCTTTATAGTTTTGAAAGCTGGGGAGCCTTGTTTTCATCTCTGTGTGGTGATTTTCAGAAAGACAGAGACCACTTTGAAAGAGCATATTTTATTCTTGTGTGTGCAAAGCAAATTCTGAAAACCTCAGAAGAACAGCAGTGACAACACAAAGGATGGCTGGACTTGCTTGGCTTTCAGCACCTTTTTCATATACAGGGAGATAAGTGGGAAATTATTGTGTGTGGTTTTATAGAAAGAAACCAGAAGACTGAAGCTGCAATTTAGTTATTTTTTTAAAAAAATAAATAAATAAAAGCTAATGCACATCTCTGCAGGCTCTTACAAGGAAGGCTAAAGTATTGTCCGAAACATGACAGAACCATATGCGGCATCTGTAAGATAAAATATGTACAGAGGTCCAGCATGTCAAAACCAGACTGGGCCTGTGGGCAGTCATATCCAAACCTAGACTCTGTTTAGATGTTTGCCAGCCAGTGTCTTTACTGTCCATTACTAGAACGTTAGACGAAGAATGTGAGATAAAAGTGAACCTAAAATGAAGGGAATACTATTCAGTTCAAAGCAAGAATAGGAGGCCAGGCTCCTAATAAGCATATCAAGTTTGACCAATCCAGAGACTTCCTACTGCCTGCTGATCACAGGGATTTTATTGCAGGCCCCTATTTTCTCCGGTGCCTCAACAGAGGGCCTGAGACCACACAGGTCTGGGTAATTTACCTTTTTTAATTTGCTCACCCCCCTTTTTTCCTGGAAAAGTTCTAATCTTATCTTTAGGGTTCCCATTGGGATTTCCTCCCTGATAAGCAGCATATTAGGAAGCAAGCCCCATCTCTCTGTAGCCTTTTGGCTTTGTAGGGGAAAGGGGGGGGGAAACACCTTTTAAAATCCCAACATAATCCTGCTTGCCCTTCTTTACCATCCTGTGTAAGCAAAGGACAGCAGGTATTTGTGTGTGTGTGTTAAGTGATGGGATGGGAAACAAAAATGGGCTATTTGGAAGTCTCCAATTGTGGCTCAGTTATCCAAGCTCTCTGGATTTGGGGGGAAGAACTTGGATTGGCTCTGAGTTAAAGAGCTTTTGGGAAGTTGCTCATCTCTGTTAATCCATAATTGCCCCCCTTGCTCCGTCAATAACCCCTCCCCTCTTCCTAGAAAAGCTCTGATTTCATATGTTTTCCCCTCCTGGGAATCATATGAGGGCTCCCCACTACAGGACCAAAGTTCCTAACATTACCCAAGCTGTGCTGTTGTTCATTTGGCAAAACGTTCTAGTTTCTGGAAAAGTTCTGCCAGACTGATGGTAGTTTATGTTTTGACAGAAAAGGGAAAAGATTGTCCTGGCACAGAGTAATTATTCCCCAGTCACCCATGTTCCACAAGGGCTTTCTCCCCGAACACAGGCAAAAATAGGCTTTGGATGTATATAGAAACAAGTGTAGTAACAGGTGTGAAGATAAAATCTGCAAATGAGCACTCTGGAAAAACTTGGCAGTGGAATGCAAGATGAAGCTTTATTGTCAAACTATTAAAAATCAGCTTTGTTAAAAATCACTCTAACGATGCTGATGAAGTGTGCAAATAATGGACTTGTAATGTTCACCATTTGTACTACTTGTTTTTATTATGCCAAGAACTCTTAGCCTGAAATGCTAACTCCATTTGCAATTAATAATGAGATATGTTTTGAGCTTATGTCCCACTAAGGCAGCTGTGCTATTTGCATAGCATCACTGAAAGCTCTCTTATATCAGGCTTGCCTATGTGACCATCTAGCCCAGGATTACCTGTTCTGTCTAGGAGTATAGTTGCAAATTCAGAAGCGCAGGGTCCCTTCATGATAGTCTCAGCCACGTCTCCTCACAGCTGTACCCCTTTTCTCCTTGCCCTCATCTCGCTTGCTCTCCCTGTCATCTAGCATGTCCACACTCCAACACAGCAGACATCCCTAACCAGCATGAAAGGGGAAGCTGTGTGCTAGCTACTGAGAAGAGTCTTCTCAGTGGCTGACTCACATCCTTTCACTCTTATTGGCTCCAAGCAGCACAAAAGGACAAGGACTCTTCTCAGTGGTTAACATGCTCACCTTTCATGCTGATTGGCTCATACATAGGGACCTGGCTGAGACTCTGCTCCCCAAAAAGTAAGGGGTCTACAACCCCCTGCAACCCTGGACAACTACACTCCTGGTTCTGATCTGCAGCAGAAATCCAGGGCCTCAGGCAAAGTGTTTTATATCCCCTGCTATCTGATCCTTTAAACTGGAGAAGCTAGATACTGAACCAGGGACATTCTACATTCAAAGAAGACCTGGTCTGCTCCTGAGCTATGGTTTCTTCCTTTTGGGCATCATTACACCAGGTGAATGAGAATGGTAACTGTTGATGGTGTACAAGAACTTGACTATTTTAATCCCTTATTCAGTGTTGCTTGGAAACAGTCTTTCTTCCCTAATAGCTAAATTTTAGTCCAGTCTTCGTATTAAGTACTATACAATATTTATAAAGGAACTATATTGTATACAATATAAGTACTGTAAAAGTGTTACATTGGATTTTTGTATATTGGGCAGTATCCAACTAATATGTCTCATCAGTGCAAAGATTTACTGCTAGTGCAGTGGGACTTTCCCCCTCTCCTCCTCCTGTGTGTACCTCACACTCTCCACAAATCCCCAAACCTTTTGATAAACTAGCTTAACAAAGGGCTTATCCAAATGGAGCGGGATAATCCACGGTTTCCATATTCAGTTTGTCATCTGATAGTCCTCACTTTGCCTTTTAGTTTGCTCTTTCCCAATTAAAAAAACACGCTTTTTTGCACCCGCACCCGCAGCGGTAAGACCCCTACATTCTTTTTGCTTTTTCCAGGCTCAGCCTCTAAAACCTCCCCCTATCAACCAATTGGTCAGCAAAAAAATGACATATGCTCCTCTCCCCCTTTGCAACGAAGCACAATATGGCTGTAAAGGAGTTCTCGCCATGGAAGGAAAGGGAGAAGGAGGGGGGTGGTCGGTTTCAGCCTTCCTCTGGAAAGCTTTGTCAATTTCATTCTACTCGCTGGGGTTTTTGCTTCAAATCATTTCGCCATGGAAGGAAAGGGAGAAGGAGGGGAGGTGACACGTTTCTTGCTTTTTTGGAGAAATAAGTGCAATTGCTAGCATGTGTATCTCCTTAAATATCCATAAAGGCAGAAAAGCATATATTTGTTTAAGCGTAATATCACAAATACAAACAAGAAAGGGGCTGCTGGTCGGTTTCATGCCTGCCTCCGGAAAGCTTTGTTAATTTCATTCTACTCACTGGGGTTGTTGTTTCAAATCATTTCCCCCAGGAAGGAAAGGGAGAAGGAGGGGGGTGACATGTTTCTTGCTTTTTTGGAGAAATAAGTGCAATTGCCAGCATGTGTATCTCCTTAAATATCCATGAATAGGGTTTTCATGGTAAACAGTATTCAGAGGTGGTTTTACCATTGCCTTCCTCTGAGGCTGAGAGGCAGTGACTGGCCCAAGGTCACCCAGTGAGCTGATGGCTCTGTAGGGATTTGAACCCTGGTCTCCCAGGTCATAGTCCAACACTGACCTGGGGGAGGGGCAGGGAGTGGAGGGGGAAGGGGGGAGTTTGGATGGGTGGGCACTGGGTGAAGGGGAAGCCCCTTTCCTTTCTAAAAGGAAAACATTGTGAAAAGTGTCATTGATTTCCAGCATTTTCCTCACCTTTTTATTCTACAGCAGGTACATGTAGCCTCCCACACAAATTTAAACCAAAGCTGTCCCTGGCCACATCCACACCAGGCCTTTATTTCACTTTGGATGCTCATGGCTTCTCTCAAAGAATCCTGGGAACTATAGTTAGTGAAGGGTGCTGAGAGTTGCTAGGAGATGCCCTGGCTTGTGCAGCTGTGGCAAGCTGAGCAGGCCCTAGCCAGCTGGTGAGAACTAGCCTCAGAAGGAGGCAATGGAAAACCCCCTCTGAATACCGCTTACCATGAAAACCCTATTCATAGGGTCGCCATAAGTTGGGATCGACTTGAAGGCATTCCATTTCCATTTTCATGCTTAGAAGCAATCAAATTTGTATTAAGTCTCCAATTATCGCTCCTCTTGGCGTAATTTACTGTTGCAATATTAGACTGAGAGGAGTGTGGTCTTTGACTTTTTATTTCACCAATTTGTACGTAGATTCAGATAGAAATATGGTATCCAGCCATGAAAAGGAACCATGTCCTCTAGAAAAGAAAGAATGACTAAAATCCTCTGGATGTAGTTCCGACCACACTTCTCTCAATCCTCTTTTAAATCCTCTGCTTAAAGGTTTTTTTGCTTGCAAGCTTTTTTTTTTTGGTAATAATCCCTCATCCAGGCAATCCTTGCAAATTAATATTGATATCTCCTCTCATAATTATGTTGGTTTTTGTACATTTATATAATTTATACAATAACATGTAAAATAAATTTAATTGTTGACTATTAGGGGCATAAAAAGTAACAAGTGTAACTAATCCTAATCCGGCCAATTTCCCTTCTACAAAAAGGGTATCTTCCTTGTTTATCTATAAAACTCCTTATAGGATCAAAATCTAGATCATCTCTAATTAACAGTGTTACTCCTCTTACCCTGTTTGACCCTTTTGCTAGAAATTTATGCTTCCATATTATATTGTTTAAGAGTCCATCAGTTAGTTTAGCACCATGAGTTTCCTGTAACATTAAAATCTTGGGTTGCAGATTTTTAACCAATTTGTACAGCCTATTTTTCTTTATTGCGGAACCCAGCCCCTTTACATTTAATTTAACAATTTTCAAATCAGTATTTATATGCCTCTAAGCACATTTATATTCATCTAAGCCCCTTCTAGGATGCACACCTTAATGTGGTGAGGGAGTTTGAGAGTGTCAAAGAAGCTGAGAGCAATGCTGTCAGGAGTCTAGACCAAGAGGCTAGACTCCTAGCAGGGGTACGCAAGGCAGAATGGTCAAAGCTGAGACACCAGACTAAGATCCAAACTCAGAGGAAGGCAATGGTAAACCACCTCTGAATATCTCTTACCACAAACACCCTATGAACAGAGTATCCAAAATGCAACATGGGATAGTGCTGGAAGGTGAGACCGCCAGGTCAGAAGGCACTCAACGAGCTACTGAGGAAGAACAAAGGACGAGTACGAATAGCGCTGTGACTAATGATGCAGTTGGATCAAAGCTGAAAGGAAGCCCAGAGGCTGATGTTCACAGATGCAAAAGGAGAGTCCGGAGTTGTACAATGCACACAATAGGAAGATGGAATGCGAGAAGCATGAACCAGGGAAAGATAGAAATTGTCAAGCAAGAAATGGAACGCATCAACATTACAATAATTAGCATGAATGAATTAAAATGGACAGGAATGGAACATTTTCAGTCAGACAACTACAAAATAGGACAGGAAATGAGAAATTAAGAAGAAACGGGGTTGCTTTAATAGTGAGAAGTTATGTAGCAAAAGCAATTAAGAGCTGTAATATAAGGTTTGACCAAGTTATATCAATAAGATTTAACAGGAAACCTATTAACATAACCACTATCCAAGTCTATGCTCCAATGGCAAATGCAGAAGAAGAGGAATTGGAGTTATTTTACGCAGAAGTACAGGAAGAAATTGATCACACACCAAAACAAGATGTGCTGATAATCATGGGAGACTGGAATGAAAAAATAGGGAATAGAGAAGAACTAGGAATTGTGGGAACATGGGGCTTAGGAGATAGAAATGAAGCAGGAGAAAGACTTATTGAATACTGTGAAGCCAATAATTTGTTTCTCCCAAACACATTTTTTGAGCAACTGAAAAGATGACTGTACATGTGGATACCACCAAATGGTCAATATAGAAATCAAATTGATTATATAATTGGTAGCAGAAGATGGAGAAGGTCCATACTTTCTGCGAAAACAAGACCAGGAGTAGACTGTGGTAAAATAAAAAATCAAAGTAAAGCTAAAGAAGAAGAACAACAAAGCAATCATAATGCCAAAATACAATTTAAATAACATCCCAGAAGAATATAAAGATCAAATAAGGAACAGATTTGAGGCTTTAAACTTATTTGACGGAATCAGAAGAACTATGGAATGAAGTCAGAGACATTATCGGGGAAGAATGCAAAAAGACAAATACCTCTTGTTAAAAAGAGAGAAAGACCCCAATTGATGACTGAAGAAACTCTTAAAATAGTTAAAGAGAGAAGGAAAGCAAAAACAAAAGGAGAGAGAAACACAGTCAGAACCCTAAATGCAACTATGCAACGGTAGTATGTAGGAACAAACAGAACTATTACAATAGTTATTGTGTAGAAATAGAAGAGGACAACAAAAAGGGTAGGACAAGAGCCCTATTCCAAAAGATCAGAGAAATTAAAGGGAAATTTAAACCAAGAGTAGGGATGTTATTAGGAAAGTGTTAGGAAAGTGTGATTTGTTATTGTATTTTCATTGGAAGTTGTAATTGTTGCTTTTAAATAATGTTATTACCTTGGTATTTATTTTTTTTAAATTGAATTGTTTTTATTGATATGTATTTGTATATTTGTTTTTATTTTTTGTAAGCCACCTTGAGGGCCTTTTGGCCAAAATGTGGGATAGAAATAAACTATATTGTTGTTGTTGTTGTTGTTGTTATAATGTTGAATAATCAAGAGAGGAGCACACTGACTGACTAAGATGAAATAAAAGGAAGATGGAAGCAATACACTGAAGAACTCTATAAAAGAGATGCAAGGATGACAGATTCATTCTCAGAGGAACCGTATGATGAAGAACCAGAAATTTTAGAATGGGAGGTAAAAGCTGCTCTTAAAATACTTGGAAGAAACAAATCACCAGGAATAGATGGCATACCAATAGAGTTGCTACAAGCTACTGAGACTGAATCAGTCCAAATTTTGACTAAAATCTGTCAAGAAATATGGAAAACTGAACAATGGCCCACAGACTGGAAGCGTTCAATATATATCCCAATTCCAAAAAAAAGGGATCCCAGGGAATGAAGTAATTATCGAACTATTGCCTTAATATCCCATGCAAGTAAAGTAATGTTGAAGATTCTACAGCAAAGGCTCTTACCATATATGGAGCAAGAAATGCCAGACGTCCAAGCTGGATTTTGAAAGGGAAGAGGCACCAGAGATGGTATCGCAAACATATGTTGGATAATGGAATGGACCAAGGAATTTTAGAAGGAAATCACCCTGTGCTTTACAGATTACAGCAAAACATTTGACTGTGTAGATCATGAAAAAACTATGGAATGCTTTAAAAGAAATGGGGGTGCCACAGCATCTGATTGTCCTGATGCGTAACCTATACTCTGGACAAGAGGCTACTATAAGGACAGAATATGGAGAAACCAACTGGTTCCCCATTGGAAAGGATGTGAGACGGGTGTATTTTATCACCCTGTTTGTTTAATCTATATTCAGAACATATCATACAGAAAGCGGGATTGGACCAAGATGAAGGAAGTGTGAAAATTGGAGGGAGAAATATCAATAATTTAAGATATGCAGACAATACCATACTACTAGCAGAAACCAGTAATGATTTGAAACGAATGCTGATGAAAGTTAAAGAGGAAAGTACAAAAGCAGGACTACTTTGGTCAAGAAGTAGAATGTCAAGAAGACTAAAGTTATGACAACAGAAGAGTTATGTAACTTTAAAGTTGACAACATTGAACTTGTCAAGGAGTATCAATACCTTGGCACAGTCATTAACCAAAATGGAGACAATAGTAAAGAAATCAGGAGAAGACTAGGACTGGTTGAGGGCAGCTATGCAAAGATGTATCACTGAACACTAAAGTGAGGATCATTGAGACCATGGTATTCCTGATGTCTATGGCTGCTTTCACACATGGAGCTAATAGCGCTAGTTTAACCGATTAAAAAAGTAGTGCTTCCATCCTGATTTCTAAAATCCCTTTCACACTGCAGTACCTCTTGCGATAAGGAACAGTACTTTTTCAGCCGATATAGCGGAATTTCGCACAACTGTCTTTCACACGGTTTGTTTTTGTTACTCACCCATGCACACTGTTCCCCACTGTGTAGGAGGTCTAAGATCTTGTCCCGTCGCCATGCAAGCCCTCTCCCTTTAGGATCTGACTTTTTAAATTGTTTTAGCTGTATCAAAACGGGTGTGTGTGTGAAATGCTGCTGCTATCTGCGCCGATGGCGGAATACCAGTACAACATTTGTCAGGCAAAAAAACCCCCTGCACGATTAAAGGGTAGGAACGCACTGCATGCTGGGATGCCTGTTACGTGAGCGGCAGCAGCTAGCGAAAACCTCCTGCAATTTTCCGGGTTCCCAGCCTTGCTAACGGATTATTTCCGGTATCATTTATTGTGGAAATTAGCGCTATACTTGCACTACATTCCACCAGAATTCCAGAGCTACCCAGTATGTCGTGTGAAAGCTCAAATATAACGCGCAAATGATCAGGTAAGAAATCATCAGACTAATGGAATAAAGTGCAGTGTGAAAGCACCCTATATATGGATGTGAAAGTTGGACAGTGAAAAAAGTGGATAAGAGAAAAATCAACTCATTTGAAATGTGGTGTTGGAGGAGAGCTTTGCGCATACCATGGACTGCGAAAAAGACAATTATGTGGGTGTTAGAAGAAATTAAACCAGAACTATCACTAGAAGCTAAAATGATGAAACTGAGGTTATCATACTTTGGACACATCATGAAAAGACATGATTCACTAGAAAAGACAATAATGCTGGGAAAAACAGAAGGGAGTAGAAACAAGATGTGGATTGATCCCATAAAGGAAGCCACAGACCTGAACAGAGTGGTTCATGACAGATGCTATTGGAGGTCACTGATTCATAGGGTGACTGTAAGTCGTAATTGACTTGAAGGCACAAAACTACAACAAAGATATTCATTGATGTTTACTTGCTGCTGTCCTAATAGGGGTCTCATAGCTTCCCCCCCCTGAAGTGTTGTTTGTTGTCTTTGTGCATGTATAAAATGTTTGTTGCTAGAGGCAGACTATAGGCACAAAGGCTGCAATCCTAATGTCGACTCTGAAGTAAATCTCATTTAATTCAATGGGGCTTACTCCCAGAAGTCTTAATCTGTTTCCTACTGTGAATTTTAAACACCAGTAGAATGCATTAGTCATTATTGTTCTTTTCACATGGAAAGAAGTGATTTCTTTTGTTACTTGTTGACTGTCTGTGTTCCTCAGTCAGAGTCTGAGGATTTCAAGCTGTCAGACAAAAAATTATGTTTGCTATAAACATTTAAAACATAAATTTGCTTGAGCATTATGTTTCACCAGATGAACACACAGGATCATTTTCTGTATAAAACGCACATTTATGGAAAAAAACCTTGCGTTACAAAAATGACTTATAAGTGCCATTACACTGGCATTAGAGTGCCTGTAAAATGTTTAATATGCCCACAGAAATTTATACAATCCGCGATACAAAGAGCAAAATATCAACAGGATGCTTAACTGTTTTTCTCTGATGCTTGAGTGAGAGAAACTGAACTTTAAGATCAAGATAGCAGGGCTGCAATCCTAATTCCATTTACCTGGGAGTAAACTCAAAGGTGGCTTTGTGACGGGCCATTAGCCGCTTCATTAATTTTGTCTTTAAAGTGCCACAAGATACTGTTGGTTTAGCTGCAAAAGACTTACAGGGACAGCCAGTAGTGTAGTGACAAATTCATGTCATGCCATGCCCCCTCACAGACACACCCCTCTTCTGCCCATCCTTCCCCCTCAACTGAATTTGTAATGGTAATATAAAGTTGATAATAAAAAATAAACACATTAAAAATCAAAATATTTAACATTGATATATGATGTGGCTTACTTTGAGTTACAGAGAATTAAAAATTAAGACTGGTGCCAAGGGCACCAATCACAAAATGGCCACCATGGGGTTTGTGGCATAGCAAACAATGTCTGCATGACAGCATGGCATAGGACAAAATTAGAGACAGTAGAGCCATTGCTGTTTCCTCTTCACCCACCCACACTGGAAAGTTGCTTACACTGGAGAGTAAGCACTATACCCTGCTGGTCCTGTTTGTAGCAATCATACAATACAGGCATACCCCGCTTAATGTTGCTTCACTTAACGTCGCCTCACTATAACATACATGCTCCATATGCCTGTATTTCTCCAGAAACGCAGCGCAGCAGCAGAGGCTTTAGCGCATGGGGTGGAAATAGACGCGATCGCGCCACCGCAAATCAGCTGGGAGGCACGATCACGATCAGCTGGGAGGCGCAGCAGTGCAGCAGCAGAGGCTTTAGTGTGGGGCTTTGAAGCTCTGCATGAAGGAGAGGTAAAAAAAGTTTTAAAAGGTAGTGCTTCACTTTAAGGACATTTTCGGTTTACGTACTCACTCTGGTCCCATTGAGTATGTTAATGCAAGGTATTACTGTATTGATTCTGTCTGTCTGTCTCTCTCACACACACTGATGCTGTTGTTGTCTAATAACAAGAGCATTCCTTGGTACCAGGGAAAATATACAAAGTGGCCAACCACATTCTCTCTTGCACACACTCTCTTCCGTGCCTGTTTCACAGATTCTGAAAGTCCAGTGTCGTGATGCCAGTTCTCCACCTCACACCTGAGCCACTTTTCCTTCACCAGCATGAAGTGTAACCAGGTTTTCTAACAGCCAGCTTCCCCGTGCCTCCTTTCTCTTCACTTCCGTTTCCCTGCCTTTGCCATGCCACATTTTTTGTCTGCTAGGCTTATCCATCTTCAGCAGTGCAGCAGACGTTCTCTCCATTACCCATTGTACCCATGTTCTCCAGCCTTCTCAGTTGATTTTTATCCAGATAATCCTTCCAAACTGAATCCCCCTGCAATCTTTCCCTCTGTTTCACTCTAAATTTTCCTTCCTGTATGATGCATATGTACCTCCCACGCGTATCCTTCCCTTCTGGAATCCAATTTTCCCCTCCTGCTTTCCCTAGCTTTGAATGGAGCTGGCTGACTTGTTGCTGCTGTCTTCCTGTCCCTGGTGTGCAAACTTTCCTCTGAGCATCCTTTCGGAAGGTTCCTGACTCTGTGGCTGAGGATCTACCAGAGGGCACTGGACTAATGATGCTCACAGCTGTGGATCACCTCTCTGGCTAGACTGCCCCCTCCTTTGCATCCAGTTCTCCACCTCACCTTGGCCAAGTGAGTCTGCCAGCAGAAAGGGTGTCCCTAGCAAGAGAAGAGTGAGTGACTGAGTGATTCTTTGCAAAGGGAAAGCCAGCAGGCATCCGAAGCCGTCATGCCATGGGGATACCCATGGGGCTGCCACTTGGATGCTAGAGATTACAAAGCAAAGGGTAGCCAGCACAGCCTCTTGGAGCACCAAGTCCTTGATCAACCCTCTCTGGTCGGTGTCTGTGGTGAGCGTGCCTGTGCATATTTGTGTGCACCAAACAAATGAGGGACCAGAGGCATGCTGAGCAGGCAGACATAGCCCCCATCCTGCTGCTATTGTTGCCAGCAGCCAGTGGGAGGGTTGATTGGGGATTCATTGCTCAAGAGGTTGGGCTGCCAGCCCTCACTTTGTGGCCTATAGCATCCAAATGGCATCCACCTAGGTCTGCCCATGGCGTCAGGGCTTTGGCTGTCTTTTCGCTTCCCTTTTCCAAAGAGGGAGCCAGGAGGGGGCTGGCTCCAAAGAAAGAAAGAAAGAAAGAAAGAAAGAAAGAAAGAAAGAAAGAAAGAAAGAAAGAAAGAAAGAAAGAAAGAAAGAAAGAAAGAAAAGCTCTGGGATAATGTCCCAAAGTGACCCAGCAGGACTACACAGCTGAGTCTATCCCTCTGGACATTCATTAAAATTGAAAGGGAAGGTAATTTGAGTATATTTCCACAGGAGAGAATGAAAGGGAAGAAAGTTTGTGCAAAATAAACCAATTGCAGCAGAATGGAAAAACCAGATGAAAGTACAAATGAATGTTGGAATGGATTGAGGAATGTTAGTACATTGCTAACTGGTGGTGACTAATTCATGGAGGATAAATAAGCAAATTCATGGAGGATAAGGCTATCAATGATTACTAGCCATAGTAGCTATGTTTTGATCCCGCTGTCAGAGGCAATATCTCTCTGCATAGACTAGATGGGCATTTGGTTCTATCCAGTAAGACTCTTCTTATGTTCCAGCATGAGGTTCCACTCTCACATTGGACATTTCAGCAGTTAATCAGAGAGCAAGCAGGGTATCATGACTTGTGACACATGAACAGGAGCTTAGCTACTCTCTCTCTCTCTCTCTGCAGTGAGGCATTATGAGAATCTTCATGTGCTGAGGCATTCTAAGCCAATTTAGAATGGGGGTGGGGGGTATGCATTTACTTGGTGTTTTTGTATCACTCTCAAGGTAGTTCACATTTCAAATAATTAAAACAATTTAAAACATAAGATAAAAACAATTAAACAATTCAATACATTTCTAACAATCATTCATGGAAAAAACTCCTGAACAGTAGTGTAGTGGCAAATTCAGAAGTTCAGAGTCCCTTCATGATAATCACACCACACCCCCTCACAGCCACACACACTTTTCTGTTTTCCTTTGTCTCCCTTGCTCTCCCTGTCCTCTTGCAGAACACATTCCATTGCAACACACATCCCTAGTATCCAATCAGCTTGAAAGGGGAGGCTGTGTGTTGGCTACTGAGAAGAGTCTTCTCAGAGGCTGACATACCTTCTTTCACTCTGATTGGCTCCAATCAGCACAAAAGAACAAGGACACTTCTCAGTGACTAACACACTCCCCTTTCATGCTCATTGGTTCATACATAGGGACCTGGCTGGGACCCATGCTCCCCCAAAAGTAAAGGGTCTATGACCCCACTGTGACCCTGGATGACTACACCCCTGCTCCTGATTAGTGTCCCAAATGTGATTCAACTTCAGGAGGGTTTGAATTATGAACATGTATACGATTTTAAAAATAACAAGACTTTGAATCCTTGGTCTTAATACTGTAGCATGACTGAAACTAAATGGGTGGACCTGATCATAGCCAGGGTGGGAAACCACAGAGCGAAGAGGAGAAAATAAGTATTATTACTAACCCCAACAATTTATACATGTGCTCATCTATTTTAGTCATATAATAACTATTTTTCCTCTTTTTTCTGCAAAGAACTGGCCAGCATAGGTAAAGTTCTTCCCTGAAAATGCAGCTGTGACAGTTTTTTCAAGCAAAATTATCTCATATACGCATATGACATCCATATTTAGATCCTAGAGTCCTATTGATGTGCACCATTAAGGGCAATATTTTCATGTCATTTATCTATTATTCGACAATCAAAAGACACTTGAGACTTAATATGACTATAGTGTAACTCTAGTTTTTCACTGGCTTTATTATTATCACCAGGAACATTACTTGCTGACAGTTTATAACAGGTAAATATTGGCTGAGTGAATAAACGTGAGTGGAAAAAGGCTACAATATTACTGAATCCAAACAAAAGTGATGCTGTCAGACTGATGAGTTTGCCCATTAGAGATGTTGTGTGGCTGATGAGTTTGCATGTTATTGGTAGAATGCATGTTCCTTTATGTAGCAGCTTGAGTGCTCCTGGACCCAGTACTGCTGTCTTGTTGCAATGGAAGCTCTTTATCAGTTGCATCTGATATATAAGCTGCATCCACATATACAAGAAGAGGGGTGGTAATAGATAAATGTGGTATGCTATATTGAATAGCTCAAAAAGAAAGGACAATAATATTGATTGTGCTGCCGTAAGATGTGTCTGAAGTGAATCATCTGTAGTGTTTTATCTGTGACAGGCGGGTCATTCACACATGTAAATCACCACTCGGCGCTGGGGTCATGAAGTAATGTACATACATGTGTGAACCAGGCATTAGTAACCACTGCACATTTTATTTTCCCTTGTAAATAGCAAGATGTGTAGTTTGTGCTGGTGGTTTTCAGACAGAATCTGTTTGCATTTTATGATTTATTTTATTTTATTTATTTATTTATTAAACTTATATACCGCCCCATAGCCGAAGCTCTCTGGGCGGTGCACAAGACCAACATCAAAATACAATAAACACATATTAACAATTTAAAAACACATTAAAAGATTTAAAATTATTTAAGAGATAAAACAATTCCAACACATGCTAAAACATATTAAAATGCCTGGGCGAAGAGGAAAGTTTTAACCTGGCGCCGGAAAGATAAAAGTGTTGGCGCCAGGCGTATCTCCTCAGGGAGATTGTTCCATAAGTCAGGGGCCACCACTGAAAAGGCCCTTTTTCTTGTTGCCACCCTCCGAGCTTCCCTATGAGTAGGCACTCGGAGGAGGGTCTTCGATGTTGAGCGTAGTGTACGGGTAGGTTCATATTGGGGGAGGCGTTCCATCAGGTATTGTGGTCCTGTGCCGTGTAAGGCTTTGTAGGTTAGAACCAGCACTTTGAATGCACATTTTATTTTCCCTTGTAAATAGCAAGATGTGTAGTTTGTGCTGGTGGTTTTCAGACAGAATCTGTTTGCATTTTATGATTTGTTGTACATCACCTTGAGATGCCTACATAACAAGCAGTATATAAATATGTTAATAAATGCATAATCCCTGGGTTCCTTGAAAAAAAACCAGAGGATTCTCTGGGAGAAAATCAGTAATGGCAGATAAGTAATGGCATTTGTCACTCATTTATAATAAATGCCTGCCTGCCTACAGAAATGCAAATCAGACTGGCTGGGACATAATGACCTCAAACAGAGTCACCTAAGGTGCAAATGGCGCCAATCAATACTCCAGTTTGAACTGATGAAAGATGAAAAAAAATATGTTTGGACCCTGTCCATGGCAGGAGTGTAGGGGTACCTCAGCAACAGACAAGTTCATGCAGAAAAGATTCCCTGATGGTTGACAGTTTGAAAGCCACTGGTCTACAGCAAGGATGTCCTTGCCAAGAAGCCTCAAGGTTTGAGTTCTAAACTGGCAAACTGTAAACTTTACATTTATTATGTAAATGGTTTTGTTTTGGTTTCGCTCCTAGGTGTTGTATCTCTTTTTTACAAGAGTGCCAGGTTTTCATTGGCTTTATCCTAGGTGTTGGTTTTTTGTGATAAAAGAACTTTGGAAAGAAAAATAAGAGCAAGAACATTTGAAAAAGTAAGGAGCTCTGTTTTGATCTCCTTCAAGCTTAAAAATTGTATTCAGGCAGAGGAGTTCATGATGAGTGATTAATAGGTGCATATTTTACCATTTGATGAACAGAAATCACATAAACCATGTTCTGCAAGAAAAAGATGATTGTGTGGTCTTCTATGCTAATATTTGGAATGGAAATGAATTATATTACAAAGCTGATAAAGGTCAACTTGAGAAAAGAGGGATTCAGAAGTATTTGTTGTATTTCAGTCATGTTCTCCCTCCCCATCTTCAAGTACACTTTTCACCCAAGGCAACCATCTTATTTTACAGTAACCACTGGATTGACAGGAACAAAATACTTCTTTCTGAAACTCATACAAACAATTTACACTGAGTTTCTGCTTTGTGCATTTTGCAGCTGGTCGTACTTCTGAACAAAGCTTAATTGAAAACTTATATCCCACTTGGCCCAGATATAAAAAGTACCATGTCTCAGTGGTGAAGCACGTGCCAGGTTCAATCAGTGAATCCAGCCCTCACCAATGTCACATTCTCCAGGTGATTTGGACTACAACTCCCATCAGCTGACAATACTGAGCTATGAACCAATGGTAGAGCAGCTGCTTTGCATGAAGGAAGTCCTAGGTTCAATCCACAGCATCTCCAGGTAGGGCTGTCAGAGACCAATGCCTGAAACCATGGAGAGTCGTTGCCAATTACTGCCAGTGGTCAGACTCAGTATAACACAACTTGTTATATTCCTACCATAGCTTCCTGTGGTCTCTTCCTGAGCGCTTTAAAGAATCTGTAATGAAGGAGTTTTCTGGCCTGGAGCCTAATACTTTGTTGCCTCTCTGTTATGTCTTGCATTGTGTCATTGTGTGTGCTGGTGATCAGGCATTGCTGCCTCTGTTCACTCAGAGGGATCTAGTTCAGGAGATGTATTCTCTGGGGATCTGAGCTTTGGGGTTCTCTTGACTTGAGGGTCTCCTAATTGACAGACTTACTCTGTGGCTCTGACTTGGTATCAGGGCCTGGGGTGGGGTTTAGCAACTTTGTGAGTGGTGCCCTTGGCACCAGTCTTAATTTTTAATTCTTTATAACTCAAAGTAAGCCACATCATATATCAAAGTTAAATATTTTGATTTTTAATGTGTTTAGCAACTTCATTCACACAACCCAAAATTCAGAATCATGCCACTTTAAGCTGTTTTGCAACTGTTTATGCTTGTTTTTGTGGTTATTGGATTTTAAAGGGATTTATTTCTTATTGTGAGCTGCCTTGGTTTCCAGACTGCAACCATACCTCAGAGGGTTGTTGGAAAGATTCCCATACACACACACACATTGGAGATGTAAAAAACACATACACCCCATATAATAGTTTATTGTCAAAAACCAGTTGATCATTGCAGAACATTAAAAAAATAAAATTGGTATTAGTTTCCAACATAATAAAAACAGTGATAACTAAGTAAGCCCTGCCTAATTGCTTTAAAAATAAGATTGGTGGGGGAGAGAAAGATATACAACACAAACACAATTCTTTCCAAGGTTCACTCAAAAGTCCCATCAATTTACAGCACAATCCTAACCATGTCTGCTGAAAAGGAAGTCCTATTGAACTCAATGGGGTTTACTCTGGGTATGTTTACTCTGGAAAATCAAGTACTAGATGATTTATTATTATTGTTGTTGTTGTTATTGTTATTGTTGTTGTTATTATACCGCTGCATAGCCAAAGCTCTCTGGGCAGTTTACAACAACTAAAAACATTAAAAACAAGTATACAAATTTAAACCATTAAAATCCATAAAAACAGATAAGCAAGTCAAAAACACATGTTATTCAAATGTGGTTAAAATGCCTGGGAGAAGAGAAAAGAGGGTTAAAGCTTCCATTTGGGAAGTTTGCAAAACACTGCCCGCTTCAAAATTTAAACCTGTCTGACTCCTAGACATAGGAGAGAAAAAGACTGAAAGCTTACTTACTCAATCTGTGAGATGTTCAGAAAAGCAGAAAAAGCTTGTTTCTGAGCCTTGGGCCAGTCATTTCCTCTCAGCCTCAGAAGGAGGCAATGGTAACCCCCCTCTGAATACCTCTTACCATGAAAACGCTGTTCATAGGGTCGCCATAAGTCAGAATCGACTTGAAGGCACACAATTGAATTCGACTCTACATTTTTGTCTTTATCATTCCTTGTCAGTCACAACCCTGACTTTTTATTGGCTAAAAACCTGAAAGGGTAGGGATTAGAGCAGAACTTAGAGCAACTAAGAAATTGTGGGGGGTGGCGGCTGACATTTTGGTGTGTATCTCTGGAACCAGACCACCTAGAAACATTTTTTTTAAAAATGAAAGCTGAAAGTCCAGAGATTAAGGTGAGTCAGCTGGAGAGCCAGAGGGGACCCCCAAAAACTGGAGTCTCGGGCTGAAAAAAGGAGATCTGGCAACCCTATTGGGAACCATCCCCCCATACAAGAATGTGTTAACTAATCCATGTGGTCAGCCTCCCCCCCACAAGCTCGATGAACAAGCCAGGATGGGCAAGGGTCAAGAGGGCAAGTAGTGGGATGGCCGGACAAAAGCACCTTGACCCATATCTCATGCCTCAATAATTGGAACTGATCCTGAAGAATCAAAGAAAGCAGCATACTCGACTCCTTACCAGCGACTGTATTCACTTTTTGCTTTAAGAGAACCCTGCTGAGCAAAGTATTTCTTCTCTTTTTGTATGCTGCTGCCGTTTGAACTTGGGATGCCTCGATTACATTACAGTAGGTCCCCACTCATACGGCGGGTTACGTTCCAGACCCCCGCTGAAAAGTGAAAACCGCCAAAAAGTGGAACTCATTGAATAAAATGGCGCACGACGCCCGAAAACCGCCATAAAAGCGTAACAAGCGCCATATGAGTGGGGCTTTAGTCTAATTGCGTCCAATTGAGAGTGCTGCATTAGCGAAGCACCATAAAGCAAAGCACAGTAAAGCGGGGCCCTACTGTATCCGCTCATGGCTGCTGAGTGAGCTTTGGCTGCTGCTTTGGGAACTTGACACTTGCCTACTCTGGACTATGTTATCTCCTGCTCTGTTGGATGGACAGCCAATACTCCTCTAGACCTGAAGGCCAGACTGTTAATGGCTTAATAATCTTAATCACTTTATTACGGTCAATGACCCGTCAAGAAAAGTAAAAGTTACAGCCAGTTACAGTCAATTTGTTAAAACTAAAGCTTAGTAATAATAAAACATTTACATCGAAGGATTCATAGTAAATAGTAGTCGTTTACGCTGGATTGCATAGAAATACTTAGCAACTGGGATCAAATGAGAGCTGTTATTGCTGGATAGAAGCCATGGCATCCAATGTTCTGGAGATCTATTGGGATGTTTTTGTAAGAAGGGTGCGATATATAGATCCCTTTCCTTGACATATATTGGGCAAGCAAAAAGGACACGGAAAAGTGATTCTATATGTCCTTCTTTGCACAGGCAAAGACGTTGCGCCAGGGGCATACCCTTGAATCTACCCTCTAAGAGCTCAGACTCTAGACAGTTAAAGCGCGCTTTAGAAAAGGCTAATCTATATTTAGGAGTCGTTAGAACATCTAGGTATGGAGCGTACCTTAGAAAATTGAAGCCCAAATTATGCTGAAGGGGGGAGCATACTTTAGCTGCAGCTTGAATTGTGGATTGTCTGTCAATATCCTTGAGCTTAGCCCTAATAATCTGCCTAGCCTTACTGAGATCTTGTGTGGAGAGGAATTCTGTTGAAAGGCCTAAATAGGGCAGCTTATCTAAGAAACATTTCATCCAGATGGATAGGTGCCCATCTTCCCTAAGAAATGACAGGTAACCTGGTGGGCATACATAAATGATTTTAGTCCAGAAATTAAAGGCAGTGGACCATGCTTGGCATTCAACCAAGCTTGATCCCACTTCCATTCTTAAAACAGCATTAGGAACACAGTTTGGGGCTCCAAATATTCGGCGTAGGAAGATAGACAGCACTGACTCAACCGTGGGGTTGAAAGCATGTATCCAGATCTGGACACCATATAATAGTTGGGATAATATTTTAGCTCTGAATACCTGGAAAGCCGCCGGAATATGTTGCCCCCCGTTGTTGTAATAATAACGTACAATGCTCTTCAGCGCTGTACGGGCCGTCATGACTGCTGCATGAATGTGTGGCACCCAGGAAAGAGAGGAATGGAATAAGATACCTAAATATTTATATGCTCTGACTTGCTCAATGGAGTGGCCATTAATTTTCCATATGGGAGTTAGAGAGGATTTTGCAAACGCTAGAATTTTGGTTTTGGAGAAATTGATTGTTAATGCATTCTCTAAACAGTATTTCATAAAAATTCTAATCAAACGTTTGAGGCCAACTTTAGAAAAGGAGAGCAAAGCCACATCATCAGCGTAAAGCAGAATGGGACAGTTATTTCCTTTAATTTTAGGTGAGTGAAGGTCAGATGAAAAGCATTTGGGGGCCAAATCATTTAGAAAAAGATTAAAGAGGAGTGGGGCCAGCACACACCCTTGTCTGACTCCTCTTGACATGGTGATTAGGTTGGAGAGATCTCCATTTTGACCACAGCGAACACGGAGGGAAGTGTTCAGGTGCAGCTTATATATCAAGAATCTCTTATCAATAGTTGTATTAGCTAATTTGGCCCACAACATGTCCCGTGGAATAGAGTCAAACGCCGCCTTCAGGTCAATAAAAGCAACGTATAGACCACTCCCTACCTGATTTCTGTATTTTTCCGCAAGATGGTTTAATAGGAGGCAATGGTCCATGACCGATCTACCACTCCTAAAGCCTGCCTGTTCCAATCCCAATACATTTTCCTCCTCCATCCAGTTGGCCAATTTGTTCTTTAGATATTTAGCATAAAGCTTCCCAATCACCGAGAGTAGGCTGATTGGTCTATAGCTGGCGGGCTCAGTCCTGGGACCTTTCTTATAAATAGGCACAACTATGGCTTCCTTCCAGGACTGTGGGAAATGTCCCTTATTGTTAATCAACATAAATAGATTGGCCAAAATAGGCATCCACCAGTCTGGATGTGTTTTAAGGAGCTCAGGGGGAAGATTATCACCACCTGGAGCTTTTGCCGATTTTAAGTTTTTAATCAAATCAAGTATTTCTAGCTGTGTAACAGGCGGCCAGATAGGAAGAGATTCGTGGTCAACTGCAAATGGAATCTTTGGGGAAGAGTATTGAGAATCCTTTTGGAAGTCCACAAAATGTTGTTCCCAGACACTTGGAAGGATGTTACAGGGGGCGAAATTAAAAGGTCTAGTGGAGCCATTAACTAACGACCAAAACCTTTTGGAATTTTTATCTT
This sequence comes from Rhineura floridana, assembly GCF_030035675.1. Classification (NCBI taxonomy): domain Eukaryota; kingdom Metazoa; phylum Chordata; class Lepidosauria; order Squamata; family Rhineuridae; genus Rhineura; species Rhineura floridana. Next base: position 14,721,776 of record NC_084484.1, read on the forward strand.
TAGCTGCCTGTCTTAAGGACTCCCACCCCATCTGTAGTGCTTGTCATTTTTTGGTGATTATAAGATCCTTATAGTTACTTTTAGTTGTATAGTAGACCTCAGGCAAGACTTTTGCATTTTGATGTCGATAGCATAAATATATGTTTCTCAGTTGTCTCTTTAAACTTAGGCATTCTTGGTCAAACCATTTATGTGGGCCAGCACTAACATTTGGTCGGCTCTGTTAATGGCTGACATTGGACAAACCCTCACAGGCGTAAGGTGGAACCAGACATTCCACCTGTCTCCCTATAATGTCAGTTCAACTTATATCCTTCCTGTACCAGTGTTATTACACTGTGTATTTTATCACTAGTGTCAGCTAATAACATGGAGTTCTTTTAAACTGTACTTTCTAACAGTGCCTCTGTATTTTCTTTAATTTTTATGGGTCCCTGAACAAACCTAGACAGTTTTAGAGAGAAATCCATTATTGCTTTAAGGTTTACAAAGTCGTCATGCATCATTTGACACTTGCAGAAGATTTTATTATTTTATTTTCTGCTAGAGTTATTTTTAATTCATTTGTGTTTGTGGGGAATAAGTTAATGCTATATATGTGGTTGCAAGATTACTTTCATTTTAACCTCCTCATTCTCACTGTTAGCAATTCATTAGGGCAAATTCTGCTTAGAAGTGGAGGTCCTGCATTTGGTTTCAGTTGGAAGATGCCAAGTTTAGAGATGATTTTATGCAAAGGTTAGGACTCTCCATTCTTGAATACATAAAGCAAGGCTGTAGTTCAACATTTCAGAATTTATATATAGCTAACTTGATCTGAAAAAGAAAATCTGGGCTTAATACTGACTGAGCGCTCTGTTATTGGAAATGTAAACTGTCACCTGATGTCTTTGTGGGAGTGATTTTTTAAAAATTAAATCCTCCTATTCTTGAATGTAAGCAACCAATCAATCAATATTTATTGTATGGTCAATGACCTGTTATACATAAAATTACATAGTAAAAATTAAAATTAAAGTTACAGACTTATAAAATTGAAATAAGAAGGTGTGAAAGCATGAGATCTGTCATCGATAGGGGTTTGTGACATTTACACGACGTATGGATTGAGCCAGATGTAGAAACTTGGCAACCCTAAGCGAAATGAGTTTATCAGTACCAGCTAGGAGAAATTGTAATTGGTCGGGAATTGTTCTGTATTGTGGGAAATTTGCAATCAGAGGTTTTAAAAGCTTGTCACGTGGGATAGAATATAAGGGGCAGGTAAAAAGGACGTGTGAAAGGGATTCAATTTTGTTAAAGGGGCAAGAGCAGAGACGTTGAGCGTGGGGAATGCCCCGATAGCGGCCTTCAAGAATGGCTGACGTTAGGCAATTTAGCCTGGCCCTAGTGAAGGCTAATCTATAACACGGAAGGTCAATAAATTCAAAGTATGGAGCAGGGAGGGGAGTAAAAAACCTCAACCCAGAATATAAAGGGGAACATATCTTGGCGGCGTTAGCTGTATCCTGCTGTAGATCTATATCTCTTAGTCTCCTATTGATGGCAGCTTTAATTGAGATTGAATCCAGGGGCATTAATGACTCCCAGGGGAGGCCAAGAGAGGAAAATTTATGCAGGATCAGTTTAGCCCAGGAGGTTTTGAAGGAGTCTAACTGGATAAATGAGAGATATCCCTGCGCAAGATTGGAGTTGGCCAGCTTGGCCCAAAAACACAATGTTCGGGACCAAGCAAGAGATTCTAGGGAGGGCATCCCAGTCTCAAGTCTCAAAACTGCATTGGACACGCAGCGAGGGACACCTAGGATGGAATGGAGGAAATTGGATTGGCTCACCTCTATTTTGGGACAGGGATTAAGGAACCATACTGGACTTCCGTACAGAAGTTGGGAAATAATCTTAGCGGCGAAGACCCTGGTGGCTGCAGGGACAAATTGGCCGCCTTTGGAAAAGTAAAAGCGTAATAGCGCTTTAGCTGTGGCCCTAGCCACGGCAATGGAGGAACGTATGTGGGTGGACCAGGATAAAGAAGAATGGAATGTGATCCCCAGGTATTTATATTCCCGCACCTGGGAAATCCTCTGGCCATTAATTCTCCAGACTGATGTAGCTAGCCGCGGGGAGAAGATCAGAATTTTCGTTTTAGAGAAGTTGATGGTCAGGCGGTTGGAGGCACAATAAGCCATATAGGTGCGGAAGAGCCTTCTGAGGCCTATTTTGGATAGGGATAGTAAGGCCGTATCATTGGCGTATAGTAATAGGGGACAGGCCTGGTCTGCAATTTTGGGAGGATGAAAATTGGTGGATTGGCAGTAGGAACTGAGATCATTCAAATAGAGATTAAAAAGTGTGTGGGCCAGACTTCCGGGAAGGGTGACTTAGCCTGTGCCTGCTTTTGAGACGGGCTCCTGCCTCAAAAGAAGCTTATTCAGATATATCAGTCAGTTTTTTCTTTTTTTTTTTTGACTGATTAAACTTCTCCCGGGTAGGGAGAAACGAAGAGATTAACCTCAAAGCCTATTTTTGTTGGGGCGACCAGATCTCATTAATTTATGGGACGAGGTCCAGCCGACGAAGGTGGGACGGATTTTCAACAGCAAGCTCTATCTGATAAAGCGAACGTTCACCTTATCTTCTAAGAGAGAACGCACTAACAGGCAAGCACCCTTCTTTCTATATTTTTCTTTTACTTGACTTAAATTGTTGCTGTTTAAAAGAGATTTGCCAGATTGATCGGTTTTTGACATCTCACTGGGGAGCCATAACTTCTCTCTGCTACGCACTAATTAATAGCTTATCTCTGTTTTTGTTGCAAAAAGCTGTCCTGGATTTGCATTCTAAAGATATACACAGAAGAGGGATTTCTATTCCAGATTTTTATTTTGAAGAATATTATATTGTCTGAGACTACTCTCTTTTTGGTCTATTTTATTTTGACGAATCTGTTTTCTGACGACTGCCATTAATTGTTTCGATCCTGGGAACTGCATTTTGTTTACTTAACTATGGAGAGATAAGGCTGTCTGCTCTGTTTATACTGTGATGTCACCAAGTTTGGAGTATTAACCCAATTGTTGCTGAAATAAGAAGTGGTTTTCCTATATTTTTCTTTTAAAATGGCAATTAAGAAAGTGGCTGAGAATCTGGAAATAACTAGGTTTCAGAAAATAATGGATGAGATTGAGATAACGAAACAAAACCTGCGACAGGGTTGTAAGGAGCTGAAAATTGAATTGAGTAAAATGAAGCAGGAGATTAAAGATATAGGGGTCCCTGTGAGAGAGGTGACCCTGGAAGGGGTCCCTGTGAGAGAGGAGACCCCGGAGATTGGAACAAACGTGGAACAGGAAAAAGATTTGGAGTCTATGGACTTTAGAAACAAAATCTATTGTTTGGAGACACAGGAGATTAAAGACATAGGGGTCCTTGTGAGAGAGGAGACCCTGGAGACTGGAACAGGGGTCCCTGTGAGAGAGGAGACCCTGGAGACTGGAACAGGGGTCCCTGTGAGAGAGGAGATCCCGGAGATTGGAACAAACGTGGAACAGGAACAAGATTTGGAGTCTATGGACTTTAGAAATAAAATCAATTGTTTGGAACTCAATGTTATCTCTGAAGAAATTAATGAAGATTCTAGAGATAAAGTTATCAATGGCATGGATAATCTTTTGGACTGGAATGATGTGATGGAGCCCAATATAGAGAAAATCTATGGAATTAACTGCAGCCATGTGACAATGGAAAAACTTTCAAGAGATGACCCAGTGTATTTTGAAAAAAAGAACAGAGATATGATTTTACAGCAGTATTTCAGCAACCTATTCAGAATGGATGGCAAGAAAATATTTGGGATAGAGGTAATTCCCATCAGACTCTTACTATATGACTATGGCTTTGACAGCAAGATTATTATGGAATGCTGATAATGGAAGATTGGATACTGAAATTACTGGACTTAACAAGACTACTGAAGATGGAAGATGGAAAATGGAACTAATAGGGATAATAGAACAATGGCTACTGAAATTACTGAACCTAACAGATTCTGATGTGATGGATTAATTGAAATGTTTATTTTGACTATGGTTATGACAATAAGATTATCATAATTAGTAATGAGATGGATTAATCGATATGCTTATCTGGAAAAAAAAATTGATAGATATATTTCTTAAAGAATTGAAACCTCTCTTTGACTTTTTGTGGAAAGAATAAAGTAATGTTTATGAGATTTGATGATTAAGTAAGATAACTACTGGAGGAAAGTGATTTTATAATATGACTTAAGAGACAGGATTGTTATATATTATAGATTTATAACTGATTTGATCTTTGACAAATGGGAAGTCAATATTTTACTCTTTATTTTTTATTTTTGTTTTTTTTTTTCTTTTTTTCTTTTTGTTTAACTATTTTTGATTTTGTTTTTTGTCTTTGAATGTTTTATGATTTCGTCTTGTATGTTTTATGAAAATCTGAATAAAAATTATTGAAAAAAAAAAAAAAAGTGTGTGGGCCAGTATGCAACCTTGTCTTACCCCCCTATTGACTAGAATGCAATTAGTCATGGTTCCATCAGATCTACACCGGACCCTAAAGGTAGAAGGCTGGTAAAGTTGGTAAATGAGAAATAAAAGTCTTTTATCTATAGATGTTTTCAGAAGTTTTGTCCAAAGCCTGTCTCTGGGTATTGAGTCAAAGGCCGTTTGAAGGTCAATAAAGGCCACGTAGAGACCATTACCTAGGGGGCTAGTGTATTTTTCGGCAAGGTGTCTAAGGAGAATGCAATGGTCGATGGTAGATCTAGCTTTTCGAAAGCCTGCCTGTTCGGGGCCAAGAATGGATTCCTCCTCTATCCATGTAGTCAGTTTATCGTTGAGATATCTGGCATACAGTTTCCCAACCGTGGATAGTAAACTGATGGGTCTGTAATTCTTGGGATTATCCTTGGGCCCCTTTTTGTAGATGGGGATTACAGTGGCTTCAAGCCATGAAGATAGAATAAGGCCAGAAGTATTTATCCAAGTAAACAGATTGGAGAGAAGAGGGGCCCACCATGAAGATTGTGCCTTCAATAGATCTGGGGGAATAGAATCGGGCCCAGGAGCTTTACCGGACTTCAATCTATTGATAAGTGAGATAATCTCATCCTGTGTGATGGGAAACCAAAGGGAATGGTCTGAAGGAGCCGGGCAGTTAATCATGTATGTAGGTGTTACTGTGGAATCCTTGAACATGTCTGAGAAGTGTTTTTCCCATGCATGTGGGGGGATATGGCAGGCAATTGGGTTGGGGGAAGAGAGGGAGTCCGAGACCATGGCCCAAAACATCTTAGAGTCTTTCAGTTTAGCAGCATTTATTAATGACTTCCAGCCTGCATGTATAGCTTGTCTCTTTTTAAGGCGCAAGAGAGATTTGTAATCATGCTTAGTGACATAGTATTCCAGCAGGAGATGGTTTAAATTACTTATTCTATATAAGTCGTAGATCCTCCTCAGATTTTTCTTAGCTTCAACACATTCGTTGTCAAACCAACTACTCGTGCGATATGAGCCGTGGGACCTGGGGGGAGGGAAGTTACGTTTTAAGAAAGGGTCCAAGGCAAGGGTCAGATCAGAGTAAGCGGCAAGTTTGTATTGTGGGTCGGTAGACCTCATTACGCGTTCTTTGAGCTCCTGAGCAGGGGAGGATACCAGGAAGGCAGCTAATCTATCTGATGTGGCCTGAGACCATTTAGCTGTTCTTTTTCTAGTATGGATTGAATTATTATTGTATGAGGGAATGGGTTTTAGATGAACTGGCTCAGTTGTTGAGAGTGACAGCAACAATGGGAGGTGGTCGCTCTCCAGTCTGGAGCCCACTGAGAAGTGGGCAATATCTTTAGATATAGAGGAGGAGACCAAGGCATAGTCGACCAGACTACTGCTCCGGCCCGAAATATAAGTAAATTCAGCACAGCCATCGTGCTGGCTATGGCCGTTCAGAATTGAGAGGTTAAAGCAACCCGCCATGAGAAGCAGTCGGGTGCCTCCGTGGTTTGCCTTTTGATCTTTGGAAGACCATTCATAGGAGGACCATATATCGATGAGTTCTGTGGCTTCCCAGAGATGAGAGGAAAACAGGGTGGAATTATTTGGTCCTATCCTGGCATTAAAATCTCCCATTAAAATGAGAGGAGTATGTGGATAACGCAATTCAATATCCAGGATGTAGGCCTCTAGGGACTCCCAGGCTTCAGAAATATCTCTCTTGGTTGAGAAAGGTGGAATATAAATGTTGATTAATAATAGTGAAAGATCGTTAAGTTTTAGTATAGCAGCCATGGCCATGGATTCACAGGGAGGGAGTTTAACGATGGTAGCAGCCAAGGATGTTGCATATAAGATGGCAAGCCCTGCCTTGGGCCTGCCTTTGCCCTTGGGTATGGCTGCGGGAAGATCGAAGGTGGAGAAATCTTCGAGAATAATTGAGTCGACTGCCCAGGTTTCTTGGAGGAAAATCAAATCAAAATGGGAGAGATAAGATATCAAATCAGGGAGTTTGGATTTAGACGACCAGCCAGCTATGTTCCAGGAGAGGAAATTAAGTATGGCATTTGGTTTGACCTGTTTAGGGTGTAAGGATTGGGGTAGGGGGCATGGGCGAGTATAATTGGGAGAACATACTTTATGTTGTCAATGAGGTAGCTCTGGATTGGAAAAATTAGATAATGGGTTGGGGAGATCAGACAGATCCTGTGGAGGTGGGTGTTTCAGGAAGCCCGTTTCATCTGGGCTGGAGGACGTAGGAATAAGTAATGAAGTCCCTAAAGACTGTTCGGTGTTAAGAAAAGCAGTTAAGAAACGGTAAGTGGGTTGGACATTTGAAGGCTGAGCTACCACTCCGGGCAGCAAGGAATGCTAGAAATCAGGATCGAACTCAGATGGCCGTCGTTCTTCTGTTGGTTTCCCTTCTTTAAAGATGTTCAGCAGGTAATCCTTGAAACGTTCTAATCTTAGCAGAACATCAAGTTTGTTCTGGGGGGACAACGTTGCAAATGAACGGGACGCCGAGGCCTCTTCTCCATTAGGGAAACTCTCGAAGATATTTCTGGAGGGTAGGGAGTATGAGGATCTGTCCATAGGGCAATATTGTTTTTGGTGAGGTGAAGAGATACCGAATGTGGACTGAGAGCCCGACAGTTCCTTGTCCATGAGAGATACCTGATTACTTTCTCTGCTATCTTGTCCCAGATCTGAAATCAATTGTTCATGAGTGGAAGGGATTGTCTTAATACTAGTAAATGAATTACTAAATGTTCCTCGGATAGTGGGGTTTAGGAGAATTAACGGCCTGGGGGAGGAAGTATTTAAAAAATAGCGATATAACAGGAAACCTTGCTTTTGTAAAATCTCTCTTGCGTCGTATAATCTGTTTGTCACATGCTCAGAATGAAAAGTGACAATGAGTCTCCAAGATCGTAGATTAGAGGAGAGGTTAGTCATGTGGATAATAAAACTCTGTCTATGAGTAGCCTTAAGGGCACGGCTAAAACTAAGGTCTAGGAAAGAAATATTTGGAAAAGACGGACGAGTGTCAAGATCCTTTTGATGGTATATGACAACAAGCTTCTTTGGTTGTAATACTAAGTTCCAAGAGGGAGGGCCTGGAGATGCACAAGAAGGTGTAGTTGGAATAGGTTTCATCTTTGGTCTGAGTGTGAGTAGGGATTTTTCCTGCCTGATTATTGCTTGATGGGAGGGCAGTTGATTCTTTGTGGAGTGAAGAATGCTCGGTCTGGGTGGATCAGGGTTGGGGGTTTGTCTTGCAGGGCTAGCCTTTGAAGATGGACCTTTCCCTCCAGAGGAATCTCTGGGTCTTACGGCTTGATGGTCATAGTAGCAATTGTCCCTAGGAACGGCCCTCTGGGTGGAGGATTTCTGGTTGTCTTTGCCATGATGGCGCAAAGTTGTCTTGGAGGGTTTTGTAGGGGGATCTAGGAGTTTGAATAAAGGCTTGAAATTCATTTTCTTCCCTGGTTTAAGTTTGGAGTTCTTGATGTTTTTAGATTTTTTGGGGGGTCTTGTTGGCACCATCTTGGTGGAACAGTGTGCCTTTGAGGTCCTTCTGGAGGCTGTTTTGGTTGAGCATACAGAAGCAGATGAGCTGGAATGTCTGCCAGAGTCATTAGAATTGTTACTTAAGAGTAATCCCATAGCCTGGACCAGTGTTGTCAATAGGCTGTTAGTCTCAACGATGTAGGCTTTAATCGAGGCCAATTCCTTCATCATAGGATCATCTTTTGCCAGCAGGGGGGGACATGAGGCTGTTGTTTTCTGCAATGAAGGCAGCTCACAAGGGGAATGAGTGATTAAAAATGGAGATGATGAATCCTGCAAGTCATGCAGCGAGTCGAGAGTTAGCAGCTCTGTAGGGATATCTCCTCCAGATGAGCAATTGAAGCCTGCATCCTGAAGTTCTGCTGCCAGATTTTTGGATTGAGAGGAATCACTCATCAGATGTTTAGGAAGCTGACGGTCTAAAGTCCACTCGTACGCTTCCCTTCCCGAGAACGATGACTTTGACTTGGGAGGAAAGAAGTGTGTAATCGTAAGTTGCTGATGAATGTCCTCCCCCTCAGATAAGCCCAGTTCTTTACATTTCTGCCTAGTATAGACCATTATAAGCCCCTGAAATTCCTTTGTCAGTACTTAAAAGGAGTGGATGGCTGAGTCAAATATGAAAACACACTCAGTTGGGAAAGGTAGCTTGGTTATACTCTGTTATTGCTCTGTTATTCATGGAGGTAGAGAGTGTTTATGAAGATCCACAATGTTATTCAAACATAGGCAGATGGATGAAAGCAAAGAAGAGTTGGCAGAGACTCGTGTCTTATCGGAGCATAAAGATTAAATATTTGTTCTTTAGAAGGAATAAGAGTCTATTTAAAGCTCAGGACAGACTTCGGAATGTCTTGCTCTGTAAAAGGAGCTCAAGGCTACTGTTAATTAGCAGGAATCCGGCAGGGAGAAGACAGAATCAGAGAGGAGTAGAAACACGTCTTACCCTGGCTGCAGTCAGTGCCGACTCTCTCTCTTGAATGTAAGCAGGGCCGGCCCCAGGCATGCCGGGGCCCTTGGATAACAGCCTGCCCTGGGCCCCTCCACAATCCACGGAACTTAAGCATCCGCAGACCGCAAGACAACAGCTTCTGCGCCGCCTGCCATCCCCCCGCTATCCCCACGCTTCACCTACCTTCCCATTTTTTTTGCCGTGTGCGCAGGTTTGCCATCAATCAAGATGGTGGCCAAGGTTTCCCTAAGGGGCTGAAGCCTCTGCCGCCACCTTGGTTGATGGCAACGCGCGTGTGTAGCACGCATGTGTGCCATCAACCAAGATGGCGGCAGAGGCTTCAGCCCCTTAAGGAAACCTCGGACGCCATCTTGATTGATGGCAAATCTGCACGCTGAAGAAAACAATGGAAACGTAGGTAAAGTGGGGGATAGCGGTCCGTGGACACTTCTGCGGATCACAGAAGGAGAGCAGAGGGCCCCCCATAGCTCCAGGGGCCCTTGGGCCAGTGCCCCAGCTGGCCGCCCTTTAGAACCGGCCCTGAATGTAAGACTGATTACTCTGAAGTTCACCCCTCTTTTCCTTTATGCAATTTCACAAAACTTAAAAACATTTATAGGTGATTCAGATTTTAAACGAAAATGGGAAAATCAAAATTAGCGAGTGATAGCAGAAACAGATATTATTAGAGGGAGACAGAGAAAGATTGTCACAGAAAGCACAGAAAGCAGAAAGCCACTTACACATTGCCACAAAAAAGGAAATGCATCACCAACAAATAAGAAAGGCTTATATAAAACTTGCATATATGAATTTTCTATATGATTCAGATTTAGAAATAATTACTTTGATGAAATAGAATCAGCTCACCATAGTGGGGAGGAAGAAGAGAGGCTGGCAGGCAAGGACATCAGAGCCTACGCTATGCCAGCCAACACAAATCTACCCTGTGAGAAGGAAGAACAGAGCGACAGAGACAGGCCAAAAAAACAAAAACCCATCGGGGCCTCTCCTATCCCCCACCAGCCAACTTTATACATTGTGTATCATTTATTTACTTTAGCATTTTATATCATTTATTTGCTGCCCTGGGCTCCTACTGGGAGGAAGGGAATATTATTATTATTATTATTATTATTAATAATAATAATAATAATTTTAAAATTGTAAAGTGCCTTCAGTGCCTTTGCAGAAATAATAATGTTGAGAAAGACTGTGACCAGTTTGTTGTCCAGGTACTGACTGTGGATGGGCAACTTCAATGACCTTATTCTCCCTTGTTAGGATTATTTATTTTTAACTTTGATCAAAGCCAGATAGACCCTCAGAGGACTGTCCTGCAGCAGCCCTATAGTGAAATGACTCCCTTGATCCTACTTTTTATATACACTAGTTTAGATATCTGCGCTTCTTTCATTTAAAAATCTATGGAACTCCTTGCCAAAATAACGCAACATTCCCCAATGTGACCCTTTTCTGCTGCCACCCATTCCCTTAGAATGCTTTTAAATTGCCATAGTAACTTGGTAAAGTATGTTTAGGCATGAGACACCAGTGCTGAAGCACAATGCATTATTAAAGAAGAGTATTTTGTCCATTTGAGTATGCTGATATTTACTTTGGGGTTTTAAATGTACTTAATGATAATTTCTAAGAACTTAAGAGCCATTGCTGCTGACAAAAGAGGCTTTTACCTTAGGCAAGTGGTTCTCAAAATCTTTTCCCCCATGGACCACTTGAAAATTGCTGAGGGTCTTGGCAGACCACTTAATGATTTTTCTGCCTGTTGTAGCAATTCTTATACACTGTGCTAGATGAATTCTTCCATAGGATTTAAATTGTAATACCATAAAATACAATACTAAGAAATAAAAAAATACAATTAAAAGCAATTCCATAGACGTGCCACAGACCACCTGAATGAAGCTCGCCAACCACAGTTTGGGAACCCCTGCTTTAGGCCAAATCCCCATAACCTCTACTCCAGCCAAACTCACTCCCGCAGCACAACCTGGTTCAACTACTAGTACAATCTGACACCTCTGACACTAAAGCTCCTCCATTTGTACTTCTGGCTGCTTGAATAGTTTAGCTGATTTTAAGAACAAGTTTCTGTAATCTTCTGATAAGACCTTTACACAGGGCAGCCTTGTAGCCTAAGGCAGCCATTGGCTCCCTTCTTCTGATCTTTACTAGCAATGCACAGTTATCACACCAGGGAAGAATCGCTTAATATTCAGGCCTCAGCTACTCACCCCAACCTCAGCTTTCTCTGGGTTTTGCTTCATATCTCCATCTTCCCCAGCTGATGGGGATTTGCATCACTATAAGAGAGGGAAAAAGAAGGCACCAATTTGCATGTGGTGTATTATATGTATAGATGCAAATTTAGAAATAATTATTAGTATAGTTTAAATAGAACACCATGATGGGGAAGACACCAGATGACTTGTGAGCCTACTAAGTCTGCTAACCAGGTGCTGCTAACTCTGCTCTCCCTTTTTATGGTTCTTTATCTTTAAAACAAACTTGGAATGAGAACTGTCCTCTGACAGCTATTCAAAATAGAGGGCTGTCCTTTGTAAAGTAGGACACATGTACACCCTAACCTACAGCTTTCGTAGTTTGTTGTTTCTCAGAAGACTCAAAATAAATTTGGCTGATCCAGGCCCCACCTTAAGCATTTATCTCTCTCTCCCCTCTTTCAGATACGGTTACTAAGCAGCTACCACAGCACAAGGCCTTGAACATTGACAGTTACATTCTGCTATCATCACAAAAATCTTTTCCAAAGCACAAAACAGTCATATACACCCCATTTCTCCACAAGTGCTTAAAACAGAGGGCTGCCCTGCCCTGCAAAGTCTCATTTGCTTTGCTTCATGGTATTATTACATGGAACATTTTTCCATTCTGCCAGCTAACAGGAAACCTTCTCTAAGGACATCCGAATACAAGGTAAATTGAACTAGACCTTGCAATTAGGGTCGCTAGGTGAGTGGTTCCACCCGGAGACTCTGGATTTTTGAGGTCCTCTCTGGGTGAGTCACCTTAATCTCCGAACTTTCAGCTTTTTTTTTAATTATTATTATTAAATAGGTTTCCGGTGGTCTGGTTCAAGAGATATACACCAAAATGTCAGCCACCCACCCCCAGCAACTTCTGTTAAATTAACTCATAACTGGCTGCTCTAACTCTGCCCTTTCAGGTTTGTAGCCAATAAGTGAAGTCAGGGTTGTGATTGACAAGGCAGTAGCTAGACCCAATTGCAAGGCCAGAAAACTTGTTTTTTTCTGCTTTTCAGAAAATCTCACAAATTGAGTAAGTATACAGTAGGGCCCCACTTTTCAGCGTTCCGCTTTTCGGCATTCTGTTAATACGACACAAGCCCTGTCCTCCGCCCCCTTCTTCTCCTCCTCCGGGAGCAGCAGTGCACAGTGGGAAACACGCTAGGACCCGTGTGCAGGGGCTGGCAGGTGGGGTAGAGATGGCTGCTACGTTGCTCCTTCTGATGGAGGTGAGGTGCCGAGCCTCTCCTACTGAGCCATGGCTTCTCTGAGAAGTTTCACTGAGCCAGCGTGTACAGGCCTTCGGATGGCTCCGCACAGAGTTCCATATTCTAGAGGTTGGACACCCTTGGGTTAGTCGGCAGTGGCTAAGCCAGCCAAGAGCGATTGAGAAGACCTGCTCTGTGAACCCCACGGGTCTTCCACACCCCCCAGCCTGCCCAAGGAGCACAGCCTGCCTGCACACAGGCACAGAGAGGGGTGAGCTTTGACGGGCCTCTGCCAAGGCTGAAGTGCCTCCAGTGGGCCCGCGTGGTGAAGGGCAGGCTGCGCAATGGAATGGGGGATGTGCATGTGTGCACGTGCATGGCAGGGGAGAGCCCCGTCCTCTGCCCCTTCTCTTCCTCCTCTGGGAGTGTCGCGGGAAGCACGCGAGGACCTGCACATGGGGCTGGGCAGGTGGGGCAGAGTTGTGTCGCTTTGGGTGCACCATTGCTGCCTCCTGCTCCGTCCCTTCCCCTTTTCCCGCTGGGCGCTTGCGGTGGCAGGAATGAGCCCGTGAGCCAATGCAGCCAGCAAAGGGGCCCTGCAGCAGGCAGGGTCACTGGGCAGCTGTTGGGGTTGCTGCAGCTGACTTGCAACTGACCCGGGTGCCTTTGGAGCTGGGCTTGCTTGCTCTCTTTCTGAAAAAAAAGGCTAGGTTCCACTTTTCAGCATTTTTCGCTTTTTGGCGGGGGTCTGGAACCTAACTCGCTGTATGAGTGGGGCCATACTGTATAGCTTTCAGTCTTTTTCTCTCTTCTGTGGAAGAGTCAAACAAGTTTAATTTTTCATGGGCTACTGAAAAGAACAGTGTTTTGAAAACCTTCCCAACATAAAGCTTCAATCCAATACTTGCTTTTCTGGGAGTAAGGCTGCAATGCTAATCCCACATACCTGGAGTAAACACAATTGAATTCAATAGGACTTACTTTTGAGTAGACATGGTTAGGATTGTGCTATAAATTAATGGGACTTTTGAGTGAACATAGCAAAGGATTGTGTTTGTGTTGTAAATCTCTCCCACCAATCCTATTTTTTTAAGCAATTAGGCAGGGCTTACTTAGGTATCACTGCTTTTATTATGTAGGAAACTAATCCTGATTTTTTAAAAAATGTTCTGCAATGACCAACTGGTTTTGACAATAAACTATTACATGGGGTGTATGTATTTTTACATCTCCAGTGTGTGTGTATAAATGGAGTCTTTCAAACAACTGTAGAGTTGCCGACTGGAAACCAAGGCAGCTCACAATAAGAAATAAATCCTTTTTAAAATCCAATAACCATAAAAACAAATATAAACAGTTGCAAAACAGCTTAAAGTGGCATGATTCTGAATTTCGGGTTTGGTGAGTGAAGTTGCCTATCACTTGAGGTTGCAGTTCTGTGCATGCTTCCCTGTATAAGTAAGCCCCATTGAATACATTGGGACTTGCTTCTGAGTAAACAAACATAGGATTGCACAATAAATATCTATAGAAGTTGTGTAAATAATAAATGTCTTTGACAGTGATGCTTATATAAATATTACTTCATACTATATCCTGATAAGTGTCTGATTTCACATGGTTGTATGTCATTATTTACTCTACATTTTAAGTGTTCCCTTCTTCCTTGCGGTGGTCATAGTTCCACTCTGTTGGTTTCATCCTGAGAGGCAGATTAGGCTAAGAGATGGTGAGTAGCCCATGGTCACCCAGTAAACTTTATAGCTCATTTCCATTTTAAAAAATTAATTAAAATGATTTACATACAGGCAAGGTCAATATGAAGTCAATCCACAGAATACATTTAAAGCACATCCAAATCACATTTAAAGTGCATGACTTCCCCTAAAGAATCCTGGGAAGTGTAGTTTACTACTTCAAAATGTCAAGTGTCAGTCAGATGTCAAATATTTAAATCAAATAACAGTGATTGCCAAATACAAATACCCAACATTCAAAGCATATGTGAGTACCTAGGGACCACCTGGAGAATATGCAGCATATAAATTCACAATGAAAATTGTTAGGATATTTTTTTTAGGAGCATATTAATTTTAACTATAATCCCAACAGATATTTATTTGTAAGTAAAATCCACTGAAATCAGAGGGTGTAAGTGCATTTAATTCTGTGTAGGACTGTGGCCAAACTTCCTCCAGTTCCTATATCACCCCCCACGAAGCAGACATAATTGGTTTATTGTTAATAAAATGTTCTCATTTATGTAGGCTAAAGAACTGAGTCATGTTCAAGGCAAGTTAGGCATATGGGACAGCAGGACTGGAAAGTGAGTGCTTACAAATACACAATACTCAGCGTGACATTAATTTTATGTATGGAGACTTAAGTAATTGAATAGGATTGGGAGCACCTATCCCTGCATATGATGTAATCTGTATTTTGTTTCTTGTGCTAATGCATAGGCAATTGGAATATTGCCTTGTTTTGTGATGCTCTTTCACCTTATTTTATTGCCTTTGTATCTGACCTTCCCTCCAAGAAGCTCAAAGTGGCATACATAGTTCTCCCTTGGCCCATTTTATCCCCACTGTGAGGTACAGTAGGCTGACAAACAGTCACTGGCTTTGTCGCTGAGAAGGGACTTGAACCCAGGTCTAATATTCTAACCCCTACTTACACTTAAGGTAACGGATTTCTGTAGTTTTAGCATCCTGGCATGCAGTTTCCCCCTCTGAATAGCAGTGCAGGAAATGGAAAAGTGGTGCCTGGCCTATTGGGCTCCTATGTGTAAAAAACCCTTTTGTCCAGTTGCTATCCCTCAACTTACCTTTCCTAACAGTACATTCTGAAGTCAGTGGAGGAAGACTGAGATACAAATGCGATAAAGATAAGGCTTTGCACCATTCCCAGGTCCTTTGGCCCCTAAGTAAGGAACAACAACAAAAAGGCATATGCTAAAATTCCATGTTACAGAGAGCATAGGGCTGTTGCCAGCAACAACAACCCCTTGTCTCCTTACCTATAAACATCATGTGTAATGTAGCAAAATGACATCAGTTTATTTTGTATTGTCATGCCCCCTTGCAAACAGCAGCCAAGGATGTGGAATAGGCAAAGAGTAAATGTGTGATCTCACACATTATAAATGGATATTCACCCCCCACACCCACATTCAGTTCAGAAAAAACAGAGTCAGAAAATAATAATAATAATAATAATAATAATAATAATAATAATAATAATAATAATAATAATAAACAACTTTATTTCTACCCCGCCCTTTTTCCAATAGGACTCAGAGCGGCTTACAACTAAAAACAACACCATTAAAACATACAGAAATATACAATTAAAATAGAATTAAACTGAGAAAAATTAAAAACCATAAAACATACGTTAAAAACAACGGACAATTTAAAATAATAAAATCATATACTGTAGTCACCAATCCTATGACATTTAATCTTGGTCGTTCTCTATCCCAAATGCCCGTTGAAATAAAACAGTCTTTACTTGTCGCCGGAAAGACGGCAAGGAGGGAGCTGATCGCACCTCACTCGGAAGGGAGTTCCATAGCCTAGGGGCGGCCACCGAAAAGGCCCTATCTCGTGTCCACGTCATATGTACTTGCGAAGGTGTGGGGAGCACAAGAAGGGCCTCACCTGAAGATCTCAAATCCCGGACAGGTTCATGTAGGGAGATACGATCTGTCAAATAGCCTGGACCTGAGCCGTATAGGGCTTTGTAGGTCAAAATCAGCACTTTGAATTGTGACCGGAAACAAATTGGCAGCCAGTGGAGCTGTTGTAACAGGGAAAACAGATTAGTTATTTCTGAGCCCAGTTACGAGCCATGAGTGGGTTTTCTTGTGGTCTTCATGATGTCCTCAGGAGAGGAGTGAAGGCCAAATCCTTTCCTATGAACCCCTTTTGTGTTCTACATCACCCGCCCCACACATCCATATTTGACTGCAGCTGCAGATCCTTCACACCAGGCTTTAGCAGTTGTAGTTGTGGCATGAGGCCGGGTAGCTTTCTCCCCTCTTTTCCTCCTTGGTGTGTGGGTCTCTGCAATAGCAGCAACCCAGACACAAGAGGCCCAGAGCACCTGATCGTGACCCATTGAAGAGGCACCTACTAGTTACTACTTCACCACAGCAGCCAGGTAAAGGCAAGGGGATGGTGAATGAGTGGGGTAATGGAGGGAGCACATGAGCAGTTATTGCTTCATCACAGTCTGAACCTGAGGACAACTCTGGGGCTGGGAAAATAATGCTCACTTCAGACTGGAGGGTAGAGCCAGCATGTTGTAGTGGTTAGAGTGTTGGACTATGACCTGGGAGACCAGGGTTCGAATCCCCACACAGCCATGAAGCTCACTGGGTGACCTTGGGCCAGTCACTGCCTCTCAGCCTCAGAGGAAGGCAATGGTAAACCGCCTCTGAATACCGCTTACCATGAAAACTCTACTCATAGGGTTGCCATAAGTCAGGATCGACTTGAAGGCAGTTCATCATCATCAGAGTGGAGGAAACATTACCAACTACTAAAGTTCTGAGCCAGGCAGTTGCAGATTTCAGTAACACTGGGGAAGAGTAGAAAAAGGAGACACATCTGGTTGCCCACTGTGGGAAAAGGGATGATTGATAGCAGAGATTGATAGATTGATCCAGCAGAGCAGCTTTTATGTTCATACTATACTTCATACATTTAGTTTAATCTCATTAGCGTTGTTTTTTTATTTCCATAGTCATTGAAATGGCCTACATGTACATTTTATGAAGCTAACAGCACCCTGACAGAGAATGGTAATTGTTAGTAATGATGGCCCACTTATAAGTGAGAGATCAGGAGCATAGATGTCCAAAGATGATTTATTCATGAAAATTGGACTGCAGTTGTGAAAACTGGTAGAATTAGAGTACAATTCCCTCACTGTTCATGTTCTTCCAAGAGTCTGCGCCAGGGGAAAAGAAAATGGCATTTACCCTTGAAGAGTTTCCTAATTAGCTTGGAGTCCCTGGGATTTTTTTTTTTGCCTTTGGTAGCTGTCTGTACTGCCCATTGGGTGTTGGACACATCCTACCGTTATCATTTTTATTAGTTGTCTTGATGTCATGGGGGTGGGATGGATGAATCAATCTTTTCTTGCTGCTGATGATTGACAGGCAATTTCTTCCCAGGGGGCAATATACATCCTAAGATGCATTTTAGGTGTGAGTTTCCTGCTGTCTGGCCTGACTGCCTGTTATTTTGCTTTACTAATCCAGGAACCATGAAGAAAAGTAGATAAATAGTATTCTCCCCATTTATAGTTTTAACATGCTCTAAAAAGGGAAGGAAGGAATTGCATTGCCCTGAGTGCCTGAGAAAGCAAACTCTTATAATAACGATAGTCTTTTTACATAATGGTTATCACTTCACATTTTTCAATTTTGCCTGATGATATATAAAATATATGTATTTTTTTACTGCCAAGATGACATGAAATGATAAAGAAATAAAATGCAGCGGAAGATCAAGCTATTAAATTCTTCACTGGATGGGAGACGTAACTCAGTGAAGCAGTTACTTTTTGCTTCAGTGATTTGAGACAAAAACATTAGAACTAACAGGAACCTCCTAACTCCAGAGCTTTTCAACAACTGGATCTAAAAAGGCAGAAGAAAAAGAAATATGTAGACTGATGTAACTGGATGGCCTGCTGAACAATACAGACATCTCTCCAGGATCTTTACTGACTTCCATAAAGCCATAATTTAGAGAAGATGCCAGATTATTTCTTTGTGTGAATTTTGCAAATAAGTAGACTGATTTTTTCCCTCAGATTTTGATTCCAATATAGAGATATAGAAGGCAGGCTGGAGGAAGAAGAAAACAGTGACTTGACAAGCCAGAGCAAAGAAAGGAAGGGAGGGAGGGAGACGGTTTGCCAGCCTGGCTTAGGGACAAGCTGCACATGACATTAAAATGTAATACAAGATGAGATCAGTATTCTGACCATGATATGTAGGACTGGTTTCCTTCCCATGCCAAGGTCCCAATGAAACTGTATTTACCCTAGGAGGGAAGCAGCCATTGGTTCTAGTGGACCATGATGTGTTTGTGGGGGAAAGGGTTAACCCTTGTCCCTGTCCACCAGAGTCTTGATCCTGATCACCCTGACAATTCCTATTATTTAAAATGTGAAAACTACACAATTAATGTCAATCACATAAGCCCTCTTCATGGTAAGGGTGTGTAGAGATGGGGTGTGTGTGTGTACATATGCAAGTCCTGTCTCCAGCATGAAAGCCTGAAGGGGGCTTCTAAGCACATGCAGCTGGACAGACGCAGAAGCCTACACACAATCAGGAAGGGTTCCTGACCTTGCAGAGACTTCTAAGCGCTTCCAGCTGAATGTACATAGAAGCCCCCTTCAGAGCTCTGTGCTCAATATGCCAAGATCTAAGTGAAGCCAGTGTGCTGGGAAACATTGGGGGCACAACTTGTGTGTGCGTGCGTGCATGCATGGATGCGTGTGTGCGTACCCTTGCTTCTCGATACACTTTTAACTTTCTTGAGTTCAGGCAAACCCCTGAACAGGGCTGCAATTAATATCCCATCTAGTTTGGCCCTAATCCTCTCTCTTTCCAGCTCCCTTTAGAGCAGTGGTAGTGATGCGCTCCTCCAGATGTATCCAGTGAGTCAGGCTTGCATGCGTAGGCATGGGAAGTGGTTTGCTCATGGGAGACTGTGCTACTAGATCCATTTTGGAAGGGGCACACTGTTAGCAGCTGTCACTGAATAGCAAGAGACAGAAGGAGGAGTGGAGAAGGAGCATAGAATTATACAAAGGCAAGGTGTGGCTCCATAGTCAAGTTTTGGGGAGGGTGAGAGGATGGGATCTGCCAGCAGGTCTGAGAAACTTTGAGCAAAACTTGAGCTTACTATCAATCATCTTAATGTGTTCATAATCCCAGTAGCAAACAGGTGGATTTAAGGCATATCCTCAATGCAAACTCATTTTTGATGCAACCTGTGTGACACATCTTTGTCATTGGGGATTGGGCTGCCTGCATGTAGAGATCTTTGGCACTCCAGCCCCTCTGTTCCAGCCACACGGATATCCGGTTAGCAGTTTGTGCTGTGGAACTGCAGGAGAACTCAGTGAGACAATGGATCTTGATACAATGCTTAAATGGCAGATTATAATCTCTATTAGTGATCAATATGGATTCAGGGTACTGTTAACATAGAATATAAAAGTATGGCCGTGTGTAAGTTGTCCGAGGATCAGATGGAAGAGGCAACACTGTCGTTGGGCATTACTGTTATAGGGAATACTGAAATTATCCTGTAGTTGCACCACTGACAGTATAGATTTGGGTTTTTTTTTTAAAAAAAATACGACTTTGCATGCTTGTGCAAATCATCTGGCCAGAGGATAATTCTCTCTGGTTAAAAAGTTCCAATGACAGTCTCTTCACAGAGGGCGGGGTTCAAGAGCTGAAGTGCTTGCCACAACTAAAGTAATTTTGGCTACTGCAGAAATACTGCAAATTGGCCAAAAATGGTTTAGAAATAAACTGTAAGATAACATAACAGTTGGTGACAGATTTTTAAAACTAGGATTGTTGCAACTGATAGCAGCACAGTGGGATAGAACTGGCCCATTTGCCAAGTATACAAGCCATTCTGTGCACATTACAGCTTTATAAACACAGTATGTGACTATGAAATTACTATCTGTCCATACACACACACAAAAACATACACCATTTAGGTCCTCATGCAAAAAACTCCATCTGGAGTAAAATGGACAGGAAGTTCTACTCTGACACAATCTTCCAGGATGTGTTTGCATGGATCTTTTTTTTTTAATTGCTTTTGCTATGTATTCTCTTGAATGGCATGGGCTCCTGAGTCTCCTTGTGATAACTTTTGAAAATAAAACAGGATGTGGTTGGTTTTTTGGGGGGGGGAGGAGTCATACTATATTATATCTATAATGTTAAAAAGCTCCAATAAAAACTCCAAATTGCTATAGTCTAGGGAACATGACAACATCATCCATGCACAAAGAAAGCATAATTGCTAATTAAAATGAAAATTATGATTAGTGAATACTCCATAAAATTAACTCAAATGGTGGTATCATACCTATAATATAAACATGATCTTGTGACTTCTGCCTATTCACTCTAAGGAGGATACAGTCCCCAAACTATCTTCATCATCAATGCTGCTTCTGCTTAAACCAAGGATGGTAGCCCTGTGGCCCTCCAAATACTGGATTCCAGTTCCCATAAGCCCCAGCCAGAACTGTCAATGGTCAGGGATGCTGGGAATTGCAATGCAAGAATACATGGAGGGCCATAGGTTCTTATCCCTAGTATAGACCACATGGACCACATGGGGTGAGGGGAAGTCACATATCGACCCACTCAGTCACTGCACATGACAGTGCCAAGGAGACTCTAAGGTCTCAAGTCTAGCACAATAGACCCATTTCAAGAGTTTCCTTATTGGTTGCTCAAATGAGTGGATAAGGACTGAAGTGTCCTCATACATACTATCTTCCTCCTCACATTTGCTATGCTATGCAATGCTGGTGGCACTGAAAGTGAAGCTTCTTGTGGGGTGACTGTATGGGAGGTTAGGAGTAGAGAAGAAGCTCTCTCCTATGCACTCCCAATTGTATTGGCAGGCTTATATGCCGTAGGTGAGTATAGCTCTGCTACCTTTATTCATTGCCTTAAATATCTATGTATGTATATAGTCTACAATAGCAGATTAATTCCCCTACATTACTGGTGTAACTAGCATAACTTGTAATATTGACATGGTGGTCAATGCACTCCATCCTAAGCATTGATTTGCTTGCATGACAAGTCTTAGGATTGGGCAGTCAATTTTTGGAATGCTGTTCATTGCAATAAAAGCAGAAGTATTGCTCATTGGAAGACACATATACCATTATCTCAGGGTCAGCTGCATAAGCAGTTCTTGCCTTAACCTAAGAGCCAAATTTTATGCATACTGAAAAAGTAAATGTCTGATAATGCATATTGATTTGAAATATGAATGGACCATATCACTCGACTTGAAGGCACATAACAACAACAATTTTATAAACTAGTGCTGTGCCAAAAATTCTGCACTTTCTTTTACCATTCTCCATCAATTTATGAGAAAAGAAATTATATCAAAAATTATGAAAGAGATAAAATTTTGGTGACATTTTCATGGGCTGGTGCGGGGTGGTGTAGGCTTACTTTTGTTGTACTTACTTTACCTCCAACACGGCTGAGGCGTTTTGAGAGTGTCATTTCTTTCAGTCTGCAAATCACTTCTCTGGTGGTCTGTATTTTGCAGCTTTCCTGGGTCCTCATACTTCGTGAAAACCCCATGACGCCCTCAGCTGAGATTTTCTCTAAGCATGGCTACTGTGTACCTGACAACTGCTCATTGTTTTTGTGAGTTCTTTTTTTCCTTTTAAAGAAATCAGTGTCAACATTTTTAAAAAATAGCTGGCTTCTTGCACTTCAGTTTAAGCCCTGGAAAAGACACCCTGAAGTAACAAGAAAAGACATCATGAGCAGAGGGGGCCCCCTGCTGCGCTCAGAAGCTTGGGTGATGGTTCATCTGGAGATGGCATTTTCAGTGGCAGCCCCTAAGTTGTGGAACTTCATCCCCACAGAGGTGCATCTGACAGCTTCACTATACAGTTTTCAAGGAATGGTGAAGATGCACCACTGTACCCTGGATATTCATGCTTGAGATGCATATTTTTAGGACTCACCCTACTTTTGCGACTGTAATTTGTTTTAAATGGTTTTTAATGTTGCATAACCTGCCCTGAAACCGTAGGGTGAAGGGGTGGTAATAGATTAATATAACAACTCCTGCTCCTCCCATTGGGCTCTTTCAGATCCAGACATGCAGGCAACCAGGGAGGTGACAGAGTGCTGAAGAAACATTTAATCAAAAGAAACACACACACACACACATCATCCTCGGCCACCTCACAACAATAAGGTAAGCTCAGCCTTGCACCAAAATTATAACGAAATTCTAAAGCACTCTGCAAATGAGGCAGAAAAAGAGAAGCCTCTGAAGGAAAAGAAAACTTGATAAACTGAAGGACAGGGTACAACACTTTTATAAAGTCTAGGTTGTAGTTTTTCTTATTTATTAAAATTAAAAAGGTGGCAGAGCAGCTTTTAAACTGACTGAGGGGGAAAACCCGACAGGAGCTGAGGAAGTTCCAGTTCGGAATAAACCTCCCCCCTGGGATAAAAACCAAAGAAATGATGAAATTTTAAAAGGGGCAGGCCTAGAAGTAGGCATTGTGAGAGCAGGGGCACAGGATATAAATTCAGAAGAGCAAAATTACCACAGGCCAAACCCAGAGCTTGGAAGTAACTTGTTATTTTTAACGAGTTACTTGTAATTCGTTACAATTTTAAATAACGAGTGGGTAATTCCATTACATTTGGCAAGTAACGGAATGACTAGTAATTTCCCTACTTTTCAGCTTCGACTTTAACGTTTCCACGTTAGGTTGGACGTTACTTGGGGGCGGGAACAAGGGGAAGTCAGCTCCTGGCTGTGATTGGTGAACACAAGACATGTGCCTCACACTGATTGGACCTCTGTGCAGACTCTCTCTTCCCTCGTGATCAGAGGTGAATAGGCGGGGCCTGCTAGCGTCTGAGAGGAAAAAATGGACGCTGGAGGAAAAAGCCAGGGCAAGGACAACGGAGGAGAAGGCAGCAGCAGAATGGCAAAGAGCTGTGGAGGTGAGTGACGATGATTTGTGTGTGTGTGTGTGTGTGGCTCTCCTTACCTCGCTGCTGCCTCCGCGGCACCTTCTGCCCCCCCATGGCCTACTTCTCTTCCTTCCCCCCCTTTTTGAACTCTCCCCCTTGTTCCCATGCATACCTGTGTGCTGTATTTATCCAGACAGAGCACTCCTGCCTTTTAAAATGCCGGCTAGCTTTTTATTGTATATTTATTTGAACTCCATCTTTCTTTTTATTTGTATTTTTGTCCTGTTTAATCACAAGACTGAATTGTATGTGGGACAAAAACTGTCTCAGTAATAATAATAATAATAATAATAATAATAATAATAATAACAATAATAAATCATTAGGCATATAATAAATGGCTTAAGGCTGTTTTTTTGTTCTTGGCAGAGATGAGGTGAGAAGTAGGGTCCTTGCAGCTCCTCCTCTCAGTCCCCCAGCTCTCAAACCATGTTCTGTGAGAAAGAGAGAGATTCCCAGTCCCAGAGAGAAACAACTCCTGTAAACCCCATTCTCTCCAACAGCAGCCCCAGGTGGGGTACCTGTGAAGATCACCTCTTGTTGAAAAAAATCCATTTATTGCAGCTGAATATCTGGGCAATGTAAAATTAAAATGTTTAACTGATTAATCCTCTCCCTTTCAATAAACTGATCAATTACATTTCAATTGATTTGCTTATCACCAAGACTTCAAATCTATGAGAATTTCCAGAATATAATAATTAAAAGGAGTGCAAGACAATGAAGAATTCAATACAGAAGCTCTAGGGCACACAGTTAAAAAAAATCAAGGCTGATCTTTGTTATTGTTTCATGCATTCCCCGGTACAGTAACACACAAAATTACTCTAAAAACAATAAACAAGTGTCTCATATTAAAACTCATTCTTACCAATAAAAATAGGCCCCACTGATTAATCAACTCTCCTTTTAGTTAATTAATCTGCTGAAAATTAAAGCTTGTAGCCCTAGAGTTGGTTTTTTTAAAAAAAAATCATTTGACCAGGAAGACAAGTACCGTTCAGTTCGCATACAGTGAATTTCAGAGTTGAGATTAATCTGTTCTCATCACACCCCAGGCTTGTGTATTTATGTGCAAGCCCTTTCTTGATGACATTGCCATGTGGTGACCAAAGCAAGGAGGAGAGAAGTCTCAGGCTGTGTGGTGCAGTCTCTGCAACACAATTGCTGCCTAGAAAAGAATGTGCAGGTGCAAAAAGCAGAAGCTCAAGTAAGCTTCAATAAGATGAACAGTGCCAAAGCTGCACAGGCTGCAATAGGCAATGTTGAGGGGTTTCATCATTACTGCTTTTTAGGAAGTGAAGGTCAACCACTGTCAGTGCCGCCCTGGGCTCCTACTGCAAAGAAGGGCGGGATATATATAAATATAAATAAATATATATATATACAGAAAGAAAGAAAGGAGAGAT
Organism: Rhineura floridana; assembly: GCF_030035675.1. Taxonomy (NCBI): domain Eukaryota; kingdom Metazoa; phylum Chordata; class Lepidosauria; order Squamata; family Rhineuridae; genus Rhineura; species Rhineura floridana. The sequence continues at coordinate 14,746,545 of NC_084484.1, forward strand.
GTAAAGGGGAGTATTTCTTTAGATGTTACCCTACTTTCCATTTTTGATTTCTATTTGCTTCTAGCCCTATTCTGTCACTCTCCAGTACACATGAAGAAGGGGCAGTGAGGGCAACTCCCAAACCTGGGTGTTGCGCCTCCAAGTTAGTTACTTAGAACTAGGTATGCCTTTCCTATCTATGATGTATTTCTATAAATGAAATAGCTTTTCTTATTTTACTAAGTCTTAAGTCTCAGTGATCTCAGTGCAGGGTAAAAGCCTGCCACAAACACACACATTGGCACACACAAGCATCATAGACTGTTGACAATCTCTGCTAATATTTATACAAATGTACATAACATGCATCACCTGAACTCACATGATCTAGAGTTACCTTAGATCTTGCAAGATTTGCAAATGAGAAGCAATAGGGTTTTATATTAGTTCTGATTGTCTATTGGGCTATCATAGGTTATGTTTTTTTCATTTTCTATGGCAAAAACTCCAACTTCAGTGGAATTTATGTGATGTGTTCTAATCATTTGAATTTGGCTAATGAATGCTTTATTCTTTCATCAGAACTTTAGCAGTAGTACTAAAATATTAATAAAAAAGAAAAGGGAAAGAAAAAATACTTTACATACATCATTCAGCTGTATTGCTAATTATAGATATAGATATAAAAGATAAACGGCATTTTGTCAAAAGTATTTTTGTCTACATTTTATACCTCATCCTTGGTTTTCCAAGCTTGGCATGGAATGCTTCTCATACAGAATTAATTTGAAATGCTGTATATTTATTATCATAATCATCATATTCAAAATAAAAAATATATGTACCACCTTCAAGTTGATTCCAACTTATGGTGACCCTATGAATAGGGTTTTCATGAGGCTGAGAGGCAGTGACTGGCCCAAGGTCACCCAGTGAGCTTCATGGCTATGTGGGGATTTGAACCCTAGTCTCATTTTGTTCTCACAACAACCCTGTGAGATAGTAGGTTAGACTGGCCCAGGCAGGGTTATCCAGTGAGCAAAAATGATGCAAATAGGATCTCTTTTCATTGTGCTATCGACCTGCTTACTTCCACTCTGACTGGGGGATCTTGCAGCATGGGGAAGAGATGGGGGCACATCACAGCTGAAGTTCACCCATATAGCAGCATTATCTCTTGTTTATTACAGAGACGCCTGTTGCAGGTTTTGCTGCTGAGAGCAGTGTGATGTTCCTATATTAATGTATATATGGTAAGTGTTGTTGTTTTAGAAGATACATGGTAAGTGGAGTGAAAGAGGAGGGGGAGTGAATGGGCAGTAGAATGTGAGATGATTGGCTGAGTGTTTAAAATGGCTGAATGTATAAAAGGAAGAGTGAGAGTGGAATCAGGGGGGAGAAGAGAACTGAGTGGATTGCTTGGTGGGGTTTAGAGAGTTGTTTACCAGGAGGGAGGTGGAGTTCGGATTAGTATTGAGTAAAACCATATGCTTATGTGCCTTAAGAAGAAATCTTGTTAATCTTGTTAGCTTTGTTATCTGTAATAAATACTTAATTTGGTTTATCAAAGGCCTGATCCTTGGCTGGGGTTTCACAGACCAGAAGGGAGGGTAAGGTAATGACCAAGGCTGAAGGGGAACTGTAACAAATGGTGGCAGCGGTGAAGAGAATAACAATACCAGAGTCTCTGGGAATACTAGTATTGGGACGTTACTGGTGGTTGCCTAGCAGGGGGATCTGTTGAGATCTGTGCTAGAGCGGATAGGTAAACCATAAGAGAGTGCGGTCCGGACTGGTGGAGTCCCTGGTGGTGCCTAGAGACAGGCAGTAACCACGAGCAGGTAGGAACCTGACAGGGAGAGCCAGGGAAGGACGCGTCACATGTGATGGCAGTAGTGGTGGGATACGAACAAAGGAGACTACATCACACGTGGTGTCAGTAGCGGTGGGATACGAACAACAGAGAATCCAGATACGAACCAAAGAGAGTCCCAAAGACACGTGGTGACAAAGGAGACTACGTCACAGGTGTTGGCTGTAGCAGTGAGATACGAATACTAGACAATCCCTAATAGTTGTGTGGCAAACAGAAATAACAAAACAAGATTACTTGTGAGAGTGACTGGCAAAGAGTGTGTGGCAAAGAGTAAGTGAACTCAAACACCATGGCTGAATACATAAAAATGAAAAGAGAGGAGCTGGTGGAGAAGTGCATAACATTCAATTTACCTCACGAGGGTAAAGGGGTAGATGAATTGAGGGTAGCACTTATAGGATTTGCTACTGCCCAGCAAAAACAACCTGTCAGAGAAGAGACCCCAGAAGGATATTTAAGCAATCCCGCTTATATAGAGTACTTGAGAGAGAAGTTAAGATGGGAGGCTGAGGAAAAAGACAAACAGAGGGAGTTGGAAGCTGAGAGATTGAGGATGGAAGCTGATGGGAAAGACAAACAGCGAGAGTTGGAAGCTGAGAGATTGAGGATGGAAGCTGAGAAAATGAGATTGGGGTTTGAGGAGAGGGAGAAGCAACGAGCAGTGGATGCTGAATTACAAGTAGAAAAGTTAAAATTTGATAGAGAGAAATTTCACTCTGAGGAGACAAGGAAAGACAGAGATGGAGCAAAAATAAAAATTACATGCAGTATTTATCAAACCTGATTAAAGGGGAATTGGCTGAGGTATACCAATATTTCCCCTCAGACAAGCCCGTCACCTATGCTGAGTTTAAAGAGGCAGTATACAAAAGGTTCAGACTGGGACCTGACTACTTTAGAAAATTATTCAGAAACTGTCAGATCCAAGCAGGGAGGTCTTTTGTGGAACTGGGAGCAAAATTGATGGATATATTTGGAAAGTGGATGAGTAGTGCCAAAGCTCAGTCAGTAGAAGAGGTGAAAAGCCTCATGATACTGGATCAATTATTCCATCAGTTACCACCAGAAATAAGGCTCCTGGTCAAAGACCGTTCCCCTACATCTGTGCAGGAGGCTGCAGAGATGGCGGATCACTTCGCCTCCAATAGAACTGGCTGGGTGGGGAAAACATCAAGAGAGTTTAAACCCAGACCATATAGTGCTGGCAGAAGGGATGTGGTACCACAGCGAGTGAGTCCTCCATTAAAATCTGAAGGGTACAGGACACCCCAGAGTGGATCTGTGTACCCTAAAAGTGAGGAGAAATTATGCTACAAATGTGATAGACCGGGGCAGCTACGTTTTCAATGTGAGGTTGCCAATCCCATTAGTAATCCTGCTCAGACAAGGGCAGTGAAAACAGAGCCCAAGGCTTTAGAAACAGCGAAAAGGGTTCAGTTCTGCCAGATAAACTGGACAGAAGTAACAGACCTTGATTCAAGTCTGAGAGAGGAAGTGAGTGTACAAGGGGCAAATTATTGGGCATTGCTTGATACTGGTGCCGCTCAGACATTACTGAGGCCAGATTTAATAAAATCTGAGGTAATATTACCTCAGGAAACTGTGACTATCCAAGGAGTGAGGGGTCAACCAGAGAGTTTGCCTGTAGCCCTAGTGGATATGACTTGGAGAGGCCGAGAGGGCCGATATAAAGTAGGCATTAATGCCCAGCAACAAGAACCAGTAATACTGGGAAGGGATGTAATTGGCGCCCAAGGAAAGATCTATGTAGTGACCAGACAGCAACTTGGCAGAGAAAAAGAAGCCATATTAAGGGGGGCTGAAACAAACAGGGTGGAATCTGTTAACCAGCCTCAGGTCACCATAGCAACCACTAGCAGGCCTGGTGAAGGAGACAGACTGTATCAAGTGGTCTCTGGGGAAGAAGCATATCAATTCAGGGAAGAGCTGCATAAAGATATAAGTTTGAAGCAGATAAAGGAACAAGCCCTGACCCAACAGATTCCTTTCACTGACAAACTGAGGAATCAAGTTGTGTGTGAGAATGGGATTTTATATAGACTGTGGATGCCTGCTGAGAGAAAGGATGAATGTGAACCAGTGAAGCAATTGATAGTACCTAGCAAATACAGAACCAGAATGCTAGAGGTAGCCCACGATGTCCCATGTGCAGGACATCTGGGAATAAAAAAGACCAAGAGGAGATTGGCTGCACATTATTATTGGCCAAATGTCTTCAAGGATGTAAAACAACATTGTCTATCTTGTGGAATATGCCAAAAGGTGGGGAAGAGTGGAGTAAAGACCAAGGCACCCTTAAAGCCCCTTCCTATAATTGGACAACCCTTTTATAGAGTGGGAATAGATTTGGTGGGCCCTTTTTCCAAACCCACAAGGCATGGCAAGAAATATCTAGTGGTGGTGGTGGATTTTGCCACCAGGTACCCAGACGCAGAAGCACTGAGATCTGTAGAAGCCCCTGTAGTGGCAGAGGCTTTATTAAAAATCTTTATGAGGCTGGGTTTCCCTCATGAAGTGCTGACAGATCAAGGCAGTGTATTCATGGGAGAAGTGATGCAATGTATGTGGAAATGTTGTGGTCTAAAACATCTAAAGACCACTACTTACCATCCCTCCACTAATGGGCTAACTGAGAGATTCAATGGAGTTTTGAAGGGCATGATAAGAAGCTATGTTCAAGATCACCCACAAGACTGGGATGAACGTTTGGGATGCTTCTTATTTGCATACAGAGAAGTCCCTCAGGAGTCAACAGGCTTCTCACCCTTTGAACTAATGTTTACTAGAAAAGTGAGGGGACCTTTGGAACTGCTAAAAAATTCATGGGAAGGAACTCTGGGAGAGTACAAAACTTCTGTAGTAGATTTTGTATTGGAATTCCGCAATAAATTAACATCAATGATGGAAGTAGTGAAAGAGAATTTGAGTCATGCACAGGAGAAGCAAAGTTACTGGTATGACAGAACAGCCAGAGAACGTGTGTATGATGTGGGAGATATGGTTATGGCGTTCATACCCAGGAAACATGACAAATTACAGGCTAACTGGGAAGAACCATATACCATCAGAGAAAGGCTTGACACAGTGACGTATGTAATCACCACAGACCAATTAAACAAAAGCAAAGTGGTTCATGTAAATATGTTGAAGCCTTACCATACCAGGGATGCACAGGTGTTGCAAGTTACCTTATTCCCTGAGGGAAGTGGGCCTGAACTTCCAGATTTGGTACAGGAAAGCAAAGACAAAGGAGGGGTAGATCAAGTGGAATGGTCAGAGGAGGTGAAGGAGGAAGTAAAAGAGGAGATTCTGAGAGTTTTGAAAACCTATAGGAATCTCTTTAGCAACAAACCTGGCCGAACCAGTATAGTTATACATTCCATTGATACTGGAGATCATGCCCCAATCAGATCTGTTCCGTACCGTGTGAATGGGAAAGTTTTGAATGAGATCAAAAAGGAGGTGGAAGAGATGCTGGAATTAGGAGTGATCAGGGAATCCATCAGTCCCTGGGCCTCAAGTATTGTCCTGGTTCCGAAAAAAGATGGAATGACAAGGTTTTGCATTGATTATCGGCTAATCAATAAAATTACTGTCCCAGATGTGTATCCTATGCCTAGGGTAGACGCAATGTTAGAGTTATTGGGGGCAGCAACCATTATCTCTACACTAGATCTCTGTAAAGGATTTTGGCAAATGGAACTAGACGAGCAATCCAGAGCCAAAACTGCCTTCAGTACACCAGATGGGTTATATGAGTTTGTGACCTTACCCATGGGACTAAGGAACTCACCAAGTTCATTTCAGAGGCTAATCAATACTGTGTTGTGAGGCATGTCAGATTTTGCAGTGGCCTATATCGATGACATGGCCATTTTTAGCAAGTCGGTGCCTGAGCATGTCCAACACCTGACAACAGTATTGGAGGCCTTAAGAAAAGCAGGCCTCACAATAAAAGCTAAGAAATGCCAGTTTGGACTAAAGGAAGTAATCTATTTAGGACATAAGGTGGGGAGTGGGAAAATCACCCCCTTATGGAGCAAGGTGGAGGCAATACAAGCGTGGCCGATCCCCTTAACCAAAAAACAAGTAAGGGCATTTCTGGGTGTGGCTGGATTTTATAGGAAGTTTGTGAGAAATTTTGGGGAAATAGCAACCCCCTTGCATGAATTAACAAAGAAGAAGTGTTCTGAGCGTGTGGTATGGACGGATGAATGTCAGAAGGCTTTTGATCTACTGAAGCAAGCCTTGTGCCAAGGACCCATATTAATAGCACCAGACTATGAGAAACCATTCATCGTGGCTACAGATGTGTCAGACCTCGCACTGGGAGTCGTCTTGCTACAGGAGAGAGAAGGCACCAGACATCCAGTGGCGTACCTGAGTCGCAAGCTGACGCTGAGGGAGAAAAACTATTCGTCGGTCCAGAAGGAGTGCCTAGTGGTCGTGTGGGGACTGAACAAGTTGCACCCATACGTGTGGGGACGAAGATTCAGAGTGACTACAGATCATCGGGCCTTGTTATGGTTGCAGACTATGAAAAACCATAACACTATGCTGCAGAGGTGGTCCTGGGCCCTACAGGACTATCAAGTGGACTTCCAGTTCATAAAAGGCAAGGACAATGTACTGGCCGATGGACTTTCCAGGCAAGTGGCTGGGACTGCAGTGACATGACCAGACAGAGGAACAAAGAAAGACATTTTTCCTATAGAGACTTTTATTTGTTAACGCGACGTATAAATCCTGGAACAGGAATAATACTCTGCTGTTGTTTAAGGGGGGGGAAATGTGATGTTCCTATATTAATGTATATATGGTAAGTGTTGTTGTTTTAGAAGATACATGGTAAGTGGAGTGAAAGAGGAGGGGGAGTGAATGGGCAGTAGAATGCGAGATGATTGGCTGAGTGTTTAAAATGGCTGAATGTATAAAAGGAAGAGTGAGAGTGGAATCAGGGGGGAGAAGAGAACTGAGTGGATTGCTTGGTGGGGTTTAGAGAGTTGTTTACCAGGAGGGAGGTGGAGTTCAGATTAGTATTGAGTAAAACCATATGCTTATGTGCCTTAAGAAGAAATCTTGTTAATCTTGTTAGCTTTGTTATCTGTAATAAATACTTAATTTGGTTTACCAAAGGCCTGATCCTTGGCTGGGGTTTCACAGACCAGAAGGGAGGGTAAGGTAATGACCAAGGCTGAAGGGGAACTGTAACAAATGGTGGCAGCGGTGAAGAGAATAACAATACCAGTATTCAGAGTCTCTGGGAATACTAGTATTGGGACGTTACTGGTGGTTGCCTTGCAGGGAGATCTGTTGAGATCTGTGCTAGAGCGGATAGGTAAACCATAAGAGAGTGCGGTCCGGACTGGTGGAGTCCCTGGTGGTGCCTGGAGACAGGCGGTAACCATGAGCAGGTAGGAACCTGACAGGGAGAGCCAGGGAAGGACGCGTCACAAGCAGCAGTCAGTTAGTGCGGCCACTTGAGTCACAGCTTGATGATCCTGAAGAGCCAAACTAGAAAGTGAGGTTCAGAAAGGAGGCCCTGTGCATGAGGAGGAGGAGGGCATGAAGCAGTGCCAGTTGCCCACAGCCACATCTGCAGAACAGCAAGTACCATGGTTTTTCTTTGAGAAAGCTTGTACATTTGTGAGCCAGAGTGGGAAAAATGTTGTTGTATGATGCAATTACTGCCTTCCAAGGATAAAAAATCTGAGATCAGCTGTTTCCTCCTCATCCAATGTGAAGAAACATTTTGAGGTAAGCCTTTGTCATGCTGGTCCTCAAAGAGTGTCCATTGTCTATTTATGTTTAAATTGTGAAGTTCCTCTTCCATTTTTTCTTGGATTCATGCTTTGTTCTTCTTCCTCAGAGGGCACACCCTGAGAAGCTGAGAGCAATTGAAGAAGCAATAAAGGCAAGGAGACGTGGCCTTCCTGAACCAATGCATGACACCCCTCCTCCCAAAATGCTGAAGCAGCAGCAGACAACCCTTGAGAGGTGGGGATCTGGCAGGGAGCCTGTCACCCAGAGCAATCTCGACAGAAGAATCATTGATTTCATTGTAGAGGAGACATTACCACTTCAGACTGTGGACAAACCATCATTCATTAATCTGGTTCGCATTGGACTCCCCAGAGATCTCACCATCATATGTGCCGAGACTCTGAGAGACAGAAGTGAGAAGAGAGCATGCCACATGAGAGAAACTCTTGCAAACCGAATGGGTGCTGTGGCATATATAGCAACCACTGCAGATTGTTGGACCAATGGCAAGAAGAGTTACTTTGGGGTAACAGCCCACTGGATCAACCCAACTACCCTGAAACGTGAGGTCGGGGCCTTGGCTTGTAAGCGTCTGAAGGGGCGCCATACATACGATGTCCTTTCAAAAGCACTGCATGATGTACATGTGCAGTACAGGATCCACAACAAAGTTATGTGCACTACTACAGACAATGGCTCCAACTTTGTGAAAGCGTTCAGAGTTTTCATGGCCAAAGAACCAGTGGAAGCTGCAGGCACCAGTGACGATGATGGTGATAACCAGGAGGAGGAGGAGGCTGAGGTGGAGTTTGTGCCTATCTGTGAGATCCTGGACACAGGACCTGAGGCAGAGGAAGAAGCTGCAGACTCAGGAGAGGATTTTGTTTTACCACCACACCAGAGATGTGCTAGCCACACCCTCAACCTTGTGGCAACACAAGACATAGAGGCCATGCTTTCTGACTCCTCCAAACGTAGTCTTCTTGGTCCTTTCAAGAAACAGTTTCGTTCCTTGATGGGAAAGTGCAGCAAGTTGTGGTCCAAGCAGAACCAGTCAGCACAGATTGCTGAGTATATCCATGCGCAATGTGGTGTGTATCTGAAGGTACCGAATAAGACCAGGTGGAATTCCACCTTTGATGCGTTGAAGCAACTACATGAGCTCCTGTCAACTGTGCCACTAAAAATGCATGCCATAATGGACCGCTGCTCCTTGTCCAGGATCACAGGTGCCGAGATTGAAGTGGTACAGGAATACACAGAGATTATGGAGCCACTAGCCCAGTCCCTAGATATCCTGCAACGGGAGAACGGCATGTTCATGGGGTATTTGCTACCAACGCTCTGCAATCTGGACCACAAGTTAGAAGGACTGGAAAACAAACCTGAGAGGTACACATACTGTTTTCAGCTGCTGAGAGGTGTGCGCGAAGCCCTAAGAAAGCAGTTTGCAGCTATCTGGGAGGACAAGAGGCTTCTTCTGGCAGCCTGCCTACACCCTCGCTTCAAACTAGATTGGCTGGAATCGTGTCAGGCCACCACCCGTACCAACAAGTAAGAACATTAGGGAAGCCCTTTGGGTGGATTACTCCAAGGGAAATGTTGTCTCAAGGGAGGCATCAGAGGGCTTAAGGTGGTAGGCAGGGGCTGGGCCTTTTCTTCCTGGGGCTCATCATCACAACCTTGGGTTGCTGCAGGTAATCCTTAAGGGTCTGCTGTGCTGCCCCATGAGTGTGGTGACTTGGTCACCTTCCTACCTTCCATGTCATCATCCACAGGCTCAGACTGGACTCTGAACCAGGGGACATGACAAGCATCAGGAAATGAAGAGCAGATGATGGTTTCCTAACATATATGTGTTATCATATCCTCTCTCTTTCTTAGATACACAATGGAAGCCTTGCTGAAAGCTGAAATAAAGATGGGTGTACTTAATGAGGACAGTGATCAGTCTTCAGATAAAGACCAGGAAGGAGATGACTTAGCAGATGACTTCTTTAACTTTCTGCCCCAGGGCAAGAAGTCAGCAGTGGACACTGCTGAGGAGGAACTGGTGAGGTAGCTGAGGTCTCCCAGCAGGGAAGTGTCATCACTCCATGGCTTTCCACGTGTGCTGCGGTGTTTTTTGCAGCACAACACAGGCATGCCTTCAAGCGCCGCAGTAGAATGCCTGTTCAGTACTGGTGGCAACGTAATGACTGTAAAAAGACATTTCTTGTCTGACATGCTCTTTGAGCATCTTGTTCTTTTGAGACATAACAGAAACATATTATAAAAGCATTTCAAGTGTAAAATTTGATTTCAAGAGTTGGGGTATCATCATTGCTTGGGGGGATGTGAGATTCTGTTATGCCGTTATGTTAATCTTCAAATGTTGGGGTATCTTCATTGCTTGGGGGGATGTGAGATTCTGTTATGCCATTATGTTAATCTTACAGATAAAATTTTTTATTCTACTACCCCCTGTGTGTGTTTATTTTTAATATTGTTTTAGGCTTCTTAGATGTGCAGCAGCCAAGGCCAGCACCTTGTAGGAGTTTTTTAAAAAAAAGTAACTGAAATGTAATTGTAGTGATTACTTTTGAGAAAAAGTAAAGTAATCAGTTACTTTCAGAGCAATTGTAATTGTAACGGTAATTACTACTTCTTTGGGTCAAGTAATTGTAACTGTAATTTATTACTTTTTAAAAGTAATCTTCCAAGCTCTGGCCAAACCACAAGTGCCAAAGACACTTGAAGAGAGACACTGCTTACAAGTGCCTGTACGCTAATGCTAGGAGCCTCCGAACCAAGATGGGAGAACTGGAGTTCTTGGTCTTAGAGGAGAGCATTGATATAGTGAGCATAATGGAGACCTGGTGGAATGGAGAAAACCAGTGGGATACGGTTATCCCTGGATATAAACTATATCGGAAGGACAGGGAAGGACGTATTGGTGGCGGAGTCGCTCTATACATGAAAGAAGGCATTGAATCCAGCAAGCTCAAAACCTCAAAAGAGTGGGACTCCTCCACAGAATCGTTGTGGGTGGTGATACCATGCCCCAGGAGGGACTTAATACTGGGAACGATCTATCTTCCCCCTGATCAAAATGCTCAGGGAGACCTTGAGATGAGATATGAAATTGAGGAAGCATCCAAACTAGGAAATGTGGTAGTAATGGGTGACATCAACTACCCAGACATAGACTGGCCGCATATGTGTTCCAGTCATGACAAAGAAGCAAAATTTCTAGATATTCTAAATGACTGTTCCCTAGACCAGTTGGTCATGGAACCGACCAGAGGGACGGCAACCCTGGACTTAATCCTCAGTGGGGACCGGGACCTGGTGCGAGATGTAAGTGTTGTTGAACCAATTGGGAGCAGTGACCACAGTGCTATTAAATTAAACATACATGTAACTGGCCAAGAAAATCCAACACGGTCACATTTGACTTCAAAAGAGGAAATTTCACAAAAATGAGGGGATTGGTAAAAAGAAAGCTGAAAAACAAAGTCCAGAGGGTCACATCACTCGAAAATGCTTGGAAGTTGTTTAAAAACACTATATTAGAAGCTCAACTGGAGTGCATACCGCAGATCAGAAAAGGTACCGCCAGGGCCAAGAAGATGCCAGCATGGTTAACGAGCAAAGTCAAGGAAGCTCTTAGAGGCAAAAAGTCTTCCTTCAGAAAATGGAAGTCTTGTCCGAATGAAGAAAATAAAAAAGAACACAAACTCTGGCAAAAGAAATGCAAGAAGACAATAAGGGATGCTAAAAAAGAATTTGAGGAGCACATTGCTAAGAACATAAAAACCAACAACAAAAAATTCTATAAATACATTCAAAGCAGGAGACCATCTAGGGAGACAATTGGACCCTTGGATGATAAGGGAGTCAAAGGTGTACTAAAGAACGATAAGGAGATTGCAGAGAAGCTAAATGAATTCTTTGCATCTGTCTTCACAGTGGAAGATATAGGGCAGATCCCTGAACCTGAACTAACATTTGCAGGAAGGGATTCTGAGGAACTGAGACAAATAGTGGTAACGAGAGAGGAAGTTCTAGGCTTAATGGACAATATAAAAACTGACAAATCACCGGGCCCGGATGGCATCCACCCGAGAGTTCTCAAAGAACTCAAAGGTGAAATTGCTGATCTGCTAACTAAAATATGTAACTTGTCTCTCGGGTCCTCCTCCGTGCCTGAGGACTGGAAAGTGGCAAATGTAACGCCAATATTCAAAAAGGGATCCAGAGGGGATCCCGGAAATTACGGGCCAGTTAGCTTAACTTCTGTCCCTGGAAAACTGGTAGAAAGTATTATTAAAGCTAGATTAACTAAGCGCATAGAAGAACAAGCCTTGCTGAAGCAGAGCCAGCATGGCTTCTGCAAGGGAAAGTCCTGTCTCAGTAACCTACTGGAATTCTTTGAGAGTGTCAACAAGCATATAGATAGAGGTGATCCAGTGGACATAGTGTACTTAGACTTTCAAAAAGCATTTAACAAGGTACCTCACCAAAGACTTCTGAGGAAGCTTAGCAGTCATGGAATAAGAGGAGAGGTCCTCTTGTGGATAAGGAATTGGTTAAGAAGCAGAAAGCAGAGAGTAGGAATAAACAGCCCAATGGAGGGCTGTAGAAAGTGGAGTCCCTCAAGGATCGGTATTGGGACCTGTACTTTTCAACTTGTTCATTAATGACCTAGAATTAGGAGTGAGCAGTGAAGTGGCCAAGTTTGCTGATGACACTAAATTGTTCAGGGTTGTTAAAACAAAAAGGGATTGCGAAGAGCTCCAAAAAGACCTCTCCAAACTGAGTGAATGGGCGGAAAAATGGCAAATGCAATTCAATATAAACAAGTGTAAAATTATGCATATTGGAGCAAAAAAATCTGAATTTCACATATACGCTCATGGGGTCTGAACTGGCGGTGACCGACCAGGAGAGAGACCTCGGGGTTGTAGTGGACAGCACGATGAAAATGTTGACCCAGTGTGCAGCAGCTGTGAAAAAGGCAAATTCCATGCTAGCGATAATTAGGAAAGGTATTGAAAATTAAACAGCCGATATCATAATGCTGTTGGAATACTGTGTACAGTTCTGGTCGCCTCATCTCAAAAAGGATATTCTAGAGTTGGAAAAGGTTCAGAAGAGGGCAACCAGAATGATCAAGGGAATGGAGAGATTCCCTTACGAGGAAAGGTTGCAGCATTTGGGGCTTTTTAGTTTAGAGAAAAGGCAGGTCAGAGGAGACATGATAGAAGTGTATAAAATTATGCATGGCATTGAGAAAGTGGATAGAGAAAAGTTCTTCTCCCTCTCTCATAATACTAGAACTCGTGGACATTCAAAGAAGCTGAATGTTGGAAGATTCAGGACAGACAAAAGGAAGTACTTCTTTACTCAGCGCATAGTTAAACTATGGAATTTGCTCCCACAAGATGCAGTAATGGCCACCAGCTTGGACGGCTTTAAAAGAAGATTAGACAAATTCATGGAGGACAGGGCTATCAATGGCTACTAGCCATGATGGCTGTGCTCTGCCACCCTAGTCAGAGGCAGCATGCTTCTGAAAACCAGTTGCCGGAAGCCTCAGGAGGGGAGAGTGTTCTTGCACTCGGGTCCTGCTTGCGGGCTTCCCCCAGGCACCTGGTTGGCCACTGTGAGAACAGGATGCTGGACTAGATGGGCCACTGGCCTGATCCAGCAGGCTCTTCTTATGTTCTTATTTGTATACTGCCTTTTCATTACAAAGAAACATTGATTTTTAACACAGCACATATAATGATTCAGACTTGGTATTAATAGCATTTGTCTTAATATTCTGCCTTGTGATCTGAAGGTGTTGCCATGTTTCTTAAAAGCATGTTGACCTGGGATCAAATTAATAGCCAAACTGGATGTGAAGTTAATTGTGAGAATATAATTTATGTGCAGATTTTCACAAAATACAAATCTTTTTTTCTTTGTTAAAATTTGTATCCTCCTTTCCCACCAATTATGCTTAAACAACACTTTTTGAAAAAAGAAACATATCAGCTTATAGATGTCAGCTGTTTGTCAGCTTATAGATCAAGAACCTGTCAAATATAATAATAAAAAAGTATTTACCACCAACAGAAATCTAGCTGGGCCTCCCTTGGCAAGGTGCTCCAGAGCCTTGGAGCAGTCACCAAGAAGGCTGTGATCTTAGTAGAGTTCCGATAGACCAGAGGTAAGGAACTCATCCCCCCCCCCTCAAAAATGCTGCTGGGCTCAAATTTCCATTAGCTCCAACCAACATGGTCCGTGACGACAGGAGCTGCACCCAACATCATCTGGAGGTCCACAGGTTCCCTACCACAAGGCTCCCTGACCAGAAGTCTAAGAAGCAGCATCTGTTGCCTTCCTCATACATGGTCAGACTATGGGTGATTTTGAGAGCTAGAACAATAGGGCTTTGGGAGGCAATTGACATCCAACAACCCTTCTCTTCCAAGTTGTTCTTCACATGATATATAACTAACATGGAATTCTCTGCCACAAGATGAAGTGATGATCACTGGCTTAATGGCTTTTGATGAGGAAAAGTCCAATTTCATGGAATACGGACCTGCCAAATGCTGTTAGTAGGGCTGGGCATGGCCCTCCTATCTATGGATCAATCTGGCCCTTTGGGTCGACTCCAACCCAGGCTGATCTCGGGCTCACCCAGCCCAGATTGTGAGCCTGAATCAATTCAGGCAGTGCGCCTAGTGTTTAGTTGGGATTTTAACGCTTAATTAAATGTGGTCGGAAGGAGGTGGGGGACGTGTTAGCAATAGCATTTGATGGGGTGGGGTGGCTGTGTTCACTTGGCTTCCCAATGCTGTGCATCACTGTCAGTTACCGAGAAGGAGAGGGGCAAGGCAGCAGGGATCTTGGCGTAGTGTGGGCACAGTGGAGGAGCCAATTTGATGCTTCTGCCATTGTGTGGAGCTCCCCAAATTTTGGTAACAGCAATGTCCAGCATTTGGAAACCAGGGAAGTACAGCTGGCTGTGTCCACACCACCAGCTGCTACTGTCCTTTCCCTCTCAGGAACTGGCAGTGATACGTGGCATCGGGAAGCCAGGTTAACAACGATGCCCCACCAGCAACTACTACAATGCTTACTTGAAACAAAACCCCAGCAAGATATATGGGGCTTACTTTCTAATAAGAATGCATGCATGCCTCTCCTTCTCCCCTCCCACCTGATTGCTCTAGCTTTTGACAGGCTTGGGTTGCTCTGGGTGGTCAGACCCAAAGCAATCCAAGGCAGTCTCAACCTGATTCAGTCGAAGCCCAAACTGGCCCTATTCACTTCAAGATTTGAGATTTGGCCAAATCCAATACAGCCCTAGCTGTTAGCCACAATATCAAAACAGAACCTCCATGTTCAGAGGCAGCATGCACCCAAATGCCAGTTGATGGGTGATAGTGGGGAACAAGAGGAGGATCTGTGTCATGCTTCACTTACAAGCTTACTAGGAGCAGTCAGCTGGCCACTGGTGGAAACAGGATGCTGGATTCACTGGACTCTTGGTTTCATCAAGTTGTGTTCTGTTCCAGGTGGTGGTCTCAGTTGCTTGTGATTCTAGCCTGAGTGGGGTGTGTATATATGTGCTAGGTAGGCATATTGGGTTCCAGCAAGAGAAGCAAGGCAAAGTGAAGCAAGTCCAAGTCAAGGTTCCAGTAAGAACTAGGATTGTGCATATTTCGATCGTGGCTGGCTTTCATTCATTCTTGTCATAAAGAATAGGCAAAACTGCTCAAGTGAAAAGCTTACCCTGCAAGCACTGTGATTCTGAATAAAAAAATTAATTCTGGGGTGATGAACATGTGGCTCTTCAGATGTTGCTGGACTGTAACTCCTACCATACCTGATCATTCCTTGCTAGGGCTGATGGGGATCTGGAGGGCTACAGATTTCCCATCCCTGATTTAATTTATATGTCAAGATTTATTCACAACTGTTAGAGGTTCCATATCTGGGTTAGTGCTGATTAGATTAAAGTTGGAGGGGATGTAGATTGCAAAGCCCATTTGAGTCCCCTCTGCTATTATTTTTAACCCACCTAAGACATAAAAATCAAACAGTACTCATATAATTAACTCAGCCATTGGCCTTGAACTAAAGGGTGCACTAATTGCAAAGACTTTTCTCCTGGAATCATTTTATTTTCTGTTCTTTGAATCTTTCCCAGCCCCTTAGTCACAAATAAAAAATGGGTCAAAAAGAGTATGAAGATATGTATGATTATTTTTTTCACATGGAAAATTTAGAGGGAGAACAAAACATTCTTTTTTAAAACTCCTGCTTTTATGGCAGGCTTCATCTCAGGACCTGTGTATGACTGCCACTAAAGATGCATGAGGAATTCAATCTTTGTGCATTCTGCATTTCATTCATGGAATTGTGTGTCGACAGGAACTTAGTTATCCATC
Organism: Rhineura floridana; assembly: GCF_030035675.1. NCBI lineage: Eukaryota > Metazoa > Chordata > Lepidosauria > Squamata > Rhineuridae > Rhineura > Rhineura floridana. Next base: position 14,762,616 of record NC_084484.1, read on the forward strand.
TGACTTCACATTTCTGACACACTTCTCAGCTCAAAAACATCAAAATATATATTGCAGCCCATCATAGTTGGTAAAATGTAGTAATAGGGGATTGACTGGATGGGTTCAGGGAGTGGTTAATGCCTCTCTGCAAGGGGGAATTCTCCTTGATTTCTCAATGGCTTTGGCATCACTGACCATGGTGTCCTTCTGGAATGATTTAGTGGGATGACAGCTGGGGGCACTGTATTAGTGTTGCTGGAAAAGATCTGAAACAGCCTAGGTGGGTTATAAATGGGAATTCAGTCACCCAAGTCAAGAAATTTAAATGTATAGGTATCATCTTCACCAATTCAGGATTCTTTCCAGCAGGGATGGCTAACCCTTTTCAGCCTGAAAGCTACATACCAGTGATAGGCAGAGTGAGAGGCAAAAGTGGGTGGAGCCAGAAATGCAAATGTTACCTTTGTATTGTAGCCTGGTTTCTAAAGACACCCCTCTCTATTCTCCATCTAGGCAAGCAACAGCCATTATCAGAGTTCAAGGATCCATCCCAGCCAGGCAGAAAAAGAGAAAGGTATGAAGCATGATGAGTGAAGGGTGTGGCTGGGGAGGATGTTTGGCCTGAGGAGAGTTCCAAGGGCCAGACTGAAAGGCCTGGAAGACTGCATTTGATCCCCAGACCTGAGCTTCTCCACCCTGCTTTAAAGTAAAGTTCCATCTTGATCATGGAGATCTTCTACTGGGGCACCTCTGGTCCCCTATGCACCTGAGATTTGGTGTGGCAAGCCCTACTCTGTGGAGCTCCTTGCCAACAGAATTTCAGAAAGAATCATAAGAACATAAGAAGAGCCTGCTGGTTCAGGCCAGTGGCCCATCTAGTCCAGCATCCTGTTCTCACAGTGGCCAACCAGGTGCCTGGGGGAAGCCCGCAAGCAGGACCCGAGTGCAAGAACACTCTCCCCTCCTGAGGCTTCCGGCAACTGGTTTTCAGAAGCATGCTGCCTCTGACTAGGGTAGCAGAACACAGCCATCATGGCTAGCAGCCATTGATAGCCCTGTCCTCCATGAATTTGTCTAATCTTCTTTTAAAGCCATCCAAGCTGGTGGCCATTACTGCGTCTGTTTGCTTTCAGATATCTTTTCACAATTATTGTTCAGGCAGGCCCTTGGAATGGGTTTTCATTACATTTCATTTCATTTTCAACCAGTTTTCATTTCTATGTTATTGATGTTTTACCGTTGTTGTAGTAGGTACTGTTTTTATGTTTGTTTACTGCCTTGTTATATTTTCTTTGAAAGCGCAGTTTAGAAATAATTAAATAAATAAAATAAAATAAATGTGGAGTCAGCTAGAAGAAGAAGAAAGTCAAATAATTAAGAGAGTGATCAGATATATTTTGGCAAAGGAAATCAGTTAATTCTTCCTGCACTTAAACGTTTACAGGCAAAAATAGTGAGACAGTTGCTCTTTGGGGCATAGCTCTGGGCTAATATGGATTTGCAAAGGATTAAATCCTATCAAAATCAATACTTGAGGACAATATTCCAGATACCATTTGGTACATTGCCTCATTATACAATGAAGCTAATCTGCCATGTTTGGCATCTTTAGTAAGCAGCAGGACGATAATTTATTGGATTAAAGTACCCTATGGAATTAGCCCAAAACTTTCCAGGTTAGCGCTGGTTAGTATCCAGTGAATGGGTTAAATCAGCTACATGTCTACTCAGAAATAAGCTGCATTGGGTTCAATGTGACTTACTCCACATACGCGTGTATTGGATTGCTGCCTAAATTGGTAGCTAGGATAAATTGTCACCTGACTTTTTCTTAAAGATCCTGTAGATCTGCACTTTCTCTCAGCATTCATGCCTTTTCTTCTCATCTCAGCTTTGCATGACTATCTTTAGGAAATAATGTAATAAAATTCTGTGTCCTCCTTGGAAGTGGTTTGGGGCCTACTGTATCTTCCTCAGTTATTATACATGTGCTTTGTTGTGCAGTCTCCATATCTGACTTGAAGGTGCACCTCCTGTTGCATCCCTGCAAAGCTGCTTCAGAATGAAAGGATGAAATGATGCTCTAATTTGTATATAAGCTTCCATGTCAGCTGCTCTAATGGTTCCCTTGGTGATAGTAAGTTTGAATTTTCAATCAGTTCTCTGGCATGGTGCTTCAAAATTTGTTTAGATGGTTGTTTAGCACAGGCCTAATGAGCGCAGTCAGGCTTGTAATGGAAAAAAGAGTTTATTGAGCAGGCAGATCTCATGAGTTGGAAGAGATTTTCTGACCTTTGGTCAAGCCTCAACACCAGTGCCAGATTTAGGCATAAGCTAAACAAGCTACAGCTTAGGGCCTCACAATCCGCAGGGGCCTCAAAAAAATTCAGAATTTTTGGGGGGGGCTTTTAAAATTTTATGTGTACTGAATATATATATATATATATATCTGGTGTAATTTTTTAACAAAGGGCCTCCAAGCTTTATATAGCTTAGGGCCTCACCAAGTCTAAATCTGGCACTACTCAACAGGTCAGGAAATGTTAGCTCCAGCTATGACTATGGGATGGGTTTTGTTTTGCTGTGTCTGTGTTCCCTTACCTCACCTTTCGCCTTGTATTAGGATGGACCATCATAAAACAAAATGTACCTATAATGTATCCTGCAATAATAATAATAAAAATAATAGATGCCATCTGACTGAGAAAAGTGCATGTGATTGCCCTTGAGTGCAAGCTTTTTGATTAATAAATTTCAAGAGTCCAAATCCCAGACCTATCTGGGAGTCCGGGCAAAGTGAAAGGAGAGAGGAACAGAGCTTGTTGGGCCTAATGATGGAGAAGGGCAGCTGATCCCACTTGAGGGCACCACACTGCCACCCAGATTAAAAATACTAATATGGAATGACCCTGAATTAGCAGATCTAATATGGAATGAAGGGGGGGGAAAGGGGGGGAACCCCAGGTTGACGAAAGACCAACGTGGGTGAATGATGATAAGAAAATCTTGTTTATTGAGAACGTTAGAAAATATATGCCCATATAATGTTCTCAATGTTATAACATTCTCAATAAACAAGATTTTTTTGATCATCATTCACCCACGTTGGTCTTTCGTCATCCTGGGGTTCCCCCCCTTTTTTCTTTCTGCCGATTTGGATGCCCTCCACTCCCCTCTCCTCCTTTTTGACTAATATGGAATGAACCTTATTTTTTCATGGCCCTGGTAAGACAGGTAGGGTCTCTGCTGCGGGATTGAATGTCCCTCTTTCCTGCTCCCACGGGTGGATAGGGAGCAGCATTCATCCACGCAGAAGAGACTCTACCGGTCCCACCCAACTTAGCCACCTGGTGGATACTGCCCAAAGAAAGCTGTGTGTGAGCCACGATGCCACTCTAGTTGAAGCATTGTTCCTGGTGGTTCTCTCTCAGTATGTAAAGGTGTGACATGGGCAGAATCTCCTTGTCTCCACACAGATGAAGGAACTACAGCATTACACAGCCACAAGAGTGGGTGTATACTATAGTCAGCATGGATTTTTTGCATTCTGCAATGTTAACTTGAAAATACCCCCCATGCCATTCTAATGCTTCCCATAAGCTCATTTCAAAACAAAACCTTACAAAACTTATGGTTCTGAACCCAGGACAACCCTCTAAATTTTCATGGTGATACACAAAACAGTCAGAGAGAATCGAGAGTTCAAAGTGTAAAATGAGAGAGAGAAAAACAGACCCCTTTTGGAGTTTTCTCTGTAATAGTTCTCATAATTTGCTGAAATTCATTCAAAATCAGCAAAGTTCACAGAATACCTGTAATCCTATTACCAACCTTGCCCCATACTCTGACATTCATCTTCTGCAGTTTAAAAGTTTAAAAAATGCCTTGCTCTTTTTTAATTAATTTAAGAAATTTTACATGGAACTTTATAATGTCAGGCATGCTCAGTAAGAACCAAAAGCCAGACTCCCAGCTGCTGGGCTTACCTAATGTGGGAGCCACCCCTGACCACCAGACCTTTATTTCACTTCAGACAGTCATGGCTTCTCCCAAAGAATCCTGGGAAGTGTAATTTGTGAAGGATGCTAAGAGGAGACTCCTATTCCATTGACAGAGCTTCAGTGGGTAGAGTGGTTTAACAGTCGGCCACTCTGATTGAAGCTCTGTGAGGGAAACAGGGCATATTTTAGCAACTCTCAGTACCCTTCATTAACTACACTTCCCAGGATTCTTTGGGAGAAGCCATGACCCTCTAAAGTGGAATAAAGGTCTGGTGTGGATGTGGCCAGGGACAGCTTTGGTTTAAATTTGGGTGGGAGGCTGCATGTGCCTGCTGTAGAATAAAAAGGTGGGGGAAACGCTGAAAAGAAGTGATACTGTTCACAATGTTTTCCTTTTGGAAAGGTAATGGGCTTCCTCTCTACTCAGTGCCCATCCGCCCAATCTCCTCCCCTCCCTGCCCCTCCCCCAGGTCAGTTTCACCTATCCTAAACATGATTGCACAGGAGTAAATCCCACTGAACTCAAAAAGCATGCAAATGATCAAACCTGCCCTCCCCTCCTCCTCCCTTCTATCCCCTCCCTCTTGCCCCATCCCTCCCCATTCCCCTCCCCCATCCCCTTCCAATCCCCTCCTTTCCCCTCCTCCTCCTTTCCCTCCCCTCCACCCTGCCCCTCCTGCTCCTCCTCCCCCATGGTCAGTTTTACCTATCCTAAGCATGTCTGTATGGGAGTAAATCCCATTGAACTCAATAAGAAAGCAAATGATGAAGCCTGCCATTCCCTCCTCCTCCTCCCCATCACCTCCCCTTTGCCCTTTCCCTCTTCCTTCCTTCAACCCTCCCCTTCCAGTCCCCTCCTTCCCCATCCCCCTCCTTCTGCTCCCCTCTCCCCCCTTCCCTCTACTCTCCCCTCCTCCACCTCCATGGTCAGTTTTACCTATCATAGCAATGATTGCACAGGAGTAAATCCCTCTGAACTCAATAAGCATCCAAATGATCAGACCTGGCTTTCTCCTCCTACCCTTCTCCTCTCTCTTCTTCCTCCCTTCTTTCTCTCATCCCCTCTTCCTCCTTCCCCCTCCCCTGCCCACTCCAGGCCTCCCTTCCCATGGTCAGTTTTACCTACCCTAAGCATAATTGCACGGGAGTAAATCCCACTGAACTCAATGAACATGCAAATGATCAAACCTGCCCTCCCCCTCTTGCCTCCTTCTCCTGCCTGCTCCCATCCCCCTCCTCCCCTACCCATCCCCTGTGGTCAGTTTTACCTATGGACATGAGGAGTATCTCAGTTTGCAAGATAAACAGTGGGAGGTGAAATAGATTCTAGCAAAATTCTAGGTGTGCTCTATGTTTTTAATTGACCATGCCCGCCTTTCCTTAAGTGGAGTAGTTTAAGCATAGGAGGCTGAACACATGCATCTTGGGCAGGCCAAGTTTGCTTTTTTCCAACAGCTAGAGTCATTGCTTAAGTAGCAACATATTGTAATCAATCTGATTTTACATCAAACTGCAGTTTCAGATTCAACTGTTAATGCGCCCAAAATAGAAATACAGCATAACCTCCAATTTGAAACGCAAAAGGCTGTCTTTACCATCATATGACACTGACCAATAAAAAGGCAAATAAACACCCAAATTGTGTTTGCATTCTGACCAATTTGTAGGGCAGTCCAATATCTCAGAGAGAAGGTCAGTTCTCCTGCTCCCCTGGTGCATTCACTATAGCTGCCAAATTTCCCTGCTTTTTAAAGTTTGATAGAAATATCTGTAGGCTATAGGTATGTTCTTAAACCGCAAGGTTTTTTGCCTATTAGTGAATAAGAATCTTACCTGCTGTGTAATATGATAATGCCTTAAGGCAAGCATCGTCAGTTTCTGTTAAAATAGAATGCTATTTTTCTCAATCATGTGACTGTTGAACAAGGTCATCTACTCTGAAGGAAATGGGAGGAAATTACATTAGATCATGACATAGTTACTGTTGTGTTGTTGTTGAACATGTCCCTGTGACAGAACCAATGTTCCAAAGAAATCAATCCATTTTTCATGTGCCTGTTGGTTTTGCCTTTTTCACAATTTTGTCAAATGATATAGCCTTCCTTGTTTGATAGATGTTGGGTGTTGTTATGAGCATAGAATTGAAAATAGAGAGTTTTGGCCTGTGAGACTCATCCACCGGGCAGTTTTCCACAAGCTCCATTAAAATGTACAGGGGGTGCATAAGATCAGATGATAGCACTAGAAAACTATTCATTGGCTTATGTGACAATTAGAGGTGGGTGCCATTGAGATTTTTCACCCTGAGCACCAAAGTGTCTTTCACTATGCTAGAGTTCTAAAGAGTTAAATGTCACACACTAATATCCATTTATGGGCACATTTTAATGGGTTTCTAACAAAATCCAATTTTTAACATCCATAAATGTCCCATTTTGGTCTGTTGTTTTTTTCCTTGTGATCATTGACTCACAGAGAGGGTTTTTATTTTTGTTTTGCTAGAAAGACTCAAATGTTTCAAATAACTTCCTAAATCTAAAATTTTAAAATGGTAATTTTGCAAAATCAGCCATTTGTAGGGCTCATCTACATAGGAGCATTTCTTCATAGGAAATACACTGCATTTACCTTTGTAATAGATTTTCACCATCTGCAGTTCCTGCTCAAAGGTAGCTGCCAATCTTTTTTCCCATTCATACAATCAAGCATTCCTCTAGGTGGATTAGTCTTGTTGTTTCCTTGTGGCCCCACCCTCTAATTATATATTTCCACTCCTTCTAGTTGCTAGGTGACTGAGCAAGCTCTGTTCTACCAGCTGCGGTAGGTTCCTTTAAAAAAAAAAAACTGAAGTGCAAATATCTGTATTTTCCATGTCTATGGTTGGTAGGATACAGCTGAAATACAAATCTTTCTTTGAGCAATGTTATGCTTTTGCACACAAGATGGGGAAAAGGAAAATAAAGGAACTACTTACAGCAACATAAAAAAGGCCAGCAGAATGGAGGAGAGCAACCAGACGTTGCTTGCCAGCCTACAGGAAAAAAAAATGAAAGAAGGGAGAAGGAGATAGTGGGTGATGAGAGGGGAATGATTGTCACACCCACTTAAAAGCATTGGAGCAAAGTGTCTGTAAGCACTAGAGAAATGGAGTGAAGACATTTTTTCCTCCCCTTTTCATCTTAGCATTGGATTGGGTTAGTACGGATTTACTGGGGGGAAACTGTGTGATAGCTTCTGCTTGTCAGTAATGTCATGTGAACCATGCAAATTTAAAGGGAAATGTGAGTAGCACCAAACACACAGTAAACCACCATGCAGATGAGCCCTTAGTGCAGCCTTTCCCAACTAGTGGGCCACCAGGCGTTGTTGGACCACAACTCCCATCAGCCTCAGCCAGCATTGCCAATGGTCAGGAAAGATGGGAATTGTGGTCCAACAACATCTGGTGGCCCACTAGTTGGGAAACGCTGCCTTACTGACTTGTGGTCCTCTTTGCAGGTTTACATCATTGCTCTCAATCTGCTTAATGGAAAACTCCAAGAAAGAAGGGGAAAAAGAACAAAAACAACCAGGAAATACAAGAAGTTTAAATTAACCTTGTGAAGTTTGTGCTTTCCTCTGGTTCATTAATTTAAAAGCAACTGTAGTTCTGTTTCTGAAGAGAGAGCTGATAGCTTTCAGCAGTAACTATAAAAATGATTGCAAACCTGAGATGCTTAAATGTTACAAGGGCTGAGCTAAAATGTATATTTTGTTTTAAAGTTTTTTTTATTTTTCTCCCACCATGAAAGTTTAATATACAGCAAACTTGTTCATGTGAGTGTTCATGGGGGTTGACCAGAGAGGTGGGGAGGCAGATAAATGAATCCTCTCCAACATTTCATAGCTGGAAACATGGACATTCTGGCAGACCTATAATGTTCCGGTTCTCACCCTGATGCTTCCCTCTCTCCCCATTACATATTACTGTTAATTATTCTCTACCTGCTGCCTATGGTATTTGCTTGCTCTGCAGTAGCCAGTTCTGCCTTGGCTTTTCAAGCTGCAGCAGAGTGTGTAATTGACTTACTGTAACATAACTTTTTAAAACAAGTTAAGAACGTTTAACACCATATTAAATCTCACAATTGATGTAGTTACATTTACCATAAAATAGCTGCACTCAAATATATTTGGCAACATTTAACAATTTTCCAGGTGGGGAGGAATGGAAGAGAAGTTGTGAACTGGCATTTTGTGTTTAGAAACCAGTAAAGGATTAACATGCCAATAGCCTGGGTCTAGTCTAGGAATGGGGAAGAAATTCATTTGGTCAGCATTTTAATGTGAATCTACCTACATTACCCTTTCTGTGAACCAAAAGACAGCTATCCTTTGAATGTTCCCCTTCTCTGAATTTTGTGAGGCAGTTCTCTAACTAAAAACTGTGCACAAAAACTGCATACAAAAAGGCTGAGGTTGACGGGTGACTTCATGGATCAGTGAAGAGTTGAACCCTGGTGTCCCAGATCATTGTCCAATCCTCTACCCCTAAGTGTGGAAACTTTTGGCCCAGTGGGCCATATCTTTATCTCCTTACCCCCACCTCATCTCATCAACCAACTTTGTCAGGCGGCCATCTGATGCCATATTGTCAATCATCTGATGTCAGGTGATTGACTAGCAGGTGGTCACTACCCATCCAACAACATTGGCTCATTATGTAGGGGATTGTGAGATATGACCAAGCAGGATTGGACTCCCCACACATCAGGGAGGATTGTTGTCTTGTTTTCTGCATGGTTTGGGTACACTACCAAGTTCCCTGTGGGAAACCAGCTTGTGCACCTGAATCAAGCAGGAGAGAATTTCCCATGCATCAGTTGTTGCATGGGGAATTCAGTCCTCTGACCAGCCACAGGATCCAATTGTTTCTCTATCTGCCCCTTCCCTGATGTCACATATGATCTCACGTGTGGGGCAAGTAGGCTTGGTTTGGGGAAAACAACCTTGCAGGCCAAATAGGGAAGCCTGGCAGGCCAAATTTGTCCTACAGGGACAACCCACCCCTGCTCTAACCACTGTGCTAGCTTATGAAATACTCTGTCAGAGATGTTCAGCTGGCCCCCTTATTGTCTGCTTTTAAATAGAGACTGACAACTGTATTATTTCGGTAAGCATTTTTTCTTAATTTTCCTGAGTAGTTGTTTTTGCAGTTCTGTTTCTGTTGTTTGTATTGTTTAATTGTATTTTATACTGTTTGTGTTGTTATTGTTTTATCTTAAGATTTTGTCTAGAAAATAAATATTGATATAGGTAAGTAGATAGTATACAATATATACTCATCCCAACAAATTCTGCCCCCAACGAAAGCAAAAATAAGGTCAAGCAAAGACAGTGATTTACAAAGGAGAGGAACCAAAAATAGTGTCAGTTTCTGCTAAATAAACACAGCTGAAATGTATGAAAATGGAGAAATATAGAGAAAGACTTCTGATGGGGCAAGATAGGAGAGGAGGAAGAAACATGGACCTTTTGAAAGCCAGTCTCTACAAGATGCCTTTTCTATTGTGTGATCTGTGCTCTAGCTTTATCTCATAATAAGGATTATTTTGTGTGGCTGGAGCTTGTTGCAGGCAAGTAATTCTTATAAATAGGCTTCACTGTGGCTTGATCATAACTTAACATATGTTTATGGCCCATGTAATATGGTCCTGGAACACTGTCTGGGCAAATTAAAGGTGTAATTCTCACTTACCTTCTCTCCTTTGCTGAATCAGAAGACATTTTCAAGGCTAGTATGGTATTGCTCTCAACACAGTAAGCACGTTCTGCTTAAAGCCATTATTGTCAGAAGATAGTAGAAAGCCAATGAGATGCGTTGTAAGAAACAGCTGGAGGTTAGGCTGTTCCAGCTAAATGTTGGCAGACATTCTGTATTTCCAGAGTTGTATATACATAATATCCACCTGCAATCTCTGGATGTTCATTTTAGGATGGAATTGCATGCTGTGCCTGATTTGGGGCTACCACTGAAAAATAGGATCATCATCTCAAATACTCCCTCACATAACATCAACAATCACTTGCTAGGAGTGTGCATTGGATTTAGAGAAATTGTGAGTCATGGGGGGGGCTTACCTATCCAAAACAGAATCTCTCTGAAGCACCTCAAATGGAAGAAGGACTTCTGAAATGTCTTGGGATACTTCAGAGATATGGACATTGAAAAAACACTGCAGACAGTATGTCTGCCAAAAAATTGAAACATGTCTCCTCAAGCTTGCCATATAAGGAAAACACTAGGCTGGAGAGAGGGTGGTGAAAACTCTTTTGTGACTGACAGGTCTAATAAGAGAGAAGATTCACTTAATCTTCCATATTGTTTGGGGGCTATTTGTGTGAAAATAGCAAATTGATTATTCTAGCCTATTCTGCAGTTGCATGCTGTGGACCAGGAGAGCCTGCACAGGAGTGTCATCTTCAGACCCTATAGACAATGGGACAGCCATGTCCTCAGGTTGGGTCAGTGTAGAAGGGGGTGCTGCGGGTACCCCCTTGAATGGGGCGACTTGTGCATCATCTGAATTCCCCTCGGATACAAACTGGAGATGCACATTTGTGAATAGCTTACTAGGCTCAGTCCCAGCCTCACACTGGAAGGTTTCTGGATTTCCTAGGGTAGGAATAATGCTTGAAAATCACACACACAGAGAGACACACACCTTGTCTCCTGCAACGGAACTTTGCTTAACATTTCACATTTTTGTTGCTTTATGGCTATATAAGTAAGGATAAATAACTGTACATACCAGGTCAGTAGAGAGGGATTTGGCACACCGTTAGCTATTTCTTCCTTCAGTCCTTTGTGGGTTTCTTTTACAGCTGTGAAGATGATCTGTGCATTTGTTGTTTGGATAAGGTTTAAATATTATTGAAAACCCATTAATAACAGAGACACTTTTCATAGCTTTAAAAAGCTAGCTGGATTTATGTGGAGCAGATCCTTAGCATATGACACAGGGACTTACATCGAGTGTGTTAGTAATACAATAAATATTGTTTGAAAGTAGAAATATATTTATAGTGTGCACAGTGCAAACAGGCTAACACAATGAAATGGGAAAGCTTTCAAGATATAGAATAGTATCAAAGAAAAAATAATAATGGTAGAATTTGTGCCAGATTTTTTATGAAGCAGAAATTTGAAAATCATCTGGTCAAGATTATTTTGCTTTGTTGAGTGCTGTTACTATTAATAATATGGACCTTGGATGAAATTAATAGCCTAGATATGATGTTGAGTGCACAAGCTATGCATGGTTTCTTGTGTTAATGCAATTGTGGTCAAAGTTTCACTTTGAATTTCAGTTACAATTGCAGACATTTTATAGGCAACTTAAAAGATACTAGCTTTTCCATACGTTATTGGAATAACTATTAAGCAGAATTAGGAATGTGCAAGCGAAAAGCTTAAAGAGAGCCTATTTTATGGAAAAGCACTAAGTGCAGAGGGATAGTTTATAGTATCACATTATCTTGGTCATCAGCAAATACTTGCATGCAAACATTAGAGGAAGAGCTAGCTGGAAGGAGCAGATCTTCATCCTAATAGTAGCGGAACGTGAGCTAATGTAATGGAGTGATCTATTTCAGCAGCTGGGCTACAGGTATGAAGAGTAAATCAAGCAACCATTGGCGTGAGGTATTAAACGCCTCTGCAAAGATGGAGTCCGAGCATATAAGGCACTAAAATATTTCATCTTGCTTGCAGCCTAGCATAAATGCTTTGAGTTAGATTGAACACTTTAATATTTATTGGCACTGCAGCGGCAGGCTACGGAAAAGATGCAAACCTGTCTGTGGCTACTGTTCTGCTGAAGGGAAAGCCTGTTGGGTGTTGTCCAGAGCACTTTCCTCAGAAGCAGAGATGAATGCAGAGATTAAGTATACTGCTAAGATCCTTCCAGGACAGAATGCCACGTTACAAAGAACATGGGCTGCGACTGAGAACATCAACCCCATGGTGAATCCTCCCTCCTCCATAGTGGCTAGTTCAACTAGTCCCATCTAATTACTTCACTGCGATATCCATTTCTCCCTGTCCTGCCAGGGGCAACCATTGATATGGGGGAGCATGGCTGGTGGGGTGATTCACTCGGTGAAGCTGCCAACAGCGAAATGTTACAAAGAGGGAGAGGGGGCTTCCTTTCATTGCTGGGAGGTAACAGTGGAGGCAGGGGTGCTATAATAACCAACACAAGTGCGCAGTGGCTGAGTGCGTGGTTGCTTTTGATGACGTGAGCATGCTGTGCTGGGCAACCATCCACTCAGCAGCCATACACATATACAATACAGGCTGCAGTAATCCCACCTTCACTGCCAGCTCCCAGCAATAAAAGCTGAGGGCAGAAAGACCCCTTCCTGCACTATTGCCATATCATGATGAATGGCAGCTTCCCCCAGCACAGGGCTGGACAACCTTTTGGGGGTCAAGGACTACATGCCCTTAAGGCAAACAGGCTGGGGCCATGTACCAGTGGAGGGAGGGCCAAAGCCAAAAAGTAGTATTTTCTCTTTCTCTCTTCACTCTTTCTTTCTCTGTCTGCAGTAATCTTCTCCACACACACATGTACCCTCGCTGTAAAATAACCACCATCTTAGGAGGGGAAAAGTTTTAAACATTGAAATTTGCCTGCAATATATTCAGAGGTAGGGAAAATATCACCTTTTTCTAGTAACAAAACATCATTTAAGTCTGGGAAAATGAAGAGAGATTAACAATTAATTCTTATTTCCCCTGGATATGTCGACATGCCTCCATTATAGCTAGACAAATAAAAACTTGGGGAATAATCTAGCACTTTTAAGTCCCATTTGTTACAATGGAAGAGTTTTAAACTTCTGCCATTGAGCTCTAATTTGCTTAAATTTGACTGAATTTTGCCTATTTATGTCTGATGTAGCATTATACTCACATTAGCCTCACTCCATTGCCACTAGTATGGCATCTGATTTGCATGTAATAAAATGGTGTTAGTCATGCAGCAGGATGACTAGCATTTTGATATCCTGTTCCCATATAATGGAGGAAGATTAATCTTGTTGCCACTGCTTCATCAATTGACCAAATATAGGCAAAGATTTTTCATTAAGTTATGAGGAAGACATTTGAAAGCACTGCCAGAAATCAGTGTCAATTTTAGAATCTTTTACTGAAACAAACGAATGAGATAGAACGAATAACAGAAAGATTGAGAAACCTTATATACCAAATGGAAGTCATAATAAAAGAGATCTAATCCTCTGGAGGTATTCAGTGCTAATGGCCCTCAGGAAGGTGCAGCACCTGCCCAGCGGGTTCCCATGTGATCTGCACCTCCCACAAGATTCTATTGTTGAAATGCTACTAGAGTTGTATCGGATCTTGTTCCAAGGAAGCAGCAGCTACTGTTCTTCAATAAGTTTTGAAAGAGGCCAGAATGCAAGTCTGGTAGACTTGCATTTAAATAAATTCTTTTGCTGATCTACTGCTTGTATCCTTTTGTTTGGTATAATTTCTTTTATCAGTATTTTATGACACATTTATTGTATTTTGTTTTTAGAGAACTTGTTGGAAACTGCTCTAGCATTACAATGTAATGAACAGCAGTTTATAAATCTATTGAAATTTGAACCGATCTTCCAATGAAGCATTAGAAAGAGATTGAGAGCAGCAAAGAGTTTCGTAAGACGAAAGAAATTTCCCACGGTTTTTGCACTTCCCTAGGTTGCTAAGGGATTTTGCATAAAACAAAAAAGTTTGCAAAATGTGTACATTAGGCAAAACCGCATACAAAAAATGTGTATATTAGGAAAAAATAGCAGTTAAAAAAACAGAAACAAAAAGTGATATGAACATGTGGAGAACTGAACATAAGAGTGGTAAAATGAGGAACCAAGAGAAACCAGAACTGACAGATTCATCCATCCCTACTCTGAAATGATCCCACACATCTAAGGCTGTGTATGCCATGGTTTTGCAGTAGCACAGGGGCGAGAGGAGTACAGATTGAGGCAGTGGGTGCATAATTCAGCCTTTGGGGAAACCCAGTGTTCATCTTTTTGGAAAGCAAGTTTCTGGCTCAAGGCCTGCTTGAAAATTCATAAGCCAAAGGAGTGGCTGAATAAAATTTACAGTAGTTGATGTTTTACCCTTGCCTATTCCTACTTTTTTGGAATATGTAGATTGTGTAGTAAGACTAGAGCCAAGGTATTCAACTTTTGGGGGGAGTGGGGGCAGGCACCCCCATAACATGTTATGAGGTCCTGTGGAACCCTAACCCTCTATCCCTGCCTCTCCCAATTAAAAAATTAAAAAAACAAAGTTAAAATTGGTAATAATCAACTTATTTAATAATTACCAAATGCAAAGGCAAAAAGTTGTCCCAATTAATAATTATAACTTGGATTATTATTCAAGATCACAGAATTCCTGCAGTGAGCGGATGCAAAATTTCATGTGAACCTGGTTGAAAAACACTGTATCAGAGAGATCCCTGAAAAGCTGTTGATTTTCTACTTCTGAAAGTACAAATTGCCTCCAGCATGGCAGCTACCGCTGACACTAATTTCCAGCCACTAGCACTACATGTGGAGATGACCACATGCAGGCTGAATACACACACAGCACATGTTGTTCTTTGACATACTGTTAAGGTTGTTTAATTCCCCCCCCCATTTATTCCACAACTTCTTCCATATGGGGATATGGCAGGTAGAAATAATTGCAATCAATGGCTGCCCTGCCAAGGACAGTTGATTATTGTTGTTGATGAGTTATGCAATTGTCCATGTGTGTGCATCTGTGTGCATGTGCATGGCTGGGGTGGAAATTGCCTTCATGTGCATACAGACATCCTAAATGCACAACTGATGCTGCACCCAGAACTATTAAATGGTGCAAATTTGAAATATGTGGTTTGCATTTATTTTGCTGTGACCAAAAACAAAATCTTCACCCAAAAACTCCTCACCCAATTTTCATGGGGCCATTTGTCCCTGTAAAAGTGTGCATGGGGAATATTCAGTGAAAGTGAGAGAGGTGAATTCTAAGGATTTTCAGGGAGGTGCTCTTATCTTAAATATAAGGTAGCAGAGTCTTTCTTTCTTTCTTTCTAACTAAACTAAGAATGTCTTGCCACTTCAAATGAAAATATGGCTGCCCTTAGCTTTCCTGGGACAGAATTCTCTATGGGAACAATACATTATGTTGTATCATTATTCCCAGAGATAATCTTGGTGGGGAGAAATGGTGTGCTCAGTGGCAAATGGGGGTACCCATTTTTCTCTCTCCAAGAATGCCCATGGAAATTATGATACATCATAATGGAGTGGTGTTTTCATGGGGAATTCTGTCCCAGGAACACGGCCAGCATACTTTGAGAAGTCAAGCTCCCGCCCCCTTTTTAACATATAAAAAGAGAGAAATGAAGAGTAATAAACTGTTCACACCAGTTTTATCCCAGTTATATGGAGAGTGTCATTATTCACTAGGTGGTACTGGACTTGGCTACATCTGGACTGAGTCATGAATTCCCTGTTACTAACTATTCTGTTCTTTTCTGAGATACATAATGTGTCTCCTTTCTAACTTCCTGAATAGTGTGTTCTCTACGCCTTCCATGACAACAGCGTAGCCTATATTGCAATTTAAATGAGAAGAAGGTGATTTATAGTAAGTGAATTTGCCCATTTTGGTTACTCTTAAGGGTGGGGGAAAGGTTGATACTGATATTTTTCGAAAAGTGAGAAATTGAGTCCTCCATTCCCCAAGTCTTTGAATAGCTATTAAAAACAATAGTGGGCTTAACAAGTGCAAAATGTAACAATGTGTATTAATGCCAAAGACATTGCTTGTTTATACCTCTGTGAATGGTTGCCTGGAAAATGGGTCACTCAAGGATAACTGAAGACTAAAAAACGCAGCTAAAATGGCAAAGTCTGTAAGCTGAAAGTCTACCATGACAGCTGTCCTTAACTCAACCCGCTGTGACCATGTGTGACAATGACTCTAACTTGTAGTCCAATTCATGTATTATGCTTGAAGAGGAAATTCCAAACATGAGGGTGTGCATTCTGGCACCGCCTCCCATATCTGTGCATGCTGTAGCCCTGCCCTCTCCATGCCTGACCTTCATATTTTCAGCAGGAAGGGCTGAAGAATGAATGCTAGCATCTTCAATAGAACACTCTTATATCTCTCCTTGCAACTGGGAACCCTCATTGTGCTGGATTCTCAATCATGGGGAGGATCATAAGTATCTCCCTAATTTATTACAAGATTATTGAAAGGCTATATGCCCAATTTTTAGAGTTTCCCCTGTATAATATCATCTTACCCTTGGCAATTTTACTATATTGTTGTTGCACTTGAAACAAAGTCATTTTCTCGTGATGTTCACTCTATAGCTCTTTTGCTAAAATATCATCACCCTGAGGGTTTGCCATTCACAAGCTAACAATTTTACTCTGTCTATTCAGGCCCCTTGTGAACTGAATGGGTATTATCACTTCAGATCTTCTTGCTCCTACATGCATGATATTGTCCTTGAAATCATTAATGGCTTTTGCTGTGGGGTTATAATTTTTTTTCTTCAAATGCTGCCTTCCATAGCTGGTATTTTCTGGAATTATAATAAAACTGCTAAAAGATGTAGCAGCAAATAGCACATTTATTAATTTAGAGTGCATCTGAAAGAACTGAATATATTAATTTTATCTTATCGCTATAATACCTTGAGTTATGCTCAAAAATTAATGAATATATAATTGCCAAACGCAAGAAAGATAGTGAAGTATTTTTAGCATGAGTATTTGAGGACATGGAAAGATGTTTAGAACCTTAACTAACCTTTACACAGAACATTTCCCTGTACTTGGTACATGTTCCTGGAATAATATTTTATTCCTAAACTTGTTTACCAGGATAGTAGGTACATTCGTGCACTCTTTGCTGTAGCTATCATATGAACCATGTAAACCATTGGTTGTCCATAGAACAAGAGGTACTGAACCCTGCAAAAAAGAAAGAGGACTAATTTAAGTCAGGTTGTGAGTTCATAACTGAATGGCAAAATTCGTAGCTGCGAAGGAAGCAGTGTGGATAAAGTATAAGACAGCTGCGGCTGTTTCTGGACCAGGATAGCCTGACCACTGTTGTCCATGCACTGGTAACCTCCAGGCTGGATTACTGTAATGCACTCTATGTGGGGCTGCCCTTGAGGTTGGTCCGGAAGCTGCAGCTGGTGCAAAATGTGGCAGTGAGACTGCTCACTGGGGCAGGTTATCGCCAACATGTCACCCCGCTGCTGAAAGAATTGCACTGGCTGCCCATTTGCTACCGGGCCAAGTTCAATGTTCTAGTTTTGGTGTACAAAGCCCTATACAGCTCGGGACCAGGATACCTGAAAGACTGTCTTACTCCTTATATACCCAGTCGATCACTGCACTCTGCAGGTGAGGGTCTCCTGCAGATACCATATTATCAGGAGGTTTGTTCTGCACAATATAGGAAACAGAGTTTTAGTGTGGCGGCACCTACCCTGTGGAATTCCCTCCCTTTGAATATTAGGCAGGCACTATCTCTGCTATCTTTTCGGCGCCTTTTGAAGACTTTCCTCTTTCAACAAGCCTTTTAAGTTGAGACCTATCCCAGTCTGTGTCTGTGTTAGAATTGCTTTTTAATATCTTTTTTAATAATGTTTTTAACCCTTTTAAAAAGATTTTTTAAAAATGTTTTTAACGTTGTTTGGTTTTAATGTATTTTAAGATCTGTTTTTATGATGTTTTAAAGTGTTTTTAGCGCGTCTGTTGGCCGCTCTGGGCTCCTGCTGGGAGGAAGGGCAGGATATAAATTAAACAATAAGTAAATATAAATAACAAAATGTATTTCAGGGGAATCCCAGTTCTATTTAATTTGCTCACAAGTGATCTAGAGCCTGGGTTGGGCAATGAGGTTTCTGATGACTTCAGATTGTTCAGGATTATTCAGGATGATGAAAAAACAAAGAGTCTGTGGAGCACTCTAATAGGACCTTTCTAACTTTGTGACAAAAGGCAACATAATGGCAAGTAAGGTTTGTATAAGTGTAAAGTAATGCATGATGGGGGGGATTTTGATTTTACATATACAGGGAGGAGTTCTAAATTGGCTTTGATTATCCAGGAGAGAGATCAAGGTGAAAAGGCCACTTAAAACATCAGCTCAGTGTGCTGTGACAGTGTTTATGTGTGAGGAGTGTGTGGCAATTTATTTATTTGATTTATATCCCACCCCATGTTAGGAATTAATGGGAAAGGGATTGCATATGAAAACAAAAATATAATAATAAAATGTAATCATATAAATCAATGATGGGGCAAATAGAGTGTAATTTTTGGTCACCCTATTTTAATATAATGTAGATATGTCAAGCTGAAGAAGCTGGGGGAAATGGCTATTCAATTGATCGATAGAGTCTTCCCAGTAAAGAAAGTTTTTTGTTTGTTTAGGAAAAAAGATTACTAAGGAAAAATCTACTAATAGTAGGTCTGTAAAATCATGAATAGATATCCCATAATTCTAGATACTGAGGACATTCAAAGAAATCGACTGGCAGTAGGTTCAGGAGTCCCAAGCAAGTCCATGGGTGACAGTCCTATTTATAGCAATGTTTAGTGCCAGATTGAATACACTTCTTCAGGGGAAGGAGAAAATAGGCAGAAATGTCTATGGCAGAGGATGTGGTGATATCATAGCCACCCACATACACTTACAGATTTTGGTAAGTATAATGCAAGAAATGGAACACTGACTGTTAATTTTGCTTTCATTTTTTTCTGGACCTGAGATTACCTTGGACACTACTTGTATTAAGGTTGATTTCTGAATATAGTTCTCACTGAATGGTTACTGTTGTACTGAGGAACAATATTCTGCTCTGTGTGTCCTTGGTAGACCTCTGTATTTTGTTACGTTGTGGCCACTATGTGGGAAGAAACTTGAAAGACTGGACATACGCTGCTGCATAATGCCATTGTTGACAATGATCCAACAAAGCTGTGTACATACAGGCATACCCCGCTTTAACGTTCGCAATGGGACTGGAGAGTATGCTTTAAGCAAAAATCTACTTTAAGTGAAGCAATTGTCTTCACTTGTACTGCACGCAATCACCACTAGATGGCAGTGGCGTCATGCCAATAAACTGTACGTTAAGCGGGGTATGGGGACGTATGGAGCATGTACGTTATAGCGAGGCGACATTAAGTGAAGCGACGTTAAGCGGGCTATGCCTGTATACCTGATAGTGTCTTTTCTTCTGGAATCTCCTGTTTTCAACACTATGAACTGTGCCCAGAACAAAGTCTGATGACAATACCTGCTTGAGGAATTCATTCTTTGTGAATTTCGATATAAACCAATCTAATGCATGCCTCTGGGACTGAAGTGTGGACCAGAATGCATTTATCCTTCAGATTTGAATGCATTTATCTTTCAGATTTCATACTTCAAATTTTGTAGTGCAGCTCTTTGCCCCCACAC
Organism: Rhineura floridana; assembly: GCF_030035675.1. Lineage (NCBI taxonomy): Eukaryota > Metazoa > Chordata > Lepidosauria > Squamata > Rhineuridae > Rhineura > Rhineura floridana. The sequence continues at coordinate 14,782,143 of NC_084484.1, forward strand.
AAGGAAGACTCGTGACACCAGACTGGTATAATGTTATATTTATTAAAATATAACATCGTAAATCAAATGCAATACAGCCAATTATTCAAATATCCAACTCTTCGGGCAGGTGAGGCTAAACCTAACAACGAGGGATTACACCCTCACCTTCTAAAGGCATCCATTCACGTCATTACGTAACCCAAGAGTCAAGGACGTGTGTGAATTCCTCCCTCCTTGCTTTTGGAGCCAGCTGTGTGGTTCCCACCTCCACACCATGGCCCCGCCGTACAGGCGTTCACCCTGATGCGCAAGCAGGTCCCACAAGGACACAACCCAGATCGCCACCAGACACCAAGCCCTGATGGTTTCCTGTGGAGTGCCCTTTTTCAGGATGCCTTAACCGCCTAATTTTAACCCCCATATACCTCACCTGCCCGAATTCTATGCCACAAGAGGGGATCAGCTTAAGCTTGGTCCCGTCCACCCAATGAAGATAACAAACCCCTTAATCCCCCCATAAGATCCTCCAAAAAAATGTCACACCCTTGCTCAGAAAGATGAACACCATCATCACGAAACAGATGTGGGGCATGGAACTTAATCCTTTCATGAGGAATAACTGCCCCACCCAAGGACAAAACTAGCTCCCTTACCTTCCTATTAACCCATTTCCTAGATCTATCTATCTATCTTATTGGGGTGCAATGCACCCCTCCAGATCCTTCTAACAAGCATTTCGGACCATACAATTATAAGATTGGGATATACGCGGATAAGCCATGTGAGATCACGCATAACTTTCAGCAGCAAATCCAATGCAGGACGCTGCACCAAATCATTTTCTCCCAAATGAATCAACACGATGTGTGGCCTATTAGCAGAGGACATGATTTGGCACATGGCAGGCAACAACGCATCCCATAACATGCCCCTCCGTGCATCCCACTGAACTGTAGCTGAGGCTGACAGCTGCAGCTGTGTGCCCGGAACAGAGGAGGATGCCCTCCGGTGAGCCCAAAACAAAATTGAGTGGCCACACAAGACGATCCTCACAGGAATTGGGATGTTTGTCAAACCTAAGGGTAACAAAAACAAATTCCTCTGTTAAAACCTGACATAAGACTTGAATGCATCGGAACGCCACCTGCCAATCGCCTGTATATCGCTTATACTCGTGCCCACGAGGGCCGCGGCCATAGCCGCACCAATCCAGAATGAATGCAGCCCATAGACTCCAACAGCTCAACCACTGGCCAACAAGGCCTGCCGAACAACGACCCAAAATTGAAACTGAGTCAGGGCAGTTCCATCTGCATGTAGAAACAAATAACGCTGGCCCGCTGGCCGAATGGATAAGAATTGCTGCATTGCAGACACAGGGCACAAATACTGGGACCTGGCATTGTTGTAACCACGATACTGCCACGGCCCTTTTGCCGCATTGCAGACACAGGGCACAATACTGGGACCTGGCATCGTTGTAACCACGATACTGCCATGGCCCTTTTGATCGGTCTTAGAGACACGCAGGGAGAACCTCACTATAACCGCACCTAATGTGCAATCGCCAAAGCATAAGGCTCGATTAGTCACATCACGCTTAGAAGGGGCAAGTATTTCACTAGGGCGAAAAGCACCATAAAACATCATCAGAGTTACTGCGGCGAACAGGTGCGACTCATACTGAGATGAGCATAAAGAATTAAATAGTGCCAGGATCTGGAGGAGGACATCGGGCGTGATTGGCCTCCTCCGGCCAGCGGACCTGGGAGCGGAACGCGACCAACCCACAAGGACCTTTCTGACCCTAAAATCTACAGAATGATCCGGCAGCCCCCTTGCCTTGGAGTTAAAGGCTAGCGCCGAGAGGTGGCCGGCGATAGTGGAAACAGAATTATTGTGCCCTTTTAAATATATCATAAACTGCAATAAATGAGCCACAGGAATAGGCCAGTCAAATGGCAGCTTCAAGCCGATGAGGAAAGCCTGGAACTTCGCAAAAGATCGCTTATACGCATTTTGAGTACTGGGAGCAAGAGCAGCTGCGATAGCAACCCCAACTTCTAGTTGCCAAGGTTCCACAGGAAAGGAGGGATTGGTACTGGATCCGGAGCCGCGCCAGGTGCAAGCTCCTGAAAGTGCGCCATATGTAATTGGGAAAGTGCATCAGCAAGTGTATTCTGCAAACCTGGAACATGTCTGGCCAGGAATAAAACATTAAATCGCAAGCATTGCAATACAAAAGCACGCACCAAGCGCATCACACGAGGAGACTTGGAAGTTTGGGCATTAAAGGACTTCCCGGAAGGAGTGCTGGCTGGTGGTTGTCTCTGAGGGAGCTCTGCCTCAGAGGAAGCTTTTTTCAGTTAAAAGCTGGTCAAGAGGAATCTTTGACTGGCGTAAATGTTCTCCAAGATAAAGGGGAACCAAAGAGATTATCTATGAAACTTCGTTGAGCTGTAGATGGCTGGATTTGATCAGGAATCCCCTGAGATAAGAAGGCATATCTAGCAGGGGAAGACGGAGTCCGGATTCCCAACCAGCTGTGCTGAAAATAAGTGAGACTTTTTTTTTCCTTTCAAAAAACGTTTTTAACGAGGGAGCCTCCTTCTGTCTAAATCTTATCATTTGACTTAAATTACTACTGTAAAAGAGACTTGTTTACGAATCAGCAATTCAGAAATCTGGGTGAGTCACACTTTTTTTCTTTTATATAAAGTTAAGGAAGAAGGGAGCAATTAAAAGAACTTGTTTTATTTTTTATGACAAAAAGCTGGCTTAAATTTGGAATTACAAAGATTAAAACGGATAGGAGGCAACTTATTAGATAAGATGATTTGATTATTTGAAGGAAATATATCTGAGACTATTTTTTTATTCCTTTTTTCTTGGATTATTTTTTTTTGAACGAATCTGCTGTTCGTGTATGTTACTAGCTGTTGGATGCTGAGAACTGGATTTGTTTTACATTCCTGAACGTGCTGGAGATAAGAACCGTGCTGGTTAGATCATATTAACAGGCCTGGAATATTAACTCTTTTATTGTTGGAGGAAAAAAAGAAACAGTTTGCCTCTGAGTTTGGGAACATTGACTAATAATAGAAAAGGGTTTTTTTTTTCCAAGAATGACAACCAGGAAAGCAGCTAAAGTTTTAGAGCGAAGAGGTTCAATTGATACACAAGAAGGGATAGACATGTTCCAGAAAATCATGGAGGGGATTAATGATTTTAAACAAGAGATGAAACAAGAGATGAAACAGGACAGACAAGTTTTTAAAGATGAATTTCGTAATATGAAAAAGGATTTTAAAGATCTGAAAGATCATATCAAAACAGAAGTGGATGAGATTAAAGATACAATTGGGCAACTAACACAGGACGTAAAAAATGTTAAAGACAAGGTGCAAACCTTGGAGAATAGAACAGATATTTTAAATGTGGAATTGGAAAAAAAATTGGACTATATTGCCGTTATGGAACTCAGAGGTAAAGAACATTGCTTGAGATTCCGTGCAATTCCTGAGGAAACAGGTGAAGATATCAGAGAGAAAATTGCTAATGCCTTGGTAAAATCCTTGGATTGGGATGAAGACCGGATAGAATTTGAAATAGATAAAGTTTATAGAATTAATTCCAGATACGCAACAATGAAAAAAATCCCAAGAGATGTGCTTGTTTACTTTCTAAAAAAGAAGACCAGAGATATGGTTTTGCAACATCATTTTAACAATGTCTTCAAAATTGACGGTAAAGAAATACTGGTGATGAAGGAAATTCCTATTAGACTTCTACATAAGAGAAAAGAATATGCTTTCTTCACAGAAAAACTCAAACAATGTAAAATTCAATTTAGATGGGATGTTCCAGAGGGAGTGATCTTTACATTTAGACAACAGAAGTATCGACTGAATACTGTTCAAAAAGCAAGGGATTTCTTGAGAAAAGCCTCAAAAGACATGGAAGAAGACAAATTCAAAGACATGGATATAATTCCTGGGAAACAAAGTCAACAGAAACAGGTAGAGGAAGAAAAGGATGATGATGAATTAAAGGGAGCAACAGGTACAGACTTTTCTAAAATACATGCCTAAAAATGGATTACAAATTTCTAACTTGGAATATAAATGGAGCTAATACATCGCAGAAGAGAAAGAAAGTATTTCATTATTTGAAAAAATTAAAATTGGATATAATTTGTTTACAAGAAACTCATATTAAGAAGAAAGATTCTAAATATTTGATCTGTAAAAATTTGGGTGAATAATTTATTTCGGCAGGATCTAAAAAAAATGGTGTTGTTCTTTATATTAACTCACAGTTGTCTCCTAAATTGATATTATTGGATGATAGTGGCAGATTTGTGGGAGTCGAAATTACCATACAGGGTACAAAAATTGTGATAGTGGGCATTTATGCCCCTAATGAAGATAAAACAAGGTTTTATACAGGACTCATGGAAAAATTATCAGAGTTTGCATATGATCATTGGTGTGTCATGGGTGATTGGAATGGGGTAATTTCACCAAAAATGGATAGACTTTCTGAGAAAAATATTAAAGAGACACAGGGCAAACTGCCAAAGATCTGCTTTGGATTGATGGAAAATTTAGAATTGGTGGATGCTTGGAGATATATAAATGACAATGCAAAGGAATTTACTTACTTTTCAGAAAGACATAAAACATTTTCGAGGATTGATATGATTTGGATGTCTAAAAATTTAGTGAAAGATATTTCCAAGATGGATGTATTACCAAAAACTTTTTCGGATCATAACCCTGTGATATTGACTTTAAAAAAAAAATCTTGGATTTAGATGGAGACTAAATGAATCTTTATTACAGAATGATAAAGTAGTGCAAGAATGTAAGAAGAAATTAAAAGAGTTTTTTGAACACAATTTATACAAAGGAACAGATGAAAATATTGTTTGGGATACAAGTAAAGCATTTATGAGGGGATATTTTATTAAATGTAATTCTGAATTAAAAAAGAAGAAACAACAGAAAATGCAATTAATTTTGGAAGAAATAAAACAGAAAGAGGAAGAATTGAAAAAGAATCCAACTAAAGTTTTCATTATAAATCAAATTAAAATGTTACAGAAACAAGTGTCAATGTTGACAGAGAAATTGAAAGGAAATTAAATTTTGCTAAACAAAGGACTTTTGAATTTGCAAATAAACCAGGGAAATGGTTGGCATATAAATTAAGAAAAGAACGACAAAAAAATCTCATTTTAAAGATACAAGAAGGAGAAGAGATGTTGACAGACAATGTAAAAATCCAAAAAGCTTTTCATCAATATTATTCAATGTTGTACAAATGTCAGGAAATTCCTTATGAAAAAATAGAAGAGTATATATCTAAGCAGAATTTGCCTAAAATCACAGATTTCCAGAGACAAGCTATTAATGGTCCTATTACATTAAGAGAAATATCTGATGCAATAAGTAAAATTAAACTAGGAAAGGCACCAGGACCGGATGGATTATCGGCAGCGTATTATAAATGTTTGGAGGAGGAACTCTTGTTACCTTTACAATGTACAATGAATTCAATTTTGCAAGAGGGAAAGATACCGGATAGTTGGAAAAATGCTAATATAACATTAATACCGAAAGAGGAGCAGGACCTAACTAAAACAAAAAATTATCGGCCAATATCTTTATTGAACAATGATTACAAAATTTTTACAATGATTTTGGCAGAAAGAATGAAAATAATATTGCAACAATTTATTCAGGAAGATCAAGCGGGGTTTTTACCTAAAAGACAACTACGTGATAACGTCAGGAATGTTTTGAACGTGTTGGAATATCTAGAACAATGAAATGACATACAAGCAGCTTTGATTTTCTTGGATGCTGAGAAAGCATTTGATAATTTGAATTGGAAATTTATGTTTAAGGTTCTAGAGCAAATGGATTTTGGAGATAATTTTATAAAATGGATCAGATCTATTTATACATCACAGAAGGCACAGATAATTGTCAATCGGGATTTAACGGACTCATGTGAAATACAAAAGGGTACAAGACAGGGATGTCCACTGTCCCCTCTTTTATTTATTTTGGTTCTAGAAGTGCTGCTTAGAGACATAAGGTAAGACAAAAGGATTTCGGGAATAAAGATAAAAAAAGAGGAATATAAACTGAGAGCATTCGCTGATGACTTGATAATTGTATTAGAAAATCCCTTGGAAGGAATTAAAGTATTGATGGATAAATTAAAAGAATTTGGACCATTAGCAGGATTTAAGATCAATAATCAAAAAACAAAGATGTTGGTGAAGAATTTATCTTTAAGGGATCAAAAAGAGTTAATGGAGAAGACAGATTTTAAAATAGAAGAAAAGGTGAAATATTTAGGTATTATTATGACAAATAAAAATTCAAAGTTGTTTCATAATAATTATGAAAAATTATGGACAGAGATTAAGAAAGATTTGTTAAAATGGGATACAGTTGTCATTAATGGGTAGAATATCTGTAATAAAAATGAATGTATTGCCGAGAATGATGTTTCTATTTCAAACAATACCTGTCATATCCTCTGATTTACCTTTTAAACAATGGCAAAAAGATATTTCTAAATTTGTTTGGCAGGGGAAAAAACCAAGAGTTAAATTTAAATTATTACAAGACGCCAAAGAAAGAGGAGGACTGGAGAAATCTGAGACTTTATTTTGCTGCTTGTTGCTTAGTCTGGATAAAGGAATGGATTGTATTGAGGAACAAAAGATTATTGGATTTGGAGGGCCACAACCTGAAGTGGGGATGGCATGGATATCTATGGTATGATAAAGTAAAAGTTAATGTGGATTTTAATAATCATTTTATAAGACGTCCTTTGTTGAAAATATGGAATAAATACAAAACAAGGTTTTTTTTGAAAATACCACTATGTGTTTCAAGTCAAGAAGCATTTTATAATAATAATAATAATAATAATAAATTTAATTTATGTGTCACCTATCTGGCCAATGGCCACTCTAGGCGACGTACATACAATAAATATAAAAATACAGTGAAATAGATAAATTATAAGAGCAAACAATACATAATAGGAGGCATTTAAAACAGAAGAATATTAAGCCTCCCCAGAAGTCCCGAAAGCCTGCTGAAAAAGCCAGGTCTTTAAGGCCTTGCGGAACATATTCAGGGAAGAGATGTGCCAAAGATCTTGTGGGAGGGAGTTCCAGAGGGTGGGGGCCGCCACTGAAAAGGCCTTCTCTCTACTGCCCGCCAACCTAGCTGCTTTGGTTGGTGGGACTGAGAGAAGGCCTTGTGTGGCCGATCTTGTCAGGCGGCATGATTGGTGGCGTTGTAGGCGCTCCTTTAGATAAACTGGGCCGAGACCGTGTAGGGATTTAAAGGTTAAAACCAACACCTTGAATTGGGCCCGGAAAACAACTGGAAGCCAGTGTAGATCGAACAACACTGGCGTGATGTGGTCCCGGCGACGACTGTTTGTGAGTAATCGAGCCGCCGCATTTTGAATAAGTTGTAGTTTCCGGACCGTTTTCAAGGGTAACCCCACGTAGAGCGCATTACAGTAATCTAATCGAGAGGTGACCAGGGCATGTACTACCAGTGGGAGCTGATGAACAGGAAGGTAGGGTTGCAGCCTACGTATAAGGTGTAGTTGGTAACAAGCTGCCCGGCTCACAGCCGAAATCTGAGCCTCCATGGACAGCTTGGAATCAAGTACAACCCCGAGGCTGCGGACCTGGTCCTTTAGGGGTAAACTCACCCCATTGAACTTCAGGTCAATGGTTCCCAACCTTCTCTTGTCCCCCACGAGCAGTACCTCGGTCTTGTCGGGGTTCAGTTTCAGCCTATTCCTTCCCATCCATCCACTCACAGACTCCAGGCACTTGGACACGGTCTCCACAGCCAACTCTGCTGAAGATTTAAATGAGAGATAGAGCTGAGTGTCATCCGCATATTGGTGACACTGCAGCCCAAATCTCCTGATGATTGCCCCCAGCGGCTTCATATAGATGTTAAATAGCATGGGAGAGAGGATAGAACCCTGTGGCACACCACAATTGAGAGGCCAAGGGTCTGAAACCTCCTCCCCCAATGCCACCTGTTGGTACCTATCAGAGAGAAAGGAGTGGAACCACCGTAATACAGTGCCTCCTATTCCCAATCCCTCTAGGCGATATAAAAGGATACTGTGGTCGACAGTATCAAAAGCCGCTGAGAGATCGAGGAGGACAAGGAAGGTAAATTCTCCCCTATCTAATGCCCTCCTCATATCATCTACCAGAGCGACCAAGGCTGTTTCAGTTCCATGACCAGTCCTGAAGCCCGATTGGTATGGATCAAAGTAATCCGTTTCATCCAAGTGTGTCGACAACTGATTGGCCACCACTCGCTCAATGACCTTGCCCAAGAATGGTAAATTCGAAATTGGGCAAAAGTTATTAAAAACTTGGGGATCCAAGGAGGGCTTCTTTAAGATGGGCTTTACAATTGCCTCCTTGAGGGCTGATGGCATCACACCCTCTTTCAAGGATGCGTTTACCACCGCCTTGATCCCCTCACCCAACTTCTCTCTGCATCTCATGATGAGCCACCATGGGCAAGGGTCAGTTAGACAGGTGGTAGGCCTTACAGTCGAGAGCACCTTGTCCACATCCTCAGAAGAGAGAGGCTGAAAATGATCCCAGCATACCGGCATGCAACCGGTCAACTCCGATTCATTCACTGTATCCACGGCGCACGGGATCAAGCTCCGTATGTGTTCGATTTTATCAGCAAAGTGCTTAGCCAAAGTGTCACAGGAGGCTTTTAACTGTTCCAAGGGTTCCTGAGCAACTGGACCGACCAGGCTTTGGACCACTTGGAACAACCTGTGGGACAGCACTCTGCAGACGCAATAGAGGCAGTAAAGAAAGCCTTCTTTTCTGTCCTTATTGCCACTTGGTAGGCAGTTACTGCTGCTCTAACTTGTGTCCGGACACCTTTGGAGCGGGATTTCTGCCACCGGCGTTCTAGTCGTCTCACCTCCTGTCTCAGAATACGCAGCCGTGGTGTATACCACGGTGCTAACTGAGTTCTATTCAGGGGGAGAGGACGTTTCGGAGCCACCCGGTCTAACGCCCCGGTGATCTTTCCATTCCACTCCATCACCAGGGTTTCAACTGGGCAACCTTCAGCAGGTTCCAGTTCCCCTAGCGCAGTCAGGAATCCATCAGGATCCATCAGGTGCCTGGGGCGGACCATTCTAATAGGTCCATCACCCCTGCGGAGAGGGTGTGGCAGCGTGTAGTCCATGTTTACCAGATGGTGATCTGACCATGACACAGGAGTGGAAAGAACCACTCCCAACTTCAGAGCACTTTTCTGCTCTCCCAGGACAAACACAAGGTCGAGAGCATGACCGGCTACATAGGTGGGCCCAGTATTACTGAGGTGCAGTTCCCAGGAAGCCATGGTTTCCAGGAAATCCCGAGGGGCTCCAGTGAGAGTGGTCCCGGCATGCACGTTGAAGTCACCCAGCACTAACAATTCTGGGGACAACACTCGTACAGCCGAGACCACCTCCAGCACCTCGGCCAGGGAGTCTGCTGTGCAGCGGGGTGGGCGGTACACCAGCAGGATCCCTAAACTGCCCTTCGGGCCCAACCTCCAGTACATGTAGTCAACAAACTTGGTCCTATGGAGAGGAGATCTGGCAAAAACCAAGGACTCCCGGTAAATGACTGCCACACCCCCTCCCCCCCTGCCCACCCTCGGCTGCTGTGTGCAGCGGAAACCTGGCGGACACATGGCCTCGAGAATGGGTGCAGATGCCTCATCCAGCCAAGTCTCCGTAATACATGCCAGGTCTGCACACTCATCCAAGATCATGTCGTGGATGAGTGAAGTTTTTTGTACCACAGACCTGGCATTGCACAACAGCAGACAAAGGTCGGTAGGAACCTTGCATCCCCCAGTTATCGTCTGGTTTTGGGCAGACCCGGAACAGGGGATGGGTATAATGCATCTACCCCCTGTTCCCCTATGCTGGCGTGGTCTGCCTACAGCACCTTTCCAGCGCCTGCCACCCAGTCTTTCAATGACTTGGCCCCTCACCTCCCCTGTCACATCCCCTCCTGACTTGCACATGCTCTATCCCTGCCCGCCAATCAACAGGCCACCCAGTCTAAACAATAATAGACCATAAACCCACCTCCAAGTGATAAATAACAAAAATAAAACAAAATAAAATACAGTTAAAATCAATATAATTAAAAATTACATCTCAGTCGCACATCCACACATCCATGTATCCATACACACTCCAGTCAACCCAGCACAATATCCTTCCACACCAGCGTCCAAGCCCCGCTCCACAGTAATAGCGGGCAGCAGCAGCAAGAGCCACTGCGATGGTAGCCCAGCAGCGACAGAACAGACCCGAAGCAATCCAACAATGGCAGAGCAGCAGCAACAGTCACAGCAGCCGCGTCCCGCCGCACCAAGAATGACCAGCAGATGGCAGCACCAAGCCCGGCAAGAGAGGTTGCAACGGCAACAACAGCACCAGAGGCCCCGGTGCGATAGGCCGCAACGAAAAAGCGGCGGCGGGAACGGCGGCAGCAACAGCACGGACAACGATGTTCTGGGTGGCAACACAACCGGGCGAGCCAGCGACGGGCAGCAGCACAGTCCACAGCGACAGAAGCGGCGACACACGGGCGGGCAGCGATAAAGAACCCAGTAGTCTATAGACATCCCGAGCAGCAGGTTCATGCACACATACACACACACAGTCTCTGGCCCCTTCAGCAGTTGCTGCTTTTGTAGCTGGAGAGAGACAGGGCCCCACCCTTCCAGGCCAGGTGGAAATCAGCCAGAAATGCAGGGAGCAGGTCTTGCAGAAACTCACACAGGTAGATGGTCTCTTATAGAAGAGAAATGGCTGGAAAAGAGAAATGGTTAACTTACCAAGAACTATTAGAAAATGTGCATGGAGAATATATAATGAAAGAGAGAGAACAACTAATAAAGGAAGGATATAGTTCTCAATGGTTTGCCTATTTACAATTGTTAGAAAGATACAAATTGGATAAGAAAATGTATGGGTTTGAAATAAATAAATCTGATTTTGAAATCGGTTTGTGTACAAATGATGAATGTATAATTGCAAAAATGTATAAATTTTTATTGAAAATGGACATGGAAGAAGAACAAGTAAAAGAATGTATGGTCAAGTGGGCAAAAAATTTTGGTTATAATATACAAATGGATCAATGGGAAAATATGTGGAAAAAAGGTTTGAAATTTACATTATGCTATAATCTTAAAGAAAATTTTTATAAAATGATGTATCGTTGGTACATGACTCCAGAAAAGTTGTCAAAAATGTATAGTAATGTTTCTAATGTATGTTGGAAATGTAAACAACAAGAAGGATCTTTTTATCATATGTGGTGGTCGTGTAAACAGGCAAAATTATTTTGGGCACAGATAGGTAGGATGATGCAAAAAATCTTAAAGATAAATATTCAGTCAAAGCCAGAATTTTTTTTATTGGGTTTTATGGATAAACGAAAGGAAAAGAAATATGGAAGAATAATATTATATATGATTACGGCAGCAAGATTATTATATGCACAAAAGTGGAAAATGGAATCAATACCAACAATGGAAGAATGGCTATTGAAATTAATGGATTTAGTTGAGATGGACAAATTGACATGCCTTCTCAGAGAAAAAACGACAGATACATTTCTTAAGGAATGGAAGCCTCTTTTGGACTTTTTGTTGAAAGAAAAAAATGAAATGATGATAATGGGATTTGACGATTAATTAAGATAGACTATGGAAAAAAGTGAATTTCGTATGTTTTAGGGGACAGGTTTGATATATATTATATACTTATAGCTGATCTGTAACAAATCGGAAGTCAAGTTCTTTTTTTTATTTTATTTTTGTTGTATTGTTTTTGTTGTTTGATTTTGTTTGTGTTTGTTTTATAAAAATTTGAATAATAAAAATTATTATAAAAAAAAGAAGAAGTTTGGGCATTAATAACGGTAACTGTGGCAAAATTATCGCACCAGAAACGCACTGTGCGATTTTGAAATTCCAGTGGCCAGATATGAACCACTACCACTATTGGAAAAAATTCCAGAAATATCAAATCTGAAGTAATTCCGGTAGCCTGCCAACTTTCAGGCCATCGCTCAGCGCACCACTGGGATCTAAATATTACTCCGAAGCCAATGCTTCCGACAGCATCGGAATGCACCTGTAATTCGGCTTCTAAGAGCAATTCCTCCTGCCAAAACGAAAGGCCGTTGAAATCCATCAGGAATTCCAGCCACATATGCAAATCCTCCCTCATCCCTGACATCATCCTTATGAAATGGAAGCGAGAGCGAGCTCCCTACATGGCGTCACATAAATGCCTGAGGAACGCACGACCTGGTGAAATAATTTTGGAAGCAAAAACTAAATGGCCCACAAGTTCCTGTAACTGGGCCAATGGTATCTTCTTCAGCCCTATGACTGAATGAAGCAGTTGACGCAGTACCACCAACGTCTCTAGCGGCAAACGGGAAGACTGAGCTACAGTATCTAACTGGATCCCTAAGAAAATAAGGGAAGTAGTAGAGCCCTCTGACTTTTCAGGTGCTAGCGGGACTCCCAATTCCTCAGTTAAATTATCAAAGGCTTGCATGAGATGTAAGCAATGATAAGACCCAGCAGGCCCCACAAATTAAAAAAAAATCATCAAGATAATGAGCAGAGAAGGAGGATAATGCTTTCCTCCTCAATGCCCATTCAAGAAATGTGCTAAATGCTTCAAAAGCAGCACAAGACACCGAACAACCCATTGGCATAGCTCTGTCTACATAAAACTGGTCCTGAACTTTAAGACCAAGCAAATCACATCTGCAGGGTGTACTGGCAAAAGGCGAAAAGCGGATTTTATATCACACTTTGCCAGTAAAGCACCCTTTCCAGCCTTCCTAACTACTCTCAATGCCTCATCAAAAGAAGTATATCTGACAGAGGCATATAATGGGGAAATACCATCGTTGACTGAGGCTCCCTTCGGGAAAGACAAATTATGAATAAGGCGATATTCCCCAGCCTGCTTCTTAGGGATAATACCTAAAGGGGAAATCCTCAAATTTTCCAAAGGAGGAAAACTGGCCTGATATACGATCGGCAAGTATCTCCTTATTAAGCTTGGCCAGCACTACAGAAGCTAAATTACTGAGAGTGGGCTGATGGACTAATGATGTAGCAATCCTAGGGCCCTCAAAAGGGATACGAAAACCATCCGTAAAACCCTGCAGTAGAAAAGTAGCAGCCTGCCTATTGGGATAGAGCTCTAACAGCTTTGCTAAAGGAGCCAGCTTGATCGGGCTACTGGCCTTGCAACGTACTGCCGCATTTGCCAGACCCACGTTTTGGCTGTTGATGCTCCCCTGTACCTTGTCAAGCAGTATGTGCCCTCTGGCAAGAGGAACTACAGGGACGCCTAGAGCATCGTCCATTGCTATTAAATGTCCAGCATACTTGGTGGGATTGAACCCAATGCCCGCCTTGGCTGGAGCCATAGGCGGTGTCATGAACCTGTAATGGTCATGAGTTATTAAAAAAATCTAATAGCAATACTTTGGCTCCCGTAAGGGACTCTGAGAGACGGTTACAGTTGGAAAAGACAAGCCTTTGCCAATTTGCAAATCTGAGTTTCACTTCCCAGCTGAGGATGGTTAGAGAAGCCTTAACAAGCTGCACCTGTTTATCTTTGCTGATTAGCAAGTGCCTGGTACCCAAGGTCATCCTTGGCCTGTACAGTTGGAAAACACAGTTGGGAGGGGGGCCTGAAGGCGCGAAAATGTGAGAAACATCGAGAAGAAAGTTACATCAGCCAATTCCTGATTGGTCAATTAATCTTGGACCGTTAGGATCTTTTTCCCTTAAGTATAGGGCTAGAGACCCATAGCCTTTGTTCTCTGTTCTCTGCCTATGCTGACTGGCACCAGAGTTCCAAACCTTTCTGCCTTATGGTTCCAGGGGTTGCTTATGGGAAGGCAACCTATGTCTGGTTCCATTGCTTTATGTTGAACATCCATCTCTCTTAGGAGAGGTGCCACGCAACCAACTACCTCCTGTGTAAGTAGTTAGGTGAGTTAGTTTGTTATTTTCTTGTTGTGTGTATGAATTCTCTTGTAAGAACCTAAACCCCTGTTTGGGTGTATGGTCTTAAAGGATTACTTGCTGCTATATTTGATGTGCACTTATATATCTTAATAAAGCTACTTCTATTTAACCTGGTGTGTTCATTGAGAGAAGGGGTGGTTCTGGATTCAGTACCTTGACCAATCTCAGTCACTAACTACCAAAGAAGGTTAAGAAGTTAAAGGCTTGGATTTTAAGTGTTAAACCAGAGGTGCCTGGCAAGGAGTGTAACTGTGACTCTTGCCTTTTAGGACCTTGGTTTTATATATCTTCTGGGCTCAGAGATCCCCTGGCTCTGAGTGGACCAGTATACAGGGGTGGTGGCAGCCTACCTTCTACCTTGCAGGGTTGTTGTGAGCGTACACAACCTTGGCAAGGGTGAAGTAATAGCTTTTTGGTTCCAGTCTCATTTCCCTAAGGGTGGGGGTCTGAGTCTGATGCATGAACCCAGTACCTTGAGGGTCTGGGGGTCATGACATGGTGGTAGAGGTGGGATCGAAGCCATTCCTGCTCTTAAGTGAACACGCTGTGTGAGATAAGTGCATTGCAGCAAATTGTAAATTTGAAAGAGACTTCTGACACAACCGTTTGTTACTTTGGGTAGTAAGGTCAGTGCAGAATGTCACAAAAGATAAAAACCAGATCTCAAAAGAACGGAGCCGAGGATGTGCACCTGGCAGACAATGCGTTGCCTAGTCAGCTTGTTCAGCTGGAGGAAGGTGCTGCTGCTCTGTCGTTTATACCTCAGCCTTCTGCGGATGACAAGGAGATCGTGTTTAAGCAAACTGAGGAAAGTGAGGAGGACAGTGAAGATGAGGAGGAAGAAGATTCTGATGGGGAAGAGCTGCCTAGAAGTATGCAGCATTACCTAGCCAAGCAAATGAAGCTGTTGTCCCTACAGTTCAAGGCTATAAAGGAGGATCGCCGGAGTAGGGAAAGTTTTGCTCGTGAGTTGCAACAACCGCGAGGAGGAAGACCAGACCTCCATAAAAAATCTTTTCCGACCTTTCGTGAGACAGATGACATCTTTACCTTTTTTCAAGTTTTTGCTCACTCTTGTAGAGACCAAGGTGTGCTTAAAAAGTACTGGATGAGTGCTTTACGCATTAACGCTGAAGGCGAATTGAGAGAATTGTTGAACTCTCTGCCAGTGGAGTATGCAGATAATTTTGATTACTTCTATGCTCTGGCCAGATCCCACTTTGCTTTAACAGCAGAGGACTGTTTTCGATGTTTAGAGGCAGATAAAAAAAAGCCTCGGGAAAGCTTCTCAGCTTTTTCTGCGCGGATGGGCAGGAATGTGGAGCGCTGGGCAGACACGGCTGAAGCTGCAACTCGAGGGGAGGTTTTAGATCTGTTTGCTAAAGAACTGTTTTACAGACGTCTCCCTCGAGACCTGATGGCTCTGGTTAGAGACCAGCAGCCCCGTTAGCTGGCTGAAGCAGGCGTGCTAGCAGATCGTATGTTTAAAAACAGAGCTGGAGAAAAGTTTACTCTGTTTCGGAAACCTGAGAACGTTCCTGTGAAACTGCCGGGGCGAGAGAGTTCAGGTATGCAGAAACCATGGCAACCGCTGAGGGAAGTGAAGGGAGGGCACAGCTACTCCAAAGTGCCTTCCGCCCTGACAGAGGCTGCAATACACAAGAAGCCCCTTGTAGAAATAACTTGCTTTAAATGTGGAAAAATCGGCCATAAGGCTAATTCCTGTTCTGAAACCTTGCCTAAGCCCAATCCTGTTGGGAGGAAGAATCCAAGGGTTGCTCCAGTTGTGCATGTAAGAGACTTAGCGTCACCTGGAGCGGAACCCCCTGAACTTTCTTCTTGGTCGTCAGCAGAGGAGAATGAAGGAGCAGAATCGGATTTTGTATTTTCTGCCCCAAATTCACAAGACTGTCCTGAAACTCCTCGTGGACCGGTAGTCAAAGCCCTGTCGGTGAGTGTTGTACAAAATATACCCGGGGGCAGAGAGGGAGAAGAAAAGGATAGTTTGCTACCAGGGAGAAACTATCCAGAACCTCTTTCATCGGAATGTAAGGAATGGGTTCAAACGCAGTTTTCAGAACCCATATATGTTAATTGTGTTCAGGTCATGGGAAGGGTAGATTCGGGTGCTGAGATTACCAGTATTGCTGAACAC
This sequence comes from Rhineura floridana, assembly GCF_030035675.1. Taxonomy (NCBI): domain Eukaryota; kingdom Metazoa; phylum Chordata; class Lepidosauria; order Squamata; family Rhineuridae; genus Rhineura; species Rhineura floridana. The sequence goes on from NC_084484.1 coordinate 14,798,457, forward strand.
CTGGTGAAGCCAGAGCAATATGTCCCAGACTTACAAGTGACTGTCACGGCATATGGACCCAGGACAGTGCAAGCCCGTGTAGCTGAGCTGGTGCTTTCATACAAGAATTGGACTGGGCGCCATAGAGTTCTAGTTCATTCAACCAACAGTTTATGGGACGTTTTGATAGGAGCAGACCTGCTTTTCCTGCACCATAAAGAGACTGAACGTAGGGCGGAGAGGGATGCTCTTGCTAGGTCTCAAGTTTTGTTAGACACCTTGAAATGTAGTGGGAGAGAAGCCAAGGCTTCGAAGGAGTGGGCCGTGCGCTTGCCTGAGCCACAGGAAAGAAGTTCGCCTTTGCAGCCCAGAGGAGGGGGGCTGATGGAATGCAAAGTGCCGCCTGTTGGCTCTCAAGAAATTAAGACAGCTCTATTAAAGAAGGGAAGCCTCCAAAGTTGTAAAAGCAAAACGGAAGCCAACTCGGCTGTTTTGTTACAAGCTGAGAAATCTGATTCTCTTAATGGACATTTAATTATGGCTTGTGCTAAGGTGTGTGAATTTGCAGAGGATTCTTTGGACTTGGTTACAGAGAGCCAACAAGCAGGGGGGATAACTGAAATTACCCTACCCGAAGGTTTGACTCAGGAGCAACGAAATCAATTAGTCCAAATCCTGACTGACTTTAAACCTATGTTTTCCAGTAAGCCTGGAAGAACTGGTTTGGCTATTCATTCTATTAACACCGGGAATCATCCCCCTATGCAAGCTTCTCCGTATCGAGTTACAGGGCGGAATGCAGAAGTAGTAGAGAGGGAAGTCCAAGCTATGTTGGAAATGGGAGTTATTGAACCCTCTACCAGTCCCTGTTCCTCCCCTATTGTGCTAGTGGCTAAACGAGAAGCTAATGAAGTGCGTTTCTGTGTGGATTACAGGAAGCTGAACCAGATTTCCCAAGTGGATCCGTATCCTTTGCCTAGGATGGACCATTTAATAGAAAGGCTGGGAGCAGCAAAATACATCACTACACTGGATTTAACCAAGGGATATTGGCAAGTGCCTCTAGATGGGGACGCTGCTGTGAAATCTGCTTTTGTCACGCATATGGGCTTGTTCCAGTTCAAGGTTCTCCCATTCGGACTTCGAAACGCTCCAGCAACGTTCATGAGGCTTATTAATTCTGTGATTAATGGCCTAGGCGAATTTTCTTGTGCGTATCTGGACGATATAGCCATTTTTAGCCCTGACTGGAAGTCGCATTTGAATCACTTGAGAATTGTTTTACAGAGACTGCAGGCCGCTGGACTAACCATCAAAGCGCAGAAATGTCAATTTGGGTTGGGGGAAGTTGTGTATCTTGGCCACAGGGTGGGGCAGGATCGTGTAAAACCCCTGGAGGCTAAGATCGAAGCTATTCAAAATTGGCCTGTCCCTAGGACTAAGAAACAGGTTCAGTCTTTTTTGGGGTTAGCCGGCTATTACAGAAAATTCACCCCACATTTTAGCAGTGTTGCTACCCCCCTAACTGAACTGTGCAAAAAGACTATGCCAATGCGTGTCATTTGGACTGATAAATGTCAAAGTGCTTTTGATGCTTTAAAGACTATGTTGGTAAACTATCCTGTTTTGAAAGCCCCTGATTTTTCAAGCCCTTTTGTAGTTCAGACGGATGCTTCTAACTTTGGGCTTGGAGCTGCCTTGCTCCAGGAAGATGCTGCTGGAGATTTGCACCCTATTGCATACATTAGTAAGAAATTGATTCCAAGAGAGCGCAATTTGGCTACCATTGAAAAGGAGTGTCTTGCTTTGGTTTGGGCTCTTGACAAGTTACGCCCGTACCTATGGGGACGTCATTTTCAATTGCAGACAGACCATTCCCCTTTGTGTTGGTTGAACAGGATGAAAAACTCCAACCAAAAATTGTTACGTTGGAGTCTGGCCCTTCAAGATTTTGATTTTTCAATCCAGTTCATAAAAGGGCGCGATAATGTAGTAGCTGATGCTCTATCTCGCTTATCTGTTCCAGTTGACTGATATTTGATTCATGCCTATTTTACTGACTGATTTCCCGGCTCTGATGACCTCTGGACTGTTTTAGACCTTGTTTTACTCTTTTACGCTTTTAACATGTTTTATGGACTTTTATAGGATTTTATGGCTTATGACCTTTTTTGAACCTGGACCAGCTTTTGGATTACCCCATTTTTTATTCTATTTCTTTATTTTTTAATAAAGTCTTCTTTTCGTGGGTGTTTTAGGGGTCCCTTAATTTTCTTGCTGTTATTTTGTAATTTTGTTGGATTTTTTGAATATATTTAGAAGGCATAAGTCAAGAAGTAGCTCACCCGCTTAAAATGTATTAATCCTTTTTTTTTTTAATGCTGTATATAGTGCAATGTCGATATATTGATGGAATTTTTGATTGTTCCCTTATCCCTGGTTGCTGTGGCGATGACGCAGAACTATCCAGAGTTCTGACATCATCTTCCCGAAAAGGGGCGTGTCATGAACCTGTAATGGTCATGAGTTATTAAAAAAATCTAATAGCAATACTTTGGCTCCCGTAAGGGACTCTGAGAGACGGTTACAGTTGGAAAAGACAAGCCTTTGCCAATTTGCAAATCTGAGTTTCACTTCCCAGCTGAGGATGGTTAGAGAAGCCTTAACAAGCTGCACCTGTTTATCTTTGCTGATTAGCAAGTGCCTGGTACCCAAGGTCATCCTTGGCCTGTACAGTTGGAAAACACAGTTGGGAGGGGGGCCTGAAGGCGCGAAAATGTGAGAAACATCGAGAAGAAAGTTACATCAGCCAATTCCTGATTGGTCAATTAATCTTGGACCGTTAGGATCTTTTCCCCTTAAGTATAGGGCTAGAGACCCATAGCCTTTGTTCTCTGTTCTCTGCCTATGCTGACTGGCACTAGAGTTCCAAACCTTTCTGCCTTATGGTTCCAGGGGTTGCTTATGGGAAGGCAACCTATGTCTGGTTCCATTGCTTTATGTTGAACATCCATCTCTCTTGGGAGAGGTGCCACGCAACCAACTACCTCCTGTGTAAGTAGTTAGGTGAGTTAGTTTGTTATTTTCTTGTTGTGTGTATGAATTCTCTTGTAAGAACCTAAACCCCTGTTTGGGTGTATGATCTTCAAGGATTACTTGCTGCTATATTTGATGTGCACTTATATATCTTAATAAAGCTACTTCTATTTAACCTGGTGTGTTCATTGAGAGAAGGGGTGGTTCTGGATTCAGTACCTTGACCAATCTCAGTCACTAACTACCAAAGAAGGTTAAGAAGTTAAAGGCTTGGATTTTAAGTGTTAAACCAGAGGTGCCTGGCAAGGAGTGTAACTGTGACTCTTGCCTTTTAGGACCTTGGTTTTATATATCTTCTGGGCTCAGAGATCCCCTGGCTCTGAGTGGACCAGTATACAGGGGTGGTGGCAGCCTACCTTCTACCTTGCAGGGTTGTTGTGAGCGTACACAACCTTGGCAAGGGTGAAGTAATAGCTTTTTGGTTCCAGTCTCATTTCTCTAAGGGTGGGGGTCTGAGTCTGATGCATGAACCCAGTACCTTGAGGGTCTGGGGGTCATGACAGGCGGAAGTCTGTGCATGTGCCAATAAATGCCCACTATCCTCTCTCTCTCCTGTAGTGGGCCTGGCAGAAGTCATAGATCTCAGCCACAGACCAGCATGTTCAATATCCCAACGACGGGTGGAATCCAATGCTGCTCTTTGCCTGAAATTCGTATCATATGTCAACCAAGCGGTTCCAGAGAATTCTCGGAAGGCCCTATGCACAATATCCTGATATTTTATCATGGACAAAGCCCTAGACGGATAAGCCTGTGTCATAACGCCCATATAAATCGTATAGGCGTTCAACCAATTAGGCCATACACGATCAATCTTTCGTTTTATCACTGCCTCACGCTCTTTAACTTCCTGACCATCCTATACTCTCCCCTCCATATTTTTTCTTTCGTTGCTAACAATAAATGATCACCTAACGGAAGGGAAATATCGGCCTGCGGATAAACCCCATGTGGAAGGGGCAAATAAGCAGGTGATGGAGAAGAGGTAGTCGAAGGCAGCTGCCAAGGACTCACGGCAGCCGCCGGCCACGGAAGCTGTGGGTGCTGGGGGACCAAAACACCTCCCATAAAAACTACTGGGTGCGTAGCATCTCCCGACAAAGGAGAGCCAGTCGTTTGTACCTCCCTGTTAAGGGCATTGGAATCTTGTACATGTGTATTGTGAGCTCGTGAGTGCAAAAGTTGCTCACCTGCATCCGCAGCATGAGAGGCAACTCCGGGCTGTGCTGCCAACCCGGAAGCCCTAGGAGTAAACGTGGCAGCATCATGCGGGACCGGCAGCTGATCTTGCATAGTCCCAACAGCCAGCTGAAAAGAAGGCGTGACAGAAGAAACGGAGGCAGGAACAGTTGGCAAACAAGTGGAAGGCGTCTGGGTTGCTGGCTCCTCACAGTGCGCTGCTGCTTCCAGAACTCCGATCCTAGAAACTAAATCAGCAAGAAGACGATTTGTAGGCATTCTGGAAGCCAACCTTGCAGATTTCTTACCTGCAGGAGCGGAACTTGTGCCAGCTTCAGCATCAAGCGGCTGCTTGCGTTCCTTTTCCAGCGCCTCCACCCTAGCCACCAAGGCACAGATGGTCTTCAAATCTTCCTCTTCGTCAGAAGACAAGTTCTGCTGGGGTGGAGGACGCTTTGTCCTTTGCTTCACAACCCGCACCCCTTTTTTCTGTTGAGCCTTCCTGGGTGGCATATTTGTAAAAACCAATCCACACAATTATGCAACATATCAAAATGCAATCTCTACTAGATTATAAAGTTGACAAATTTAATAATAAATGGCACACATAAGTGCTAATTACACTATAACAATACATTTGACTTTTATTATTATTATTATTATTTCTAATATATTAACTTATTCTTTATTTATTTATGTATATATGACTATGATATTGGGGGAATTTTTAAGGTAAAGGGAAGTGGGAGGTGGGGGTGGGGTAATGTATTACACTCTAATAAACTGAACAATAAACCACTATGAAATGTAATTTAAAACTAATGCAATACCTTAATAATGAAATTAACTTAAGCAATAATTATGAATATATTTAAAAGTTTACTCGAAGGAAGATGAGGCAACTGCCAACTAAACCACAGGATCACCAAGCAAACTAAAGGAACTCAACAAGAATGTATGGGGGGGTCAATATTATAACGTTAACGATAGATAGGGCACAATTACTTAAATGCACGCAAACTGTAACAAGAACAAAGAATCAACCAACTCCAACCCTTCTTACTGAAACTTAAAAGGCAAGAACTGTAACGGTAGCACGACAAGGAAATACTAAAGCCTGCGTGTGGGCCCACGCCGTGGGGTGCGTGGGCGGAGCCCGCCGCCCAGCTGATCATCGGAGATCAGATAAAGCAACTGAAGAGGCTTAAACAAGGAAACAATTGGCAAACGAAGCTCTAGCGATGAAAATACTTAGCAGGAACGCCCAAACTGCAAATGGAGCAACGTGTAAGGAGAACAAACGCAGCTGCCGCAAGGTGAAAAAGGCAAGCGCGGGAAGGACGGAGCAGCCTTATATCTGCTGCTCCGTGCCTTCATCTATTGGTTGATTGATCTCACGTGGCTCCTAACTCTTGATTCTAGAATGTTCACAAGCCTTCCCTGTAATTATGGTGTGGGCAAATACGCCCCTTAAAAGGAACGCCATTGTGCAAAAATATGCCCAAATGCATATGAAAATGTGTATTTTAGGATAAAGTACATTTATGAATGTATACTTTGTGAGAAAATATGTCCAATCACCAGACATCACAACAACCCATTCTTTCCTTGCAATGCTGCTTGAACGTTCTGGAGTGTAACCGATCCTGATTTGATCATGGATGAGGGTGCTGATTTGGTGTGTATTACCGAGACCTGGGTGGGTGAGCTGGTGGGAGCTGGTCTGATTCAGCTTTGCCCACCTAGATTCTCAGTGCAACACCAGCACAGGCTGCAAGGACTTGGGGAGGGGAAGGACTTTGTGGTCTACAGAACTTCTATCTCTGTCATCAGGAAACCACCCTGTCTTGGAGCTGTGAGGGTCTGCACCTGGTGTCGGGCCATGGAGATAGTAAACTAGGGTTGCTGCTGGTGTACCATCCAACCTGCTGTCCAGCAGCTTCTCTGACTGAGCTGGCGGAGGCTATCTCGACTGTGGTATTGGAGGAGCCCAGATAGTCCTGGGTGATTTCAATGTCTATGCTGCGGTTGCCTCTAGTGTTCCAGCTCAGGACTTCATGGCCTCCATGCCCTTCATGGTGCTGTCTCAAGCTGTCACTAGTCTGACACATATGGCAGGGCACACTCTCGACTTGGTGTTTGCTCCAGATGGAGGAAGGGATGGTCTGGAAATAGGGGGAGGATGTCACCCCATTGTCATGGTCAGACCACTTCCTGGTGAAGTTAAACTTATGGCTCCGATCCTCCCCTGCAGGGGTAGTGGACAGATTAAAACAGCCTGTCCCCAGTGACTAATGGAATCCACAGATTGGTAGTACCATCCCAGTTAAGGAACACTCTCCGCAGGGAAGCTTGCCTGACACCAACTCTGAAGCCATTTCAGTGCCAGGAGAAGATCTGAGGCATTTTAGATCTGAAGATTGAGAAGTTTAATCTCCAGTAATTGGTTTTAATACTGCTCTGTGGTCTGCTCTTTTAGGTTTTATTGATGTTGTTCTGTTGTATGGATGTATTTTTGCATTTATATTTTATATTGTAAAGCTACCATGGAAAAGTTTATCTCCACTGAATTTATGTGTTAATGCAATGGTTTATTGACATTACTGTTGAACATGTTATGCCCCTTTTTGTAAGTCACACACAGACTTTTTTGTAGTAAGCAACTAAGTCAAATTAACAACAACAATTGAAGGATAAGGTATAAATAACTTTAAATAAGTGATACTGACCATCTTCCTGGTCCCACTCCACATAATTGGCTGCTGAGATTAGGGGCAGGAAAATACTCAACATAATTATGTCAAAATATGAGGCAAGTTATGGCGTTACTCCTTTCAAAAGGGGAAAGGCAAACTTGACACAAATCTGCCATTTTGTGGTGCGTGGCAATTCTGCAGGAGATGGTTAGTCTTTTCTGGAAAGTACAGTTTTGAGAAATGCTAGATGGAAATATATCTTGCAACTTCCACTCTTGCTAGGATGAATGGAAATGGACTGCCTTCAAATCTATTCCAATTTATGGAGACCCTATGAATAGTGTTTTCATGGTTAATGGTATTCAGAGGTGGTTTACCATTGCTTTCCTCTGAGGCTGAGAGGCAATGACTGGCCCAAGGCCACCCAGTGAGCTTCATGGCTGTGTGGGGATTTGAACCCCGGTCTCCTAGGTCGTAGTCCAACACACTAACCACGATGCCACACACCAGTGTTCTAATACATCTAGATCTAGGCCTGCATGACTCGTGACTCATGAAGCTGAACCCAGCCCAACAGCTATGCATGGTAGGTCCTCCAGGGGTTTGCTAAAACTTTCTGCATGATTTCACAAAAACAAAAAATTGTCAAGTACCTCACAATAGGATCCATTCAGCCTGGTGGGCATGGATGAAGCAGTACTAATCTCTGCTTATGTCTGCTTACAATAGCAAATTGTTCCCAAGAATCAGAACATTAAAATGAATCTTGGATGGACTGATTGACTTGTGCAATTCATCCTGTTGCTTCAGTTTAGAAATTACAGCCTCCAGGTACTTAAAAACATTGCAGAAGTAAATGGTGATTCTCAGAATAACATATGGAATCATGCTTTCCCAGATCTTTCCTTGAATTGCTTAAATCACTGTGATGAGAAAATTATCACCTATTGCTACATAGTCCTGCTCACTGGCATAATTCAAACAGAATGTGAGAAGAACTACAGGAAGAAAAGAATTTGATTGTAGTTCTCTGTGTTTTACCAGACATTTGGACTCAAAATAAAAGTGTTATTGATTGATATAGGCCATTTGCTGGAAACTTGGTAAAAGCTGTGTGTTCCAAAGTGAGAAAATCAAGAAGGAAGTTTCTTAGATATGATACTGATAAAAATAAGTGATGGGAATTCACTTTTAGTACGGAAATGGTTGCTTGCAACTGCAAGATTTTTCTGGAGAAAAAAGAACATGTACATTGCAAAGTGTTAAGGGGTTTTGTGATAGTCATTGGTAGGGATTGGCTTAGTTCTCTTTATGCCATAGAGCAAGGGTAGCCAACCTGGTGCCCTAGAGTTGTTTTTGGGCTGCAGGCCCCATCATCCCTGACCACTGGCCATGCTGGCTTCATCTTAAGGGGGTTGTAGTCCAAAACAACCAAAGGGCACCACATTAGATATCCCTGTCATAGAGAGGCGGTGCAGGCACTAGGGCTTTCTGTCTGCCATTGGGTGACGTGCACTAATTCTAGACAGGTAGGAAAAGGGCCCTTGCCTTGGAACAGAAGAAGCAGAAAAGAAGGCTCACACCAGGGGGTCAAGAAGGTCCTAGGACAAAGACAAAAATGCATGGGCAAGGAAGAGAGTCCAGATGAAAGGGACCAAAAAAGGATCCATACAGGAAAGTTTGTAAAGAGAAGAACATTTGAGAAAGAATGTGCAGGCAGGAGAGCTGCAAAAGCCCAGGGGCTACAAAAGCAAGAAGGGGCTGTTCACATCGTGTTTTGAAATGAGCCAAACTCTTGGCTGAAGGTCTCCAGACCAAGTTAGTACTACTTTTGTAATCAAATTAGTTTCAGGTGCATATATTAAGATGGAACAGCAGTGGCTGTTATCCTCCTCTTGTGCTTTAGAATAACAGAATCACAGAACAGTGGAGTTGGAAGGGTCCTATAAGGCCACCGAGTCCAACCCCCTGGCTCAATGCAGGAATCCAAATTAAACCATACCTGACAGGTGGCTGTCCAGCTGCCTCTTGAATGCCTCCTATGTTGGAGAGCCCACCATCTCCCTAGGTAATTGGTTCCATTGTCGTACATCTCTAACAATTTGGAAGATTTGTCTGATGTTCAGCTGAAATCTGGCATCCGCTAACTTGAGCCCATTATTCCATGTCCTGCATTCTGGGATGATCAAGAAGAGATCTTGGCCTTCTTCTGTGTGGCAACCTTTCAAGTACTTGAGGAGAGCTATCATATCTCCCCTCAGTCTTCTCTTCTCAAGACTAAATATGCCCAGTTCTTTCAGTCTCTCCTCATAGGGCTTTGTTTCCAGTCTCCTGATCATCCTTATTGCCCTCCTCTGAAACTGTTTGTCTGCATCCTTCTTAAAGTGTGGTGTCCAGAACTGGACGCAGTACTCAAGATGAGGCCTAACCAGTGCCGAATAGAGGTGAACCAATACTTCATGTGATTTGGAAACTATTCTTCTGTTAATGCAGCCTACAATGGCATTTGCCTTTTTTGCAGCCACATCACACTGTTGGCTCATATTCTGCTTGTGATCAACAATAATCCCAAGATCCTTCTCACATGTAGTACTGCTGAGCTAATTATCCCCCATGTTATAACTGTGCATTTGGTTTCTTTTTCCTAGGTGTAGAACCTTGCACTTATCCCTGTTAAATTTCATTCTTTTTTTTCAGCCCAGTGCTCCAGCCTATGAAGATCCCTTTGAATTTTGTTTCTGTGTTCCAAGATATTAGCTATCCCTCCCAATATTGTATCAACTGCAACTTTGATAAGCATCCCCTGCACTTCCTCATCCAAGTCATTAATAAAAATGTTGGAGTACTGGGCCCAGGACTGAGCCCTGTGGTACCCCACATCTCCCCCCCAGTTTGAGAAGGAACCATTGATAAGCGCTATGTGAGTACGATTCTGTAGCCAACTGTGGATCTACCTGATAGTTGTTCCATCCAGCCCACATTCAGCTAGCTTGCTAATCAGAATATCATGGGGCACTTTGCTGAAGTTGAGATATATTATGTCCACAGCATTCCCACAGTGTATGAGGGAGGTTACAAGATCTAAAATGAGATAAGATTAGTCTGTAGAATGACATTAAACATTGGATAGAAAACTGGCAATTGTGCTGGTGGACCACAGAACACATTTGGGAACCCCTGTTCTAAGGAATGTTAAATATTTTTGAAGACAATAATGCTGAGATATTAAACAGGCTATTTACATGTTTTCTGCTGCTCACATGTCAACAGCTGCTCAATGGAAAGCTGCACACTTATGGAAAACTGTAATTATGGAAAAGATAGCACACCACACAATAGTCTCACAAGTGCAAGACCCTCCAGATTCTTTCTACTTCATTTTAGTTCTTACACAAGGGACACATCCTTTACACAGAAAATTTCACTGCATTATTGGGACATTTGGAAATGACTCTAACCCTAACACCCCATCCTTCATTCTTTATGACGTTCCTTCTTCTTCCTTTCTCCCATTTTCAATTGCACAGCAAGACTTCCATTTTTTTCTGAGGTATACTACTGAATAAGATTTTTTGTATCTCCTCAGCCATGTAGCATGCCTTTGACAATATTCATTACCATATTTTCATAGTTATAACTTATTTCTTGTTATTGTGATCCTTGGAAAAAGAAGCAGAAAATTAGTTAAAATGTCTTACAAAAAAAGTCTGGAAACCACTGCTATAGACCAATTGTTCTTAACCTTTTTTTATGGCCACAGACCCCTCTGAGAATCTGATGAAAGCCATGGACCCCCTGCTATAGACTGTCACTGGATTTCACCTAAACCAAGTTCTGAAATGCCTTCAAAATTTGAGAAATATTGAGGGAAGCAAAAAAAATAAAAGACTAACAAAAGAGTTTTCCACAGCTGCAGTAATACCCAAATCGCTGGAAATCCCATGGAATCTCAGGGGAATTTATATCTTGCACATGTGTGATGAACACTTTTTCCCATTACCCTGTTTCATTTGATGATATTCCCCCAAAATGCACTGGCTCTAAAATTGGAACATTGTAAGAGAAATTCCACTGATCTGGAAAGTGGCATGCAATTTCAGCCAAGAAAATGTTGAGGATTCCTAAGATGGAATGACAAATTGTTATACTGTCATAAGAACATAAGAGGAGCCTGCTGGATCAGGCCAATGGCTCATCTAGTCCAGCATCCTGTTCTCACTGTGGCCAACCAGTTGCCTATGGGAACCCCACACGCAGAACCTGAGTGCAAGACCATTCTCCCCTCTTGCGGTTTCCAGCAACTGGTATTTGGAAGTATACTGCCTCCGCTTATAAAGGCAGAGCATAGCATACTTGGTAGCCATTGATAGCTTTATCCTCCAGGAATTTATCTAAGCCTCTTTTAAAGCCATCCAAGCTGGTGGCCATCACTGCCTCTTGTGGGAATGAATTCCATAGGTTAACTATGTGCTGTGTGAAGAAGCACTTTGTTTTGTCTGTCCTGAATCTTCCAACATTCGGCTTCACTGGATGTCTATGAGATCTAGAGTTATAAGAGAGGAAGAAAAACCTTTCTCCATGCCATGCATAATTTTATACACTTCTATCATGTCACTTCTGACTTGCTTTTTTTCTAAACTAAAAAGCACCAAATACTGTGACCTTTCCCCATAGGTGAGATGCTCCATCCCTTTGATCATTTTGGTTGCCCTTTTATGAAACTTTTCCATCTCTACAAAATTCTTCTGGGGGTGAGGTGACCAGAACTGTACACAGTATTCCAAATGCTGCTGCACCATAGATTTATATAACGACGTTATTATATCAGCAGTTTTATTTTCAATACCTTTCATAATGATCCCTAGCATGGAATTTGCCTTTTTCACAGCTGTCACACACTGGGTCAGCATCTTCATCCACTGCGACCCCTGGTTCTTGTTCCTGATCAGTCATCACTAATTCAGACTCCATGAGCATATATGTGAAATTAAGATTTTTTGTTCCAATATGCATAACTTTATACTTGTTCATATTGAATTGCATTTGCCATTTTACGGCCCATTCCCTTTTGAAGCTCTTCGCAATCCCCTTTTGTTTTAACAACCCTGAACAATTTAGTATCATCAGCACACTTGGCTAACCAACTCCTCACTCCTACCTCTAAATCATTTAAGAACAAGTTAAAAAGCGCAAGTGTTGCATATTGTGCACTGAGGGCACTCCCACGACTTCTGTTCAACAAGCAGATAGTCGTACATGTTTCAGACAGTGCAAAATACTGGAAAGCATCCGCAATCCTGCTGGCTTCTTACCTGCATAATTGTTGTTGTAGTTTATTGGGTTAATTTCTCGAATGCTTAGGTTTTGTTGATGTCAAGGAACAGATGGGCAGAACAGTGCCCTGGCCTAAGTTCTGATCCCCAACAATCTGTAGTAACTTAACTGTGTCCTGATGTTTCTGGTTTGTATTCAACATAGAATTAAGCAGATAGTTCTATTACATAAGGAAAAATCCTTGTGCTGATTTAACAATCTCCTCTTGGCCTCCCCCCATGCACCCACTGAACCTGTTCTGGATTTTCCCCTAACCCACCAGAACAGATTTGGGGATGGCACAGAGCACGCACAGGGGGAGGAGAGGGCAAAAATCTTGTTGTGCCAGCCCTAATTCTTGCACTAGCACAAACTTTTCATCAAATGCTGCCCCTTATTTTTACAAGGGAGAGATACACGTCCTCCTTTTTTTGAAAGTTTCCTAGTCTTCAAAATCCTGTTGTATAATACCAATTAGAAAGCAATTTTTACTGAAATGAAATAAAGAGCACTACGCTGAAGAACTATATTTTTATATTATCAGAAAGCAAAGACTGTAATGCTTTGTAATATTTTATTCACTGCTTTTTTTTCTATATGCTTCCAAATTGAGTTTAATAAAAGTATGTTGAATTATATTGTAACTAAGCCTACCATAAAATACTTTTCCATGTGTTGCAAATCCTTATCAATCTTTGGGAGAATTAACAGACTTGCAATGGTATAGCGGGTAGATTTGCAGTTAAAGATAGAAGGCCTTGCTCTCAGAAAAAAATGGAGACACATTTTAGTGATGCCACACCATTAATGGACAGGGGGTATTGTATTTACAATCACCTAATGACAGTCTGGTCAGAAGGTTTTTATTAGTGTTATTGTTTTTTTTTCTAGATGGCATACTACATTGACTTAAAGCCCATACAAGCAACCTATCACGGAGTGAGCACTTTTACCCCCAGGTAGACTGGTTAAAGATCCTCCGTGGCGCAGAGTGGTAAGCGGCAGTAACGCAGCCGAAGCTCTGCTCACGGCCAGAGTTCGATTCCAACGGAAGGAGGAAGTCGAATCTCCAGTAAAAGGGGTCGAGGTCCACTCAGCCTTCCATCCATCCGTGGTCGGTAAAATGAGTACTCGGCATATGTGGGGGGTAAAGAAAGGCCGGGGAAGGAACTAGCAATCCCACCCCATTTATATGGTCTGCCTAGTAAACGTCGCAAGACGGCACCCTAAGAGTCGGAAACGACTCGCACTATAAGTCCGGGGACACCTTTACTTTTACCTTTAGACTGGTTACGTTGATGCTTAAAGATCACTGTTTACCACATAGCTGCACCTGGTGTGTAATGCCATTCCCTTTGTAATGGGCAAGCTGATATAGATGACCATACTATCCCAGGGAATAGCCTGTTGATCTGAATGGGTTTGCTCTAGTCCTCGTTGACAGTTCAATCCTAATGTGACAAGGGGGAAAGTGGGGACGAGTCTGTTGGAACCCCCCTCCCTTTCTGTCACCTCACGGTCGCCAGCTTCATCACACTCCACACAAATGTCTGCAACAGAGAGCCTTCTCTACTCTTTACACAGATCAGGGTTCTTCCAGGTCGTGCAGGTTGCCTACATGAGTTGAGCAGGCACTCCTCTGCAGAAGTTCTGTTGCCAAGAGGTGGAAGGTTATGAAGGCCATGACAGAGGCATAATGGGGAAGGGGATGGACATTCTCCATCTCATGCAAAGGTAATTGCATGAGAAGGGGAGAGAATGACTGACAAATGTTGTTTTTTATCATGCTGCCAAGTGTAATAAGAAGTAATATTATCAGGTATAGGGCAGAGATGCGTAGCAGAATGTTACAGAATGGTTGGTACATTAGTTGTCTCTGGATGGAACTTCACATTGCAAGGGACACCTGGGCTTTCCAATCTCTGGTCATTTCTCCTTGGCTGTGAAATCTGTGCCAAGTTGATTTTAGATGTGGCACGGTATTTCAATTTTGTAATTTATTAACTTATTTTATTAACTAATTTATTAACTTATTTCAAATATGTGTAGGCTGCCTTTCTGGGTAACACTTTTACAAGGGGTGGAGGTGTTACATAATAGTTTACAGCTACAACTTCAAGAATAATAGAATTTTAAAAAAATGCAGTACCATTTCTACAACACGCATTACTAAACCAGTGCCCTAATTTAAACTACCTTCAGAAAGAACTGGATTTAAGACATACACAGAGAGAGAGCCTAGAGAGGGCATTGTCCAATAAGGCAGTCAAGAAATCTTTCCAATAAATAAATAAGAAATCCTGTGTTGCTTTTAAGTTGTTTTTAACTATTTATTGTCCAGAGAGGCTGTGGGTCAACTAATAAATATAACAAATAAATAAACTTCCTTGCAATGCTTACGTTGAAGGCTGGGATTATTTGGGGGAAAGAAGGCCAGGTGGGAGAGGATGTTTTGTTCTCCACCTTGCACCGGTGCTCTGCAGCATATCTTGTTCTTCAGGCTACTTTAATGCACAGCATTAAAACAGTTTCAGGAGGGCTTTTGTTGTGAAGATACCCTCAGTGGGCAGAGAATGAAACACCCCTGCTTCTAGTCTTAGCAAGTGTCTCCCATCCCTGCATTCACGTCACTTTGGCAAACAGGGCTTTGCAAAACACCTTGCCAAGATAATGCATCGCTCTGACATTCCTTCCAACGTCAACCTTTACACAAACATCTGTACAGGAAAAGAGTAGATGCATCGTTAGAGGCAATGCCTTGCTCTTGCTAATTGTGGGTATAATCATCTTTTGAAGAAAGTGAGAAGATTGGGGGAGGGAAGAGAGAGAAGCCTCTTCCATGCATTTCTATGACCAAGAGAAGTGGTGTATTGTTAGGTGAGCTTTGCACCATCTGAAGGTAACAGTCTGCTGTTAGATCACTATGCCACACAAACCCAACTGATGCTTGCAATTTTACCTGTTTAATTAAGATTTGGAGAAGTTTTTTTTTTTTAAACAAAATAACTCCTGTAAGCAATCCCAAGCAGAGTAAAAGGTAGGACAGAGATGTTTAAAATGTACCAGTGTTCATATTTGCTGTTTACTACAAAGACAGCATGTTCCATTCATTGCTGAGCATGTTGCTAGAAGTGGTGGGTACACACCCTCCCAGCTCAGTCAGAATTTCCAGCTGTCCTCTGGCTCCAGCTCTTATTTGAGGCTGTTCGTGGAAGCACTACAGGAAAGTTCTCTCTCTCTTTTTAATGGTTCTCCCTTCTTTTAATCATTTAAAATTGTAAACTGTAGCTGTAAGCTGCCTTGAGCCTTAGGGATAGGATGGGAAGTAAACAGACAGCAGCTATCACACAAACAACATTTTCCAGCTTTGCATCTGTTTGTCTGTATGACCTTGAGTTTTGAGTCTGAACAAAGTGGGTATTTTTGGTTGATAACTTTGTATTCCAAATGATCTGTCTTTCATTAAATTTACCAGACAGACGTCTGTGACCAGGGATGCCAGTAAGTGAGCTAAACAAGCAATATTCCAAACCATAAGAACCACAGTCCCAAGACAGAATCATGAAAATAAGCCTTTCACATAAGAATCCTTACTGGCAGTTTTTTTCCCCCCTTCAGTGTTGTACAGAAAGACCACAAAAAAGAGGCTAGTTCTTGGCCACTGAGCTAAAATATAAGTCTGAGACAAACATACATAAACCACCTAAATTTCCTCCCAGCCAGCCCAATCTTGCACATGTACATAGAGTTCACCCCTTTTGTTCAACATTTTATAAGCACCACAGGGTCAGCCCTATTGTTAGGCAGAGTGAGGCAGCAGCCGCAGCACCTGATTTTGCTGGTCATGAGAGGTCAGCAAGTTGGAGGTTGTTTAATTTTTTGCAGCCAGGGAGGGGGAGAGATAGTTGACAAACTTGCTGTCTCATGTGCCAAATTAACTTGGCTGGTGTTTGGTACTTGACCAAGAAAGAGGCACCATTTGCTGCTCTGCATAATGTTGCAAAATGTCTTTGGCCAGCCCTAGAAAAAGCTGGTCCTGTCATGCACCTTTCACTTTAATGCTTTTGTCCCAGTCTTTGAGAATCTAGCTGACATTGTGTGTGTGTGTGTGTGTGTGTGTGTGTGTGTGTGTGTGTGTGTGTGTGTGTGTGTGTGAGAGAGAGAGAGAGAGAGAGAGAGAGAGAGAGAGAGAGATTTACTTCCAACATAATCACAGTGCAAGCTTTTTAGATGTTAAGGAGCAAAGCACTACTGTCTCACTTGGGCAGAGAAGTAGATGGTGATGCCCAGCTTTAACATACACCCAGGTGATTCTGCGTTGTCTTAACACACTTCTGCCTTAGAACAAAAGAAGCCCATGGTTTCCTGAGCACTCAAACGGACGTTAAGTTCTCTCTCTTGATCCTGCAAAGGAAACCTTATTAGAGAGGGAGAAACCCTCGCCTGCCTTTATAGAGAGAAAATTAACAGTATGTATCAGATAGGTGAAACGAGAGGAGGATATGAAAGACACCTCCCGTTCACAAAGGGAAGTACATGCCCACACACACACATGCTTGCTTGCTTGCATACCTGCATGTATACACAAATGCTCATGGAAATGGGCTGTTCCCAAATGAAGCTCCAGACCTCCAATACGGAGCTAACTGACCAAACTTTTAAAAATCTACCTAATTTCCATTGCTGGTGCAAAGGGTGTTTAAACAATATTCCGCGTGGCAAATTTCTTTTCCTACAGAATGTTTTCTACATTCCACATACATCTGCTATGTTTTTTATAAAAAGATACAGTAAACAGCAACAAAAAATGCCTGCTCTGTCCCTGATGCAACACATTTGCTTGCTTACTTGCACAATTAGCAGCAATTAAATTTTTGAACCTGAATGTTTTGCTGTTTGCAGCCAGCCATGTGAACATTTCTGATGAGATGCTGGGGGTGAAATATGATTTGAGGCTCACACTATGTATTTGCTACTTGTGTTTTTCCTTTCAGAAGCCTGAGATTACCAAGATATTTTTTGCAATTACTTTTTGTTTCTGAAAACTATGTGTGAGAGAATTTCGGTGTGCTGTCTTTCCATAGTTCTAAAATACAAAATAGGCTTCTCTACTCTATATTTTGTTGGCCTTGTATTTCAAATAGAAAGCTAGGTACAGAGAAAAATAACTTTTTGGCAGACACCTTATCCAATTTCCTCAAATTCTGGCACCTTTATCAGTGCTAGTTTGGCACCAAGTTTCTCATCTCCACACTTGCTTGCCAGAAAAATTACACTTCCCATCATGCTGTGTGCTGTTGTTCTTGTCATCTAATCTTTCATGGGGCTGCCTTGGGAGATCTAGGCTGCTCTTATTAATTAAACATGTTCAGGTGAACTAGATCATCCAATCATATTCAGCAAGTGTTACACAATAAGATGATCCCATAACATTAAAATTGGGGTAGTGTCATCCCACAACGAAAGAGTAGAACAGCTGTAAATAACCATTCACATTTCATTGAATCAAATGACAGAGATGGAAGAAAATCAATGACACTCTTGCAGCTCTGACACAGCCTTATTTGTAAAAGCCCAAACTATTGCATTTGAATGAGCAATGATGATTGTTCGTGTGTGTGGCAGAGCTTTGTGACAAGGGTCCCTTGGAGTTTGTCCCTCAGTTAACATCAAACTGGGACTAACATCTAAATGGAAACACAAACTGCAAGGTCAGCTGCAGTCATGAGTTTGATTAAGTTTTATTGGAAACTACGGCAAAATAATAATAATAATAATAATAATAATAATAATAAACAAATCAGCAATTCTCTGCAGCTGTGTCATTTGGAATTAGGGTTGCCAAGTCAGAATCATCCCAAACCCTGAGATTTTGGGGGCGGGCCCGAGTGAAGTCATGGAGCGGGTCCAAGTGATGTCATGGGGCAGGTCCAAGTGACATCATGAGGTAGGTCCAAGTGATGTCGCAGGGTGGGTCCAAGTGATGTCATTAAGCATGATACATTATGTATCAACCACAGTTGCTTGGTGCATACAATACATATAAAACATTTATCTGATTGGAAATTAAGATATAAATCTTAGCTAAAAGGTGGAACCTGGGTAGGGAACATTTAATCTAGCCAATCTGCTTCTGGCAAAAAGGGTTCAAGTGCCCTCAGGCCAGGCCAGGCCAGTCACCACGAGGCCATTGTAGGAAGAAAGGAGCCTAGTGTTCTGGAGATGTTAGATGGGAGCACTCAGGAGTAAAGACGGATGCCCCCAAAGAGCTACAATTCTAAACACACTAAGGGACTAAACCCCATAGAACGCAACAGGACTTTCTTCTCAATAGATATGGTTTGGATTGTGTTGTTGGTACAGCTTGACTAGGGATCCTCTGCAAAGATATCCATATCCAAGTAGAGTTGGCAACCCCCTGTCTGGAATGCCCTACCCCTACCTTTTAACATCCAAATTTCTTTACAGATTTGATCTTTCACTTCAGAAAGAGGTCTGAGTAATGAGTAAGAAGATTCTCTACCCTTTTCTGTCTCGCCTGTGGGCTGCTATAAGCTCACTTTATCAGTCAACCCAATTCCAGATAATATAACTGACAGAGAGAAAGCACACATGATTTGGTCTACCTTCATTAGGCAGCAGCTTGGGAACAACAATTGCAGCCACTCTGCCCAGTATGTGAATTCTCTTTTACCACTAATGGACAAGAAACAAAAAATGTGCATCATCAGTGGGTTTAAGAAGATTGAGAGGAGCACATGGAACCACTGTTGTTGCTTCTATGGGTGAAAAGGAGTGAAGATAAAAGTAAATGAAATGGAAATAGAAAAAGAAGAACAAAAGACAGCAATGATTTCTTAAATGCAATACCATACCAACCACAACAAGATTCCTACGAGTAAGGCAGAAAACTAAGCATCTCACAACCAGTCAGGATTGCTTACCAAAAACCAAAAATATGAAAAATGAAGAAATATTTGTATAAGCATGACTATCAAATATATTTATTATTTACACAACCTGTAAAGATATTTATAGTGCAATCCTACTTTTACTTATTCAGAAGCAAGTCCCAATGTATTCGGTGGGGCTTACTCAAACAGTGACAGAACTTCAACCTCAAGTGATAAGGAACTTCATTCACACAACCCAAAATTCAGAATCATGCCACTTTAAGCTGTTTTGCAACTGTTTATACTTGTTTTTATGGTTATTGGATTTTAAAGGGATTTATTTCTTATTGTGAGCTGCCTTGGTTTCCAGACTGCAACCCTGCCTCACAGGGTTGTTGGAAACATTCCCATACACACACACACACACTGGAGATGTAAAAATACATACACCCCATATAATAGTTTATTGTCAAAACCAGTTGATCATTGCAGAACATTAAAAAAAATCTGTATTAGTTTCCTACATAATAAAAACAGTGATAAGTAAGCCCTGCCTAATTGCTTTAAAATAGGATTGGAGGGGGAGAGAAAGATATACAACACAAACACGATTCTTTCCTATGTTCACTCAAAAGTCCCATCAATTTACAGCACAATCCTAACCATGTCTGTTCAAAAGGTATTGAATTCAGTGGGGTTTACTCTGGGTATATTTACTCTGGAAAGCAAGTACTGGATTAAAGCTTCAATTTGGGAAGTTTGCAAAATGTTGCCCTCTTCAAAATTTAAACCTGTCTGACTCCAACTCACAAGAGAGAAAAAGACTGAAAGCGTACTTATTCATTCTGTGAGATGTTCAGAAAAGCAGGAAGAAGCACGTTTCTGAGCCTTGGACTAGTCACTGCCTCTTGGCTTCAAAAGGAGGCTATGGAAAAACCCCTCTGAATACCGCTTACCATGAAAATGCTGCTCATGGGGCCACTATGTCAGAATCAACTTGAAGGCAGACAATTCAATTCGACTCTACATTTTGGCTCTGTAATTCCTTGTCAATCACAACCCTGATTTCTTATTGGCTAAAACCCTGAAAGGGCAGGGATTAGAGCAGAACTTAGAGCAACTAAGAAGTGGGGTGGCGGCTGACGTTTTGGTGTATATCTCTGTAACCAGACAACCTAGAAACTTATTTTTTAAAAAAATGAAAGCTGAAAGTCTGGAGATTAGAGTCATCTGGAGACCTGGGGGACCCCCAAAAACCAGAGTCTAAGGCTGAAAAACGGAGATGTGGTAACGCTATTTGGAATGATCCAAAGTTGGCTTGCTCCAATGAAATACCAATTATAACAGGCCTGTACGACTTCAGAATTGCCAAGCTGAATGTGTGTGCATCTGCCATCCACCACACCCTTCCTGGTTTTGCTGTCCTGCTTGGGATGGCAAAAAAGGAGATTCCCAAGCACCTGTCAGGCTGGAATATGTGTTTTGTTTACTGGGTCACAAGTTATGAAGTCCCATATATGGTTGCATCAGCCTAGTTATCCCTGAGAGGGATGGCTTATATACCAGCATTCATTGCTCCAGCCTGGGAATAGCTCCTAGTTTTCCCTACTCCCCAGAATACAGAGTGGAATGAAAGAGAGTTACATCATCACCAGCATTTGGAGGCTGATGCCTAGGCTGGTTGCTGGTGGTAATTACTGTTTGGGGCTGACTGTGCTCTACTCCTCCACAAATGGGGGTGCCTTCTGACTATCATGCATATCTGGGACTACAGTACTATTTGAAGCTGTTGGCCGTAACTCCTTCTGGCATTTCCCATGTGTTGTGTGTTTGTGAATCTTGTGGTTTCAGAATTCAGTGGGCTATCCATGGCATCACGTTAGTTCTGCCCCAGCTTTGTTTGGATCTGACAATTTCAGTGTATTAGCCTTTATTATTAAAATTGGTGTCTTGAGATGTGTGGGTGTGATTATCAATTTACACTTTCACTTTTTTACACTTGCATTGTAAAATCGCTGATTCATAGGGTCGCCATAAGCCGTAATCAACTTGAAGGCGTATAACAACAACAACACTTGCATTAATTTACACATTCACTTTTTTGTAGTATAGTACATAAGGCACTAGTGCCTTGCCTGGTTATTCAAAAAGTTTAGACAAATGGCAAGAGTATGAGTTAGGGAACGGAACACACTGTCACCTCTGTTACTGCTGCAAACTAATTGTTGTGCTTTCTCAGTGGGCATAAGTGACTAGGCCGCTTGCTTTGTGTTTCTTGACTTTCTGGTAGTTCTGTTTGAAGTGGCTCTGTTCATCAGTGAATTGTTTAAAAGAAATAAAAATGACACACTGACTGACACTTTATTCCCCGCTCCAAACCTGCCAAATAATCTCTCTAATCCCAGACATAAGGAAAGTGGTGGTGACTGTGCAGTGGTAAGAAGTGCTGTTAGCAGTCGGAGTTGCACATTTCCAGTGTGGCTATGGGCTGTGGCATTAAAAATATGGTGTGATACTTTTAGTCTCATGGGCCCTTACTCAGATTTGTCCCATCCGGCTAAAATAATTAGTTCTTCCAATACTGGAGGGAAAAGTAGTGGGGCTTGAGAGGTTGAACAGTAATTGTGACCCACAAAATTCCATGGAACCAGGACCTAATGCCCTAGTGCCCTTCCCCATGTCCTTCCTTGGACAGGCATATTGATATATGTGGGTGTGATTAGGGATCCTCAAGGATTTCATTTGGTCTTCATAAGTGAACCAACCTGATTCACTCTTCCTGAACTAATGAGGGAATTGGAAAACAGATACAGTCCTTTGCTCAAAAAACAAACACCCCTCTCAACCTCTACTAAAATGTTATGTTTCAGGGGGTCATATGTAGAAACAACTGTGTGAATTTGCATGTGTGCTTGAAAAAGAACATTCACAGATTGATACAGAAACAGGACAGACTAGAGTTATGAATGAACATATGTGAAACTGACACAAACCAGAATAGACTCATTTGTCCATCCCTACTTGCAAACGGAGAAATGCTGATATTAAACCTTCATGCTTGTACAGATGTTTTATCTTCTTTACAGAATAGCCCACCCCACCCCACTTGCTTCATTGAAAGTTGCTTCTGAAATTGTTTGTATATCGCAGCTGCCTTTCAAATATTTTATAAAAGAAGAGAAATGTCTGTTTTTATTTATTGCATTTATATTTCACTATGCTTTCTCCAAGGAGCTTATTTTTACCTGTTCTTTGCCTTCACCTATATACCTCAGGTACATCAGGGCAAAAGATTGTGATGTGCCACTGAGCTTCATCAGATGTGTAAACTGCTTTTTTGTGCTCCCTCACATCTCCACAGAATGTGTGTGGAAGCAGGATCATGCCCATTTTTTTTTATGCATTGCAAAACCAAAATGGGGGCTTACAAAAAGAAGCATTCTGGGGCAAGAAGTGGAGTCATTTCAGATGTTACAGAGAATCTGTGACAAAAAAGTGTGGAATAATTTAACCCTTCCCTCTCTTGCTGTAGCCCCAAGGAAAATCCTTCTTCTGAAGCTAGTATTGCTTGAGGGGCCGGGGTGGGGGAAATCTCCCATTGGAAGAATGGGGAATTTCCCACCAAAGCAAATAGTGAAATTGCATGACCCAAAATCATAAAGCTTTGATCATAAACTATAAACTGCCTGTAGGGTAAAAATGTAAATGTACTGCCTTCAAGTCGATTCTGACTTATGGTGACCCTATGAATAGGGTTTTCATGAGGCTGAGAGGCAGTCACCCAGTGAGCTTCATGGCTATGTGGGGATTCGAACCCTCGTAGTCCAACACCTTAACCCCTACACCACACTGGTAGCACCTCAGAATTTCCTGTAGCTTATCTAATACCTGCCTTCCTAGTCCTGCACATCCCTTGCTTGCAGCTTTTCTTCACTGCATAATTTGCATGGCAGTGTTAAAATCAGCATAACAAGTCAACTGGCCATCAGCTTGCACTGTGAGTGCCATTCATCATTATTATCTGAATTAATTATATCCCTTTGCCCAGATTCCCTTTACAAAATCACAAGAATAGAAAATTAGCACCATGCTGTTTCCAAATCTTGCCACTGAGGCAAAATGGAACAAAATGAAACAAAACAGGTGTCCACTGTACTACATCCTAAACTTGAACGGATATTGAACCTACCAACAAAATGTATATAGTTCAGCTATGTTTTCAAATTTGCTGTCTGATATATATCAGCAATATTCAACGTTTTCAGGCCAAATCAAGAAGACTTATTATCCAAAATTGCAACAAAGAACCCACTTTGGCGATGGTAGTGGTTGCTGTTGTTGCTTTAACTATATGTGCCTCTTTTTCTCCTCCTTTCGCTAGGATAACCATATGCAAAGGAGGTCAGCACAGAGTCAGTCCCCCTCTGAATCAAGGAGAAATGGTTTGCTTCAGAAAATACTTAATGGGAGACATTCCTTTGCCCCCTGGCACTCCTGCTTCCAAGTCAACCCACTCCCTCCAAGCCAGTGAGCTTACTGGTGACAACAAAACCCATGCACTACATGAAATGGCAGCATATACCAACATAATCAAGAAGCAGTAGCCAGCAATTCCTTTGCCAGTGGGAATCCGGTTGCTGTACACGTTGCCTCTTGCTCACCAGGCTTGTTGTTGGTTCCCATCCCCGATCAGTGTGGCTGTAAGGGACAGCCGTTGCTTGTGTGCCTTTCCTTCTGCCTGCATTTCCAGCAGGGCTTTCCTTCATTTCCCTGCATCTCCATTGCTTTCTGCCTGTCAGCCTATTTGTGTTCCTCCTTTCCTTTGCCCGTTTTTGCTGCCCTCCTTTTGTCTTTTGTTCTCCTTCCTCCTGTTGTCTGCTGTCTCTTCCCTTCTCCCTTTTCTCCCCTCTTGCTTCTGACCCTTCTTCCTTCCTGCCTGCCTGCCTGCCTGCCTGCCTTCCTCTTCACAGCCCCAACTCTTAGGGTCCCCTCCTCCTCAGTAGGCAAAGTCAAGGTTCCATCATGTCTTAAATGAGTTTAAAGCCTGAAACGACTTTGGACCCAAATATCTGAAAGACTGCCTCCTTCCCTACAGACCCTCTCGGGTTGAGATCAGCAGAGGAGGCCCTTTTGGTAGTCCCACCACCCTCAGAAACTTGGGGTGGTGGCAGCCTGGGAGAGTACATTCTCTGTGGTAGCCCCTAAGTTGGGGAGTGGGGAGGAACTCCTCCCCACTGAGCTGTGTCTGGCAACTTCACTGTACACCTTTAGGCAAATGTTGAAGATATACCTGTTTACCCTGGCATTTGACACCTGAGATGTACTTTCAGGATCCCTTAGTATTTTAGGTTGTTTTTAAATTGATTTTAATGTTGTATTTTAAAATTGTTGTAACCTGCCCTGGGACCTTTGGTTGAAGGGTGGGTAATAAATGGTGGTGGTCGTCGTGATAGGTCTACTCAGACATAATTTCCATAGTGTCCAATAGGAATTACTCTTAGGTAAGTGCACAAACATTAGAGTCAGAGAAAAAGGGAGGGATGGGGTTTGATTTTAATTGGAATTCAAATGGATCTTTTACTTTACTAACTAGATCTCATTAGCTATTTTATAATGTTATACATGGAGTACTAATTATGTTTCTGAATTGAACGTCTGTATCTTGATTAACACGGAGGTTGCTTTGACTTATGTACGGTGATATATTTTCTTTTTCATTGACTGATCTTTCTAATATATTAGCAACTCTTTCTTCTTTTTGGAACTGGGCTACTATTAACTTATTCACTTGGATCAATTATCTCCTTTCGCCCCTTTGGAATTATTTTTTATTGATTTTTAAGTTTTGTCTCCCTGTGTATTGATTAGGGATGGGGAAAAATGGGTTCAGTTTGCATTTAAAGCTGAATCAAAACACACTTTCAAAAACTATATGAAAACACAGCCATCCCTCAAAATTCACACTTATCCAAATGGTGTGATGCAGCTCTCCAACCAGAGCTTGGAAGATTACTTTTAAAAAGTAATAAATTACAGTTACAGTTACATGGCCCCAAAAAAGTAGTAATTACCGTTACAATTAGAATTGCTCTGATTACTTTATTTTTTCTCCAAAGTAATCACTATAATTACATTTCAGTTACTTTAAAAAAATGCCTACAAGGTGTTGGCCTTGACTGCTGCACATCTAAGTAGCCTAAAACAACATTAAAACTAAACAAACACATACAGAGGTAGTAGAATAATTATTTTTATTCATAAGATAGCAATGGTGGTCTCTCCGCTGGTCAGGGTGGTGGGGAGGGAGACTGAGGCCACTACTCAGATCTTTGCACATCAAACCAAGTGCAACCCGCCCACTCAGCTAACCAGCATAATCTCTCTCACTTAACCACCTCCCAGACCCTGCCCTGCCACCAACTAATGGACACTCCCCCAAGCACACATTTTCCCCTGAGATGCAAAAAAGTTAAAATACTGCAAATGCAGCACAGTAGCCAGAGAGGGTGGTGGAGGCCACTTTGTGTGCCAAGTGCAAAGACAGTACACACACGCACGCACGCACACACGCACGCACGCACGCACGCACGCACGCACGCACACACGCACACACGCACACACGCACACACGCACACACGCACACACGCACACAGAGTCATCTTTCACCTCCACAGTTCTTTATCTCCATTCTGCTGCTGCCTCCTTCTCCTTTATCCATGTTCTTGACCTTCGGATCCTTTCCCCCTTCACTCCATTCTTCACCACCACTATCCATTTTTTAAAATAATTGTTTTCTGCACTCCACCCTATCTCACTCTCCACCTCCTCCCTCGTCGCCTCCTACCCATCCACAGAGCATGAGGAAAGAGCAATGCTGCACAGAAGCCCAGTTTGAGGCACATGATTTTCATCCACAAATCAGAGGAGCAGAAGACTTCCCCTGCTCCCCCCAAGTAATGCCCAAAAGTAATTCTGGAAAGGTTACAATTACTCCACCAAAGTAATAAAATTACTCCTAGTTCTATTACAATGAAAAAGGTAAAGGAATTACCCACTCGTTACTCAAAAAAGTAATGATTTACAAGTAATTCGTTACTTGTAACTAGTTACTTCCAAGCTCTGTCTCCAAGCAAAAAATATTTACAAAAATGCACATATTAGTAAATTATATTAGGGCAAAGTGTGTATTAAAATGAATACATTAGTGAAAATAACATACAACATGCATTATATTAGTCAAAACTGCATATAAAATGTGTATTAGGAGAAATTTGCACTAAAATAATTTCATGAGGATTTGATTTTTAAAAAAAGCAAATTGTTGCAGAAATGTGGAGAATTGAATTTAAGAGTGGAAAAAAATAGGAAACTGAGAGAACCAACATTGACAGAACCTTCCATCCCTAATTTGGATTTGAACTTCAGGCAGTCATTGGAAATTCTGACTGGTTAAAGTGATTTCTTGGATATAGAGGCTTGGGGAGCCGCATTTGAGTATTTATCTCAGTCATTTTTTTATTGTTGTGCATAACAGCAGAACTACAGGACACCCAATTAAATGAAGCCATCAGAGAATGTTGGATGCACCTGAAATAACGTGCTTTACATGTTATAATTTTTCTACACAGAATCTCGTTCTGTGCCCGGTACTTGCTGGGCAAAGGGGCAAGTTTGCGGCCGCAGCCAAAGCCCAGGCCACCATCAGGGGTATGTGTGTGTGCACGCGTTGCGTCATTGTGCCATCGTGACACACAGAAAGGAGGCGGGGTGGCTGAAGGCCATTTAAGGCCACTCCACCAGCCTCCCGCCCTCCTTTGAATTTTGGCAGTGAGGCTTTTTGGCACAGCAAGGCCTGCAGCGCGGTGAGGCCTTCCAGCGTCGGCAACAGCAGCGAGGCTCCCAGCTCAGCAGCCTTGCAACGGTGAGGCTTTGGCTGAGAGAGGCCTCACAACGGCGGTGGTGAGGCCTTCTGACCGCGGGAGGCCTAATGGCGGTGAGGCCTTCTGAGGGCGTGCATGGCGCCTTCAGCACACTTGGAGATTTCCCTGCCTTTCCTTAGGCCAGGCCTTTGCGTGCAGCGGCGGTGGCGGCGATCCCTCATCTTCTTGGGAGAGGTGCAGTAGTGTGGGTGGCAAGGTGTGGCGGCGAGGCACAGCAGCGACCCTGGGAGTGGCACAGCAGGCACTCAGGCCAGGACATTTAAATTTGTTTTTGTGAGCTCTTGCTGGGGGGGAGGCTAGCGCTAAGGGACGGTCAAGCTGGTCTCAGGCCCCCACTGCCGACTTTAGCAGAGTAGTAGAACAGGTAAAGCTGGGGTGGTGGTAACATGGGTAAAGCCTGGGCGGTAGCAGCACAGGTAAAGCCTGGGCGGTAGCAGCACAGGTAAAGCTGTAGGAGCTCAGGTGCAGCCGGCTGGTGTGTGTGTGTTTGGTGCACTGAGTGAGGCAGCTACATGAAGTGGAATTTTATCCTACCTAAATGTCCCTTGTGTATGTCTCAAGGAAGTACCTGTACAAGGATGTACCTTGTACCTGTTTGCAGATGCCTGAACAGTGGAACAGAGCCAAGGCACTTCATGCGCTGGTATTGCTAGGATTATTTTACCATTTACAGGGATCTCGGACCCTGGAGATGGAGGATTGTAGCTCAGTAACAGATCACTTGCTTTGCATGCAGAGGGTCCCCAGGTCTAGCCCTCAGCGCCTCCAGTTAGGGCCAGGAGATACTTCTATTGGGGTCCCCTTTCCCATTACAGAAAGTGAAACAGGAATAGACTCCTTTTCTTGAGAATGAAGTGTATTTTTAGTTTAAACTAAATGTTACTTTTCATTTACCAATTACCTAGAGAGGTAATGGGCTATCTGACACTGGGGGCATTCCAGAGGCAGCTGGACAGCCATCTGTGGGGATGCTTTTATTAAGGGATGTACTGAGAAGGCCATTCCTCTTCCACACTGTTTTTGCAAACCAGGAAAGTTCAGAGAAGGGGTTAGTCAATTAGGGAGAACTTGAGGAGATGAGAGGAGCAAAATTTGCCTGCACTCCCACACCCTCCTGCTGCCTGTGGCCGCCACTTGTTTTTGCAGAATACCATAGAAAGATGCTCTGTCATAATGTAGCGGCCATTTGGATTGGAGCAATGCAATGTAATTACAAAGAGCAGAGGCTTTTTGAGGAGGGCGGGTGGCAGCCGGAGACAGAAAGGAGGCTGCAGGAGCCAGTAGGGATCCCAGTTAGTGCTGCAACCTCACCTCCAAAACTACCTCAACTCCAAAAATGCAAAGGGAACTCATCCCCTCTTTTTCACTGTCAAGCTTTCCCTCCCCAAATACGTTCTTCAAAACCCAGGTAAAAGTATATGAACCTTTCCATCAGTTAAGTCCCATAAACCTCAGTCCTAAAACCCATTTAATCTGTGATATTCTGAGTAAACATACATAGGATTCTGCTGTATGTGTGCAATCACATGCACCCTTCTGTGGGAAGAAGTAATGATACACTCAGGGGGATTGTCTCATAAGTAAGTATGCATAGAATTGGTCCAATTCATATTTCTCTGAGTAAATTATTTAAATATAATGGAATTCTTTTCAGTAATCACGTGCAGGCTGCACATTTGCTTGCATCTTCTCTTTAGCTAGTTTACAAACTGGTTTGTAGATAAGGTGGCCACCTTTTTTACAGCCCACTAGTCCTGTGCTTTTAAGAGTCATTTGATCTGCAGACATTAGAAGATGACATTGCTCAACTCCATGCCATCTTATAACTGCTGAATACGAACCTGCAATTAAAGGCACAACAACAAGCCAGAAGGATATGTGGGGCCAGGGCCCCTCAAAGGAGTGGAAAGCAGGCCCCAGCAGAGGCTGCTCAAGAAAAGTGTCCCTTCCCACCTACGCTCGAGGTGCTATGGACCTTGCTTGCAGACTGCCCAGTTATGGGGAGACTCATTTTATTATGTGGTTTTTCTTTATTATGCGGTTTTCCGGATCCTATACCGTGGCCCCCGGCTCGCCCTTATGGCCAGCAATCTTAAATCAGTCTTAGGTATGGACGCACTGGTCCAGAGGACAATTGATAAAGACATACAGTTGGGCAGGGTTATTGGCCCCTTCCCATCATCCCCTACCTCTGCTCTCACAGTGCCCCCCCATAGTGCCCAAAGTGGCAGTGGGCAAAGTCTACCTGATTCACCATCCGTCATACAAGTGGGGTCTGTCAGTGATGCCTTATGGGCAAGTGTGGCAGCTAATCTGCCTGCATTGCCGGCTGTTACACATGGTGGATTTTGAGCTGCTGAGTTTTGCCTTTTAGGTCAACTATGCAGCAGAGCATTACCTATGGGCTGCTGTATTCTTGCATGGAGCACTTCAGCCCCTTCTTGGAAGGGACAGTCAGGAGACGAGAG
This sequence comes from Rhineura floridana, assembly GCF_030035675.1. Lineage (NCBI taxonomy): Eukaryota > Metazoa > Chordata > Lepidosauria > Squamata > Rhineuridae > Rhineura > Rhineura floridana. Next base: position 14,828,021 of record NC_084484.1, read on the forward strand.
GGCTCAGAAGTAGTGGGGCACTATTTTCATGATTTACAGCTCACAGGTAGGGCAGACTTTGGGTGCATGTTAGCACCTGATGGCACAGTTTATAGCATAGCTATGAACTGGGGGGTTCCTTTGGCAGCTGGGAAAATGGAGGATCCTGCCCCAGTGTTCAACTTCCAGGGTATTGTCAGCTCTTCACTGAGACAGCAGTGTTGGTGGGGGTGCAGGCAGGGCTGGAGATTCCTTGGTAATTGCCAGGCCGTAAGTCCTCAGCCGGCAGCTTGGCTATAAATCTGCCAGGCTAGCAAGGAGGAAGCAAGATAAGGGCAGAGGCCGTTCAAAGCTTACATGCCAAGCCAGAAATCCAGAAGAGACATCAGTGAAGGTCTGGGTCTAGTTTGCCGAGAGATCAGTCCAAGTCAAGGTTCAGGGGATAGGAAGACACACAGTGGTCACGCCTGACATTGTAGTCAGCAACAAGGTGAACCCAAGGTTTGACTTTTAAGGAGCAGGTTTGTCAGCAGGTGTGAGCCCTCAGTGTTTTGGCCTTAAGTGGACAGGCCTGCCCCTCTTCTGCCTGACCTTCTGTTGTCTACGTTCTGCAGGTGAGGGGGGAGTATCCTGTTCACTGACTGCGTCTGGCTGAAGGGCTTCATCTGTGTCTGGGTTGCTCTGCAGCTGAGGGGGAGAAGGAGCTGGGTTCTCAGGAGTTTCCTCCGTTTCTCCTTCTGGGTCTGCTGCTTCTGGGTCTGCTGCTGTTACTCCTGAGTCATCCTCATCTGATGAGTCCTCTGACGGGGCCATGACAGGTATTAAGATTGACTTTTGGACCCAGGGCTGCAGGCTGCCATTGAAAAGCTTGAACTGTTGCAGATCAAGATCCTGCAGTTTTCAGGGGCTGGGAAAGTGTTTGCTTTCTGCCCTTCAGGTGTTGGGGGCCTTCTACGGTGAGGTTTATGGTGCCATAACAGGGATTTCACAGCCTTACCACAGGTTCAGGGTTTTGGCTGCCTTATGCACCAACCTGCGGTGTGGCCCCCTCCTTTCCTGCGGTGCGTCAATGGTGTTTCAGTTAGAGGAAGGACTGACTCTGCTAGTCCCATACTACATACTGGGAGATGGGGGAGGGGAGTCAGAGATGGCCATATGCCTATCTGCTGCCCCAGCATGCTCACCAGCTATCAGAGGGCAGGAGGGGATTTCTGGGAGTTAGGGGCTGGCAGGGGCTATGCAAAGTGTGGCCTATTCCTATGAATCATGTGCTGGAATTCATCACAGATGGTAGGAGTAAAGCTTGTCTGTCAGTGTGTCGTAAGGTAGGCTGGCAGGGGGCCTTTGGGACCATTCAGACGTCTTGGGATATGTCATGTGCTGGCCGGCTGGCCCATGCACACCCACATACCCCTTATCCTCATCCTCCGTGTTCACCTGACACGCCAGGGATTGTTGATCAGGGAGGTGTCCTGTGACCATCATGCTTCAAAGCTCAGCAGTTGCATGCAGCGGCCCTCACACTTAATTTTGGAGCCTTCCGGATGGGGGGCAGGGGTGTTTGGGTCTAGGTCAGACTTCCCTTCGAGCCATCCTGTGGTCCGAGGTTTGTTTCCAGGTAGACCAGGGTACAAGAGTCACTCCACATTATTTTATCCTGCCCTTGGACTGGACACTTCCCCATGAGGGCATCATAGTGTTTTTGGCCTGAAGCTACAGGCCTGGTTGCCTGATATTCAGGAGGAGGGATCTTCCCTCATAGTTTCGGTCTAGTGTCGCAGTGTCTGGGAGCAGACCCATGGGGGTTTTGGGGACACGCTCTTCCGGAATTGGGGTTGCCTACCTGGCAGTGGAATTGCCTACCTGGCACGGTCTATTTGGTTTTTGTATATGCAGGTGCAGGCCGTCAGGAGGTGGAAGTAGGGGGCACATGAATACATTCACCTCTGGGGCAAGTCTGAAGGTCCGGGACTCAACTATTCACGATTGTTTCTGTTTTGGCAGGTTGCTGGACGGGGATGGAGCAGATGCGCAGCCTACTCTGCAGCCATGGCATGATCTCATAGGCTGGCCTTGGGGCCGCAAACGCACATTGGTTCACAGCTGGGCCTCTGATGGTGGGCCACGGTTTGGTGGCTGGGTCGACAGAGTATGCGCTGGAATGGTCTCCTACCCATGTTGTTCCAGCAGGGTTGAGTGCGGAAGGTCCCGCAGGTGGTGGTCATTCCCCTGGGTGGGAATGACCTTGGTTACTCAAGGGCAAGGCCCTCAGTGGCAGGCATGTGAGGACATGCTGTTGAGGCCATGATAGCCTCTGGTTGTCTGCCGTGGTCAGACATGGAGGGCAAGGTCCTCAGTGGCAGGCATGTGAGGACATGCAGTTGAGGCTACGATAGCCTCTGGTCATCTGCTGGAGGGCAAGGCCCTCAGTGGCAGGCATGTGAGGACATGCAGTTTGTGAGGCAATGATGGCATCTTCCTGATGGACCTGCAGACGGGTCTGCATGAGATTCTTATCAGTTGTGGGGTAAAGGGAGACTAAGCAGAGGCTTGTCCCCCTTTTGTGGTAAAGTAGTGCGGGAAAAGGTTAAAAGGGAAAGGGCAGCTAGGTGACACCTTTAGGCACCTTTTGGGGTGATTGGCGGTCCGGGGGCCTGTAACTCAGGGCTATACGGCCCGGGGGGCAGAACACGGGCCGCCTTTGGGGCCAACGTGCCTCATCCGCTCGGAGTTTCACGGCTCCAGGGGGCGGTGATGCGGGTTGGACCCCCTACACATCTTCAGGGTGTGGCCTGAGCTGGGGTCTGGCACAGGGCAGCCCCGGGCTCAGGCAAGGTTTGGTCACCCTATGGCTGCAAGCAGGCTTTGCCTGGATCATCAGAATGCTCCCGCACTTATTTCCCCTCTGCAGGTTCATTATTCTAATTGATTCCGTTTAATAAAGTGGCCCATGATTTAACCCAATGAATGGTGTTTGTGCTTTATTTCGGCAATAGGCCGCAAATAAGCTTTGTGTAGGAAACCAACCCTTTATGTAATGTGTGAAGTGTGTGGTGTGGCGTGGTGACATTTCAGTGAGTAGCCTCTATTGCTACACCTCTGCTTGTGTTTTCTCCTCACCTGAGCACAAGCTTGCCATTGGTTTCTCGCAGCCCACAATATCAAGTGTGTAGGGTTGCCAGGTCAGAAGCATCTCAAACCCTGAGATTTCAGGGGCAGGCCCTAGTGATGTCATGGGCGGGCCCCACTTACGTTATTAAGCATGATACGTTAGGCATCAGCCACAGTTGCTTGAAGCATACCACTCAAACAAAAACATTTCTCAGACTGGAAATTAAGATAGAAATCTTAGCTAAATGAGGGTATTCCCAGGTCCAGCTGAAGTGACAGGATCATTTCTTCTCACCTGCTTAGGAAGCCTGGATAGGGAACATTTAACCTAGCCTTCTTGCTTCTGGCTTAAGAGCCCTCAGGCCAGGCCAGTCACCAGAAAGTCACTGTAGGAAAAATGGAGCCTAGTGTTGTGGAGATGTTAGATAGGAGCACTCAGGATGGATGCCCCTGAAGGCTGCAATTCTAAACACACTTATTAAGGGACTAAGCCCCATGGGACTCAGTAGGATTTACTTCTGAGCAGATATGGTTAGAACTGTGCTATTAGTAAGTCTTAACTAGGGATCCTCTGCAATGATATCCATATCCAAGCAGGGGTGGTAACCCCCTGCCTGGAATGCCCTGCCCCTGCCTTTTAACATGGAAATGAGTAAGAGTAAGAAGATTCTCTACCCTTTTCTGATGATTTCCTAAACGCAATACCATACCAACCGCAACAAGATTCGTATGAGTAATGCAGAAAACTCAGCCAAAAACCAAAACTAAAAGAATCCTGGCAGCTAGTCAGCCAAGGTCACAGAAATCCCCACACAGCACAACCTGACTTGGGGGCTGCAGTTAGTACAGAATGCTGTGGCACGATTGCTGCATTGAGTGAGACCCTATCAGCACATAATACCTCTGCTCTGAAATCTGCACTGGTTGCCAATTTGTTTACCAGGCCAAGTTAAAGGTGTCCTTTCCATGTTACGGGTGCCACATACAGTGCCGGTGCCAGGCTATTTTGCGCCCTAGGCAAGGCCCCCCAAAATAATTGCTAACTTCAATTTTCAGAAACAGATGTCTTGTAGAAAAAATGAAAAGCACAAAACTTGAAACTGCTAAATTTATTTTAAATTGCAAGAATAAGTAATACAACAATCTTTGATTATCTTTCTCAAATACAAAAGAAAATGTTTTAGCACACAAATCATTTTGAATAATCTTGTGAATTGTGATGTTAAAATTTAAGTCTCTTAAAAGTTTCAATTTCAGGTACATCAAAATCTCACTTTGCGTGCCTTTTCCTTTGCAAATTTTGTCACCAATTCCTTCAGGTCAAGTGCTGATGCTTGGGCATCTATAAAACTGCCCCTCAAAGGTCAGTCTTGCCCCCCTCTGAGGTCTGCACCCTAGGTGCTGCCTAGTTGGCCTAATGATAGCACCAGCCCTGGCCACATAGTACTTCTTCTGATCTTATAAGAAATCAGTCCGTTAGTGTGGCAGCACCTTCGCTTTGAAACTCCCTACCTGTTGACATTAGGCCAGAGCTTGGAAAGAATTAGTTACAAGTAACAAATTACTTGTAATTCATTACTTTTTTGAGGAAAGAGTGGGCAATTCCTTTACATTTTGATTGTAATAGAATGAGGAGTAATTTTATTACTTTTGTGGAGTAATTGTAATGTTTCCAGCATTACTTTTGGGCATTACTTGACAGGAGAAAGCAGGGAAAGTTTTCTGCTCCTCTAATTTGTGGATGAAAACCATGTGCCTCAAACTGGGCTTCTGTGCAGCGTCACTCTTCCCTCATGCTTTGTGGGTGGATAGGAGGCGACGAGGGAAGAGGTGGAGAGTGAGATAGGGTGGAGTGCAGAAAACAATTGTTTTTAAAAAATTGATGGTGGTGGTGAAGAATGGAGTGGAGGGGAAAAGGAGCTGGAGGGCAAGAACATGAATAAAGGAGGAGAAGGAGGCAGCAGCAGAACAGAGATGAACTGTGGAGGTGAAAGACGGTGTGTGTGTGTGTGTGTGTGTGTGTGTGTGTGTACTGTGTTTGCACTTGGCACACAAAGTGGCTTCCACCACCCTCTCTGGCTACTATGCTGCATTTGCAGTATTTTAACTTTTTTGCATCTCAAGGGAAAATGTTTGCTCAGGTTGGTGGCAGGGCAGGGTCCGGGAGGTGTTTATGTTGGTGTTTGCTCTGGCAGACATACACTGGCGTACCCGACCGCAGTCACTCCCTTGCTTTGCACCTTGCCAAGAATAACGCACCTCACGTGTAGAAATATACAGTCTTTTATCAGCAGAATAACATAAAGCAGTTCCGGCATCGAATACACAAGTTACACAGTCCGTCTTTCTCCTCTTTACTTCCCCACACACCCAAAACACATCCTTTTCTTTTCCTGTCTTTATAGCCCATCACGGTCATTTAGTCATTAGGTGATTTAGGGTCTGCATCTGTATCGCCTGAGGGTTTTGATTTACTCTTTACTGTCAGTTAACCCTTTCATGGCTGGTTTTCCTTCTTTGTGAAATGTACATGCTAACAGTTTAAGTGAGAGAGATTATGCTGGCTGGCTGAGCGGGATGGGTGGGGGGTGCATGTGGTTTGACATGGAAAGATCTGAGTAGTGGCCTCTGCCTTCCTCCCCACCTCCCTTACCGGCGGAGAGACCACCATTGTTATCTTATGGATAAAAATAATTATTCTACTACCTCTGTATGTATGTGTTTATTTTTAATGCTGTTTTAGACTACTTAGATGTGCAGCAGCCAAGTCCAGCACCTTGTAGGCATTTTTTAAAAGAAGTAACTGAAATGTAATTGTAGTGATTACAGTTTAGTCAAGCCTACCTAGGCATGTAGAAGCTATTGTGTTTTTATCTGTTTTTAACTCATGTTAGTTTTATTATTTTGAATGTTTTTAAATACCTCTCTTTAATTGTTTGTGTCAATAATTTTATTGTTTTAATTTCTTCTGTAACCACTTTGAGTTTGTTTTTTTTACAATAAAGCGGTCTAGAAATGTTGTAAATAAAATACATAAATAAATTTCTGAGTCACTGTGGCCCTTGGGTCTCTTTCCACTTTTAGGAATAAAGGAATCTGTCTTATACTGACTCAGGACATTTGGTACCTTCTAGCTTAGTAGTGATGACATGGGCTAGCACTGGTTCTCCAGGATTCCAGGCAATAGTCTTTTCCAGAGACTGAATTTTTGACCTTTGCCTGCAAAACATATACCTGATCACTGAGCTACAGCCCTTCCCCTGTTTAAAAAAGTATTTTTTAAAAATTATTATTTTCAATTCACTAATGAATGTACATCATACTTATGGCAGATCCACGCCATTCATTTAAAGCACATTCAACACACGTTTGAAGCACATGAACTACACCACAGAATCATGGGAACTGTAGTTTGTTAAGGGTGGTGAGAACTACACTTCCCAGGATTCTTTGAGGGGAGTCGTACTCTTTAAGTGTGAGTTGGATATATTTTAAATCCAACATCACAGGTTTGTTGGAAAGATTCCATACACACACACACACTAGAGATGTAAAAATACATAGACCCCATATAATAGTTTAAATCACTATTAAGTTCCCTACAGAATAATAGCAGTGACACTAGGTAAGCCCTTCTTAATTGCTTTAAAAATAGGATTGGACGGGCAGAGAAAGATTTACAACACAAACACCACCCTTTGCTAATGTTCACTCAAAAGTCCCATTGATTTACAGTACAATCCTAACCATGTCTACTCAAAAGTGTCCTACTTAATTCAATGGGGTTTACTCCCAGATATTTGGGATTTGTATTGTAGCTTTGCTCCCAGAAAAGTGAGCATAGGATTAAAGTGTCATATTGGGAATGTTTTTAAAACAGGCTATGAACTAGACAAATAAACTGCCCTCTACAACAGCCCAGGAAAATTTAAACTTGTTTGACTCTTCATAATTTTAGAAGTATAACCCATGTAATGACATCATAAGCTGCATGTACACTTCTTTTAAATTTCTGTTCAAACATTATTTGAAGGATAAAATATATAATATGCTATTTTTCCAAGTAATTAAAAAACCCTGCATGTACACTTTTATTATAATCATAACTGAAATTGCTTACCGTAAACAATTGCCTGTCAAAATCCTGCTGTGATTTTTTGTTCTACATCTCCTGCACACAGAGAAAGGGACTTTTGCTATTGCTGAAAGCTATAAACTTACCCTATTTATGAGATTTTCAGACAAGCAGGAAAAGACAACAGTTTTCTGAACTTGCAATGTGTTCTAGCTATTGCCTGGAGGTCTACATATCCCTTGTCATTCACAACCCTGACTTCACTTATTGGCTACAAACCTAAAAGGGTGGGGTTAGAGCAGCCAGTTATGAGCTCATTTAACAGAAGTTGCAGTTGATGGTGGCTGATGATTTGGTGTATATCTCTAGAACCAGACCACCTAGAAACTTAATTTTTTAAAAAATGAAATCTGAGCGTACAGAGATTGGGGTGATTTACCCAGAAACCCGGAGAGGATCACAAAAATCCAGGTGAAAACCAGAAACCTTGTAATCCTACAAGTGTGGTGTAGTGATTAGAGTGTTGGACTGGGACTCTGGAGACCAGAGTACAAATCCCAACTCTGCCACGAAGCTCACTGAGTGGGCTTGGGCTAGTCACTATCTCTTAGCCTAATGTACCCCACAGGATTGTTGTTAGGATAAAATCGGGGGAAAGAACAATTTTTAAATGTCACCATGAGCTCCTTGGATAAAAGGTGGGATCTAAATGTAATAAAGAAAGAAATAAAGAAAAAGCCACCTTTTTCCACTGACTGCCACATGCTGAAAATCTCCACAAAGCTTAGGGTTGCCAGGCTCAGGGCCTGAGACTGCCTGTATCTTTAGGAGAAGAGAAAGTCAGCCAAGTGCAGGTGTTCTTGCAGCACTGTAATGGGAAAAACCACAAGGTGGGATTCTCCCTTCCCCCTGCACAATTTTTAAAGATACAGAAGACCTCTTGGCTGCGAGGCCCGTCCTCCAAGAGGTCTTCTGTATCTTTAAAAGCTGTGCAGGGGGGAGGGAGAATTCCACCTTGTGGTTTTTCCCATTGCAGTGTTGGAAGAACAGGTACCTGCACTTGGCTGATTTTCTCTTCTCTAAAGATACAGGATCAGTCTCATGCCCTGAACCTGGCAACACTAACATAGCTAAATGTAAGGGATTACTTTGGAGACTGTAATTACAGTACAGTCATGGGGCTTTATTTTTAATTAATACAAAGGCCTTGCACTGAGTGTTTTTATCACTCTTGTGCAAGCCTTATGCAAGTCAGGTAAATATCACTTTTGCATAAAACCTCAGCATTAAAAAATAAAGCACCTAAAATGAAAATGAATATTGCCTTCTACAAAAAAAGGCCATAAGCCATCATTTTGCCCATTATGAAACAAGATAATGAAGCCTAGTAATGTTTGTTCTTGCGTACTTCCTGGGGATATTTTTTTAAATGGTGCATGCCCACAGATACAAAAATGTGTTCATACATGCTGTATTGCCACAAATCTTGTCTGGCAAATGGTTCCTTTAAATAGATATTCAGATAAGCAATGAAAGTTGACACCAGCTGTGCTAATTAAATTTCTTGTATTCAGCTAACAGTAGCCTTACAGATAAAATTCTACCAAGCAGATAATACTTTACCATTCAGCTATAGTAAGGGGTGGGGAAGGCTCCCTTATAGTACAGGGAATGGAGCCTCCATGATAATGGACTATATTTTATGTTCAGTGTATGACGTCTTGTGCCCCACACTGTGGTGTGAGCTCCCTTTATTATAGGCAGATAATGGCTTTAATAAGCAATTTCTAGTCTTACAAGTGGCCAATAGGTGGCACTGTCACATCAAGGGAAACACTATTATTCTGTTCCCATGCAGTTGCTGATAATCTCACCTTTGTAGTCATAACATTGTGTGACTTATTAGATATATTTTGACTTTTAGCTCATTCTTTGTTCCCAGGCTGTGAACTGAGCCTGCATTTTACAGCTGATCACTCAATAATAGTGGCAAGCAAGCACTTAACTCCTTATTGCATCCTGTGGCATCATTCATTCTCACACAACTCTATGCATCTACTTTTAAGCAGTCTCAGTGCCTCATCTGAAGCCTCAGATGGGGCATTAAAGGGATAAATTGCTAGATTCCACATATCTCCAACCAATACCATTTCCTTTGACAATACGCATGCCCAGAATGGGAAAAGGTACTGGAAGGTGGGACAAGAGCGATTGAGGGAAGGGACAGAAAAATGCAGCCCTAGTAGATTGCATCAGACTCTGATGTGGATGGCAAGTGGCAGAATATCCATGAGTGAAAAAAATGATAATGTGTGGAAGCTAACTTGCCAAATATGCACACAGAAAAAACTGGATATTTATGAACCATTTACAACGCAAGGCCCCTATCTGAGAAGCACCCTTTCACATGCTTTACTCATAATTCCATTCCATTTTCACATTAATCTGCATTTTTTAAAAAAACAAATCAGCTCAAAATACATACAGCACCAGTACAGTATTGTACACTAGTATACAGTATTGGCAAAAATAGACAAGTCTGTGCTCCCCCGAAAGGTTATGGTTTAAAACAGACAATTAGGAAAACTGCAGAGACAGGACTAAATGTGGGTGCATGCATTACAGCTTGCTTATATTTGAGAATGAGGATTAATAGGATAAACAAACCAAAACAAACCAAGATGTGTGTCCCAACAAACTGAGAATTTGGGAACCAGAAAACAAATAGAGACTGCCAATAATGAAGGTGTGGATACTTAGTAGAACATTATTTTAAAAGAAATATATCACTATCACAGCTGATTAATCAAAAGTAGATGTAATCAATATATACAGCAACAACTTTTAAGGTAAAATATCACAAATACATAACCAATACAAAAACAGCTTATAAACTGAAATATCTAAACGTGACCAAACATGTTTCGACATGGTCTTCTTCAGCGGTCAGCACATGTATGTACAGCTACTACATAGTTCAACATTAAATATGACAATATAATTCAAGGTGCAACTCCTGCAGAGATAAAAAATTTAATATAATATTAATCCAAATAAAAAGTCTGGATATTCCTTACATACGCTCACCCTGTAAATCTACAGGGCAATAGTCTGGTAATTTCCTGAATGTTACCCCACAATATATAGACAGAGAAGTTGTTCTCAAATTCTGTGCACATTACAGGACAATCCCTTCAGTTAGAACTTAATATAAAAAAAGATATATAAAAAATAAAAATCCAATATGCTCAACATTCAATTTATGAGAATTAATAGGATATTAATGAGGATTAATAGGATAAACCTTTGGAAAAGAAGAGCTTTGAGGGGGCATTTGAAGGACAAGAGGAAAACAAATAGCTATAAATGCAAGTTCCTAGAACTTCCTAATTCCCACAGAAGTAACAAGCACAGATACAAACAGAATATTGAGTTAAGTTTCCAAGTTTGAATCACTTTGCACATAGCAGGAAAGTCTTCCTTCACTCTCTCCTATCACTTACAGTGAAACCTCGTGAAAGGAGATGCTCATATTAAAGCCTATAATAACACCAAGACACAATGAGCCTGACTCTAGGAGAGACCTATGAAGTACATGTGAGATCCATGAACTTGCAGTTCCCAGGCTATGGTCTGAAGGCACATAAGGCCAGTGCCCTGCTGGTCAGGTCAGGTCAGTGCCTGGATGGGAGACTGCCTGGGAACCATATGTAAGCCGCCTTGGGTTTCATGAACAAAGAGAACAATGGTATAAATGTAATAAATTCACCAAGGAGCAGAGTGCACTCTGACCCTGGAATTTCTGACAGAAATAAATATTCCCAATTCTGTTTTTGGAAATCCTAAGTGTTGAAAACCAAATAAAGTATACAAAGAAAATAACATTATTTATTTTATTTTCTTACATTTTTAATTCCACATTTCTTTCATAGAATTAATTTCTGGGAGGTCTCTTATCCATGCATTGACCAGACTCAGACCTGCTCATCTTCAGCAAGATGGCAGCCTTATGTGCCCTCAGACCACACCATAGTTTCTTTTACTTTTGTCATGGATATGTGCAATCACAGCAAAGGCAAGTAACACCCTGTAGCGCTACTTTGTGTTTGCAATATGGGCTCAAGACACATATCTCAGTTTTGTGATATATAAATATTACAGTATAACTATAGCGGTCTTCAAATTTAAGCAGTTGTTAGATTCTTCATCAGAGACAGCTGGATTCCATGAACAGCCATGGTATTTATTTTTACTAGAGATTCAGTCACTAATAATTTTAATCAGTAAATTCATGAACTAACACTTTAGCTGATTAAATGAAAGGAGGGAAGTTTTTTAAATAATGGAACTATAAATTAAATACAAGATTGTTTATTTTGAGTCAATTTGTTGTAGGATGTTATTGCAAATTTTGTTCATTATGCATGAACAAAAGTGTATGTGCTCACACTTCTTGTAATATGTCCAAAACACACATTTTTATTACATGCAAATTTGTTTAAATTAATCAACTAGTTCCCTTAATTCTTTGGCAGATGGTTAATAAACTGCTGTTCTTTAATTGGTTGATAGTCCTAATGTCACATTTTGTGGTGATCCTAAATAATGTTTATATTGGGAAAATTCCCTTTACTTTGCAATAAGTACCATTGATTTCCAATATATTGAAGATCACAGTCCTAAATGCATAACTCAGAAATATATTCTATTGAAACCAATGGGGCATGTCAAGGTAATGTATTCAGTTCAGATGCCAGGCAAATATGATATAACTTCCCTTATCATCTGCAGAGTCTTGAGGAATGAAGGCAGATGTAACATTTTAAGTGTGGTTGAAGTTATTTGAATGTGCATTTACTGTTTGGATGTTCCATGACTGTCTGGATATGTGTGTGTGGGAATCACATGGATCCATTCTCCGCATTTTCAATATAATGCCTGGAATCATCACTGTGCAAGTTTTTTCATGGTTTTTGATCATATGGAGAGAGCCCACCACATTTACAGTTGGGCATGCAGAGACTCTTGCAGACATACTGATCATGCTGAGGTTGGGTGTACATGATCCTCCCCAACCCCAATGTGTTCAGAAAAAGACTTATAACTTTCCCTATCCCCCAAATACCATCTTACTTGATAATATGATTTTGCATGCACACACCAGAATAATGAGATGAAATACCAAACTCTTCAGCTGATTGTCAGGACTTCCATTGTGCCACATGCTGTGCTATCAAAGACCCAACTATTAGCTGATTGTTGTATGTGTGTATAAAGCAGTTTGAAAGCCTTGACAATCAGTTCATTGCATGGGAAAAATGGGTCAACAGATGCCATTGTGCCATCAGGTGATTATACCATCAGGTGGATAGCCCTGCCCTTATATCAAACTTGGCCTATCGGGGATGGGGGCAGGTCAGATATAGTCCTCCACCCATGCACAAGAGCTTTGGGTAAATTAGGACCACAATTTATTGATGTAACTACAGGAAGATCTGCAACACTGACAGGTGAGACTTTGATATCAAACTCTAGAGCAGCTTGGTGACCCAAACTTCCTTGCAGATAAAGCAAACCTACGTTGGCTCCTATGTTGGGGGTAATCATGCATTTACCCTGTTTCCCAGTAGCCACATGGAGTCAGGTGTTGAGGGAGGCCTTCCCAAATCTCCCACCCCAGGCACCACTCCCATGGGTTGCTGAAACAGGATGGCCCCAAAGGAAATTCATATACCACCCCTTGGGTTCTGCAGCCCTTAGCTGAAAGTCTCAGGAACCAACCTCACTTTAAATCACTCCTCTGAGTGCTCACCAAATCCTTACCTGTCCATGTCTTTCCTCACAAAGTCCTGCCAATTGTGACCAACTTAACTGCTAACTGCTAACAAATCTCCACTAGAGTCACAGTAGCAACCTCACCCCGGCAAACAAGAGCCGATCTGCTTGGACAGGAATTTTTTTCCTACTTGGCACTTTTGCAACCAGCTAAACTTTCACTGCTCCCCAAAGGGTGGATAGATGGACACGTACCACAAATTGCAAAGAGGTCTGGCTTAGGGGCAACACAGTTTTAAATAGCCTTCCAAGATCTGGCACATGCCACCTTTAGCATAACATGTATTTGCACACTACATCCAATTTGCCTCACCTTCTTTCCAATGCAAAGCCACTCCCATTTGTGGCAAGCAGATGAATACACTATTCCTTGCCCTGTGTGCAAATGTTACACCTGGCTTTACCCTGGGCAATTTGAACTGTTAGAAAGTATCTTTCTCATACCACCTCGTGGTGTCTCTCTCTTATCCCATTCGGACTTGGAAGCTTTTCTTTGGATAGTGATAGTGGTGAATTTCAATGGCAGTACTTGAAAAAGGTTTCAAAATGAAGTTTTTGAATGTCATCAGATCAGAGTGGATTATGATACAGTACATTTTGTGTGCATATTTTCAGTTCAGTACTATCTTTATCAATAAGCTGTGATCCAACCTTTAGTAAAACGAGCATTCCCATTATAAATAAACATATGTTTTTCAGAAGTAACACCATAGTGGCATAGTTGTATTCACTGAAGTTGTAGGCCTCTTAAAAATGCATGCTTCAAATCCAGCTTCTTTTGCAGAGATTAACTGAACTCCTAGTGGGAATCACATTTAAAATACTCCTTATGTGCTCAATTAATGAAAAAAGAGCTGTATCATGTTTTTAGCTAAAGACTCCAAAGGGATTATTTAAAAGGTATTTGTCATCTTGAATGCATTCATTGCCTGTCTAAAATTACTTTTATAATCACATTATCTATTCATTTAAACCAGCAATCCTGATTTAAAAAACAAAAACTGCTTAAATAACCTCAGGAGCCAACAGCATTATGGTTTTATGTGATTAGATATCATGTCAATATAGGTACTCTATAAATGTAGGTAGAGAGCCAGTGTGGTGTAGTGGTTAAGGTGTTGGACTACGATCAGGGTTCGAATCCACACACAGCCATGAAGCTCACTGGGTGACCTTGGGCCAGTCACTGCCTCTTAGCTTCAGAGGGAGGCAATCGTAAACCCCCTCTGAATACTGCTTACCATGGAAATCCTATTCATAGGGTCGGCATAAGTCAGAATCGACTTGAAGGCAGTCCATTTCCATTTTCTTAAATGTAGGTAGAGTTGTACCTTCATCTCCAAATCTCGTGACTGAATTCTGAGAAATGGGTGGAGATGGAGGAGATCAGCACTTTCTGAAGCTACAAGACTTAATACTGCGTGCAGGATTGGTAATTTGCCAAATGCTTGCTCAAATAACATTTAGTTCAGAGTTTAGCAGGATCTGAAGATCACATCATTCTATAAAAATAAAGCACAATTAATATAATTTGTTTTTAATGGAATAATGAAATTAAGGCTCTTCCAAGTAAGGCTTTGATTTAGCTGACATTTTCCCAATGAGCACAGTGGGGAGGACAGCCTGGCTGGGAGTCCAAAGTCTGTGTGTTTAAATCCCCGCTCATGTCGCCTGGGTGTCAAGAGCCAGCTAAAGATTACCCACACAGTGAATGGCTCAGGGGTTACATGTCCTGCCACCTGTGCAGCTGTGGGCAAGCTGCATAGTCCCAAAGAGCCCAGTTGCCCCCCAGGTGGCAGTTGCAGACAAGGAAGGGGTGGGCTTGTGCAGCTGTGGGCAAGCTGAGCAGGCCCTAGCCAGCTCGTGAGGACTAGCCTCAGAGGGAGGCAATGGTAAACCCCTCTGAATACTGCTTACCATGAAATCCCTATTCAAGCTGGGATCGACTTGAAGGCAGTCCATTTCCATTTTCATAGATGGCCAGAAGATGAGATCTTCAATGTGCATTAATGGCCTTGATGGTTGGCTGTTAGTAGCAAGTAACTATTGAGTCATTGGCACAAATCCCCTTGCCCCCATTGTAGAGCTGCAGAGAAACAGTCTGAGTATACTAGGTACGGGTGCCAGGTTTGTCAGGCTAACCATCTGATTCTGTAAAAGGTAGCTTCATGTGGCATGGTGTTTGTCAGCTAACAGTTTGTCATCATCCTTCAATTGCCAGTATTCTATTATCACAATCCTTTGTGAGCAGCCCTGCTTGAATTGTGGTGAGCAGAATTGGTGTGGGCACAGTTCACCACAAGCAACTGCCCAGCCATCATTCAGATCATGCCCTCAGCCCTCCACTGGCTGTTCCTCTGTCCCAAAACTGCATGGTGCCAGCAGGGCACCATCAATTTTATTTTCCTTCAGAGAGTGATAGGATTGGACTACAAGCTCCATCACCACCTACAAGAAATGGGACGTGCAGCATGCTTGTCGTTTAGCCCATGATTTCCCATAAGGAAGGGGCAAAATCTCACTCCATCCACAGAGAACCCACATATCTTTTAGTCTTGCCACCACATAAAAATCTTTTGGGAAGTTATCGTAAATGAAATGGAAATTATAATTGGATGTAGATTGCCACTAGACCCAGTTATTTTATTATTTGGTTTTGTCAAGGACCTCGTTCTGTTGGAAGATTGGGAAATGGTGATCCATTTGCTCACTGCTGCTAGAACGACAATCTCTGCTAATAGGAAAAAAGTAAGATCCCTTAAAACTGATGAATGGGACTTCCCGGAAGGATTGCTCCGCCTGTGGCTGCCTCTGAGATGAGCTCTGTCTCAGAGGAAGCTTTTTTCAGTTTAAAATCAGTCAAAATGGAACTTTGACTGGTATAAATGTTCTCCCAGGCAAGGGTGAACCGAAGATTATCCACAGAAACTTCGTTGGGCTGTCGGTGGCTGGAATTGATCAGGAATTCCCTGGGATAAGAAGGCAAACCTAGCAGCCAAGGATGGAGTTAGGACTTCCAGCAAGCTGGGCTGAAAAAAAGCGAGATGTTTTTTCTTTTAAACGATCCACAACGGGCGAGCTTTCTTCTGTCTAATCTTATCATTTGGTTTAAATTACTACAGTAAAAGAGATTTGTTTAAGAATCAGCAATTAAGATACCTGGGTGAGTTACACTTCTCTCTTTTATACAAGGAATTAAGGAGGAGGAAAGAAAATTTAAAAAGCTTATCTTATTTTTTATGGCAAAAAGCTGGCCTGAATTTGGAAACTATAAAGATTAAAACGGATGAGGGGCAACTTACCCGAAGAGAAAATCTGATTTAGATGATTATTTGATTGATATATGTCTGGGACTACTTTTTCTTGGACTACTTTCTTTAGACAAATCTGCTGTTCGTGTATGTTACTAATTGTTTGGTGCTGTGAACCAAATTTGTTTTGCATTCTTGGACGTGCGGGAGATAATAATAATAATAATAATAATAATAATAATAATAATAATAATAATAATAATAATAATAATAATAATAATAATAATAATAATATTAATTTATAAGCCGCCTATCTGGCTGATGGCCACTCTAGGCAACATACAATTTAGTTGCAATAAATGCATCATAATAAAATACACATAAAATACATATAACAGTAAAACAATAAATAAAGAACAATAGCAGTTCAGAGTAATAGGTGATTAGTCCTAAAAAATTAACCCTCCCCGGAAGTCCCAAAGGCCTGTCTGAAGAGCCAGGTCTTCAAGGCTTTGCGGAATACATTCAGGGAAGGGGCATGCCGAAGATCATACGGGAGGGAGTTCCAGAGAGTGGGGGCCGCCACTGAAAATGCCCTCTCCCTAGTCCCCACCAACCTAGCTATTTTAGTTGGTGGGACTGAGAGAAGGCCCTGAGTGGCTGATCTTGTTGGGTGGCATAATTGGTGGCGCTGGAGGCGCTCCATCAGGTAAACTGGTCCGAAACTGTGTAGGGATTTAAAAGTTAATACCAACACCTTGAATTGAGCCCGGAAAATAACAGGAAGCCAGTGAAGATCGAACAACACTGGGGTGATATGTTCCCAGCAGCGACAATTTGTGAGTACTCGAGCCGCAGCATTTTGTATCAGTTGTAATTTCCGGACCATTTTCAAGGGTAACCCCACGTAGAGCACATTGCAGTAGTCTAATCGAGAGGTGACCAGGGCATGTACTACAAGTGGGAGCTGATGAAGAGGGAGGGAGGGTTGCAGCCTACGAATGAGGTGTAATTGATACCAAGCTGCCCGGCTCACTGCCGAAATCTGAGCCTCCATGGACAGCTTGGAATCAAGAACAACCCCAAGGCTGTGGACCTGGTTCTTTAGGGGCAGTCTCACCCCATTGAACATCAGGTCAACATTTCCCAACCTTCCCCTGTCTCCCACAAGCAGCACCTCAGTCTTATCGGGATTTAACTTCAAACTGTTCCTTCCCATCCATCCACTCACGGATTCCAGACACTTGGACATGGTCTCCACAGCCAACTCTGGTGAAGATTTAAACGAGAGATAGAGCTGAGTGTCGTCCGCATATTGGTGACACTGCAGCCCAAATCTCCTAATGATTGCCCCCAGCGGCTTCATATAGAGATTAAATAGCATGGGAGAGAGGATAGAGCCCTGTGGCACACCACAATTGAGAGGCCAAGGGTCTGAAACTTCCTCCCCCAATGCTACCTGTTGATGCCTATCGGAGAGAAAGGAATGGAACCACTGCAATACAGTGCCTCCTATTCCCAATCCCTCCAGGCGATGTAGAAGGATACTGTGGTCAACAGTATCAAAAGCCGCTGAGAGATCGAGGAGGACAAGAAAGGTGAATTCTCCCCTATCTAATGCCCTCCTCATATCATCAACCAGAGCGACCAAGGCTGTTTCAGTTCCATGTCCAGTCCTGAAACCCGATTGGTATGGATCCAAATAATCCGTTTCATCCAAGTGTGTCGACAACTGATTAGCCACCACTCGCTCAATGAACTTGCCCAAGAATGGTAAGAACTGTGCTGGCCAGATGATGTCAACAGGCCTGGAATATTAACTCCCTTATTGCTGGAAAAAGAAGCAAATTACTCTTTGCTTGGGAATTGTGGCTATATTGGAAATTTGAAGGGTTTTTTTTTCGGCTTTAAGAATGACAATCAAAGAAGTGGCAGAGACCCTGGATATACCCCTGGAAGGGTTTTCCCCTCTGGATATGTTTCAGAAGATAATGGATGAGATTAAGATAACAAAACAAGAACTGGGACAGAGTAGACAAGAGATGGCAACTGAATTTGGTAAAGTGAAACAGGAGCTGAAAGAAATAAAGGATTATATGAGGAAAAAAACAGATGGACAAGCAATAGAAGATGAAAAAGAAATTAAAGGGAAGGAGCAAATTCTGGAGATTGGATCAGATATATCAAATGTGGAATTGGAAAAAGATTTGGACTTTATGGATCCTGGAGATAAAGATTACTGTTTGGAATTCGGCGTTGTCTCTGGAGAAATTGATGAAGATATCAGAGATAAAGCTATCAATGTTTCAATGGAATTTCTGGACTGGAATGATTTGATGGAACTTGAAATAGAGAAAATTTATAGAATTAATTCCAGATATGTGACAATGGAAAAACTCTCAAGAGATGTGCTAGTGCATTTCGTAAAAAAGAGGAACAGAGATATGACCTTACAACAATATTTCAGCAACACATTCAGAATTGATGGCAAGGAAATATTTGTGATGAAGGAAATTCCCATCAGACTCTTACTATATGACTATGACTATGACAGCAAGATTATTATGGGTGCAAGGATGGAAGTTGGAAGATGGAATTAACACTGATAATGGAAAAATGGCCATTGAAATTACTGGACCTAGCAGACTTGATGAGATGGATTAATTGACATGTTTATTTGGAGAAAAATCGATGGATATATTTCTCAAGGAGTGGAAACCTCTCTTAGACTTTTTGTGGAAAGAATAAAGCGATGTTAATGAGATTTGATGATTAATTAAGATAACTACTGGAGGAAAGTGATTTTGTAATATGTTAAGAGACAGGTTTGTTATATATCATAGACCTATGGCTGATCTGCGACAAATCGGAAGTCAACATTTTATTTTATTGTTTGATTTGTTTCTTTTTTGTTTTGTTTTGTTTTGTGTTTGAAAATTTGAATAAAATTAATGATAAAAACAACCTGATGAATGGCTTCTTAAAATCTGGGACATACCTAGTATGGTCAAGTTGACTTGTCTAGTTAGAGTTAGAGACAACTCATCTGTAGACAATTCCTCTGTAGAAAAATGGCCCTTATTTATTGCATATCGGATAAACACAGAACAGAGTCCAACCGTATGTTTTATTCAATTCAGTGAACTTCAGAATATTAAGAAATGCAGCCATACAATAATCTGAACTACGACCAGTAGAGATGAATTATGATAAATATTTATTCCCTTTTTTCTTGTTTGAACACAAGGTTAGCAAAGATGTATAAATATATGTGAACTTTTCAATTTTATTTATTTACTTGTTGAAATCATTATATAATTGTATATAATGTCATATAACTTTGTTTTTCTGTTTCCCCCAATTAAAAAAATATATAATATAAATACATATATAAATTATAACTGATTAGTCAATGAAAAGGGTTTATTAAAATCCTTTATTTTGCTATTAGGCCTAAAAATGATTTGAGATAAGGGAAGGACCATTGCTCCAGCAGAAGGGACCTGGTTCAATCCCAGACATCTCCAGGGTCCTGCCTGAAACCCTGCAGAGCCGCTGCCAGTCAGAGTAGCCGGGTTAGGAACTGAGAATAGGCAGGTACTTGCACAGCTTTCCTCGAGCTATAATTTTAGTGTAAAAATAAAAAGGAAAGATATGACTAATGACCATGACAAATACCATCAGGCTCAAAATTACCTTTCTGCTTTTTACATCTGTGGCACACCATCCACTTTGCTGCCATATCCATTAACACAGATTTTGCAGTCAAACAGTAAACCTTTGCCTTCTCCATGTCTGTCTATTAATAGATTTTCAGCTATGATGTAGAAACAGAAAATCATCTAAATTATATTTCGTATGCCTTGCTGCCTGGAAGCTTTGACTCTCAATGTAGCATACAGGAATATCCCGCATTAACGTACGCAGTGGGTCCAGAGCGAGTACGTAAACCGAAAATGTACTTAAAGTGAAGCACTACCTTTTTTCACTTATCTATGCATATACTGCACTGCAGTTGTCATATACGGGCATAACTGATGTAAATAACGCATTTATAACTAAAATAAACACAGTAGGCCTTATTTTAATAAAAAGTTTGTAGTTGGAAACTGATCGGGCGGTGGCATCATGCCGTTAAGTGTCCGTTCTTGCGAAGCGAGTGTATGTAAACAGGGGAATGGTGCTACTGTAAATATGTCCATACTCGCGAGTGTCCGTAAAGTGAAGGTCTGTATAGTGGGGTATTCCTGTATATGTAGACATGTCTTTATGGGTATCCATTCTTGTAACAATGCTGATCAAGTATCAAAATAGGTTTTGGTTCAGTGCAGAACAACTTCAGATCTGAGCTGTTTTAAGCTGAGCTACATTACGCGTTCGTAACAAAATATTTTCAGTGTAAATACGACACTTCCGTGGAATTGTCCTCTTGAATGTACCCCAAGAACTTATATTAAAAATGTTTCCATTTGCAGTCACTGTGTTCCATCTCTGTTATTCTTTTTGTTTCATTTTTTTTCTAGAACTTCTTACAAGAAGATCCTGGCAATTGTGATAGTGTGATCTACCATAAAGCCAATCAAATCTGACTACACGAAGGATAGCATAGTTGTGCCCTCCAGATGTTATTGGACTACAAATCCTATCATCCTGTCCATTGGCCATGATGGCTGGGACAAGCAGGAGTTGGAGTCCAACAGCATCTGGAGGGCAACAATTTGGCTACCCCTGAACTACATATTGAAGTCACTGAGAGATGAACAAAAAAGAGAGATCAAAAGATGCAGATAAAATAGTTTGTTAAGGTCTGATGTATTTTGAGTTGAATTACTCTTTTTAGGGAGAATTATAAATACATAAATATTTAACGTAGCAAATCTATATATACCCATTTATAAATGCACTCACATAAGGCATTTTAATGTGTTAAAGACAATTAAGGGAAGTGCAAACAATAAAAAGTATTATGGGAAGTGCAAACAATAAAAATAAAATAAAATGAGAGTCAACAAACAGCAGCAAAAACAATATGTAAAAAAGGAATGGCTAATAAGAATATAAGATGAGTCTGCAGGATCAGGCCAGTAGCCCCAGCATCTTGTTTTCACAGTGATGAACCAGATGCCTATGGGAAGCCCAAAAGCAGAACGAGAGCAAAACAGCACTCTCCCCACTTGTGATTTCCAACAGCTGGTATTCAGATGCATCCTGTCTCTGACTATGAAGGCAGAACATATTCATCACGGCTAGACTCTTTTAAAGCCATCCTAGTTGGTGGCCATCACTGCCTCTTGTCAGAATGAATGCTATAGTTTAACTGTGCACTGTCCTGAGCCTTCCAGCATTAAGCGTCAACTGGATGCCCACGAGCTATGATGTTATGAGAGAGTGAGAAAAAATATTTCTCTATCCACTTTTCTCTATCCACTTTTTCAGAGCTTGGAAAAGTTACTTTTTTGAACTATAACTCCCATCAGCCCAATCAAGTGGCCATGCTGGCTGGGCCTGATGGGAGTTGTAGTTCAAAAAAAGTAACTTTTCCAAGCTCTGCACTTTATCCACCAGAATTCATGCATAATTTTATACACTTCCATTACGTTGCCTCTTCCTCGCCTCATCTGTAAGAAAAGCAGCTCCCAACTTGTAAATTATATGAGTACAATTCAATAGTTAACTAAAAGGGTTAACCACTCACATAAAATGTGTAACAAAATATCTATCATGTTGTTCCAAAGACATGTTATCACTTGAATCAGGATGTTCATTGAAACATAGATTATGAACAATCAAAGCTTCCTCCCTTAAAATCTTCAGTATTTACACTTATACTTTAGTTTATGTTTTTGAAACTGGCTTTATTGGAATCAGTTTCATCAATATTAACACATAACACATGTTATCTGCTAAAGTAGCCTGTAAAACAAAGGCCAGAGGAACTTATATAGCTGAGTGGAGAATGAAAAGAAACTTGGGCCTCCCCAGTAATGCATCATCATCATCATCATCATCACTGCAGTGGCTCTAAAATGAGGAAGATACTTCACTGAAGGCAAAAACACTTAATGTTGCTCTACTTCAAAATGAAGAGGAGAAAATGTATCCCCAGTGTTGAGACAAATAAGAACATAAGAACTTAAGAAGAGCTTGCTGGATCAGGCCAGTGGCCCATCTAGTCCAGCATCCTGTTCTCCCAGTGGCCAACTAGGTGCCTGGGGGAAGCCCGCAAGCAGGACCCGAGTGCAAGAACACTCTCCCCTCCTGAGGCTTCCGGCAACTGGTTTTCAGAAGCATGCTGCCTCTGACTAGGGTGGCAGAGCACAGCCATCACGGCTAGTAGCCATTGATAGCCCTGTCCTCCATGAATTTGTCTAATCTTCTTTTAAAGCCATCCAAGCTGGTGGCCATTACTGCGTCTTGTGGGAGCAAATTCCATAGTTTAACTATGCGCTGAGTAAAGAAGTACTTCCTTTCGTCTGTCCTGAATCTTCCAACATTCAGCTTCTTTGAATGTCCACGAGTTCTAGTATTATGAGAGAGGGAGAAGAACTTTTCTCTATCCACTTTCTCAATGCCATGCATAATTTTATACACTTCTATCATGTCTCCTCTGACCCGCCTTTTTTCTAAACTAAAAAGCCCCAAATGCTGCAACCTTTCCTCGTAAGGGAGTCGCTCCATCGCCTTGATCATTCTGGTTGCCCTCTTCTGAACCTTTTCCAACTCTAGAATATCCTTTTTGAGATGAGGCGACCAGAACTGTACACAGTATTCCAAATGCGGCCGCACCATAGATTTATACAACGGCATGATGATATGGGTCAATCCTGCTTGGCTACACTACACTATAGCCAGGACAGCATAGCAAGGCATGGAGTATTGGCCTGGTGGCCTGGAAAAGTGATGGCTCCTCCACCACCACCACCCCAGCAAAGCCATCATGTTGTCTTCCTCCTGAAGGGAAGAGAGGCTGAAAGGGAACAAATCCAGGCCAACAGCCTCTGACCTCTCATATGGAAGTACTGCGGTTGTTGTGTATCATGGCAACATGGAGCATCAGCCTGGTTGCCTTGGCAACAGACATATGCCCGCTATCAACATTTTGTGTCTGACACTGTTTGGAAAGCACTGATAGAAAGGAAGGTTGTTGTTTGAGGAGCATGAAGATGTTCACAAAAACTGGTTCCCTATTTTTGCTCAGCTCTAGTTTTAAAATTTTTCTTTTAGCATTTTGTTCAAGCATTTGAATTACTTATGTACTGTCCAAATGCTTTTTGAGTTACTGAATTCTATACATTCCTCAATAACCCAAATTTCTTATTAATTAAGAAACAAACAGAACATGCCCCACAAGAGACATGTGGGTGCAGAGACAGGCTTCTATCTATGGATCTCTACCTGAGTAGTAAACTTATTTTTTCATATGAGAACTAAACATTATGCAGTTCCTCCTCAAATCTGAGCCAGCAAATCAGCAGCCCTATTATGAAATCAGTGATAGTCCCACCTCTTTCACCCTTTGTGCCAGTCTAGTAGGTGCCATTGACAGTGTTTGCATCAGTTTATACAAACTGGACATTGCTAAGATAATTTATTTGGGGAAGAGTTTTACTTGGATGAGGCAGAGTTTCAACAATAATGTAAGAACTGCTTCAATAGATCAGATAAAGGCCCATTTAGTTCATCTTCCTTTTTTTAAGAGAGGCCAACCATAAGCAAAGCATAAGCATTTTTTAATTACAGATATACTGCCTGTGTACATGGAAGTTTCACTTAAGCTTAATATTGTTGCACACATCCCAATCTCAGTGATGACAGACTCCAGGGGTTCCAGTTCTTACCCAGTGTTAGGTTTCCTTGGAATGAAGGTCACTGGAGATTGTGGTATTTTTAGGATATATGGTTTTATTTACACATATATACAACCTGAGCACAAGGTGGAAGGCCTCACAACATTAACACTCCAGTAGATCTTGTTTCCCCATTAGGTTTCTAGGGATTCAGCACATAGAGCTGTAAAGTCTCTCTGTCTCTTTCCGGTTCCAGATCAGACTAAACAGATGAGAGGGGAGGCCTACCCCTCCTCCAGAAGGACCATTGTCAGCCATTTGTTCCTATGGCGACATGTCTGCTCTTGACCAAGTCTTTGGACATATAAATAGGGTACTTGAAGAACTTGGCCAGACCCATTACCTTAACAAAAATACTGATTTGACAAGTTCAGCAGGTTCCTTTCCCTACAGATCCCAACCTCACAGACACAGAATTACAGGCTTGGAGGGGACCAAAGACATCATCCATACCAACCCCTCAATCCTATAATAATATCAAGATAGATTAGCGGATTTGTCTGATCTTTTTTAAAGGGCAAATTTCCCTATCTTCAAAAGGGGGGGGGGAAGGAGGAGCCAACAGTCAATTTGATGTTGATACCTGGAAATTTTTTAGAACAGGTTAGTAAGCAGTCACTCTGTGTACATTTAGGGGGGAAATGCTATCATCACAAAGAGCCAGTGTAGGTTTCTCAAGAACAAATAATGCCATACTACATAGCATATCTTGATTTCAGCAAGGGTTTCAATAACGTCTGCCATGTTGGCAAGCTGGTAAAATGTGAGTTAGATGATGCTACTATTGGGTGGATTTGTAGCTGGTTGATGGGCCATACCCAAAGAGTGATAACTGATGGCTCCTCATTAACCTGGAGGGAAATGATAAATTGGATTCTACAATCTGTCCTAGGCCTAGAAATGTTTTATAAATATATAAGTGACTTGGATGAAGGAGTGTAGGGGATGTTCATTAAATTTTCAGATAACACCAAATGGGTAGCTAATATCTTAGAAGACAGACGATGTCTCCAGTCACTATTTTGTGTGAGGGATTCAAATGCATACTCAATGAAACATAGTTCTGAATAGCTAATTATATTTCCAGAAGTGGTTTGGAATAGAATTTCAAATGCATACAAGAATGATGGGTTTAAAGTGGATTAAAACATTCTGTTGTCCTGGTGCAACAAATCCACTTAAAAACAAGGCCAGCAGTGGACTTTTTGCTGCTTGGAAAGTGATGGGAAAATGCACTGAAAAGCATGGAACGAACGAATGATTAACAGGAATACATGTAAACATCACAAGCAAATCAGGATGAATGTTGGATGAATGCTCATTGCTGTATAACTGCTCCATACATAACTCAGAATGAATGCTCGATAAAGACCAGACATAATACAACCACTATATAAGCTTACCGCAAGCAAACCGGAATGAATGCTAAATAAACAGGTTGGAGCCCAGGAACAGGATGCAATGTTGTTTAACCTCTCCACAAACAAATCAAGATGCATGGAAGTGACCCGAAGCTCAGATGCTTCATAAGGCAATATAGGGACAAGACAATGGGGGCATCTTTGCTGGTTCGAGGCATTTCATCCTCTGCATCTAGATTTGGGCTTAAAAGACCAAGAAGAAGTGTGGGTGCATAGAGGGTAAGTTGCAAGCACGCATTATTTGTGGCATTCCACAACTTCACTGCTGATCACACTGTGCATCTGTCAGCCTTAGCTTCCAGTTTCCCAGCTTTGTGGAGCTTGAGAAAAGATGAGATTGCCTTAACATTGGCTTTAAACTGGCAGGATTTTTTGATAATTGAATAATTAGTGACAGATGTTTCTACAACTTGGCATAGTGTACTACTGACACTGTTAATATGAGATGGCAATCAGCTAATGAGCACATGGGAAATCATTCTTGATTTATAAAATGAAGACCTGTATGCAATAATTGATGTGACTTGACACCATCACCAGAGCTGTTCTTGGAACATAGTGACTGCTGATTTTGAATACTCTGACACTTTATAGATACCTGTAAACTTTATGTCCTATGAGGAGACATGTGTACTTGTCTTGGAACTGTTGTGAGAACATTCAGTATCTGGTAAAACATTTGCTGTTGGCAAAAGTGCTGCATTGGCTTATAAAAGCCTTAATGAATATAGGAATAGCCATAGCTATTAGACAGAATGCCCAAGGCGTGCATCCTAATAGTTCTAGCTTTGAATTGGAGTGAGGAATCAGAGTAACCTATACCAAAATCAAGATGCTATGAGGTCACTGGCTGTCCACCAGCAGAAGATAAATACATCATTTGCACTGCCAAATGCTGAAACTTCATGAAATCAATGAAGCATAATATTATGCCTAGGTTCCTGATGAATTTCTCTAGTGTTTGGTGCAATATGGCTAAGTGGCTGATGTGCCATGAAATTTCTGATCGACCTGCCTGCCCCAGAGGTAGCCAAAGACAAAGGCATTAATGTCTAACACTTAAGTGCCTCTTCAAATTGGCGGCGGCGGTGGTGTGTTTTCTCCACTGTAAATTCAGAAATCAGAATTTGGGTGAACAAGCACTGCTTTATTTAAATATCTTAAATTATTTATTCATCATAAAAATAAAACTTTGCTACTAGCTAACAAATTAAGCAAATATATGCATTACTACTTGATAATCTGTTTCCCAGTGTCTTCAAGACTGTACCCTCAATGTTAACAAACACAGATCCAGAGCCTTAATGGTGGTTGTTGCAGGCACTGCATTCTGTAGCCTTCATTTATGACTGCAGTAACCTCTCAGCTATTAGAATTCGGTAGCACTCACCTTCTCAGGAGCACCAACCACATTGTAGCTGCAGGGCCCTCTTTCTTCTTCCTGGCCTATAGACCCAGAAGCAAGCTTTGTATGATGACTTCAGTCCTGTTTAGGCATTTGATGCTGATGGGTACCAAACACAAGAAGGGGTTTTCTCAAATACTTGGACTAGCCCTGACATGAAAATCAGCATCACTCTGAAGTGTCCCTGTGTGCATGCAGATGCATGCGCATAGGACTCCCTCCATGGGGATAGGAACCCAGATCACTCAGGATTCTGCCCTTCTGCTTAGGCCTTCAGACTGATGCTGATCACACATCAGGCTAATGCACATCAATATCTAGGAAACAGGGAGGATCCCTTCATGTGTTCTGTACCCATGGATACCAAATACCATATTGCATCTTCTCTGCACAGTCCATGATTTTGCTGAGAAATTTGAGAGTGTGCGACTCCGAACCAAACATTGTAATCTTCACAATTGTGCAGGGTCATCATTTATTGAATGGCCATGCTTCTATACAAAAATAGTTTGCAAATAGCAAGCAATTTCCTTCCCATTCCATGTCTTCCTTTTCTTTGCAGATTAACATTATGAATGCAAAGCTGTTTTTTTTTTTAGGCCCGGAAGTGAGCTAGAAATAAAAATGGAATGAAATCCATGAAATATTGTCTGACCTAGCTGGCATGGGGTGGGAGGTGGGATTAGAGTTGTGTATCTTCCTCAAGCAGGAATGTACAGGGTAACCAATGGCAGGATGCTGTCTCTTTGTTTTTCAGTTGATCCACCCAGTGAGCTGCAGCTGACACAGCCCTTTGACCCTAACACCACGTGGCATGAACATCCCAGTTAGACATGACAATGAGTATCTGCAATGTACTCCTGCTAACTTAGTCCTGTTGCAATCACACCAAATGATGTGTAAGTGCAAGAATGCTTAATGATGTAAGGTGTTAACTTGAGATTTGTCAGCTGCAATTTCCTTTTTGTCTAGCTTAAAGAGCTAATATTAACTCACAGATTAAAGCAGGTTGCTCAAAACTGGCTAGACTAGCCATAATAAAAGCCCCCCACTCCCACTGTCTAACATGGCTAAATCTGTAGCAAAGGGAAGAAGAACGATGCAGTGTTATTGGGACTTGTGGAACAAGGCCCTAAACATATTGTTCCAAAGCTGGCAAGATGCCATGAATTTCAGTCAGCCTCAAGCTTCCTTCTCACATCTTCGAAATGATGTACATTGTTTATATGAAATTTCACTAATAGGCAAAAAACCTTGCAGTTTAAGAACGTACCTATAACCAACATATTTCTATCAAACTTTAAAAAGCAGGGAAATTGGTCATCTATAGTGAATCCACCAGGGGAGCAGGAGACCTGACCTCCTCTCTGAGATATTGTACTGCCCTGCAAATTTGTCAAAATGCAAACACAATTTGGGTTGGTCTTTTACAGTTCAATCCACTTTCTGTGTAGCTTGGAAGAATTTGGTAACATGTGCCTCTGAGCATAAGAAGGAGGAGGGGGAAGGAGGGGATTGGAAGGAGATGGGGATGGGAAGAGAGGGGCAAGGAAGGGGAGGGAAGGGGCAAGAGGGAAGGGATAGGAGGGAGGAGGAGGGGATGGCAGGTTTGATCATTTGCATGCTTTTTGAGTTCAGTGGGATTTACTCCTGTGCAATCATGCTTAGGATAGGTGAAACTGACCTGGGGGAGAGGCAGGGAGGGGAGGAGATAGGATGGGTGGGCACTGGGCAGAGGGGAAGCCCCTTTCCTTTCCAAAAGGAAAACAGTGTGAACAGTATCACTGACAGTTGGTTCTTACTGAGTATGCCTGGCCTTATCATTGAGTTCAATGCTAATTTTCTTAAATTAATTACAAATCAGCCAGGCATTTTTTAAACTTTTAAACTGCAGAAGATAAAGGTCAGAGTATGGGGCAAGGTCAATAACAGGATTACAGATACTCTGTGAACATGGCTGATTTTTAATTAATTTCAACATATTATGAGAACTCTGTCAGAAAAAAGTCTAAAAGGGGTCTGGTTTTCTCTCTCTCTCTTTTTACACTTTGAACTATTGATTCTCTCTGACACTGTAATTTGACACTTGTGGAGTTGGATTAACAACTCCTGACTTTATATCTTTGGATGGGCTTTGAGATCCAAACTGATAAGGTTTAAGGTATCACTTTACTGTTTTTGAGTCCTTGGCCTTGGGGCCTACAAAATTAAACACCTTGATTGATCTTCCACATCTGTAAAACAGCACAAATGAGCTTAATCATGTGAAAGCTTGGATGGTTTCAGGAATTAATAAAATTGGGTTAATTGCCAAAACTTTCTTAAGGATAAGATTCTTCCCTTTAGGGCTGATACTCTGTCCACTATATTGTATTTTTCCTCTTTAGGTAGGTAAAAAGCCAAGAGTTGACCTTCTAGGGGCTCAAACTATTTCTCAGGAGAGAAACTGGCAGAGAAACCCCAGGAGCTTGGTTATACAATATCACCTCCTGTTATGAGTTATCTGCTACACTAACAAGATCCTCCCAGTTAATGAGATAAGGACAAGACTGTAGATTTGCTCTGACCTGGCATGGCTGAACAGTTGGTCTGCTCAGCACCTAGGAATTTCTTTTGATATCAAAGGTTCTGAATGGAAACCTTGTAGATCCTCAGTGCCCTCAATTATGCCTCTATGACATGATCTGTGTTTGATATCCATCAATATTTAAATAATTGTATTACTGTAGGAAGTTAAAACATACATTTTTGCTTTAGATTTTGAGAATAAAATGTCCATATCTTGTAGATCAATTTCACTGTTGTGAATATTCAAGATATAAGATAACTGAAGTATCACAGCAGCCTTTGGGCTCCATTTCTGGTTTACCATAGTGTGAGGCAACCACAAAGGCTAATTTGTGGAGACTTAACATCATGCCACTTTGCTGAAGGGAAAGTTCTTTCATCAGATACTGTGAAGTAAACGAGATGGCTCTCTTCTGGAGTTAAGCAGTCTTGTGTTTCATATATATTATTAATTGGGACAGTTACAGAGTAATTCAAACTCCCCATTGCCGCCACCAGAGCTCTATGGAGTGGCAGAGCCACCATCTCATCTGCAGCTTTGCCACTTACTACAGTAGATGGTAGAGGGGCAGACAGCTTGAGCCTGATGGCAGCCAGCTGAAAGCACAGTTGGTATTCAGGAGCTCAGCCCTGGCCCCTCCCTGTCCTCAAAATGTCTCATTTTGGGAAGTACTGCCAGTGGGCCTTCCGCTCAGTCATTTAGGGACAGAAGAGGGAGACATGCACTGACACAGTGACACTTGCATCGTTGACTAGCAGGAGGCAGGCTGAGCCAACAGAAGTGAGCAGAGTGATGCATTTGCTCAACCCAACCCTGCCCCCTGGCCTAAGGTAAGGGTGGTTTGGATTACAGACTTCGTTTGGAAATAAATGGTTTTTAGTTCCCATAGAACATAGCTTGACAATCCTGTTCTCACCACTAGAGCGTATTGTTTCTCCAGAAGACTACTGTCCTCATGGCTGGATGGTGTTAAATTAGAATTAATTCTGGATGCCTCAGATGGATCCATAGGAGCACAATCTGGGACCACTGTCAGCCCTGGGGGATCTGGCTCAAGTACTGTACAGCAAATCAATTATTAGTGGGCTTATTAGCCTTAAGAGGGAATGCTGGGGAAAGCAAAATGGAATCATTTTGGTTTGGGCACATAGAAACTAAGGGTGGAGCTACCTGGTCTTTTGGTCTTACCCATGGTGAGAAAATAAAATTATACACTAAAATCATTTTTAAACAAAGGTAAAATAGGTGAATGCTTTGTTCTGACTGTCACGGAGGAAGATTCATTTATTGCTGTTGTATGTTGTTATTATGTGCCTTCAAGTCGATTACGACTTATGGCGACCCTATGAATCAGCAACCTCCAAGAGCATCTGTCGTGAACCACCCTGTTCAGATCTTGTAAGTTCAGGTCTGTGGCTTCCTTTATGGAATCAATCCATCTCTTGTTTGGTCTTCCTCTTTTTCTACTCCCTTCTGTTTTCCCCAGCATTATTGTCTTTTCTAGTGAATCATGTCTTCTCATTATGTATCCAAAGTATGGTAACCTCAGTTTCATCATTTTAGCTTCTAGTGATAGTTCTGGTTTAATTTGTTCTAACACCCAATTATTTGTCTTTTTCGCAGTCCATAGTATGCACAAAGCTCTCCTCTAATACCACATTTCAAATGATTTTTCTCTTATCTGCTTTTTTCACTGTCCAACTTTCACATCCATACATACAGGTCGGGAATACCATGGTCTGAATGATCCTGACTTTAGTGTTCAGTGATACCTCTTCGCATTTAAGGACTTTTTCTAGTTCTTTCATAGCTGCCCTCCCCAGTCCTACCCTTCTGATTTCTTGACTATTGTCTCCATTTTGGTTAGCGACTGTGCCAAGGTGTTGATAATCCTTGACAAGTTCAATGTCCTCATTGTCAACTTTAAAGTTACATAACTCTTCTGTTGTCATTACTTTAGTCTTCTTCAGCTGTAATCCTGCTTTTGTGCTTTCCTCTTTAACTTTCATCAATATTCATTTCAAATCATTACTGGTTTCTGCTAAGAGTATGGTATCGTCTGCATATCTTAAATTATTGGTATTTCTCCCTCCAATTTTCACACCTCCTTCATCTTGGTCCAATTCCGCTTTCCGTATGACTTGAGTGCAGGGGCATCCAAGGTGGAATGGTCAAAGCTGAGACACCAGACTAAGATGCATCCAAACTCAGAGGAAGGAAATGGTAAACCACCTCTGAATACCTCTTACCACAAAAACCAGATGAATTTGGTTTTAAATGATTGATAAGCTATTGGTTATTTTGTAAACTTTGTATAGCACTCTGAGATCTTTTTTTTTGTAGAAAGCATTGAATAAATGCAATAGATAAATAAATCATATAGCCTACCCACTCAGTTGAAAAATGGATTTCAATGAAATTTGTCTGCTGCTTCTTTATAGAAGCCAGATTTTTTTTTTATATGTTAGTCCCTTCTTTGGGATGTTTATTCTCCTGGATGGACTTTAATTGTGATGCTTTTGATTGGCTTGTATTTTGACTATTTGGCTAATTTGTTCTTCAAACATAGTATTTGGTAGAAGAACCAGTGTGGATGTAGAAAGATAATGATGACATGTGGATGCTGGAGTATGAGAAGGGGCATGAGAAGGTGTGGGATAGCAGGACACTCACAAGGCTGACTGGGACAGTTGTCTATGGGAATAAAGAAATGGTGCAACCACCAGGCGCTTTGTCGGCAGATGCACTCCTCTAATGGGTAATTTATCAGGAGCATCTCTTGTTAAGAGAGCAGCTCTTTCATGCCAGGGAGACATCTCAGCTGCTGCCCACTGGCAGTCTTCCTGTGCAGCTCCACAGAAAGGTTATAATCACCCACAATATTCTTCATAACTAGCATGTTATTGGCCTATTCCTTCAATGAGGTTATGGCCAGTTTTAATACCAACCATCAGTGTTCTCCTTTTCATTTCCTTCCTCTTGCAAACATCAAGAGTGTGGTTTCAGCTTAGAAGCCGTTATTAGCCTATTGATCAGTAAATGTTTTTCTAACACACTGGGGAGAAATAAGAACAATGTAATGGTATAATAGATCACAGGATCTTATACTGTGGAATGCACCTCTCCCCCACCCCAGGGAGAGGAAATTTTATTTTGCGGAGGCAAAGTATGAACACTTTAATAGAGTACTGATCATCACAGTAGGAACGTTTATTTTTATCACTTGTGTTTGCAGAGAAAGTATTGAGAATTTAACTAGGATTAAGTACAGGAAAAAAAAGAAACCTTTTCCTCTCAGCAGACCCTTACACAAGTTACAAGGGTAAATATGGGCCCATGGGTATAGGTGGGGTTTCTCAGTTCTGAATGAATTTTGAAGCATTCTGGGCATTTGGGAAGAACTTTAGGGATACTATTAGAAGAATCCCCTTGTGTCTTAGGTGAGTGAACCCAGGCTGGGGGTGCCTTTTTGTTTCTGGTCTCCATTTACCTATATGCCCCAGGACTGATATTTAAAGGCACTAGCATAATAGTTATGCTGGTGTATTTCAGATTTTAGGATGGCATTCTTTATGGGTTTCTTTTGATGCCTTCTAATGGACACTCCTAGAGGATTTCTTTTCATAGATGACTAGATTTTTATTTTATTTATTTATTTATTAAATTTATACCCCACTTTTCCTCCCAGTAGGAGCCAGAACTCCCAGTAGGAGTTCTTTTGTCTTCTCAGGTGTTATGTTTTGGGCCCAAAGGAGTCCTGAATCAGGGGAAGCCAAATTTGTTGAGTGGTGGTGGCAGTAATTACAACTGTGGACATTTGGGATGATTGCTTTCAGTCTGTTTATAATAAGCAGATATACTGGCAAAGTTTGCTAGGATCAGGCCCAGATATGAATTTCTGGGACTCACAGTGCTCATCTCATTGTTCATCACTCAGTTTGGAGAGATTCTTTTGGAGCTCTTTGCAATTCCTTTCTGTTTTAACCACCCTGAACAATTTAGTGTCATCAGGAGACTTGGCATTCACTTCTCATTCCTAACTGTAGATCATTTATGAACAAGTTAAAAAGCACAGGTGCCAATACCGATCCCTTGGGGACTCCACTTTCTACATCCCTCAACTGGGAGAACTGTCCATTTATTCCTACTGTCTGCTTCCTATTACTTAACCAGTTCCTGATCCACCAGAGAAACTCTCCTCTTATCACATGACTGCTAAGCTTAATCAAAAGTTTTTTGGTACGGTACCTTGTTGAAAGTTTTTTAAAAGTCCAAGTTCACCATGTCAACTGGAACACCTCTATCAATATACTTGTTGACACTCTCAGAGAACTCTAATAGACTTACTCTTGCAAAAGCCCTGCTGATTCTGCTTCAGCAAGGCTTGATCTTTGGCACGTTTGGCAACTCCATACATCTCAGAAATAGGGAACCTGTGACCCTCCAGATGTTGTTGAACTACACATCCTATCATCTCTGACCATTAGCCATGCTGGCTGGAGCTGATGAGAGAAGGGGTTTAACAACATATTGAGTGTGTTGTCTCCCCATGTCTGCTCAGTATGCTGTCACTGAATGGACTTGGCAGAGAGAGAAGTCATCCAAGATGCTTTATGAGTTACAAGTATACAGTTGTGCTTAGAATGCAATAGGAATTTAGGCCAGTCTTTGGAGTGCTACTGTAATGTTAACTCACTCCAGTTCCATTCGAAAGTGAACAACTGACAACCATCTGTAAGACCCTGGATTACAAGGGTTGTTTTGTAAAGAACATATCTTGAGTTGTAAAAGGCAGGAATGATGGGTACTAGGTCAGCAGATGGGTGCTAGGTCCTTAGGGAGCCAAGCAATATAATTAGGCTGCTCATTATATGGTTACTCTCTGAGGAGCCAACAAGGTTGCATAAACAATTTTTTTTTTAAATGGTCTCCTGTACTGGACCTGTTGCGACAGCTTGTCCACCAAAAGTATCCCAAAATTTGTGCATCTGCATTTGTTAGTCTTCTGAAATGAAAAGTTTGCGATCTTTCCAGTGCATGAGCAGATATTATCATGAACTGGATCTTTGTTACATATATCTAAATACATGTAGCATTTTCATTAATGGCATTGAGAGAGGAAATATTTTGAATCAAAATTTGTTATGTATATACACTTGCCTGTATCCAAAAGGTCTTATCAATATTGCAGTTCACTATTTTTATTTCTATTTTCCTACAACAATTAGAACTCTCTCTCTCTCTGTGTGTGTGTGTGTTATTCCCTAACCACAGCAAGAGGTGTGTGGAAACATAGATCTGAAGAACTTCATATTGTTGCACGTCTCCCCAACCTCCGAGTGGTGAGATTTCCAGTGTCCCTGCACTCATCCAGGGTTTGGTTTCCTTTGGGAAGAAGTTCAGTGGAGACTGCAGTGTCTTTATGAAATGCAGTTTATTTTTTTACACACATTCCCACCTGAGCTTAGGATGGAGGGGTTCAAGGCATCAGCAGTCAACATCCAGCTTTCCCATCAGTATTACAGGAGGCATCCTATAGCCATAATGCAGAGAGCCAGCCTCTCTGCCTGCCTCCAGTTCCCAGGTGTTCTCTAGACACAACTAAAACTACAAGCCTCTCCTGGACTCCAGGAGGGGGGGGAATGCTCTCCTGAAGAGTTTCAATGACAAAAAGGGTCTTCCTGGCCCATTCACCAGTTGCTGGACAACTGATAGACCCATTCTCCTACCTGGCCACTCTATTTGCTTACCAAAAGACTCATCTGACTAGCAGAGTGAGCTCCTCATTCCAAGGCACAGGATTCCAAACCAGAGGTTGGAAGGAGACCCATAGGGATCATCCATTCCAGCCCCAAACTCATAACAATATCCACAAGTGCACAGACAAATATGTGGTATACTTTTGTTCTTGCCAAATGTGTTAACTGTTTTCCTAAAATGTGATTAATACAGTATTTTATTTACCGGTGCTTTGCTTCCCAGCATTCTGCTTATGCGGTGGCTTTCATTCCCCATTTTAAAGCCGATTTTTGCACTTTTGCGGCATTTTGTGGCGTTTTTGCGGCATTTTCGTACAACATGCCCCATTATATTCAATGGGGTTCCGCTTTACGGCGATTTCCGCTTTACGGTGGGGGTCCGGAATGGAACCTGCCGTATAAGTGGGCCCTGCCTTTACTGATTATCTCTGATTAATTTAATCAAGCAGAGAGCAGAAATATACATGCATGAGGTTGCTTAAGCATCAATTTGAAAGCAAACATTTATTTACTTCCTTCTGAACATGAGACTTCTCATAAATTCAGTAAAATGTTAAGGGAGTTCTTTTAACCCATATCATGTATCATTGTGTACAAGTGTAAGATTCAGGGGAAATAAACCATGAAAAATAGGTATGATTAATTAGCAACATTTTTATGGAGCTATGGCATGGGTTTATCTTGTTTTAGAATAAGATTGAAATGGAGGCTGAAATCCTATCAACAATCGTGGCAAAACCATTAGTGTGATTCATTCAAAGATGGCAGCCTGGATCCTGTCTAGTAATTGAAATGTTTGACTTTGGAAAAAATTATTGTCATGAACAAAACAGTCCCTCTCACACTCACTATTTCATCTGAACTATATAAAAATAAAAATCCGTGGTTCACAAGCCATGAGAAGATTGATGGATGCAAATTTTGTTCTGCCAAATGCTTCCTCAGCTGTTTCTCTATTCTAAAGCCTTGCCCAGCATATATGATTGATACTGCACACAACTTATGACACCATGGTAGAAGCAGGTTGTTTTTCTTTTGTGTTGTTTTTAATTAGATAAAGTTGTTATTGAATAGGTATGGGTGAAAAATTCATTAGGTCCAAATTCCTAGGCAAACTTGCCTGATCTGCACCTGCCGGACCAACATTATTTATTTATTTATTTATTTATTTTGATTTATATCCTGCCCTTCCTCCCAGCAGGAGCCCAGGGCAGCAAACAGAAATACTAAAAGCACTTTAAAACATCATAAAAATACCTTAAAATACATTAAAACAAAACAACGTTAAAAACATTTTTTTAAAAAGCTTTAAAACATCTTTTTTTAACAAAAGGTTTAAAACATAATATTAAAGGAAACATATTAAAAGCAATTCTAACACAGACGAGGACTGGGATAGGTCTCAACTTAAAAGTCTTCAAAAGGCACCGAAAAGAGATGGCCCCTGCCTAATATTTAAGGGGAGGGAATTCCACTGGGTAGGTGCCGCCACACTAAAGGTCCGTTTCCTATATTGTGCAGAATGAACCTCCTGAGAAGATGGTATCTACAGGAGGCCCTCACCTGCAGAGTGCAGTGATCGACTGGGTATATAAGGGATAAGACGGCCTTTCAGGTATCATGGTCCCGAGATGTATAGGGCTTTGTACACCAAAACCAGAACCTTGAACTTGGCCCAGCAGCAAATGGGCAGCCAGTGCAATTCTTTCAGCAGCGGGGTGACATGTTGGCAATACCCTGCCCAGTGAGCAGTCTCACCGCTGCATTTTGCACCAGCCGCAGCTTCCAGACCAACCTCAAGGGCAGCCCGACACATAGCACATACCAGTAATCCAGCCTGGAGGTTACCAGTGCATGGACAACAATGGTCAGGCTATCCTGGTCCAGAAACGGCCGCAGCTGTCTTATTAGCCGAAGCTGGTAAAAGGCACTCCTAGTCACAGAGGTCACCTGGACCTCAAGCTACAAAGATGGATCCAGGAGCACCCCCAGACTATGGACCTGCTCTTTCAGAGGGTGTATGTCAGGCCCAGGATGTGACTCAGGAACCAGACCAACGGCTGTAGTTAATTCGTGTTTTATTAGGGTAATGTCCAAACAAAGACTGCATTTTCTCATGAAGCAATACAGGGATACAGGTCCTGCGGCATTGGGAGAAAGCTGACAGAGCAAGGGACTTCTTCCCGCCTGTTCTTTAAGAAGGGGCCAAACGGGCGCGCAATCTTTCGCTCCTCCTTAACTGCCCCTCAGGTACTGCCCGCCTTCCCCCCCTTCTCTCCTGTCTTTTCAGCTGTCTGCGTGTGCGCGGTGGGGGGGAAGCATCACCCCCTCCTCTTCTGAAGTTTCCGATTCCAGGATGGGGGATAGGGGAGGAGCTGATGGTAAACTGCCTCCCCGCTTTTCGGCTGTGAGCAGCCCTCCCTCTTTCCCCTCTTGCTCTGAGCCTGAAAGAGGGGGAGGCGTGAGAATGTCCAGGGAGGGCTCAGGCTCCCCGTTGCTAAGTGACCTTATCACTGGCAGTTCCTCTGTTTCGTCTTCGCTCCAAAGGGGGGAAGTTCCTCCCCCTTCCCTCTGCCATCCATCCGAATACTCTTCTCCCAACTCTCCGGGATCCAGCTCCCCGGGATTGGGACCCCAGCTCTGCCTTCCGACACCATCCCCCCTCCCAGGCTGTGCCCCCCTCCCCTTGTCTGGCTTGGGATGGTGGGGAAAACGTTGATGGAAAAGTTTTACCAATTCTGGAGCATGCACATCAGCTGCATCTTCCCATGATCTGTCAGCCACCCCATAGCCTTTCCAGTGAATCAAGTACTGCAGCTTGTGGCGTCTGATCCTGGAATCTAAGATCTCCTCAACTTCAAACTCAAGCTGCTCATTTACCAGGAGTGGAGCTCCGGGAGGTTCCTCCGGCTGTAACTCACTGGGAGGGGCGGCTTTCGTTAAGAGGGATCGATGGAACACAGGATGTATTTTAAACGTGTCAGGCAGCTTCAGTCGGTACGCCACGGGATTGATTTGAGTTTCTATTTCGAAAGGACCCACCCTCTTGTCTTGTAATTTTCTACATTTGCCCGGCATCTGGAGGAAGCGGGTGGACAGCCATACCTGGTCTCCCGGTTGAAGGGGGGGGCTCCTTCCTGTGCAGGTCAGCAACTCGCTTGTACTCCGTTTTGGCTTCGTTTAACTGCTGTTTCAGTGTCTGTTGCGCCGCTTGCAATTCCTTAAGGAAGTTCTCAGCTGCCGGTACCAGCATTCCTTCTGAGCTGCTTGGAAAGACTTTAGGATGGAATCCATAATTAGCGAAGAACGAGGTTTGTTGAGTGCTGGAGTGCAGAGAATTGTTGTAGGCGAACTCTGCAAAATGCAAATATGATACCCAGTCAGTCTGTTGATAGGACACATAACTTCGTAAATATCTTTCCAAAACGGCGTTCAAGCGTTCCGTCTGCCCATCTGTCTGGGGGTGATGGGCGGAGGAGAGTTTTAATTCCATCTGCAACTGTTTCCACATTGCTCTCCAAAATTTGGCTGTGAACTGAGTTCCTCGGTCTGAGACTACGCTGTTTGGCAATCCATGCAGCCGGTAGACTTCTTTTATGAATAACTTGGCCGTTTCTTTAGCCTCTAAGGCCCCTGCACAAGGAAGAAAGTGTGCCATTTTGGTAAGTAGATCCACCACTACTAAGATGGCTGTCATTCCTTGGGACTTGGGTAGATCAGTTATAAAATCCATGGAGAGGTCCTTCCAGGGTTCGTGTGGGACAGGCAACGGTTGTAACAGTCCTGCTGGTGTCCCTGTTTGTGTTTTTGTCCGCAGACAGACAGAGCAGGACTTTACATAACTCTCAATATCCCGACGCATTTTAGGCCACCAGAAGTCCTTGGCCACGTTCTGAATGGTCTTGTAAATCCCAAAGTGTCCCGCTGTGATGGACACTGGCGTAGGATTCTGAGCCTTAATTCCCCTTCTGGCACATATCTGGCGGTTTTGAACCATAACAGTCCATTTCTCCAGTGAAAGGTTACTTCTGAGTCCTTGTCCCATCTCCTGCTGATATTTTAGCATGTCTGCATCTTCTTGTTGTGCCTTTTTGAGTTCCTCTTCCCATGAAGGCTGGCATACTCCCAACGTTAATTTCTCTGGCGGGATTACGTACTGAGGCTGGTCCTCGGATTCACTTTCTTTGTATTGTGGCTGTCTGGATAAGGCATCCGCTCTCTGGTTTTTGGCTTGGGCATGGTAAGTAATCTGGAAGTTAAACCTAGTGAAGAACTGGGACCATCTTATCTGTCTCTGGTTCAGCTTTCTGGCTGTTTGCAGGCTTTCAAGATTCTTGTGGTCAGAGCGCACTTCAATTCGATGAGAGGTCCCCTCTAGGTATTGTCTCCAGTTTTCAAATGAGTCCTTGATGGCCAGCAGCTCCTTCTCCCAAACTGTGTAGTTCTTCTCTGCAGGCTTTAACTTCCGAGAGAAGTACGCACAGGGGTGCAGCTCCTTCCCTTCTTGGTCTAATTGTAGCAGGACCCCCCCGATGGCAAAATCTGAAGCATCTGCTTCCACTACGAAAGGGCGGTTCGGATCAGCAAAGCGCAGAATGGGCTCAGTACCAAACCTTCTCTTCAGCTTCTCAAAGGCCTCGGTGGCGTTCTCTGTCCATTGAAACTTCTTCTTCCCCCTTAAACAGTCAGTCAGAGGAGCTGTTAATTTGGAAAACCCTGGAATGAACTTTCTGTAATAATTGGCAAACCCCAAAAACCGTTGTACATCCTTTTTGGTGACAGGTTGGCCCCAGTCCAATATGCAGCTTACTTTCCCTGGGTCCATCTCCACGCCTTCCACTCAGATTCAATATCCAAGGAAGTCTAGAGACTTGAGGTCAAATCCACATTTCTCTAATTTAGCATACAGGTGATTTTCTCTCAGTCTCTTCAACACCGTCTTCACATGCTGGTCGTGGTCTTCCTGGTTCTTTGAGAACACCAGGATATCATCTAAGTAACAGATTACATACGTGTCCAACAAGTCTCTAAACACGTCGTTCATGAATTTTTGAAAAATTCCTGGACTTCCACAAAGCCCGAACGGCATGACCAGGTATTCATACTGTCCGTAAGCGGTCAAGAATCCTGTTTTCCATTCATCTCCCTCCTTCATTCTGATCAGATTGTACGCTCCTCTCAAATCCAACTTCATGAAGATTTTTGCAGAGCGCAGTCGGTCCAGCAACTCTGAGATCAGGGGCAGCGGGTAGCTGTTGGGGATGGTGATCTGGTTCAATGCGCAATAGTCGTTACAGGGTCTGAGTTCCCCCCTTCTTTTTCACAAACAATAGTGGTGCTCCAGCAGGGGATTGTGAGGGGCGTACGAATCCTCGTCTCAAGTTTTTATCCAGGAATTCCTTCAGGGCCTCCCTCTCATTCTCTGTGAGAGAGTAGATTCTCTCTGATGGGATGCTGGCTCCTGGCACTAGGTCAATCGCACAGTCGTAAGGGCGGTGGGGGGGTAAAGTCTCTGCCTCTTTTCATCAAACACATCTTTGAATTCTTCATACTTTGGCGGCAGGGTCACTTGCTCGATCTCTTGCACTGCCCCCGCTAAGGTGTTCTTGATTCCTTCAGGTTGACAGTTCTCCTGGCAATACTGTGAGGTGAACCACACCACCACCTCCTTCCAACTTATTTTGGGTTCATGCTTTGCTAGCCAGGGCATTCCCAGAATCACCTCAAAGTTCGAGAGATCTGACACGTATAGCGAAATGAACTCTTCGTGCCCAGGGATTTGAAGTTTCACTTCCTCCGTGGCTTGTGTCACCCCTCCTGACTTCAGGGGTCTCCCATCGATAATCTCCACAGCTAGGGGAGCGTCCAGTTTCCACTGGGAAA
The DNA here is from genome assembly GCF_030035675.1 of Rhineura floridana. Lineage (NCBI taxonomy): Eukaryota > Metazoa > Chordata > Lepidosauria > Squamata > Rhineuridae > Rhineura > Rhineura floridana. The sequence goes on from NC_084484.1 coordinate 14,869,156, forward strand.
TTCCATGACGCTTGACTAACTTTGCATCAATAAAATTTGTGGAGGCTCCACTGTCAATTAAGGCAGTGGAATTAAACACCACTCCTCTGGAAGTTGTAATCCGAATAGGCAAGACCAACACCCCCTTTGAGGGAGGTTGGATCGTTGGGGGGCCTTTATACAACGCTGCCCCCAGTCCACCGGCCTGCACGTGGACTGGGTGTTCTAGTTTCCCGATGGCTCAGCTTTCCCCCCTTTCAGTCCACAGTCTCTGGCCACATGGCCCGGCTTTGAACAATAAAATCATAAACGTTCCCGGCGTCGTCTTTCCTTTTCTTCTTCTGACAGTCTTGGCCTAGCCCCTCCCTGTCCCTCAGTTGCATTACCTGCCATCCCTGTAGTGGGAAGGGTCTTGCTGCGGGATGCCGAGGCTGAGTATCTCGGGACCTCCTGCTTCCTTTCCAGGCGCCTTCCTTCCATCCGGTGATCTATCTGTAGGCATAGCCGGATGAGCCCTGGTAGGTCAGCGGGGGGGGGGGAGGTCCTGGCCAACTCATCCAGGATTTCAGCATTTAATCCACTCCGGTACATAAACATCAGGGCAGCATCATTGTAACCAGTTTCCTGGGACAGAATTTTAAAAGCGTTAGTGTACTCGGAAACAGTCCCTTTAGCTTGCTTCAGAGCGCCTAGTTGCCGCGCTACTGTTTCAGCCCTTTGCGGGTCTTGAAACATCTCGGTCATCCCCTGTATAAATCCTCTGTACCTTCCTAAGACAGTATCCTTTCTCACGAGATACGGAGTCACCCATTTTGCAGCTTCTCCCTCCAGGAGGCTAATCACAAAAGCTACTTTAGCCCCATCGTCTGGAAATTCCGTGTGCCTGACATCCAGATATAACTCACATTGAGCCACGAAGGTTGCCAACTGATCACTTTGTCCTGCGTATTTTGGGGGCAATCCAATGGGAACCTTTACTACGGCAGCTGGAGGGGCTGTTCGCATCTGGTCTATCGTGGCCTTCAAGGTTTGATTATCCATCTTCAGCGCCTTGACTGCTGCTAGCAGGGCTTGAACATCCGTCTGTAAATCAGCTACCTTAGTCCTCAAGAGTTCCACTTCTTCCGTCTCAGAAGTGGGGTTCGTCCCCCCCCGCTGCTCCCTTTGACATCTTGTCCCAGTCAAGTGAAGAGAGCGTTGAGGGTGATTTAGGTGGCTCTGTCAAGCTGTCAGGCCCAGGATGTGACTCAGGAACCAGACCAACAGCTGTAGTTAATTCGTGTTTTATTAGGGTAATGTCCAAACAAAGACTGCATTTTCTCATGAAGCAATACAGGGATACAGGTCCTGCGGCATTGGGAGAAAGTTGACAGAGCAAGGGACTTCTTCCCGCCTGTTCTTTAAGAAGGGGCCAAACGGGCGCGCAATCTTTCGCTCCTCCTTAACTGCCCCTCAGGTACTGCCTGCCTTCCCCCCCTTCTCTCCTGTCTTTTCAGCTGTCTGCGTGTGCGCGGTGAGGGGGGAAGCATCACCCCCTCCTCTTCTGAAGTTTCCGATTCCAGGATGGGGGATAGGGGAGGGGCTGATGGTAAACTGCCTCCCCGCTTTTCGGCTGTGAGCAGCCCTCCCTCTTTCCCCTCTTGCTCTGAGCCTGAAAGAGGGGGAGGTGTGAGAATGTCCAGGGAGGGCTCAGGCTCCCCGTTGCTAAGCGACCTTATCACTGGCAGTTCCTCTGTTTCGTCTTTGCTCCAAAGGGGGGAAGTTCCTCCCCCTTCCCTCTGCCATCCATCCGAATACTCTTCTCCCAACTCTCCGGGATCCAGCTCCTCGGGATTGGGACCCCAGCTCTGCCTTCCGACAGAGTACGACACTATCCAAAGCAGGCAACTGACCAATTATCCGAACTCAGGAACCACCAACCCACAGTGCCTCTGTCTTGCTAGGATTTAGATACAGTTTATTGGCCCTCATCCAGCCCACCACCGAGTCCAGGCAGCGGTCCAGGGCTTGCACGTCCTCTCCCTATTCAGATGTTACGGAGAAATAGAGCTGGGCATCATCAGCATAGGGCTGACACCTGGCCCCAAATCTCGTGATGACTAATGCCAAGGGCTTCATATAGATGTTAAACAGCATGGGGGACAAGATGGTACCCTGCAGCACCCCACAGCACAACTGCCAAGGGGCCAAAAGATAGTCACCCAATGCTATTATGTGAGAGCGACCTTGGAGATGGGATCGGAACCACTGTAAAACAGTCCCTCCAATACCCATCTCACCAAGTTGGCCCAGAAAGATACCATGGTCAATGGTATAAAAAGCCGCTGAGAGATCAAGTAAGAATAACAGGGTCGCACTCCCCCTGTCCTTTTCCCGATAGAGGTAATCTATCAGGGCAGCCAAGGTCGATTCAGTCCCATAACCAGGCCTGAACCCAGACTGGGATGGGTCAAGATAATCTGTTTCATCCATAAGAACATAAGAAGAGCCTGTTGGATCAGGCCAGTGGCCCATCTAGTCCAGCATCCTGTTCTCACAGTGGCCAACCAGGTGCCTGGGGGAAGCCCGCAAGCAGGACCCGAGTGCAAGAACACTCTCCCCTCCTGAGGCTTCCGGCAACTGGTTTTCAGAAGCATGCTGCCTCTGACTAGGGTGGCAGAGCACAGCCATCATGACTAGTAGCCATTGATAGCCCTGTCCTCCATGAATTTGTCTAATCTTCTTTTAAAGCCATCCAAGCTGGTGGCCATTACTGCATCTTGTGGGAGCAAATTCCATAGTTTAACTATGCGCTGAGTAAAGAAGTACTTCCTTTTGTCTGTCCTGAATCTTCCAACATTCAGCTTCTTTGAATGTCCACGAGTTCTAGTATTATGAGAGAGGGAGAAGAACTTTTCTCTGTCCACTTTCTCAATGCCATGCATAATTTTATACACTTCTATCATGTCTCCTCTGACCCGCCTTTTCTCTAAACTAAAAAGCCCCAAATGCTGCAACCTTTCCTCATAAGGGAGTCGCTCCATCCCCTTGATCATTCTGGTTGCCCTCTTCTGAACCTTTTCCAACTCTATAATATCCTTTTTGAGATGAGGCGACCAGAACTGTACACAGTATTCCAAATGCGGCCGCACCATACATTTATACAACGGCATGATGATATCGGCTGTTTTATTTTCAATACCTTTCCTAATTATTGCTAGCATGGAATTTGCCTTTTTCACAGCTGCCGCACACTGGGTCGACATTTTCATCGTGCTGTCCACTACAACCCCGATGTCTCTCTCCTGGTCGGTCACCGCCAGTTCAGACCCCATGAGCGTATATGTGAAATTAAGATTTTTTGCTCCAATAGGCATAATTTTACACTTGTTTATATTGAATTGCATTTGCCATTTTTCCGCCCATTCACTCAGTTTGGAGAGGTCTTTTTGGAGCTCTTCGCAATCCCTTTTTGTTTTAACAACCCTGAACAATTTAGTGTCGTCAGCAAACTTGGCCACTTCACTGCTCACTCCTAATTCTAGGTCATTAATGAACAAGTTGAAAAGTACAGGTCCCAATACCGATCCTTGAGGGACTCCACTTTCTACAGCCCTCCATTGGGAGAACTGTCCGTTTATTCCTACTCTCTGCTTTCTGCTTCTTAACCAATTTCTTATCTACAAGAGGACCTCTCCTCTTATTCCATGACTGCTAAGCTTCCTCAGAAGCCTTTGGTGAGGTACCTTGTCAAACGCTTTTTGAAAGTCTAAGTACACTATGTCCACTGGATCACCTCTATCTATATGCTTGTTGACACTCTCAAAGAATTCTAGTAGGTTACTGAGACAGGACTTTCCCTTGCAGAAGCCATGCTGGCTCTGCTTCAGCAAGGCTTGTTCTTCTATGTGCTTAGTTAATCTAGCTTTAATCATACTTTCTACCAGTTTTCCAGGGACAGAAGTTAAGCTAACTGGCCTGTAATTTCTGGGATCCCCTCTGGATCCCTTTTTGAAGATTGGTGTTACATTTGCCACTTTCCAGTCCTCAGGCACGGAGGAGGACCCGAGGGACAAGTTACATATTTTAGTTAGCAGATCAGCAATTTCACATTTGAGTTCTTTGAGAACTCTCGGGTGGATGCCATCCGGGCCCGGTGATTTGTCAGTTTTTATATTGTCCATTAAGCTTAGAACTTCCTCTCTCGTTACCACTATTTGTCTTAGTTCCTCAGAATCCCTTCCTGCAAATGTTAGTTCAGATTCAGGGATCTGCCCTATATCTTCCACTGTGAAGACAGATGCAAAGAATTCATTTAGCTTCTCTGCAATCTCCTTATCGTTCTTTAGTACACCTTTGACTCCCTTATCATCCAAGGGTCCAATTGTCTCCCTAGATGGTCTCCTGCTTTGAATGTATTTATAGAATTTTTTGTTGTTGGTTTTTATGTTCTTAGCAATGTGCTCCTCAAATTCTTTTTTAGCATCCCTTATTGTCTTCTTGCATTTCTTTTGCCAGAGTTTGTGTTCTTTTTTATTTTCTTCATTCGGACAAGACTTCCATTTTCTGAAGGAAGACTTTTTGCCTCTAAGAGCTTCCTTGACTTTGCTCGTTAACCATGCTGGCATCTTCTTGGCCCTGGCGGTACCTTTTCTGATCTGCGGTATGCACTCCAGTTGAGCTTCTAATATAGTGTTTTTAAGCAACTTCCAAGCATTTTCGAGTGATGTGACCCTCTGGACTTTGTTTTTCAGCTTTCTTTTTACCAATCCCCTCATTTTTGTGAAGTTTCCTCTTTTGAAGTCAAATGTGACCGTGTTGGATTTTCTTGGCAATTGGCCAGTTACATGTATGTTTAATTTAATAGCACTGTGGTCACTGCTCCCAATCGGGTCAACAACACTTACATCTCGCACCAGGTCCCAGTCCCCACTGAGGATTAAGTCCAGGGTTGCCATCCCTCTGGTCGGTTCCATGACCAACTGATCTAGGGAACAGTCATTTAGAATATCTAGAAACTTTGCTTCTTTGTCATGACTGGAACACATATGCAGCCAGTCTATGTCCGGGTAGTTGAAGTCACCCATTACTACCACATTTCCTAGTTTGGATGCTTCCTCAATTTCATATCTCATCTCAAGGTCTCCCTGAGCATTTTGATCAGGGGGACGATAGATCGTTCCCAGTATTAAGTCCCTCCTGGGGCATGGTATCACCACCCACAACGATTCTGTGGAGGAGTCTGCCTCTTTTGGGGTTTCGAGCTTGCTGGATTCAATGCCTTCTTTCACGTATAGAGCGACTCCGCCACCAATACGTCCTTCCCTGTCCTTCCAATATAGTTTATATCCAGGGATAACTGTATCCCACTGGTTTTCTCCATTCCACCAGGTCTCGGTTATGCTCACTATATCAATGCTCTTCTCTAAGACCAAGCACTCCAGTTCTCCCATCTTGGTTCGGAGGCTCCTAGCATTAGCGTACAGGCACTTGTAAGCAGTGTCTCTCTTCAAGTGTCTTCGGCACTTGTGGTTAGGCCTGTGGTAATTTTGCTCTTCTGAATTTATATCCTGTGCCCCTGCTCTCACAATGCCTACTTCTAGGCCTACCCCTTTTAAAATTTCATCATTTCTTTGGTTTTTATCCCAGGGGGGAGGTTTATTCTGAACCGGACCTTTCTCAGCTCCTGTCGGGTTTCCCCCCTCAGTCAGTTTAAAAGCTGCTCTGCTACCTTTTTAATTTTAAGTGCCAGCAGTCTGGTTCCATTCTGGTTCAAGTGGAGCCCGTCCCTTTTGTACAGGCCCGGCTTTTCCCAAAATGTTCCCCAGTGCCTAACAAATCCGAACCCTTCCACCCGACACCATCGTCTCATCCACGCATTGAGACTGCGAAGCTGGTCCTGTCTGGCTGGTCCTGCGCGTGGAACCGGTAGCATTTCAGAGAAAGCTACCTTGGAGGTCCTGGCTTTCAGCATCCTACCTAGCAACCTAAATTTTGCTTCCAGGACCTCCAAGAGTACTTGCAATTGCTGTGCCACAACCCTTTCAATCACCTTCCCTAAAAAGGGGATATTTGCAACTGGTGGGTAGTTGTCACAAACCAAGGGGTCCAGGGTGGGCTTTTTCAGGAGTGGTCGGATCACCGCCTCTTTCAAGGCACCTGGAACCACTCCCTCCCACAATGATGCATTGACCACACTCTGGATCCATTCGGTCAATCCCCCTTGGCAAGCTTCACTAAGCTAAGAAGGGCAAGGGTCGAGAGGACATGTTGCTGGCCACATCATTGCAAGCACCTTGTCTACGTCATCAGGCCACATCAACTGAAACCATTCCCAAGAAGTTGCAGCAGACGTTACAGTAGATGTAGAGGGGGCATCAAGACTACTACGGCGGGGAGCAACTTTACAGCCAAAGTGCCTCGCAAACAATTCACAGTGGACCTCCGAAGGGTCTAAAACTCCATTTCCTGGAGTTGATGTTAACAGACTCCTGACAATACGGAAAAGCTCCACCAGACGACTACTTGAGGACTCGATGGAGGCAGAGAAGTGGGCCTTCTTCGCCACCCTCACCGCCACACAGTACGCACGGTTATGATGTTTTACTCATGCCCAATCAGCCTCACAGCACGCCTTTTGCCACTTGTGCTCTAGCCGTCGTCCAGCCTATTTCATTGCCCTTAACTCACTGGTGTACCAAGGTGCAGACCGGGCTCCACAATGCTGGAGAGGGCACTTGGGGGCAAATGTGTCAAGACCCCGATGCACCTCACTGTTCCACAGTGTGACAAGGGCTTCAACAGGGTCAAGCTTGGTTCTTGCCCACCAAAACCCATAGATGCCCTTGGATCATGACTGGTTATGATGTGCAGTTGCATTGTTTGGGGAAAAAGATGATTTGCCACCATGAAGCCATGAGGACAACTATCTTTATTCTCTCTCCTTACAGTGGGTCTGCAGACAGCCTGCAGACTACCTTGTAAAGTTTTTGTTTTGTTTTGTTTTGGGTGGTTGGAGAATTTTATGTTGGTTTCTTTTTTTAAAAAAGCATCTGTGTAAATAGGATGGAATAGATTTAAAAGTAAAGATTGCGAAAGTGGAACGGACTGAAATTAGACTTATCCATCTCTACTATTGAAGAGAATATATGATGTTTCTAGCCCCAGGATGCAGCATCATTACACACACTGTACAGTTTCACAGAAGCTCTTTTCAGATGTTTAGTTTATGATGAATTAACATGTTGGGGGGAGGGGAAAGGGGAATTGTGGTTCATTTGAAGGTCAGAAAAGAGCCTATATGTGTAGGCTAGTGTGGTGTGGTGGTTATAATGTTGGACTATGACTGAGGGCCAGTGTGGCATAGTGGTTAGTGTGTTGGACTACGACTTGGGAGACCAGGATTTGAATCCCCACACAGCCATGAAGCTCACTCAATGACCTTGGGCCAGTCACTGCCTCTCAGCCTCAGAGGAAGGCAACGGTAAACCACCTCTGAATACCACTTGGGTCCCCATGAGTCCCCATGAGTCGGGATCGACTTGAAGGCAGTCCATTTCCATTTTCATGACTGGGAAGACCCAGGTTCAAATCCTCACTCTGCCATTAAGCTCATTGGGTGACCTTGGATCAATCATTATTTTGAAGCCTAAACTGCCTCATAGGGTTGTTGTAAGGATAAAATGGGGAAGAATCCTTTATGTCACCTTGTGCTCCTTGGAGGAAATATGAAATATTGATTTAGTATATCCATACTACACAATATTTAAATTCAAATTGGACTAATCAATATACATCTAGGGCTGAACCACACCTCTCCCCCCCATTCCACCACTTCATTTGCAGATGGTGAAATGGGAGGAGGAATTTTAGGTATTTGGTAAATCCCCCCTCCCTCCCATGCCCATAGTTGCTCCTGTCGGTGGCCACTAGCTGATTACCACCCCCCTAGTCCATAATGCCCCTGTGAGTGATGGCAACCACCAGCTGGTCACCACTGAGAAAAGCTCTGCTTTCAAAACAAGTGGTGATGAAAGAACAAAAAGAGAAAGAGGTGAGTAGGTTTTGGCCCCCTTTTTCCTCCTGCATGGTCTCAGATATGTGTTTTCAGTTTTCATGGCAACTGTGGGATACCTATGTTAATGTCACCTCTGTGAAGCTCACGGGGTGACCTTGGGCCACACTGATCTTCAGTTTGACTCAGTCACTCATGGCTGAGGAACGGAGCTGGGCTTTCCTAGCAAAGGTGATGCTTCTGGGATTCCCATTTGACTGTCAGCTGTAGCGTGGATTGCTTTGGGGAAGTTATCACTGGCCAGAAGTTTGCAGATAATGAAGAGGTCAGTACTGGATTGAGCCTCCCCAGTCCAAGTGACATAGAGTACTGGATGCATTGAACATAGTAGTTTAATTTTCCAGGCATTTACCTTCTCCTAGCACACATTTGTGCCCTTGCACATAGTTTGGGAATCACTGTTCTAAACGCTACAAAAGTTAGTTATAGGCTATGACTCAAGTTCACTGGAAAATTCCCGAATAAACTTGAAAGATAAAGATCAGGTGTGTGTGTGTGCAATAGATATGCCACAAAAATAATCAAAGGGTTGTAAATTTTCTTCCCATCCAACCAATTTGAATGTATAATTTCCTAGTTGAAATGGTCCCATTTCACTCTGTTTTTATGTACTGCGTTGATAATGCTGGGTGTTCAGAGGTGTTCTCCTGCAGAAACTCCTTGATTTGGAAAATAATGTTTCATCAGAATAGTGTTTGATCTTGAGAAAATATTGAATGTGATCAGACATCACAACAGAAGGATGAATAACTTACATGCTCATACTTCTTTGGATATAAAACACCTTGGGGGAAATCCAATGTTCTTAACTGCCCCAAAGTCTACAGGTTCATGTATAATTGGCTGATTTTGTTCATTTGTTTTATCTGTTTTCTGTTTGTTGTTGTTGTTCTGCTAGTATGAGTTTTGTATCTTATTAGTTGGCATTCATCAAGTTGTTGAGACTGCAGTCCTATATATAACCTGCAAATAAGTCCCATTGAACTCAGTAGGACCTATTTTTGAGTAAACCTGCATAGCTTTGCTGTGTAAAGCACTTTGCACTCCACAGGTGGGAATATATGGGTGTGAGAGCAAACACACTGGACACCAAAACTGGATGTATAACAGCCACAATGTTTTAATGGCTACTGCTTCACAGAGGCAAATGGCATAGCAGAAGGTTATGGTCTTATTGCTGACAACCTGTCTGATGGCAGAATGGCAGAATGCTTGGCTGTGCGCTGGCTGCTCAGCCATGTTGGGAAGCTGGTAGTAGCTCACCCTAGGCATGGAATTGTCTCTGCCCTGATGGACTCCTGTGTGGTGGAGCAGGGGGTGCCTCCCTCAACTCCTTTACATTTAAAGATCCTGCCTAATACCCTTAGCACTCTTTGATAGATATGTCAAACTTGTGACTAAAGAAAACAACGAAGAACCAGAACTTCAGCAATATATAACTTGTAGGATTGCTAAGAGGAACGCAAAATCCCTGAGACCTGGCCTCTCCCTTCACACGAATGGCATCTGAGGATAGTTGACATCGTTCTATCAGTCTCTGTGGTGCTTTGCATTTGTTTTGTAGATCTTCAACAGCAGATGAGAGAAACTGGATTTGGCCAGTGAGCCAGATCCATATTTCCACACACATCTGCAAGTCAAGTTTGACAGTTGGGATGGGTGTTAACCTCTTAACCACCTGACAATTCAGTCCATACCATTTCTTCAACCTCTGATAAGTTAGACAACCTTGTGTGAATAAACAGAACCTCAGCAGGATTTTTTCCATATTCCTCTGGAGCTGCCCTATAATTCAGCAAACCAGATATGGGTCAATAGCTGTCTCCAGTGCTTTCCTTAGGATTTCATTTATTTATTAAATGTATTAGTCGCCCATCTGGCTAGTTGTCCAGCCACTCTGGGCGACGTACAGAATAAAAACATACAAATACATTAAAACATTAAAATCTCAACAGTAGTAATAAACCTAACAAACATCGGTTACTTTAGCTGACAAGGGCTGTATTTCTGACAAATAATATTTGTTTATTATTTATTTAATGAGCTTATATACCACTTTTGTCATGAGTGATCTCAAAGCAGTTTACATAAAAATAAATAAATAAATATTACAAATCACAAAACAAATTACAAATCAAATCACAATTAGCATAATAAAATATCAAAAATAAAACTACAAAATAAATACTATAAAACAAAACAAACCCAAGGCTCAAAAACAATCTTACCATAGCCACCAAAAGCTAGGGAAAAAAGGTAACTTTCCTTCAAACATTGAACTACCAAAAACAATGTGGCCATCCATACCTTCAGAAGAAGGGTGTACCAGAACTGAGGCATCACTACTATACTAGAGCCATTTGGTTCTTCCTCTCCTTGGTCACCATATTCATTGTACCTGGATCAACACTCTGATAATGTCCTCTCTGTCTTCTGCTCCAGCTACTTACCCTGAGCTGAGAGCTGCAAGATAACAGCCCCTTTCCTCTTGCTCTTCAACTTGTGCCAGGGGCTTGCACCCTTGTCAGGCATGAGGTTTAAGTACTATATATGGAGAGATGGGAGAGACGGGGGAAACACACTTCAGTCAGGAGCCCAGCTGAACCTCCTTCCACAAAAACATTAGTGTTTCCCTCCAACAGTTCTTACTAGGCATGAGGTTTAAGTACAAAACACACTTTTTCACAAGAGTTTTTATGTCATGGTTATCCCTGGCCCTCTTTTTGCCCTTTTCAATACCCAATTGCCCTTCAGGTAATTTTTCAAGCATCTCCCTTTGCATGTTCTTGTTCCTTTTGGTAAAATTCCATCCAACACTGAAAGTTACTATTTGAAATGGTTATATGCTGGTGGTAAATGATGATCAGATGACCCAAATTTACTGGCTCCAATAACCTTCTGCAAAGTCTTATAACTTTCAGTTGCTTGGGCCATCATAGTATACATTGCATCTAAGTCTGGGTACATTTTTCTGATCAAATGTATATGAATCATGTCATCTTCTGCTCCTTGCCTGGTAACAGTAGTATCATATGTATAATTCTCCCATGTCCACTGTACATTTTTCTCTGTAGTGATCATAGATTAGTGGTGTATTCAGTTAGATTAGGTATACATCTCTCCACAACATTTATAATTCCCAGAAACTTTTGAAACACTTCTTTCCCTGTGGGTGCTGGCATGTTTGTAATGGTCTGTGTTCTTGAACTCCTTATGCTGCTAGCCTTTTCCATAAGTATGTTATGTCTTGCACATGGCATTTTTACTTGTTTAACTTTAGGCCTTCAGCCTGAGCCCTTTCCAGTAGTATTTGCAATCTCTGATTATGTTCTTCCAGGCTCATCCCAGATGAGGATAATAATAATAATAAAGTATCCTTAAACACACCAGTAAACCAGTCTTCTATGTTATCACCTGTTTGCTCTTCCAAGGAGTACATTCTTTTGATTAAACCCAGTGTTTCACAGGAGTTAAATTTTAGTACAGGTGGCTCATCATCTGATTACAATAACAAACATTTTGAACATTATCTTCCCATTTAACTTCCAGTTCACAGTACCCACAGCTGGTATTACTCTACCTCCATGTCCTCTTAATTTCACTTTTCTTTTGTCCCTATAGCACTATGAGAAGCTCAACTGGATCACAGAGAAAATGTTGTGTGTCCTTCACCACTCAGACATGAAGTTTTCACAACCACATCAGCAGATAACTACAACCCCTCTTTGCATTCCATGGTATGGGTATTTGCATCATGCAGTATCCAGCCTATGAAGATGAAGGCAAGCCAAGGCAACTCATGCCAATCAACACTAATTTGCACTGATGGTCAGATAGCAATTGAAGATCTAAACTTGCAACCATTGACATGTTTTAAGAAATCAGCTCCTGAGAGGTAGGCATCCCATAATTCGTGTTAAGAGCTGAATGCATAGATACACCACTATTTCTCTCACACCTGGCATTTAAAACGTTAAATTCTGAGACCAGAATCATTCTTGTATTTCAAATAGCAGCAAAGGTACAGGGGACAAATAACTGAATGTCTCAGTTTTCATGTTTACAAAATATCAAGGGGAGTATTGCAAACACACACACAGGATGGTTGCAGTGTGGCACTGCTAGTAAAATCATGCAGGTGCATCTAAAGATCAACCATACCAAACGGCTTGCTTTTATTACAAAGTGCATGGTTACATCGATTTGGGGCTCTTAACCCTCACAGTATATTGGCTGGTTGTACAGTGAACAAGGAAGCCACATATGGCAGCCAGATCTGCTGGTCACTGCACACCCTTTCATGCCTTCTCCACACTACACGTACATGAATTCATGAAGGTTACTGCCAGGGCTGGCGCCAAGGGGTAGCCAGATCAGGCCCTAGCCGAGGGCCTGTGCGGTCCAGAGGGTCCCCTCCTTAGGGTGGGTGGGTAGCACTCCCATTTTGCCATCTGCACCAGTGTCAGCTCCCGACCCTGCCACACATCATGGAGAGGGAGCTCCCAGGTCCCTCCCCACCAATACAGTCAGTGCAAGCTTCAATAAGCCCACACACATGCCTCACCTACCTCTCCCATCCCTGTGAATGATGTGTGTGCTATGTGCGCATGCCTGCCATCCACCAAGATGGTGGTGGAGGCTTCCCTAAGGGGCTGATGCCCGCCCCATTTTGGTTGATGGCAAGCATGCACGCATAGTATGCATGTCATGTACAGGGATGATAGAGGTAGGTGGGATGTGCGGGCAGGTTTATTAGCCGCTCACCACCTTTATGGAGGGGTTGGGCTATGGTGTCGTGGGCCTGGGGCAGGCTGGTGTCCAAGGCCCCTGGCATGCCTGGTGCCAGCCCTGGTTCTTGCACTCTGTATGCCCTGCCCTCTGGGTCTGAAAATGGACAGCTATGTGTATACAGCTGTTTATATTTTTGGGTGTACGCATAAAGGGCCACTACTCTCCCTCCATGGGTTCTCTGCAGAGAAGATACGAAGGGGGCTTATGCACATTTTAGATTTGCACCACAGGACCTGAAAATATACTCCTTTGTTATGTATACCTTACCCTTTAGATAAAATCAGCTTCTATAGAAAGTATTTTTAATTAGTTATATTTTGTGAGCAGCCTGCCAAGGCAGCAAGAGCCAGTGGATGGGGGATGAGATAGATCATAAATCTTTTTTCTTTAAAATGCCATATTGTCAAATATCCGTTTAAAAGTAGCACACCATGTGCCTCTGACTGAGGGAAATTTATAGTTGAACTGGCAACCTTCGCTCCCACTCTTCTCCTGAAGCAATTGCAAGGAGGGAGTCTCAAATCTCTGGATTTCTCAGAGGCTACCTTTCAAAAGGAATGTGGAAAAAACTTTGTTCTGGACTGCAATGTGAATCCCTTGCTCACATTGCCAATTATTTGCATGAGAATTCAGAATGTTACAGTGTGAGACTACTCAAGTGAAGTGCTAATTATACAGCCACAAGAGTGGCTGTATACTATAGTCAGCATGGATTTTTCGCATTCTGCAATGTTAAATTGAAAATACCCCCCATGCTATTCTGATCTTTCCCATAAGCTGATTTCAAAACAAAACCTTACAAAGCTTAGGACAACCCTATAAATTTTCATGGTGATACACAAAACAGCCAGAGAGAATCGAGAGTTCAGTGGGTAAAAGGAGAGAGGAAAAACACAGACCCCTTTTGGACTTCTTTCTGTCAGAGTTCTCATAATTTGTTGAAATTAATTAAAAATCAGCATTGTTCACAGAGTACCTGTAATCATATTACTGACCTTGCCCCATACTCTGACCTTCATCTTCTGCAGTTTAAAAGTAAAAAAAAAAAAGCCTGGCTGATTTTTAATTAATTTAAGAAATTTTACATGGAACTCAATGATAACGTTGGGCATGCTCAGTAAGAACCATCTGTGAGTGTTCTAACCATCAGTGAGTGTTCTAAAAGCCAGACTCACAGCTGCTTGGCTTGCCTAATCAGGGGGCCACACCCACACCAGACTTTGGTTTCATGTGAGACAGTCATGATTTTCCCCAAAGAATCACGGAAAGTGTAGTTTGTGAAGGGTGCTGAGAGGAGACTCCTATTCCCCTCAAAGAGCTCCAGTGGCCAGAGTGGTTTAACAGTTAGCCACTCTGATTGAAGCTCTGTGAGTGGAACAGGGCATCTCCTAGCAACTCTAAGCACCCTTCACTAACTACACTTCCCAGGATTCTTTGGGAGAAGCCATGACTGCCTAAAGTGAAATAACAGTCTGGTGTGCATGTGGCCAGCAACAGCTTTGGTTTAAATTTGGGCGGGAGGCTACACATGTCTGCTGTAGAATAAAAAGGTGGGGGAAACCCTGAAAAATAATGATACTGTTCACAATGTTTTCCTTTTGGAAAGGAAAGGGGCTTCCTCTCTGCCCAGTGCCCACACTCCCAAACTCCTCCCCTCCCCCTCCTCTCCCCTCCCATCCCCCAGGTCAGTTTCACCTATCCTAAGCATGACTGCACAGGAGTAAATCCCACTGAACTCAAAAAGCATGCAAATGATCAAACCTGCCCTCCCCTCCTCCTATCCCCTTTCTCTTCACCTTCCCTCCCCCTTCCCTCCCCCTTCCTTCCCCTCCCCATCCCCTTCCAATCCCTTCCTTCCCTCTCCTTCTTCCCCCTCCCCCTCTCCCCCTCTGCCCCCCGGTCAGCTTTACCTGTCCTAGAACTACAACCTGGAGACCAGGATTCAAATCCCCACACAGCCTGAAGCTTACTAGGTGACCTGGGGCCAGTCACTGCCTCTCAGCCTCAGAGGAAAGTGATGGTAAACCACCTCTGAATACTGCTTATCATGAAAACTCTATTCTATGGACTGGATGAGGGCTAATAAACTGAGGCTCAATCCAGACAAGACTGAGATGCTGCTAGTGGGTGGTTCTTCTGACTGGATGGTGGATGTCCAACCTGTCCTGGATGGGGTTGCACTCCCCCTGAAGGAGCAGGGTCATAGCTTGGGGGTTCTCCTAAAACCATCTCTGTCACTTGAGGTTCAGGTAGCCTCGGTGGCACGGAGTGCCTTCTACCAACTTCGGTTGGTGGCCCAGCTATGCCCCTATCTGGACAGGGATAACCTCGCTTCAGTTGTCCATGCTCTGGTACCCTCCAAGTTAGATTACGGCAATGCACTCTATGTGGGGCTGCCTTTGAAGATGGTTCAGAAGCTGCAGCTTGTGCAAAATGCAGCGGCCAGATCGGTAACAGGGACCAGATGGTTTGAACATATAAAACCGATTCTGGCCGGCTTGCATTGCCTGTATGTTTCCAAGCTTGATTCAAGGTGCTGGTTTTAACCTATAAAGCCTTACATGGCTTGGGACCACAATACTTGATGAAACGCCTCTCCCGATACGAACCAACCCGTATACGACACTCAACATCTAAGGCCCTTCTCCGGGTGCCTACTCTGAGGGAAGCTCGGAGAGTGGCAACAAGGGAGAGGGCCTTCTCAGTGGTGGCCCCCAAATTATGGAATGATCTCTTTGACAAGGTGCACCTGGTGCCATCACTGTTATCTTTTCGGTGCCAGGTCAAGACTTCCCTTTTCTCCCAGGCATTTTAACATGTGTTTTTAAATTGTTTTAAATGTTTAAATTGTATTTTAAATTGTTTTTAAAAGATGTGTTTTAAATTTGTATATTTGTTTTTAGTGTTTTTAGGTACTGTAAACCACCCAGAGAGCTTCGGCTATGGGGCGGTATATAAAAACAATAAATAAATAAATAAATATTCATAGGATCGCCATAAGTCAGAATAGACTTGAAGGCAATCCATTTCATTTTCAAGTGTGATTGCACAGGCGTAAATCCCATTGAACTCAATAAGCATGTAAATGATCAAACCTGCCCTTCCCTCCACCTCCCCTTTGCCCCTTCCCTCCCCCTTCCTTTACCCTCCTCCCCTTCCAGTCCCCTCCTTCCCCTCCCACTCCTTGTACTCCCCTCTCACCCTTATTCCTTCCCTTTACTCTCCCCTGCCCCCTCCTCCCCATGGTCAGTTTTACCTATCCTAGTCATGACTGCATGGGAGTAAATCCCATTGAAATCAATAAGTATGCAAATGATCAGACCTGCCTTTCCCCTCCTTCCCCTCTCCTCTCCCTCCTCCTTTCTTCCTCTCCACCCCTCTTCCTTCTTCCTCCTCTTCTGCCCACCCCAGGCTTCCCATGGTCAATTTTACCTATCCTAAGCATGATTGCACAGGAGTAAATCCCACTGAACTCCATAAACATGCAAACGATCAAACCGACCCTCCTCCACCCCCTCCACCCCTTGCCATCCCCTGTGGTCAGTTTCACCTATCCTAAGCATGATTGCAGGGGAGTAAATCCCACTGAACTCAATAAGCATGCAAATGATCAATTCATTCTCAGCAAACTTGCAGAGGATCCCATTTCTTACCTCCTGGAGTAAAAAGCAGGGAAATTCACTAATAGGCAAAAAACCTTGTGGTTTAAGAATGTACCTATAGCCAACAGATATCAAACTTTAAAAAGCAGGGAAATTGGGCAGCTACAGTGAATGCACCAAGGGAGAAGAAGACCTGACCTCCTCTCTGAGATATTGTACTGCCCTACAAATTTGTCAAAATGCAAACACAATTTGGGTTGGGCTTGCACAGTCCAATCCACTTGCTGTGTAGTTTGGAAGAATTTGGTAATATGTTGGATTTACTTTGCAATTTTAGCAAAGTTTCCTATAGTAAATCATTTTCTTTTGCTTCTGTTTCAATGAATATGTGAAGTACAGCAACACTTTGTTTTTGTTTTTATCATTAATTTTTATTCAAATTTTCAAAGACAAAAAACAAAAGAAAACAAAAACAATTAAACAATAAAATAAAATAAACAATAAAATAAAATGTTCCAATTTGTCGCAGATCAGTTATAGGTCTACAATATATAACAATCCTGTCTCTAAAATTATATTATAAAATCACTTTCCTCCAGTAGTTATCTTAATTAATCATCAAATCTCATAAACATTACTTTATTCTTTCCACAAAAAGTCAAAGAGAGGTTTCAATTCCTTGAGAGAGATATCTTTCAATTTTTCTCCAAATAAACATGTCGCTTAATCCATCTGATTCAAATCTGTTAGGCCCAATAATTTCAATAGCCATTCTTCCATTATCTGTATTAATTCCATCTTCCATCTTCAATAATCCTGTTAAGTCCAGTAATTTCAGTAGCCATTCTTCCATTATCAGTATCCCATAATAATCTTGTTGTCATAGCCATAGTCCAAATAAACATATTGATTAATCCATCTCATCAAATCTGTTAGGTCCAATAATTTCCATAACCATTCTTCCATTATCAATATTAATTCCAGCTTCCATCTTCAATAGTCCTGTTAAATCCAGTGGTTTCAGTATCCATTCATCCATTATCAGTATCCCACGATGATCTTGCTGTCATAGCCATAGTCATATAACAAGAGTCTGATGGGAATTTCCCCCATCACAAATATGTCCTTGCCATCAATTCTGAATATGTTGCTGAAATATTGTTGTAAAGTCACATCTCTGCTCTTCTTTTTTACAAAATGCACTGGCTCATCTCTTAAAAGTTTTTCCATTGTCACATATTTGTAGTTAATTCCATAAATTTTTTCTATGTCAAGCCCCATCACATCATTCCAGTCAAGAATTCTGAATATGTTGCTGAAATATTGCTGCAAAGTCATATCTCTGTTCTTTTTTACAAAATGCACTGGCTCATCTCTTAAGAGTTTCTCCACTGTCACATATCTGTAGCCAACTCCATAGATTTTTTCTATGTCAAGCTCCATCACATCATTCCAGTCCAGAAAATTATCCAAGACATTGATAACTTTACCACCAAAATCTTCATTAATTTCTTCAGAGACAACATTGAATTCCAAACAGTAAACTTTATTTCTAACATCCATAAACTCCAAATCTTTTTCCAATTTCACATTTGTTCCAATCTCTAAGGCTTGTAGCTTCCCTTTAATTTTTCTTTTCTCATCTCTAATCACATCAAACATCTCTCTCATAGAATCTCCTATTTCTTTAAGCTCCTGCGTCATTTTGTTAAATTCAATTTTCATCTCCTGTCTACCCTGTCTCAGGGTTTGTTTCGTTATCTCAATCTCACCCATTATTTTCTGAAACATAATTTCTTCCATGGTCTCAATCACTTTCCTGGTTGTCATTCCTAAAACCACAGAAACAAAAATTATTTCAGCCACAATTGGGTTAATATTACAGGCTTGCTGACATCAGTGTAGACAATACAGCCTGCCTTATCTTTTATGTGTTCAGGAATACAAAACAAACTTAGTTCCCAACATCAAAACAATTAGTGGCGTCATGAACAAGCAGATTCGTCAAAATGAAATAGACTAAAAAAAAAATTCCCCCCCCTCCTCGAAATAGAAATCCCTCTTCCGTTGGTATCTTTAGAATGCACCTCCAGGACAGCTTTTTGCAATAAAAACAAACATAAGCTTTTTCGATTTCTTTCCTCCTTAATTTCGTGAGTGAAAGAGAAAAGCCTTAACTCACCCAGAAGTTCTTCACCGCTGATTCATTGACAAATCTCTTTTTTGCTGCAACAATTTAAACCAAGTGAAAAAAGACAATAGAAAGAAGGATGCTTACCTGCCTGTTAAAGTGCGTTTTTCTTTGAAGAAAAGATAAACGTGTCGCTGTAATCAGCAAGAGCTTGATGAAAGTCCGTCCGGCATTGCAGTTTGAACCTTCTCTCATAAATAAATGAAATCCAGTCCTCCCCACAAAAACAGGCTTTGTGGTTAATCTCTACGTTTCTCCCTGTCCAGGAGAAAATCTTTACCAGACAAAAAGAACGTTTTGACTGATTTTAAAGCTGAAAAAGCTTCTTCTGAGAAAAGAGCTCGACTCAGAGGCAGCACAGGCAAAGCAACCCTTCCCAGAAGTCGAAGTACAGCAACACTTTGCAACACTAAAATAAAAGATCCAAAAACAATTGTGGAATAATGGCACTGACTGTTCTGAAGAATAGTTTCCAATGGATATGAGAAGTGTCTCAGTTTGCACAAGATAAAACAATGGGAGGTGAAATATATTCTCGCAAAATTCTAGGTGTGCTCTATGTTTTTAGTTAACCAAGGCCACCTTTCCGTAAGTGCAGTAGTTTAAGCATAGCAGGCTGAACACATGCATCATGGGCAGGCCAAATTTGTTTTTCCAACAGCTAGAGTCATTGCTTAAGTAGCAACATATTGTAATCAGTCTGATTTTACATCAAACTGCAGTTTTAGATTCAACTGTTAATACGCCCAAAATAGAAATAGACCATAACCTCCAATTTGAAACAAAAAAGGCTATTTTCACCATCATATGACATCAACCAATAAAAATGCTTTGAAATGAATTAAAATAAATTTGACACAGATTTCTAGGATGAATAATGAGTGAAATATAATTTTCTAGGTTAGATTCTCTGTAGAAACATTAGTAACACAGAAAAGAAGCAAAGTAAGAACTCCAACAAACATACAAAAATATAATTCTCCATCTTTGGAGATGGCAGGTGTTGCCACCACTTACCATATGCTCAGAGGCACATGTTACTACATTACCAAATTCTTCCAAGCTACACAGCAGGTGGTTTGGTCTTTGACCTGAGTTAGTATAAGGCAGATTCCTTTGTTCCCAAAAGTAGAAAGGGCTACGGTGACTCCAGAATTTATTTACTGTATGTATTTTATTTAAAACATTTATATACCGCTTTTTTTGTAAAAAAACACAAACCTCAAAGTGGTTTACAGAAGGAATTAAAACAATAAAATTATTGGCAACAACAGTTAAAGACAGGTATTTAAAAACATTCAAAATAATTAAATCAACAATGAGTTAAAAACCAGCCAGCCAGCCAGCCAGCCAACTGTAGTGTGCCCAGCAATGTTCCTATTCCTCTAGGACTGTTTTCATCTTTTGCCATCATGTGCTCATAAAAAAGAAGAAAAAGTAGCCACTATGATTGTGAGTATAGTGAGTACTTTAAAAAGTAAAGGCTAATTTAGTGTAGCCATTTTTTCAGATCACAAATTATCTCTCTATTTCATTTAGCAATAAGCACCCAATCCTGCTCTACTCAGAATAAAAACTAAAGAATAAACTAACTCTTACCTTTTACTGCAGGCAAAGCAATATGCTTCTTTATTACTTCAAAAAGAACAAAAAGGAGTAATCTTGGAACTACAGACCAGTTAGCCTGACATCAATCCCTGGGAAAATTCTGGAGCAGATGATAAAGCACCATGAAAATAATACACTAATTACTAGAAACCAACATGGATTTATCAAGAACAAATCCTGCCAGACTAATCTTATCTCATTTTTTGATCAGGTAACTCCCTGGTAGACTGTGGGAATGCTGTGGACATAATATATCTCCACTTCAGCAAAGCTTTTGACAAAGTGCCCCATGATATTCTGATTAGCAAGCTAGTTGAATGTGGGCTGGGTGGAACAACTATCAGGTGGATCCACAGTTGACTACAGAATTGTAATCAAAGAGTGCTTATCACTGGTTCCTTCTCAAGCTAGGGAGAGGAAACAAGCTGGGTACTGCAGGACTCAGTCCTGGGCCCAGTGCTCTTCAACAGTTTTATTAATGACTTGGATGAGGAGGTGCAGGGAATGCTTATCAAAGTTGCAGATGATACACAATTGGTAGGGATAGCTAATACCTTAGAAGACAGAAGCAAAATTAAGAGGGCTGAAGCATTGGCATAAATACAACAGAATGAAATTCAACAGGGATAAATGCAGAGTTCTACACTTAGGAAAAAGAAACTGAATGCACATGGGGGATACCTGGCTCAGCAATACTACATGTGAGAAGGATCTTGGGATTGTTGTTGATCACAAGCTGAATATGAGCCAACAGTATGATGTGGTTGCAAAAATGGCAAATGCTGTTTTAGGCTGCCTTAACAGAATTATAGATTCCAAAACTTGTGAAATATTGGTTCCCTTCTATTTAGCACTGTTTGGGCCTCATCCAGTTCTGGACAACATACTTTAATGATGCAGACAGACTGGAATGAGTTCAGAGGAAGGCAACAAGGATGATTTATTTATTTATTTGTTAAATTTCTATACCGCCCGACTAGCATAGCTCTCTGGGTGGTGTACAACAAAGAAATATAAATATACACAATAAAATCCAAAAAATTCAGTGCAAGGAACATATAAATAAACATCCACAAGTCTAAAAATCAGTTAAGCATATTAAAAGACTAGAAACTATATCAGGGGACTAGAAACAAAGGTCTGTGAGGAGAGACTGAAAGAACTGGGCACATTTCACCTTGGAAAGAGAAGACCGAGAGGAGATATGATAGCACTCTTCAAGTACTTGAAAGGTTGCCACACAGAGGAGGGCCAGGATCTCTTCTTGATTGTTCTAAAGAGCAGGACAAGGAATAATGGGCTCAAGTTGCAGGAAGCCAGATTTCAACTGAACATCAGGAAAAACTTCCTAACTGTTAGAGTGGTACGACAATGGAACCAATGACCTAGGGAGGTGGTGGGCTCTCCAACACCATCTGTTGGGTATGCTTTAATTGGATTCCTGCATTGTGCAGGGGGTTGGATTTGATGCCCTTATAGGTCCCTTCCAACTCTACAATTCTATGATTGTATGGTTCTTCTGAATGGGTAGGGAACACAACTGGAACCAAAACTGAAAAGCAGAACAAAGGAATGTCCAAGGGGTGGAGTCTCTGTAGCCCATAATACATAGTTCTAATATTTAACTCTTCAAGGGTCATGTTAATATACATTTCCCCCCCCCCAAGATCATTTAAGTAATTCTAGAGTGATTGTGATCATGAAAAAATCACCATCAGTCAGGGAAAGTCTTGACTGAGCAGACTTTTGGAGGCTTTTCATATGAGGATTTTGTTGTCCACTAGCCATGCCTTAGTCACTGAATTTTTTAGAGGGTGCTATTCCAAAATTGCTGGTTCTTGAAACAAGCTCTCATTCTTTAAACTGAGGTTGTCATTGTCTGTCATATCACAAATTAAAAACATAATTTTCCAAAAACATCCTGGGGGTGGGTGGGCAAAGCACAGCTCTAATGGGGGCAGTTCACTCATTTGCCCCATCCTGGCCACAGCACTGCCCCCCCACTTTACATGTTTTATTTGAACAAATCAATGAATGCTGTCATGATAATCGTTTATAGGGAATCTGCTATAGCATGCTTGTCTACTTACCCAATGTATTGAGGTTAGAAGTTGAAACCAAAATGATGCTTAGCCATATTTCATTACCAAACTAGCACTAAAACAGTTTTATGGATCTGTGAATTTACCTGAACTGGTTCTTTTATCTCACATTTCTATACCAGGCTGACTTTATATTTATGGCTGCCAAAGTACATAGCAGTTTGAGTCAACAATTCGCCACAGCATTTTATGCATATCCTTTAAAAATATTATTCTTTGATGTTATTTCCTCCAAGCAAAAAGTAGAGAAAATGTAATTTCACACATCACTTGCGATCTTACAATTTTAGTGTTCAGTTGAGCATATGCAACAATGGAGGTTGAAGAGTGGTATATAAATATACTTACTAACCAAGCAACCAACTACACAGAAAGGATAATTAAGAACTTCTAAAAACTGAGAAGCAGAGTAGATACAATTTAAGAAACAAAATTAGAATTAAAAATAGCAGTAAACTATAGAGTTGTTATAAACCTACTGAGGCTACAATTATATACACACCTAAGGCTTCTTTTGAGGAGACATACATAATTGCTCTGTGAGAGGCATGAAACCTAAGTAAACAAGTAACGTTTAACTCCTTGACTGAATAAGAGAAGGGTCACTTACTAGTGAAACAGCTTTCCATAAACAGAACACCATCACTGAAACGGCCCTCTCCCTGGTTTTCACCTATCTAATTTACCTGGTAGGACCACCCAGAGAAGGGCTGCTGATGCTGTCCTTAAACTTCAGGCAGGTTCATATGGGACAAGATGAATGTGTGGGTTCCATTCTGTTTAACATTTTAAAGATTAAAACCTGCACCTTGAACCAAGCCTGTAAATGCAATGGAAGATAGTACAGATTGCTTACGATCTGTGTTTATATGGTAAGAGAACGCTTGGTCGAAAATTGAGCCTCTGAATTGATCAAATTTTCTGAACCTTCTTCAAGGGCAGCACCAAAAATAAAGCATCACAGTAGCCTAACCTGGATGTTACAAAACCACAGATAACTGTAACTATAGTATTTAACCAGGGCCAGATATTTTGCTTCCTGAAACTGAAAAGTCAAGCTGCATTGTCTTGCTGCGTTGTCTCCAAGGCTCCTGAGGCAAATAAATAAAACAAAAAGGCCCACAGGTGCTTTTTCCTATCCTTGGCAGTAAGACTGCAATAAATAACAGATTGTATAATTAACAGTTTGCTGTCCTTTCCTGACACCTGCTAAGGTGAGGGACTCACTCTGTCTACGGGTAGAGCTGGTCCTGCATTTAACTGCTTGTGCAGCCTTAACATTCTTGCTTTTTTTGCATATCTAATAAAAGGCAACCAAGTGACTAGGACATCAACAAAGCAGAAAACCTCTAAGGGTATCCCTTTCATTGGTTCCTCTGTCATTTTGTAGTATTTTTTCTAACCAAGTCACCTCACGGTCTTGCTCTATCTTCAGTTCTCTTCCTTGGCCTTTCCATTCATCAAACACCAATCTTCTGATTAAACCCCAACTCCCTTGTGCTCTTTCTTATTTCCATACTTTCTGTCTCACAGCCCTATATGTATGCAACTCTGTATAGCTTTTCAACTGGTCTCCTCTTTTGCCCACTTTAAGACATTATTAACATCTAACCTTTTCTCTCTTGATAGTGCCTCTGATCCTGGAGGTAGCATCTATTGCCTTCATGACTGGTAGCTTACCAAAGCATTTTGAATGTTTCATTACATGAGCAACACTACCAGTATCTGATCTTGAACCTGGAAAATGCCTTAACTAATAAGATGTAATGTAAACATTAAAATATTTCTAACAGCAGATCCAGAATTTACTGGTTTGGTTATTGTTGTTGGTTTCCTTTTTTCTTTTTTCTGGAGGTGAGTCAAAATAATATAAACACCTGAGTGAAACAGAGAGTTTACTGGATGAGTGGAAGTGAAATGGTGTGCGGTGAAATAGTTTATTTTCATTTCTAACACAACATAAACTTGTTTATCTTAATACTGTTGGGAAATAGCAAAAAATCCTCCATCAACTGTGCAAACATATAATAGCAGCGATGAAAAAAGGCAGGATTCCGAGATGATACTTGCCCTGGACGTATTGTCTCTCCCAGATTTTGTTTCATGAGTTAAGAATAGGCACATTAAATATTTCTTTCCATTTCTCTTCTGCAGGGTGCTCCCCTGAATAGAAGCGAAGATACAGTTGGTTTCAAAGAGCCTTTTCAAAAGCAATAATCAGTTACATTAATATATCATGAGTTAATCCTGATTAATGGTATGAGAGAGAGAATCTGATTGCAACTAATTAGGCGAAACTGATATTCTGAGCAGCAATATCATTTTACCCTACCAAGGTACTTGTTCTATGAAGAAAAAGGGAGGAAAATACAGTATAAAAGTTTTCATTAGAACCACCATTGACAGTCTGTTCAGTTAGGGCCTCTATTAAGAATCCACTGTCACTGAAGTCAGCAACACGGAGCATTGAAGATGCAGCCAAAGTTACCCATTAAACTAAATATGCTATAGATAAGTGACCCTCTTCAACTGGAAATCTGGTCACAAGAACACTATTTAAATTCTATGAGCTATAATAATTATTTTTAAAAAGTCACATAGCACATCATAAAGTGTTCAAGGCACTTCACATACATGGCTTCAGTAACCCTTACAACAGCACTGTATAAAGTTCAAAAGCTCTTGGGTTGTTTCTCTGAGCCAATCTGAGTATTTAGAAAAATGCCTTCCCACCCAGTCCTTGCTTGTCTCAAAATCCTCCCAAGCAGTCCACTCACCCAAAACATGTCTCTCCCTTCCCTTCCCTTTCAAGAGGTGGATGGAGCAGCAGTGGCAGTGCCACAAGGACAGGACTGGAAAGAAGTTTTCTCCTTCCCACTTTTTCCATCTCCATCTTCTTGATGCACTGAGCAACAGTATCAAGTTGCCTGGGGACTATGGAAGATAAATTCTTCAAAGGGCTACTGCAATTTTAATCTGAGCGGAGGAGGAATTTCAAGGTTTAAAATAAGAGGTGAGCACTTAAGAGTCCTCAACGTTTATTCCAAGCCTGAACTTTGAAGTGAACTTTGCCAGACTCTCTATGTGAAATGTGAACCGTGGGCTTCCTCACTTGCAGGTTAGTCTCTTAATGATCGTGGCACACATATATGTGCAAGAAATTCTAGACAAGGAAAGGGCTGACCTCTTTCTTCAGTGTTCCATGTGTGCATTCCCACTGCATTCATGCAGCTTTTCCTGACATTTCTTCAAAAGTCTGCATTTAAGGGGTCCTGTATGTACATCGGTATTGCTGAACTGATGCAACTCTAATGTTGTTGTTATAGTTTATTTCTATCCCGCCTTTTGGCCAAAAGGCCCTCAAGGCAACTTACAAAAAATAAACACAAATATAGAAATACATATAAATAAAAACAATACAAGTTACAAAAATTAAATTGCAAGATAATAACATTAATAAAAAGCAACAATTACAACTTCCAATGAAAATATAATAACAAATCATACTTTCCTAATACTTTCCTAATAAATTCCATAAATGATATGGAAATGTCCTAATGTGAATAAAATCCCCTGCAACACAGAAATGTATGCTTCCCTGAATATACTATCAAGCACGAAGTTTGGTATTGGGTGCAGAAATCAATTTTGAAAATCTCCGTTTTAATTTGGAGAAGAGTAGGTTTCTAGTCCTTATGGTTGTGAAGATAAGATTGAGTGCAGTAGCTGACAAAATCTGAAAAGTGAGGCTAAGCAGAATTTTCAGTTAACCAGGAGCATGGTTACAGAGCATGTTTTGACTTAATGGCCACAATCACAGGAAATTCTTCAGCTAACTGCAGGAAATGTATATCTTTATTTCAAAGTCTGAGAGAAAAGACAGCAAGGTATCAAAAAGGAGTGTGGTATTTAATAACAATCTTGCCTAATTAATGCATTTAATCTTACTCTGATTAAAATATAGGAGCTCCTTTATGATCAAATCATTGACAGTAATAGCTGGGTTGAACTGCTAATTATTTTTAATCACCAGTTTAGGATATTTGATTTATAGTTTACTTATGGGTACCAATTTTAAAGTGTGTCGTTACGGAAAAGAAAAACAGACCAGAATTCTTTAAAAACATTTTGTTTTTAAGGGCCTCTGGTGCCATCTTGTGTTCAACCACACTGTTGTGTCTTAAGCAGCTATTCACTGGACATGAGGCAGGGGGAGAAACAGATGAAAAAGAGGCATTTTGTGCAGACATTATAGTTTTAACTGTGGAATTTATTTTCTGTAAATTCAATTCAAATATTTGTAGCCACCTCAGAAACCTGTTAGTTCGGAGGCAGGATAAATTATAAAAATAATAAAGAAATCTCGATAAAAATAAGTAATATCATAATATTAATTTTCATCTATTGCCTGCTTACAGCATATCCTGCTTAGTTTACAGTTATAAAAGAGATGAGAAGTTGCCAGGCTTGCTTACAAAAGGTAAGGTCATCCATCTAACAGCTCAGGTTGAGCAGAGTTTACCTTGTTCCTCGTAACGTAGCTGCTACCAAGAAAGTCGCTTGCTAGAGTCATAATTAACATAAAGAACTTGAGTTCTGTGTGACATGTTTTTATAATCCTACTGAAGAGGTATGTATGCAACCTTTTCATCTCCTGCAGTTTCTTTTTTTAAGGGAAAGTGGGTTACTCGCCACTGAGTGGATTTCTTTCCTCCATTTCCTTTGGCATGTCAGGATATAGCCACTCCTTGGATGTGTAGGTCAAGTTGGGAGTCTTCCTTGACTGCTCTGCTTGAACTTAAAGCACATTCAACACACATTTGAAGCACATGAATCCCACCACAGAATAAAGCACATTCAATACACATTTGAAGCACATGAATCACACCATAGAATCTTGAGAACTGTAGTTTGTTAAAGGTGATGAGAACTATACTTCCCAGGATTCTTTGGGGGGGAGTCATGCTCTTTAAGTGTGATTTGGATGCACTTTAAATTTATTGTGTGGCTCTACTTCATAAACTTTGCCTGCATGTGAAAAGTTCTAATGAATTTTTTAAAATGGAAATCAGCTACAAAGTTTACTGGGTGACTATGAGCTACTCACCATCTCTCAACCTAATCTGCCCCTCAGGGTGAAAACAACAGAGGGGGACCATGACCACCCCAAGGAAGGAGGGCACACTTAAAATATAGAGGAAATAATGTACAACCATCATGTGAAATCAGATACTTAGCGGGACATAGTATGAAGAAATATTTATATAAGCATGACTGTCAAAGATGTTTATTATTTACACAACAGGATTGTGGCCCAGGGGTGAAATAAGACACAGACACAATATATATTTGGGTTAAATAACGGGCCACTTTATTAACCAAATTCACATTGCATAACGAACCTACAGAGGGGAACATAAGTGCGGGATTCTCCTGGTGAGTCAGGCAAAGCCTGCTTGCAGCTATTGGGGTGATTCAACCCCTGCCACGCAAGGGGCTGCCAATCTGCCAACCCCTTGCCCTGACCACACCCATAGGGTGTGTAGGAAGGCCAACCTGCATCACCGCCTGCCCCCAGTGCCCTGAAACTCTGAGTGGATGAGACATGTTGGCCCCAAAGGCGACCCGTATCCTGCCCTCGGGCCGTATAACCCGGAGTTGCAGGCCTCCGGAACCGCCAATCACCTCCAAAGATACCTAAAGGTGTCACCTAGCTGCCCTTCACCTTTACACTTTCCCACACTTCCTTGCCATAAAGCGACCAATTAAGATATTAAGATCAAACAGCCAAATCAACTTAATAACCAGAAATGCACCCGTGCTAACCCTGAGCACCCTCACTGCTAACCACAGTATGGAGTAGGGAAAAGAAACCTGCTGGCTAAAGCGCAGGCAAGCCAAAAATTCCTAGTCAGCCCCGAAGCGACCAAATTAATCACACTGCAGCAGAGGGAGGGTAGGGCGGGTGCCGAAGAAGAAGAGGAGGGTGAGGGGCCGGCACGAGCTTAAATAGGCTCGGCCGCTTGTCGCCCACGGTCCGCCTTGATGACATCATGCCAGTCCTGGCGCGCCTGCCCTTCCTCTAAATGGCGGCTAGGGCTTCACCCCAGGCCGCAAATCTCGCCCCACAGCCGGTAAGTACCGTGCGGAGCGGGGAGTTTCCTGGCCCAGTACACTGTATGTAGATTTGGCCACCTACATTCCCATCTCCCAGCAATCTCTTGGTTTGATAAGAACTGCTTATACATATATTACTAATATGGACAGTTATTTGTATCCACAGTCTTAATATGCATTTATTTAACAGATTTTTAACTAGCCTTTCAGAGTTCCTGTCCTCACAAGGCATTCTGCAAGAGTTATAAATAGTTCAAAACCATAATCATATAATATTTAAACAACATTTAAACATTAAAATAACATTTAAAAGATAGCAACAGCTAAAACAAATTCAAACAGGGAAAATAAATAGTTGAAATATCATAATTGTTAAATAACATTTAAACATTAATGTTAAAAGATAGCAGCAGGTAAAAACAACAACAAACCTTTTCCAGCAGATTTCGAACAGGGAAATAAACAGTTGGCAAGACAAATCCAACCTCCGAGCAGCTGGCCAAGGGGGAGCAGTGGAGGAGGAGCTGGCAGAAAGCTCTGTGGGATCCTCTTCCTACTCGGGAGCTGCCGGCCCAGCTCAGTACTGGCTCCATTGGAAGCCACACACATAAGCCAGCTGGAAAGCACCGGCTCCAGCCAACAGGCCTCCCAGAGAGTAAGAGCTCCCCATAGGCCACACTAAAACATTTTTTAAAGGCCAGCAGAGTTTGAAGGTGGATCAGGACCTGGGGTAGGGGGCTGAACAAGCAGAATCTTGCACAAGTCCCCCTGCAGCCCCGCCGCACCATGCCTCTGGAACACCATGGCTTTCACTGGGCCTCCATCTGCCGGGCTGCCTGTGTCAGCAGCGCCAGGAGGCTCCTGGAGGAGCCACATCTTCACCGCAGTGGAGGGCTGCTATCTGTGGAGCCCGGTGGAGCCTGGCAGAGTCTGGTGCAACCAGGAGCCTTCCGGCAATGCTGGAGATCCACAACATCCAACTCACCCCAGCCTGGTGGAAGGATGAGTTGGACTGAACCCTAAGTTCTTTATGAATAAGAACAGTATTCAATAATTTCCATATCTTTCTGAAAAAGGGAAATATTCAAGTGGTAGCAGTAGATTAAATGGCATCATATAATGAATAAATTACCTGGAACATGTTTTTCAATACCATCTTTTTGTTTCTTAATTCACAAAGTGTTTTTAATTTCACTCTCAGCCTACTCCACCTCACAGGGTTGTTGCAAAAATAAAAGTGGGAGGGAGGACCTGGGAAGAAAAGGGAGATGCAAATATATCATGTCATTTTCACAGACTCTGAAGAGGTGGAGAAATGCACACAAAGGCAGCTCCCCCAGTTGCTTTAACTGCAACATTCCACAGTCCCGATTATCAACAGCAACAAAGGAAGCTTGCCAACTCTCTCTCTCTCTCTCTCTCTCTCTCTCTCACACACACACACACACACACACAGATTCAAGAATGTGCAGCAGATTAACTGAACCAACCAAAATGGGAGCCTTTTTCCCCCTCAGGCCTAACATTTATACATACAGTCTCCTTAAAAAGGGAGGATAAAGAACCCAAAAATATAAGAGGAGCCTTGCTGGATCACACGAAAGGCACATCTACTCCACCATCCTGCTCTTCCAGCCCACCGGGCTCCCAGCAACTAGCATTCAGAGACATACTGTCTCGGACATTGGCCTAGAAAAAGTCTACCAAGTTTGTATTTGAAAGAAGGACCGTGTTATCTGCATAAAGTAAAATCAATACCTTTCTGTTTCCTACTGAGCAAGAGAAAAAGCCAACTCACAATGTTTGTAAAAAAATAAGTAAATGAAGCTACAGCACACCCTTCATGAGAACTGACAATTGGCAGATTCTCTTTTTTTATTGTTTGCCATGCCCTCTGTTCCACTCCTGAATTCTGGTTTAACTGTGATTCTTATCAGTCCCTCTGGTTCCAGAGCTTAGATTCTGAGTGTTGTTGCTTATAAGCCAAAATGGCACCACTCACATAGAGGATGAAAGTGTTGGCAGACTAGGGGGAACTGCAAAACTTGCACAAATGCTAAAATCTTTGCAGTGGGGATCCTAAGGAACTAAAAAATACAGCCCAATGAGGACTGAGTGTGAAGGGTTTTGTTTTTGTTTTGTTTTTTTACAGGGGGAGAGAGGAGAGCTAGTTGGGAATGGAATAACGTGGAGAAGAGTATGACTGACTGGATGGAACATTGAACAGAACCAGTCCACAATGCATAATTTTGTTGCCGTTCCCACTTCTCATTTATAAGTCCAATTCCAGAATTGTGGCATGTACAGTTTCATGGATTCCATTTCCTTCAGTTAAGGTTGATCTTCTGCCAAAATGAAATTACTGAGGTAGACATGTTTGTTGAGAAAATACTGCAAAAAATGTAATCTTGATGTGATTGTACATACAACTGTACGTGCTATTGGATCAACATTTTGTTTGTATGATGCTTAATGATGCACATATGTCATAAAACACCACCCCAAAAGAATTTTGATAGAACTGTGTGTACAATCATACATGTATTGGTTTTATCAATGTGCATAAGTGCACATGTACACAAGTAAGAAGAATTCAGTTTGAGCAACAGGATAAAATTGCCTCCCAATTCTGTTTGGAGTCTGGAGAAATCCTATGACACTCCTGTGTTTAATGAGTCTCTGCTGTGCTGAGCCCCCCTCCCCTTCTACAGAATCAGTTATTTTCCTTGGAAAGGGAAGAAGTAACTGGCCAGGAGGGCTGTGGCAAATGATGGTGAACTCCATTCTGTGATGAACCCTAATTCAGGACAGCCTAGCTCATTATATAATGTGGTTGGCTTTTCTGAATGGTTCCAAACTCCCTTTCTGCACCCACCATCAGCCAAGATGGCAGGCGTACACTATGCGTGCTGCCACGGTGATGTAGGAAGTCACATGGCCAGGACTATTTATGCCCACGCCAACTGCAGAGGGAGGGTGCTGAAGACCCCCTGCAATCTGGTGAAGCCCTGAATCCCCCTCCTGTCAAAAGGCAAATGTGAAAACTTTGCAAAGAGGCTTCGGCATGCCTGCAGGAGCTAAAGACCAGGGACTTATTAAGAATTCACTGTATAGTTAACTTACAGTATACAAGTGGTATGCACTTCTTGTTGTTATGTGCCTTCAGGTGGATTACAACTTATGGCGACCCTATGAATCAGTGACCTCCAAGAGCATCTGTCATGAACCACCCTGCTCAGATCTTGTAACTTCAGGTCTGTGGCTTCCTTTATGGAATCAACCCATCTCTTGTTTGGCCTTCCTCTTTTTCTACCCCCTTCTGTTTTTCCCAACATTATTGTCTTTTCTAGTGAAATGTCTTCTCATTATGTGTCCAAAGTATGATAACCTCAGTTTCATCATTTTAGCTTCTAGTGATAGTTCTGGTTTAATTTGTTCTAACACCCAATTATTTGTCTTTTTTGCAGTCCATGGTATCTGCAAAGCTCTCCTCCAACATCACATTCCAAAGGAGTTCATTTTTCTCTTATCCGCTTTTTTCACTGTCCAACTTTCACATCCATACACAGAGATCGGGAATACCATGGTCTCATGACCACTCAGATGTAAGTCTTAAATGGGGTTTACTTCCAGATAAGTGGATACAGGATGGCAGCCTTGGCTTTGTTTTAGGGTTTGCATTGGGGAAAACAGGTTCTTACCCCTTTAACAGCTGTATGGAAGCCAGAAATTCAACTGGACAAGCCCTTTTTTAGTATGGAAATACAATTATGTGAAAAGCTTCAACATGACTACTGCCTAATTTTCTGTTATGCCATGCCCCTTGGCAGCCATTTTGTGACTGGTATCCCCAGCACTCTCTCAAAATTTGAAATGTGTCCTCTGGTCCAAAAAGGTTGGAGACCATTGAGTCAGGCTGTTAGTCTCTTCTTGTTTGTTGTTCTCTAGTTCTATGGACCCTCCTGGGTCATTCTTCTGCATTATTTTTAACTGTTAAATTCTACCTACATTTATTCATCCTATTCAAAGTGGGAGAGGTGGAAAGTAACACAGTTTTTGCGCTTCAAGCACTGGAGCTTCTCTATGTCCTATGTGGCTATATATCTCTGTCTTGTGAGGTCTCCACGACTGCTCTTCATCACACACACACTCCCACTTCTTGCACCAAATTCATTCCTTAATCATTTGGAGGTATTTATTGAGTGACAGAAATGATTACTATTAATTCATACGTCTGCATAATCCAATTCTATTTAAATCACTTATTAGATTTTTTTTCCAAAGCATTTTGTCATCTTATGATAGTCTTTGTTATCAGGAAGAAAAGTCTGTTCAGATGGTCACGGCACGAGAATCTTTGCCAGTTGTCGTATTCAGCTAACAATCACGTCATTTCATTTCATTATCAAATAAAAAGAGTTTCAGGGCATACGTATGCATGGTGAGATTCAGAGAAATTATTAGGCCAGGTTTCCACTTTGTTCTCATGAAGTGTGACAATAATAAGTCTTACAGTGCAATCCTATCAATATCTGTCCAGGAATAAATCATAAGGGATGCAATTAGATAAATCTGCATAGGATTGCAGCCTTAAATTGCAATCCCATATTGGATATTAATGACATCTGAGGGGCTTCAGGGTTTGGCAGAAGCCCTGCTATGCTTGAAAAATACCAGATATGCTTCTACCATGATAGATGCACTAGTGGAATTCCCCCGATACACCAACACAACAGTCAAAACCAGGCAGAGTTGTGGGTGGGACATGGGTAACATGGAAAAGGAGTATACTTATGCCATATCTTATACTTCCTCCACCATGGCCACACAACCACCAATATATAAACTCCACAAAGGGAAACCTTAACAGATGATAGGCTCTCACCCACATCTCACGATGAGGAACTCTGGTGATGGGAAGCTATGGGGAAGTGGACTTGCCCCCAAAGGGAGCACTTTGAAAAACTTTTTTACTCTCTTACCTCCAAATTTGGGGAAAACCCCTCCTGCTGCCTCCCATTTGTGTGTATGTGTTTGTGTGTGAATTCCTCATTTCACACACAGCCCCATAGCAGAAAACATCTGGACCAAACATTTCTGTACAGCACTACTAAGCTCCCTGTTAGCAACTCAATCCCTGATGCTGTATAATAAAGACTATCAGTTTGCCACATGTGTTGTTTCCCATAGCTTGGGACAGGGGGGTTGATGCTACCTGGATTCCTCCACTTTCTGCCCTGTTTGGCTCTGGGGTGGGCCTCTCAGGGTGCACAAAGAGGATTGGTGCTGCTGCCAGAGTATATGAAGCAGTCAGTGGGGCATGGAATGAACAAGGGTAGAATTGCTGAGGACTGGCCTATCAGGTGAACTACCAGCGTTGGGGTGGTACCATGGGTTGCCAGGGCAATGATATTTTGGGTCCGAAGGCTGAAGTGGTTGTGTGATTATTAAAAAGTCCCAGGATGGTGTACAATGTGTACAAAAAACAAAATAGACTTTTAACCCACCATGCACACATTACAATCTTCAGTTGCACAATGTGATAAATCATCATCGTTATCATCCTGGGAGCTGTGAGTTTGCTGTGAGCTACTGCGGCCCATGCCCTGGGAGTGCTGTGGTATCACTGTTAGTTGAGGCAACATGGTGTTTTTGTGGCCAAAGTCTCAGTTTGGCCAGCATGGGCCCTCACTCGCTCCATTTCTGGACAGTGTAGGATCATGGTGCCTGCCACCTGGTGGGACTGCTGAGCAGTGGTGGTGTTGCTAGGGATTCTGGAGAAGTAGTTGGTGATTTTGTACAGTTTATTAAGTCTCTTTATATTGTGTCCCTCCTCCTCTCCTGAGCTGAGTATAGAATGGATATGCCAGCTGAACATCCTGTGTAGTGTAGGATGGACATTTTTTCATTGGAAAAAAATGACAGATTGGGGAAAATGATCACAAGACTCTTGGCTGTAC
Source organism: Rhineura floridana (assembly GCF_030035675.1). Lineage (NCBI taxonomy): Eukaryota > Metazoa > Chordata > Lepidosauria > Squamata > Rhineuridae > Rhineura > Rhineura floridana. Next base: position 14,903,559 of record NC_084484.1, read on the forward strand.
TAATTTGCTGATCTCTCATGCAGAATTGTCCCTGTAGCACTCAAATGAAAATGTCATTGAAGAGACGGAGAAATAGTGATTACTCAAAAGGTGATAGTTGATGACAATTCCTAGTTCTTCTCTGTTCCCTACTTTCACATTCCAGTCCCCCATAATTATCAGCACATCTTGTTTTGGTGTGTGATCAATTTCTTCCTGTACATCTGTGTAAAATCTCTCAAATTCCTCTTCTTCTGCATTTGCCGTCGGAGC